>NC_140592.1:848701980-849301980 GCF_964204655.1 Triturus cristatus
TAAACTTGTATTTTCTTCAGTGGATAAATAAGCATTGTTTTTTTTTATATTCGCGATGATGTCGCGATCCCAATGGACACATTACAAAAATGGAAAACAAAAGCAGACATTCAATGACCACCAACACATCCAAAAATATTATGTAAACAAATCCATTCTGAACATTGCCCTACAAATGTTACTATATACATACTGCTTTCAAAGCATGTTTAAGCTCACATTTTTGTACTAAGTTTCTTTAAAAACCATCTTTCAGACCTATTTTCCGTTTTCGTGGTTATTCAGGACTTCGCAGTTACATCGTTAATTGCAACAACAGTGACTTTTCCATAACGTCTAAAACACACATATCCACACATACTATAGTATTTTGCACACCAGGGGTTTCTTACAGTATGCTTTAAAGTCATGTTTTTGTAGAGAGTTTGTAGAAAAACCATCCCTAAAACCTATTCTATCTTTTTGCTGTGACTCCAGAGCTCGGTAATAATGATTCCCCAGACACATCTCGAAAACAGAAACAAAAGCAGACATTCAATGACCACCAACACATCCAAAAATAATATGAAAAAAATCCATTCTGAACACTGCACTACACATACTACTATATACATGCTTCTTTCAAAGCATACTAAGCTCATAATTTTGTAATAAGTTTAAAAAAAAACATCTTTCAGACCTATCTTCTGTTTTCGCGGTTATTCTGGATATCGTGATGATGTCATTAACTGCAGTGATTGAGCCTTTTTTCATAAATTCTAAAACACATATATCCACACATATTACACATCCACACATATTACAGTATTTTATATACTAGAGGTTTCTTACAATATTCTCTAAACTCATGTTTTTCTAGAAAGTTTCTATAAAACCATCTCTAAAACCTATTTTCTTTCTTTCGCCATGAGGCGGTAGATCACAATGATGTTGGTCGTCGCGAACCCCGTGGTTATGTTGCTAAAGCGGAAAACAAAAGCAGGAATTCAATAGCCACCACCACATTCAAAAATGATAACTATATAATTAATTCTAACCATCACAGTAGATAACTCTCTATATACATAACTCTATAAAAACATTTATCAAAATCTCAATGTCCCTATAACAATGCGTATTAATGATTCACTGACATATGTTTTTATATTTTCACCAATATTCGCGACAACATCGATAGCCACGATGCCTCCGCAATGGTACACGGGGCCGCGCTGACACTTGTAGTGTTGGCGCGGATATCACGCGCGATTATAAAAATCTATTTTGGGTACATAACTTGTGTCACTAACACCCCAATTTCTCAAACATGGGGTCAGAGTACTTCTACTCTGAGAGTACTTCTACTCTGACCACTATTGTCTGTGGAGCACAGACGGATTACGGTGCAGGCGCTCATCGGATCTAGGCTAGACTATGCCAATGCTCTTTTCCTAGGCCTTCCGGACTACTTGGTCCAGCGTTTGCAGGTGGCACAGAACTCTGCAGCCCGTGTGATCTTTGGTCTGCATAGACGGGCACGGGCTTCTGGGCTGCTGCAGACGCTTCATTGGCTGCCGATCCGGAAGCGGATTATTTTTAAATCCCTGACGCTGGTGCACAAAGCTTTGTTTGGCTCAGGTGCAGGATATCTGCAGAAAAGATTGGCTTTCTATCGCCCTGCTCGCTCACTGCGTTCGGATTCCCTTTTCACTGCTGTGGTCCCACGCGTGAGGAAGGCCCGCATTGGGGGACGCTCTTTCAGCCTCAAGGCCTCCCAGCTGTGGAACTCGCTTCCACTTGCACTCCGCAGCACTCCCAACTTGCTTCAATTCAGGAAGAATTTGAAGACTTGGCTTTTTAATCATTCTGTTTAGGTGGGCTTCTTTCTTTCTCTTTTGGGTTCTGTTCTTCTTGCTATGTTGTTATACTCTGTAGCTGCCTGTGGAAAGCGCCGGGACACTCTTTTAGAGTAGCCGAGCGCTATAAAAATGCACTGTAACATAACATAACATAACATAACTTAATTTAGCTTTTCCAGAAATTTTCAGCCCCGGGAACCGTTCCTGAGCAATAAAATGGTGGCCGCAGCTTTTTGTTCAGGTGCCGTCCAGCCAATCAGAGCCTTCCCGTTGGTGCGTACATTCGCAATTAATTGCAAAATCACGGCGAAATATCTGTGACCAAAGAATCACTATAATTTTTGGCTTACATTTTTCAAAAACACATATTACAAATAGGCAAAAGGCACTTCCTTGAACCAACATCTACATCCCAGCCAAATATTTTGAAAATCCGTTCAGCAGTTTGGGCTGTAGGTGTGGCTAAAGAGTCCTATGGAAATTAACATTACAAGTGCCCCCTTATTTCACGCCCCAAATTCTCGGTCCCCACTGCATGGATCATGCCCAATCTTTCCACAACAACCAGAGCCTCACATGACACTTTTTGGAGAAAATTTCATGAAGATTAGTCAAATGACGCCAAAGTTATAGGCAAGTCAGACAAATGTCTTGCTATGTAGGATATATTTATATATATCAAATGCCTTGAGAATAGATATCTATGAGAGAGGGGAAACCCATTTCAAACCAAAATCAGTACTTTTCCCAATGACACCATGGTACTCTTTGGTTATCTATTCTGAGCTAGTAATTTCGGACCTAAAAGCATTATCCATTGAGCTGAGTAAAAAGTTTGCAAATTGTAAAGATATACAGCAAATAAGATACTATCAAGCAATGAACAAAATAAAAAAGAGAGAGGATGTGGTGATTAGAAAATCTGACAATTGGGGAACATCATTTTGTGGCCTTTAAGTCTTTATGATGCAGAGAAGAAACTGCAGCTACAAGTTCGAAATTATCATTGTAAACAACCCCCTTGGAATTGTCAGAGGTTAAGTCGAAATATTTAGTTGAGCTAGCAAAATGAAGGGAATTGGGCTTGATCTCACAAGACGAGTATCAGTATTTAAAAGGACCTCAAGAACTTCCGACCCATCTCCCTGCTCCCGTTCCTGACATTTCAAATCATACACAGACAACTGACCCGCTACCTCGAGGAGAACAGCATCCTGGACCCGTCCCAGTCCGGGTTCCGCAGCAACCACAGCACCGAAACTGCCCTCATCGCCGCCACCGATCACGTCAGGGCCCTGCTGGACAATGGCGAAACAGTGGCCCTCATCCTCCTGGACCTGTCAGCCGCCTTCAACACTGTCTGCCACCGCACCCTACGCACACGCCTCCACAACGCTGGGATCCGAGACAAGGCTCTGGATTGGACCACCTCCTTCCTCTCCAGCAGAACCCAGAGCGTTCGCCTCCCCCTTTCTGTTCCAAAGCCACCGAGATCATCTGCGGTGTACCCCAGGGTTTATCCCTCAGCCCGACATTGTTCAACATCTACATGGCACCACTCGCCCACGTCGCCCGACTGCACGACCTCAACATCATCTCCTACGCCGACGACACCCAGCTGCTCCTCTCCCTCACCAAGGACCCCCTCACCGCCAAAACTAACCTCCAGGAAAGTATGAAAGCCGTTGCCGAGTGGATGAAGAACTGCTGTCTGAAGCTGAACTCGGATAAGACAGAAGTCCTCATCCTCGGCTCCACCCCCTCGGCCTGGGACGACTCCTGGTGGCCGACTGCACTGGGAACTGCACCAACACCCACCGACCACGCACACAACCTGGGGTTCATCCTCGACTCTGCTCTCTCCATGACAAAGCAGGTCACCGCCGGCTCATCCTCCTACTTCAACACCCTCTGCATGCTCTGAAAGATCTACAGGTGGATCCCCACTGAAACAAGAAGAACGGTCATCCAGGCCCTCGTCAGCAGCAGGCGGGACTACGGAAACGCCCTCTACGCAGGAGCCTCGGCCAAACTTCTGAAACGACTTCAACGCATACAGAACGCCTCTGCATGCTTGATCCTCGACATCCCTCGCGTCAGCCACATCACACCCCACCTGAGTGACCTGCACTGGCTTCCTGTCAACAAGAGGATCACCTTCAAGCTCCTCACCCACGTACACAAAGCACTCCACAACACCGGATCAGCATACCTCAACAGACGACTCACCTTCTACACCCCCAACTGCCAGCACCACTATGCCGACCTTGCCACCGTCCCCAGCATCCGAAGACCGACGTCCGGCGGCAGATCGGTCTCCCACCTCGTCGCCAAGACCTGGAACACCCTCCCCATCCTCCTACGGCAAACCCAGAACCTGCTGACCTTCAGGAGACTACTCAAGACCTGGCTGTTCGAGCAGTAGCCGAACCCCTCCCCCCAGCACCTTGGATTGATTGATTGATTGAATAACCCCTATACTTTACCTGATCCCGAAAATCCATGAAAACAGTATAAATCATATTTGCAATTGGTAGCTTGTTTGAAACAACCTCATGCTTTATTGACCATTTCCTACAGTAGTTTGTTGAGATCACACCAACGTATCTACAAGATACAAGCGATCTCTTGAAAAGAATGTATGCTATAGCATGGAAGGAATCTTTTGTGCTAATGACGTTGGATGTGACCTCACTTTGTACGAGTATTTATACGAGTATTGTGCACAGAGATGGCCTTCGAGCTATGTCACATTTTCTGGGGTTGAGACTGATTTCATTACACCAACACACAAATATGTTGCTTGAAATGACAAAGTGATGTCTGGCGCTCTGATATCTTCGGGTGTAGTTCCCCATATACAAAACTAAAAATAAAACAAAATTATGGTGCCATCATTTGGGACACTGCCATCTATTAGGCCAGCAGAGCCACTGTCACCCATACAGTCCCCTCAGGTACATTTAAACATTAAATGGATGAACTGGAAGGGTGCTGGTGTCATCATTAATCGTAGGGGAGAGCCTAGGTGGCGTGGTCATGGGAAATTGAGGTGTAACAAGATCCTTGGTTGTAAGAGAGAGGCACTGCTCTTCCACCTTTATCTCATTTATCTCATTTGAGACAAGGTCCACATACTGCACCAAGAAACTGTCAATTGTTGTGTGTGAGTGTTATGGAGGACTCATTGTGGCCATATCTTTTCCCCATATCATTCACAGTAGGCGGGAGAGATGGTTAAATGCATAATTCCTCAGGCAGGTCTTCTGAAGTGCAGCAATGAGCAGGAACCGAGGAGCCAAGAGAGTAAGCCGGCCTGGCCTCTGTCAGTCTATGACAGGCTAAGATGGGCCCACCCTTGGCCAGGCTTTGCCCAGGCATGTACCACGCCGTGGGATGTGAGGAAATGCTTTATAGCAAAGCGGCGGTGATGAGGACAACAGCATGCTGCTCCTCCTCCTTATGGCAACTTGGGTCATGGGACACCAAGTCCCTCCAGTAATCAGCATTCCTACTGGCAGCTTGGGATATGGTTGAGGATACACTATATAAGCTTCAGGGGTGGCGAGAACAACAGCAGGATGCCCCTCCTCCTCCTGGCAGCTTGGGTTATGGGACACTGAGTCCCTCCAGTAATCAGCATTTCCCCTACACATTCTGGTAAAGTGAAATATATTCTGCAGTAAATCACAATTTAAAGTGCATCACATAATGTTTTAGTAATTTGGCCTCTCTATGTGACCACAAGACATTTCAAATCATACACAGACACATGCCACCCTCCCACACGCAATCAACACAGGGAGGCTGCCTTTGGGGGTACGCCACAAGGCCTGGCTGCTGGTTGGATTAACATATGGTATTTAAATATTACCTTACGTTAAAAAAAAAAATCTAGAAATTCGCTAAAAAACAAAGGTTACTGGGACATTATAGTTAGGAAATAGCACTCAAAAACCCATAGAATTTCACTTAAAAAAATAAAGGTTACATGGACATTATAGTTTGGAAATAGAATTTAAAAAACCTTCAAATTTGCTAAAAAACAAAGGTTATAGGGACATTATAGTTAGGTTCAGAGTTTACACACACAAAACAATAGAAATTCAACATTCATAGTTAAAGTTACCTCAAGTAACTATAACTCGTGCCCTAAGGTAACTACAACTCATGCTCTCGCCATGCCTTGTTAATTACCCCACATATTACAGCACTCATGACATCATTGATATCTTGTGAGTTATAGCTATCTTAGGGCCCGAGTTTTAGTTTTCCCAGGGTTGCAACTGGACCCAAGCACAGATTCTACAGCTACCCACATCGCCAAAAAAGGCACATTATTCATGCCAAAAATGTGATATCTACATGTCATGTTTTGGAGCCTTTACCATAACTGGCGCTATACCCAGTCACTCTAGTGAGGTACCATTTTTTTGGGAAATGTGTAGAAATGCTGATGGTAGGAATTTTGTTGATTCGCACAGATTTTGGAAATTACTTTCCCAACAACGCATGAAAAACGCTCGAGTTTAGAATGGTTTGGTTAGAGAGATTTGGTTTGCAGCGTAGAGTTGGTAAGAACCTTTAGTGGTAGCCAATCAGATCACACCACCCTAGACTCCCTTCTGTGTCTAGTTTTCAGTACTGTCTGGGGCTTATTTACAAGCCCCTTGTGCGGCGGGTACGTCACTTTTTCCCATATTAAAAGAGACGCACTGGTGGCGCAAGGGGCTTGTAATTAAGCCCCTCCGTGTTTAGTATGTTTCACTTGATGGTGGCCTAGCCCAGGCACGAACTCTGCTGCTAGCTCCATCACAAAAAATGTAGGCCTGGGAAGAAGTAAAATCACGCTAGAGTAATTCTCATAAATTTTGTAATTGCACGTTATGCTTCTTACGCAAAATTCTCGAAATTTTGTCATTTTATCATTTTGTGTACATATGTGCCATTCGCTGTAAATAATCGCGGTATCTCTAGTCGCTGTTCTCGTCACCATTGTGTCACTGCGCTCACTATCACTAGGCACGCCCAGTGCTCACTTTGTGTGTTATGGTCATTGTATATTTAATTGTACTGTAGTGCTTATATAACTACTTACAAATAATAACCCCCTTTTTCACTCTACTTTCTGCATTGTGGTCTCCCTTTCTTTGTTCCCCGCACCCACTGTGATTTATATCACTCTTTTTTACTGTCCTGTTTTAATGACTTCCAGTTGAGATATTGTTGTTTGTTGCATTGTATCAACCATTTCCAACTAAATTGTGAGATGAAAGATTTGTATTTTGCATGATTATGCTTAATTTCACATGATTTTGCTGTAATTTCATTTACTTGTGTGATAAGAGATATGCTAATTCTGCATACGTCAACAAAAATGGTCATTTTAATGCCAAAAATTTGATTTCTTCATGCCACATTTTGGGGCCTTTCCTGCTATGGGCGGTAGGCCCACCATCTAAGATGGGTACAGTTATAATCGAGAGAAGTTAGGAAACACAGAATAGTAAACCGTTGGTTATTACCAATTGTATTTCTATTTATTTTTGGTTTCTAAATGTTTTTGCAAAATTCCCTTTGAATCACATGATAGTATGGTAACCCCAAATTTAGAGGTGTGAAAATACCCACTGTTCCTAAAGTCAGAATCTTATGGACATTTAAAAAATACACAGGTTTGCTTCATATGCATTTTTCATTCATTAGATTTTGTCATATGAATTGCTGCATAGTCGATACACAACAAAATATTATTAGCAGCTGGAACTCAATTGTTGGCTCTGACAACAAACATGCACTATATACCTGTGACTAGAAGGATCTATCGGACCTAAAGTTATGTTACTTTTGTAAACCAGCCATTGAGGTAAAAAATTACAGATGAAAACGGTGCCAAGAATGTCTGTTTTTTCATATTTTTATTATTTTTTATTTCAATTATTAACTTATTTGACAAAACTATCAGCAATCTACACAGTTTGCCCATGTACAATTCAGTATGTTGTTTAGCTTTCAGAAATGTATAGCTTTCCAGGTTTGCAATTGGGTTTGCACCTGTTTCTACCACAAACTGCAAGTTGATGGAAAGCACCATAAACAGGAAAAACTGACTACCAGTTTAAAAAATGCAAAAGCTGTGTATAAGAAATTGAGTTACAAGTAGAGAGGGTGGAAGCCCCACTCAAATAATGAACACAATTCTTGTTATGTTGACCAAAAATAGTCACTAAACACACCTGTGCATAGCCCTCTGGCAGCTTGTCACAAAAGCAGTTAGGCTTAACTTAGAGGCAATGAGTAGAATATTTATGCAGCACTCAAACAGTCGGAATAAGGAGCAAATTGGCAGTGCAGACTCATTTTGTTGTAACGCGAAGAGCCAATCATCACTGGATCTTCATGTAGGTGGTCGGTGTGGGCTGTAACTATTGGCACAAAGTGTTGGTCCCACTGGAGCTTTGCGTTAGTGATCATTACGGGCAGTCATTTCATGGTGCGAAGAGGTCAATTTGCAGTCATGAGGAGCCCAAAAATTCTGTATCTTCACCTTCACTCTGATGCCACCCAAGGCTCTGGGTCCTGAGGGGCACCTCTTGGGGATCAGGACTCACTCCAGCAGATGTCAACAGAAGGACTCAGGTAGGTCCAGGAAGCTCCAGTTGGTGCTGGTCAGCTAGGCAGCTAGGCCTCTGGAAGCTTGTTGTGTCCCTGTAGCTCAACCAGGAAGTCAGCAAACTGGCCCTTTGGAGTCACTTCTGGGGAGCCTGGGTTCAAGGGAAGCATGTCCAATCTTCCCTCAACGAACAATAGGGAAGTCCTTCTGAATATTTCAAGGGTCCAAGATTTCTGATGAGGGGTTCTGAATATACCACTTTAATCATAGAGCCAACCTGTAGGTGGGGGATGCCTTCTTTCTTCAACCATACTCCTTTCCTGGGGTTGGCTCCAAACTGCCTAGTAATAATAATAATAATAATAATAATAGGGGAATTTTATAGAGCGCTTGGTTACGCTCAAAGCGTGTCCCCGCGCTAGAACAGAAGAACTCCCACAGACTCAGCCAATGGAACTGTGCAAGCTAGCGTGTATATAAATGTGTTTTTAACTTCCTCCTGAAACCAGGTTCAGATTACTCAAGACGGAGGTCCAAAGGTAGAGCATTCCAGCTCTTAGCCACCAGGTAACAGAAAGATCTACCTCCCATGCGAGCCCGTCTTATCCTCGGGACCTTTAAAAGGCCTCCGTAGGAGGAGCGAAGGGAGCGTGTGGGTGCGTACCTGGTGATCAGTTTCTGGAGCGGTGCTGGCGCCTTCCCAGTGAGAATGTGATGGCAAGTACAGAGGGCCTTAAACTCAACCCTGCTCCTCACTGGCAACCAGTGAAGAGTCCGAAGGGCAGTATTGGAGGCCACTCTTTTGGGAAATTTTAAAATGAGGCGGGCAGCCGCGTTCTGCAATACCTGAAGGCGATTTATGGCCTTGTTAGTTGCTCCCAGGTACAGCAAATTGCCATAATCCAGGCGTGATGTAACGAGGGCGTGCACCAGCGCTCTGCGAGCTGACGTGGGAAAGAGATTTAAGACCTTCCGTATGCTTTTCAGGATGCCGAAGCAGACGCCCGCCACACGTCCTATCTGCGGTCTGAAAGACAGGTCAGCATCTAGCCAGACTCCAAGGTTCCAAACTTCTTGGCAGGGTGTTGGAGCCTCACCCAAGCATGGGGGCCACCACGCCGACGACCAAACAGATGGGTTCCCCCCCACTACGAGCACCTCAGTCTTGCTGACATTTAATTTAAGGCAGTTGGCGGACATCCAGGCTGCAAGGTCTTGCATGCAGGCTCTGAAACTGTCCGCCGCAAGACCGGGTGCCCGTGAGAGGGAGACAACCAGCTGCGTGTCGTCGGCGTAGGACACGATGTGCAGACCATGGCCCACAGCAATAGGGGCCACTGGGGAAACATAAAGATTAAAAAGGGTGGGGCTCAGGGACGATCCCTGGGGTACGCCCTGGTCCAATCCAATATCCCTGGAATAACAATCGCCCTGGCGGACCTGAAAGCTTCTCCCTGTCAGGAAGGACTGGATCCATGCGAGGGCAGCTCCAGATATTCCGCCACTATTCAGACACCGTAGCAGGGTGGTATGAGCTACGGTGTCGAATGCTGCACTTAGGTCCAATAGGATGAGGGCCATAGTATGACCCTCATCCACCCCCTGGCGTAAGGTCTCCACAGCCATCAGAAGCGCTGATTCCGTTGAGTGGCGGGGACGGAATCCAAACTGGGTATCGTGTAGTAGGGCAGCCTCATCCACGAAATCCTTCAGTTGCATGTTTACCGTTTTTTCCGCCACTTTGGCCAGATAGGGCAGAAGGGAGATCGGCCGGAGGTTCTCTAGTTTCTCAAAGCTGATGTTAGATTTCTTCCTGAGAGGTAGAACCACCGCCTGTTTCCAGGCTTTGGGCATGGTCTTGGTGCTAAAAGACACATCCAATAGATGTCTTATAAATGGTTCTAGCACCGGTAAGCTATCCACTAGTCGTTTCGGCGTGGTGGGATCCCGCGGGGAACCAGATTTGACGGAAGTACAGATTTTTAGTAGGTCCTCCGAGGTCGGAGTGACAAAGTTGGTCAATATATGTCTGTCCCTCCAGTCCCTCGGGCTTTCCGCAAATTCGGTTCCAGCAATGGGAAGACTGGGAAATGCCGAATAGATTTTTGCTATCTTTTCGGAAAAGAAGTCCGCAATCCTATCACAGGATTCCACTGAGCAGTCATCTGGAGCCATGGCTGCTTTCCCACTTGAGAGGGTTTTATAGAGCAAGAAGAGCTCCCTCGTCGAGTTACTAGCTTCGCTAACTCTAATGGTGTAATATGCTGCTTTGGACTTCCTGATTAGCCCGTGATAAATACGCCTCTCCGATAGGTAGGCCTCCCTGGTTTCCTTAGACGGAGCCTAGGGTAATAAAGGGCAGGCAGGCCTAGGTGTGAGCTACATATCTTAGTAGCAGGCCTCCCTTAGAAATCAGGAAGAGTATGGGTAAAGCCCAGAGGAAGACAGAGTACAACCCCCAGGATAACCTGCTCAGGAGAGCAGCACTATGCCCCACACTCAAGGTCATTTTCCTCCTACGTCTGAAAGGATTAAATAAAACACCTCAGGAGAGCCATTCCTATTCACGTGATTGTGGACAGTGTTAGAAAGGCACTTTTATAATGCCAACTTTCTAAAAGTTGCGAAAAAGACAATTGATGGACAGAGTGCTCAACAATGTCAGATACTCACTCCCAGTCAGAGATCTGGGCCTAAACCAATTGTTTTTTTTCTCACCCAGCCCTTCCAGTTTGGACCCAGCTATATGCAAATCAGTCTTGACCCAGATCCCAATAGGAACATTCCAGCCTCAACTGTCAAGCCAGGTCCTACTTGGAACAGAAACAAACATCCTCATCAGCCGGCATTGTTTGAATCCAGGGGCATGTCGAGCACGGGACCCACGTTTGGGTACACCCGTCACATTTGGGGTGACAGATGCAAAAAGAACAAATGATGGACGGAATGCTGAACAATGTCAGAAGCTCACCTCAGTCAGAGATCTGGGCCTAAATACATTGTTTCTTTGCTCACCACGCCAATCCAGTTTGGACCCAGCCATATGCAATCAGTCTTGACCCTGCCCCCCATGGGAACAGTCCATCAGGAACTGACAGGCCAGGTCTTCCTGGACTGGAAACAAGCATCTTAGGACCAGTTTCGGGGTATCACCCCTCATCAGCCACGATAGATTGAACCTAGCGGCATGGCGAGCATGGGGCCCACATTTGGGCATACCCATCCCATGTGGGGTGACAGATGCAAAGGGAACAATTGATGAAAGGAATGCTGAGAAATGTCAGACACTCAACCCCAGTCAGGGATCTTGGCCTAAATCCATGATTTATTTGCTCCCCACGCCATACCTGTTTGGACCCAGTCATATGCAAATCAGTCTTGATCCTGCTCCCAAGGGGAACAGTCCAGCCTGAACTGCCAGGCCGGTCCTTCCTGATCTTGAAACAAGCATGCTAGGACTGTTTTAGGGTATCACCCCTCATCAGCCAGTAAAGCTTGAATCCAGTGGCATGGTGAGCAAGGGACTCAAGTCTGGACACACCCGTCACACTCGGTGCTATAGATGCAAAAATAACAATTTATGGGCAGAATGTTGAACAATGGCAGACACTCACCCTCAGTCAGAGATCCGGTCTTAAATCCATTGTTTGCTCACCAATACATTCCAGTTTGGAGCCTGCCATATGCAAATCAGTCTTGACCCTGCTCCCCCATGGGAACAGTCCAGCCCAAACTGCCAGGTCAGGTACTCCATGGACTGGAAACAAGCATCCTAGGACTGGTTTCAGGGTATCATCCCCCATCAGTGAGGATAGCTTGAATCACAGCACAGGACCCACATCTGGGCATTCCCTTCCCACCCGGGCTGACAGATGCAAAAAGAACAATTGATGGATGGACTGCTGAACAATGTCAGACACTCCCCTCCAGTCAGAGATCTGGGTCTAAATTCGTTTTTTTTGCCTGCCATGCCATTCTAATTTAGACCCAGCCATATGTAAGTTAGTCTTGACCCTGCTCCCCATTGGAACATCCCAGCCCAAACTGCTAGCCCAGGTTCTCTCTGGATCAGGAACATGCATCCTTGGACCTGTTCCATCATCAGCCACCATAGTTTGAATCCAGTGGCATCGTGAGCATGGGCCCTATGTCTGGCATATCTGTCCAACTCAGAGTGACAAATGCCAAAAGAAGAAATGATTAACGGAATGCTTGAAAATGTCAGACACTTACCCCAATCAAAGATCTGTGCCTAAATGTATTGGTTTTTTTGCTCACCATGCGTTTCCAGTTTAGAGCCACTTATATGGAAATCCGCCTTGAACCTGCTCCCCATGGAATAGTCCAGCCCGAGCTGCCAGGCCAGGTCATTCCGAGACCGGAATCAAGCATCCTATGACCAGTTTCAGTGTATCACCTGTAAGCACCCAAGATAGCTTGAATCCAGTGGCACGTTTGGGCATAACCCAGGTGACAGATGCAAAAAAAACTTTTGATAGACAGAATGCTGAACACTGTCACACACTCATCCCCAGTTGGAGATCAGGGCCTAAATCCATTGTTTTTTTTTGCTCACCATGCCATTCCAGTTTGGACCTAGCCATATGCAATTCAGTCTTGACCATGCTCCCCATGGGAACACTACAGCCAGAACTTACAGACCAGGACTTCTCTGGACTAGAAACAAGCATCCTAGAACCGGTTTCAGGGTATCACCCCTCATCAGCCAGGATAGCTTGAAACCAGTGTCATTGTCAAGACCCACGTCTGGGCATGCCCGTCCCACATGGGGTAATAGATACAAAAAAAACAATTGATGGAGGAAATGATGAACAATGTCAGACACTCAACCCCAGTCAGAGATCTGGGCATATATACATGATTTTTTGTTGTTGCTCACCACGCATTTCTAAAAGTGCCATTTTCAGAACTGTAACTTTAAATTAGAATTCATTTGAATGGAAGAAGCATTTCTTTAAATGGTCTCAAAATGAGGTTTTCACTTCTTAAATGTAATAAGGAAACCTGCTGTTAGTTCATAGGAGAGATAGCCTCACAACAGTGACAAATGACTTTAGGAGTTTTTCTCTGTAAAGGCATATAAAACTTAAACCCATATGCTCTACTTTTGAAATACCAGGCACCATGACCTATGATCATTTAGGGCCTACCTCAAGGGTGACTTATAAAAATCAAAAAATATGTTTTTGGCCTAGTGGAAGGTTTATTTTGCGAGGTCGAAATAGCATTTTAAAACTGCCCTACAGACTGTAGTGGAAGACATAAGACATATTTTGCAGTGCTAATTTAGTGGGTGGCACAATTGGTGCCGCTGCTCACTAGTAGCATTTAATTCATAGGCCCTGGGTAGATGTATTAACATTTCCTAAGGACTTATAAGTAAATTAAATGTGACAAATGGATGTAGGCCAGTTTTACCATGTTTTAGGGAGAAAGCACAAGCATTTTACTACTGGTTAGCAGGAATAAAGTGCATACAGGCCTAATGCCAACAAAAACAAATTCAGCAAAAACAGGGGGAACACTATGCCAAGGATGTCGGGTCCAACATTATTGCAATTATTATTTTTTTTTTCAATTCTGTCTGTCAAAGAAAGCTGTGAAGATGATGATCTTAGCATGCCATTTTAAGGACGCAAAAAATGCTTTCTTGCATAATACTTTAAAAAAAATCCTACAAAAACATTTTTTGATATTTTGGCCCAAAAATCCTGGGTGCTTTAGAATTCCCAAGATGTGGAAAAAAGTACGCAAATTTGGCATGGATTCCTTTGGTGAAAGATATGTTATGAAGGCCTAGGTGCGAAGTGTCCCAAACACCTAAAAAGGGCTTAGCACTAGTGCAAGGCTGAAGGAGGTGGGGGGGCGAGGGGGGGATAATTGGAAGGCTCAGCAGGTAAAAAGTAAAGGGATCAAGAAAATTGGCTGGCTTCAGATGAGGGCTCACCTCCATACAGTGGCGTCACTAGGGGGTGCGGGGGGTGCGGACCGCACCGGGTGACACCATCGCATGGGGTGACACCGTGGTCCGTGTCGACAATAATCTTGGCCGGCGGTCGGGTATGGTTCGACAGTCAGTAATATTATTTTGCATTTTGGTGTCATGGAGTCTGTGACACCAAAATGCTAAATAATATTACTGTCTGTCGAACCTTACCCGGCCGCCGGCCAAGATTATTGTCCAATTAGGCTACGACGTGGGCGTCCAGACGACGTTCGAAACGTCACTCACGTGACGTGGCTCCCAGCCCCGCCATTTTCATCACCGCCCATGGGGTTTTGCAGCGCCAGGTGCACGCTTGTCTTCCTCTGCAGCCTGCAGCTGGTTAGTGGTACCCAGTGGCGTAACTAGGGTGGGGCGGTGGGGTGGGGTGGGGGTGGTGGGGTGGGGGCGGTCCCCCCCAGGCGGCACTATTGTGGGGGAGGACAAAGGCATTTAGATAAGACTCGGCTTGCTTTCGTGGACGTTCGGGGACGGGCAGAGAAGGAATAGGACTCGGGCAATGTCCTCTTCTTTTTTGTGCTGGCAGCTGTCCGTACCTCTCTTCCTATTATTCCCTCTCTTTCTGTCTTGCTCCTCAATTACTGAAAACTGTGACTTGAAGAAACGGTTCACAACCTATCTTTCCTTCTTTCATTTAGTTGCTTCCCTGTGAAATGGATCCAAAAAAGAAAAACACTCTTGCGAGAAATGCCCTTTTTCTGACATTTTTCTATTCCAAAGTGCAGTGGGATGGAGAGAAATAGAACGTTTTAAATATGAAAAATAAATACATAACTAAATAAAGCAAGACAGAGTGGTTGCAAAGTGGCCAGATTGGTTTTATTTACATCCAAATACATCAGCATTACTTTACAGAGTTTGCCAGTGAAGCGCTACTTTTGTTTTCTCGTCTTTCTTTGAACAGCATTGTTGTTCCCAGGTGGGAAAGTGTACCATTCCTGGAGGTACTGCAATACCTGGTTGATGGGTGGATTGGAAAACAAAATGTGTACCATGGCTCTGTGTTTATGGATGTGGTCTTTTTAAACCATACTGCTTACGTTTTGTAAGGATATAAGCAATGGACATTGAAACGGTTCCCTTCAGGGCCCTCTAGTCTTGTCCTTAACTTTTCAGGTAAAACCACTCGCTGATTTCTGAATAGTGAGTGAGAGATCGTTAAGGTAATCATGTTGTTTCTGCTTACATTTCACATGCTTTACTTAATCTTGCATTCCCTATGAGTGGTTGCTTTTACTTATTTTTCCGGCAGGATATTACTCTTATCAAGTGCATAATTTTAATTGAGCCACATCCAAGTGTTTATAGCGGGCACAATTAGGTTATAGCTGAAGGCAGTGCAAGTTTCTCTCAGTGGGGAAGTATGCTGTTCAGTGGGGGAGAGGATGTGGCACTATGGCCAGAGCTGTTGAATTTGGAACTGGGGAACCGGGTTCAGCCTTCATGGCCAGTCCACCAGACCACTCTACTGAGGGAGCACATTCCCATGCTAGACCTTAGAAGGCCCCACTAGACCTTAGAAGGCTTGATGTCTTAGCACAAGCAGGTGTACCCTAGTGGTGTCAATTGTGGTTCATCTCCAGTCTGCGGGCAGGCCTACGAAGCAGCAAACACTAGAGTAACTGTGATACAGTCGCTGTGACCCTGTCACTGAGGTCACATGAACCTTGAGCAGGTTCGGGCGATGCGAACGGTGTGACCGCACTGGGTACATATTTCGGGTGGGTGCATAGTGTTTGCAAGTATATTATGGTTTAAAAAAAACTTGCTGCCCCCTTCCTGGCCTCCAGCAATTTTCAGAAACAATAAAAATGTCATGATAACTTTGGTGATTAATGTTCTTCCTAGAGAGAGATCGGAGTTTTGTCTAGTGGAAGGGTTGACTCCTGGAAAGGTAGCACAGAGGGTTAATGTGCCTGCTGCAAAGAACATGTACCATGCAGATCCCAAAGTGCATGGGGGGACCATGATGAATGGTCATTTAATGTCAGCTGCAGATGATGGATCCCTGAACAGTGTCATGTATGTGCATGTTTGCATTGTGCTGAGGGGATTACCAGGCAATTATTCACGCAGCTCTCTGATGGATGTCACATGCGGTTTTTCTGAGTCCCCAGATAGATCATGCAGTCTGTTGTTCTCTTTTGTACTGCCAGTCACCGGTGTATTCAACTGTGTAGCCTTGGACCGTGTCATGTATGTGCATGTAACTTGCATGATCGAGGTAACTATTAGCGGCGATACTACGTGTCTTTCGGACCTCTTTCAAGTGCTCGCCGTCCTTTTTCCCCAGCAACCCCCCCTCCCCAGGGGCGGCAATCTGAGGGATCGCCCCGGGGGCCACACGCTCTAGCTACGCCTCTGGTGGCACCCCCATTCTTCCCTTCGCTGTGTTTGAAAGTATGCCCTTTGTTTATTGGAAGTTCTTGGGCCGTGCTTTCCGTCTGGGTATCATTCAATCTGACACTTTCCTGTCCACTGTGTGGCAACTCACCATGTATTACTACTAGCCCAGAGGTATTTCTTTTTGAATCGTTTAGATCTTCCTGCATAGCCTGGCAGGCTGAATCTATTCCCCCCTCCTCTTAGTTGCCCTGGACCCAGACCATCTGCTTCTTGAGATGGCATAGAATCCTTTCGTGCTGACGTTTGGCTTGGGGCTGGACCTCCCCCTCTACGGCCGTGGATTCAGGATCTCTTGTGACCCTCGGGGTGCCTTTCTTGTGTCAAATATCGGAAAGAGTTTTATACTGGATGATTCTTTTATCTTTGCTTTTTTTTGCTTATGTTGCTTGTGCTATTTTTAATGCTAATCTATATTTGTAATGCTAATAATATTGCCTTCTGAATTCAGGCCAGCCAACATTAAATTGTTGCTACTGCTGCTGGCTCTGTTTGGCAAGGATGTCTGCACCTTTGAGTCATTTTGGTGATGGATATCTGATGTTTGGGCTTCCGTCACGGATCCCTCCTCTCTCTGGCTCCCTGCCCTTATTTGGATTTCGAGGTCCTTATCATTTGCAATATTGCCTCTGTTTCTATACTTGTTTCTATGCTTGTTTTGTCACAGCTGGTTAAAGGAGATTTTTCAGGTCCTTAATCATTGATGTAAAAACTTCAGGCAACGTTGCTAGTTTCTCCACTATGATTCTGCAGTGGCAGTCTTTAGGAGTAGCTCTTTTTTTCCAAGTGTTCTAGCGATGGCCAGTGCTATAGTTTGCATAATGTCCATTTGGACCTCCAGCTTATGTGACTGCCAAGTGAGGGCATTAGTGGCTTCTAAAAGTGTGGCATTAATTGATGACAGCAGGATATCTTGGTTTTTGTGCAAGTCTTGGCTTTTTCCATGCTTGGTCTCCTGGAAATTGTCATGGGACGTCAGATGTGTGTGTGTTATACTAAGCAGACTTTTTGCTATTGCACCTCCAACCACGGCATAGGTCTGTTTCCACTCGGCTCAATACAGCTGTCTCTTGATGTCAAGGGGCTGGTTGGGATAGTTTCAATTGGGTCCATTAGAACACTCACTGCATCCTTGGAGTGCATTTCTACAGTGATTTCACTGTGTCGAGCCTGTTGTGGGGACCTGGAGCCTGACATCCTTGTAGACGACTAAATGGGTTTGTCGCCCCCTTGACAGGGCACTACTAATGAACCTGAGGAAAGTTCTATCACACCTGTATGTGAGTGGCGTAGGTATCACAACTTCTGACGCTATTCTTGGTGACTGTTTGATACGTTGGAGCCCATTATTTTGGGGGCATCCAAGTCCATTTCATTACTGATGCTAAGCCCCTCTTTATCGGGGAGGGCTCTCGACCACCTCTCTTTGATGTCCTGTCACTGTCTTTATCCGCTATCATAATAGCACTGGAGTCAAATATTGAGCCCCCTGAGATTCCAGCTGGAACTCTCCTATAATAATTGTCCTGGGGTTTTGGCCCCTTTGCACCCTTCTTTGTGCTCCTCTTCGCGCAAGCTCTACTCTGCTGCTTTCTACTTCCCCCTTTTACCATGGCTGCTGCTCTTCTCTGCAAGAAGACTCTACTTTCCAGCCTGAGGCGAACACGTTGATTTAACTTGCTGACGGTCACCATCCGGGGTCCTCCTTGATGTCCCTAGTGCTTTTCGGAACAGTATCAAGGCGGTTGTCAATAGGACTCATTAGGCACCAGCTGGTTTAATATTTTCTTCCTATTTTCTTCCTGCGCGCCTCATGGCGTGAAGTGACTCAGGTGCAGCATATAAAATGTTTGTCCGCGCAAAATGCCTAATAGGTGCGTAGTCAACAAAAGTAGCCATTCGCAGTGGCCTCACATACACCTGCACCCCTGTGTCAAGACGAGTGGCACTGCTGCTCAGTGCGTGAGAAATAATGCACTGAAAAGGAAGAGTCGGAAAGGTGAACACTGGCTCCGCACTTCTGAATATAAATAAAAAGTAGCATTCGTTTTTATCATGTAACTTTCTTTGGTGATGGAAACCAATTGGTTAATAGAGTTACAGGCTCTCAATCAATTTACTTGTACCCTGTATTATTTATTTGGCAACATTTTTGCCCTCTCGTCTTCCGTGTTAAAGAAAGTTGTTGAGTGATGTCTTGAGCAGAATGAATAGCAATGACACTGTGCCTGGTAAGACAATTGGCATTGTTGTAACCGTTGATGGGTGCAGAGCTACTGTTATTTAAGTAAACTCCAGTCAGGTCCGGTGAGCATGATGCGAAGCGCCACACATTGGAATGGGGCAGGCGTCTCTGCCTCGAAGGAATGCTTCAAAGCCACACTCCACATTTTCCCGCGCGTGGTTAGGACTTTTCTATGTTGGCCAGGAGCAAGGGGAGGAGTTATGAAAGGATGGGTAATACCTCTGCAGTGCTTTAGACTCCGGCGTAGAGGAGTGGGCTTGGAAAGGCCCCAGAAGAAGAAGGACCCCCTCCGTGGGTGCCGCACAGATGAATACATCTCCTCGAGGAGGTCCATCATGGATTCATGGGATAAGTCATGAGGGGATGACACCATGAGTTACCTGCACCGGGTGACACCAACCCTAGTGACGCCAGTGCCTCCATAGTTGGTATTGGGACGAAGAAGTCAAGTCTCGAAGTAATCAGGATTACAGGTAAGTAGTAATCAGGCCATTCATTCACGCTCAGGTGAAGTTTACAAAAAATGGCAGCCTATCCAACATTGCAACTTTCTGCTAATTTCAATACACCTGTCACTTACTAAACAATAGTAAGATAACCATTTTACTTTTAAATGGAATATTAAATCCCATTTTGTCCCAGTTTAATTACCACCCGGTCGAGCGGAAAGTGTTCTTGCATGGGCGTAGGAAGTGGGGGACGCGGGGGATATATCCCCCCCAGATTTTGGAGTGGGGGGACACGGGGGACAAGGGTGGGGGGGACGAGGGGACAAAGGAATTTCCCCTCTCCCTTCTGTTATCGCAGGGCCATTAGCACGCGAAAGCGCTACCTAATGGCCCTGCACTTGACCTGCCTGGAGTCAGAGGCCACCCGCCCTCTGCCTTTTGTTATGCTGCAGGAAGGCTCAGCCGTTCTGGGAAGGGCAGAGAACGGAGAAAAAATAAACGCGGTCTCTTTTCCTTCATGGCAAGGACCGTGTCCACTACTCCTGATCTGCCTCTGGCGTCTGCCCTCCTCTCTTTATTCCTCCATCTCTTTCTGTCTCTGTCTCGCTCCTGCTTACCTGCTGATTTCAAGAGGCAGCTCTTAAGGTACTCTCTCTTGCCTCTCCTTTTCTTTATTTGTTCCCCTGTGAAATTGATCCAAAAAAGGCTGAACACTTTGGCTGTAAATGTCCTCATTTTCTGACCGTTTTCTATTGAAAAGAAAAACCTCGGAATGGAGAGAAAAAATAGTTAAATACCTAAATAAAGCAATACAGAGTGGACAGCAGACAGGCCAGACTGTTATTTACACCCACACACATTAGCGCCACTTTACAGAGTTTGTCAGTGAAAGCGCTACTTTCTTTTTATCTTCTTTCTTTGAACAACATTGTTTTCCCAGGGTGGGTAAGTGCGCCATTCCTAAAGGGACTGCAATACCTGGTTGATGGGTAGTGTGGAAACGTTTAATATGATCGTTTTAACTTTTTAATTATTTTAGCTTATAAAATGCGGCTCTGTGTTTGGGGATGTGGTCTTTTTTAAACTAAACTGCATACATTTTGAAAGGATATAAGCAATGGACATTGAAAGGGGTCCCTTCCTGGTCCTGTAGCCATGTCTTGAACTTTTCAGGCAAAATCACTTACTAATTTCTGAATAATGAGTTTAAAACCGTTAAGGTAACCATGTTTTTTTCTGATTACAGCTCACATGCTTTGCTTATTCTTGCATTCCCTAGGAGTGTTTGCTTTTTCCAGGGTGTTATTCATTTTTTTTCAGGCAGCATTTTACTGTTGTCTAGTGCATAATTTGAATTTAGTCGCAGCACAATTGAGTTGTGCTGAAGGCAGTGCGAGTTTCTCTCAGTGGGGCAGTATGGTGTTCAGTGTGGGAGAGAATGTGGCACTCTGGCCAGAGCTGCTGAATTTGGAACTGGAGAACCATGTTCAGACCTTCATGACCAGTTCACCATACCACACTCCTGACAGAGCTTATTCCGATGCTACACCTTAGAAGGCCCGATAGACCTTAGAAGCCCAGGTGTCTTAGCACCCGCAGGTGGACCTGTCCACCACAATCCATACTGCAGTTCACTTCCAGTCTTACGGGCAGGCATATGAAGAAGCACATCCTAGATCGACAGTGAATCTGTCACTGAGGTCACAAGACCCTTGAGGCCAGTCCACCTCACCCATTGGTACCTCCATTGGCCTTTTTCCAGCACTAGCAGTGCAACTTGCCAGGGGTTGGCAATGTAGGATTTGCATGCACACCAAACTTAGGGGGTGATTATAATGGCAGTGGGACCGCCATGTCACCCCGTCGGTGGCGGTCCCACCGCCATTGGTGACTGCATCACAGCCCGCCATATTACAATGGCGGGTGGTTACCTGGCGGTCGGAAAGACCAACCACCACGCACCCGACGGGCTTCTTGAGCCCGCCGGTGTGGTGGAGGGGCTCGTGGTTCCTACAATGCTGGTGGTGCCTTCCATGCACCGCAGCAGGGATTACGATGTCCCTTACCCGCCAGCTTATCAATGGCGGTTCACCTGCCATGGAAATGCTGGCGAAAGGGACATTGGGGGCCCGTAGCAGGCCCCTTTACCCCTGGCCCCCAGACATGGGTCCCCACAACATATCACTGCACCATGTGGCAGGCACCGATATATTTGTTCCTTTTTTTTTAACTTTGCGGCGGATGATGCAGCCAGCAGCACCTGCTGCAATGTAAAAGATACCTCTTCAAGACATTGATTTTGAAGACACTCGCCTGATTGTGTTTGGTTTTGGAGTAAATAGTAAAGAGCACTCTAAATAGGTTGGAGGTTGTAACAACAACATCTCAAAGTGTCTCTGAAAGAGTGATCTTCGATATATAGGAATGCTGTAGTAAAATAAGTTTATAGGCATCCTGTTTGAAATAGAGGGCTTTTGTTGATATGTATATGTTCAGTTGCTTTGTTGTATGTAAGTATTGTAAATATTGTAAATGTTTGTATATATATATCTAAAAAAAGAGATTTCTATAAAATTGTGAAGAAAAGTGAAGTATAAAATAAATATACTTATACTATTAAAAAGTCGAAAATTGTCTTGGAAATTGCCGTTGACGTGCACATAAAATATAGCAACAAAGGTTGTTTTGGAGAAAGAATATTACTCAAGGAAAGAGATAATTTATCTTTTTGCCGAAATTTATGTTACATTATTGGTCCCTAGGCTTTATTCTCTTGTATTATTTTTTAGCAATGTAAAAGATAGGCACTGCGAACACCGTAGTGGCAGTCGCATTGTAATGCCTATCGTGGGGCCTCCACCTTGAAGACCAGCAGTCCCATTCCCCGATTCGATGGTGGTGGTACTGAAGTCCGCCTGCCATCGTAGTCAGCCCCTAAGTTTGCATTTTATGAATATGATTCAGCGGTAAATAAATTGATGTTTGCAATTTAATTGACTTTGGTTGGCCTCTTATCTATGAGATTTCCCTGTTGAATGTGCCTTTACATTATACATTTTCGGTTGTATGAATTGATTGCATACTACACTCTCCTACAGGTATTAACTTGAGTGTCATTAGGAGTGTCTGGGACCAATTGTTTTCTTAGGAATTGTTTTCTTTACTAACCTTTGTAAAGGGCCCTAAATTCACAGCAACACAAGTCACATTCCTTTTAGTAATTTGGGATCCGTTTGAGCTACAAAATTGTTTTGGAGGAAATCGTTAGATTATGCAGCAGATGATGTATTATGTGGCAAATATGATACAGCCATAGTTAAGTGGAAAACATTTTTCCACTTAATTTTGCCCCAACATTGTAGTTGATCAATTTGTAAGTTCCCCAAACCCAAAAGTCGAGTTTGGGCACAATTTGCATTTTAAAAGCAGCCCTATAACACAGGGCTACTTTTAAACTGACCTCAGGCTTCAGCAGTGCACACATGTAAGCGCAGAAAGGGCTGCTGGCCTCTAAACTGCCATGCCTTATTATATTCTAGGGACTTAAAAGTAGTTCTAATCCCCCTGTCCTATTATGTACTAGGGCCTTATAGGAGAGGTCATGCCAATCATAAGGGTACCCTAACCCATAGTGCACCCTAGTGTATGTAGGTGTTTTCACTGTATTTTTAAGTGCCTCTTTCAGAATAGCACTGGCTGTTTAGGCAGAGGCCAGGGTCAGTCAGTCAGGTATCACCAGTACCAGTCAGCAAAAAGTTGGGGAGTGCCCAGGGCGGCTTTGCAACACTAGAGAAACACAAACTCAGAATGTAAAACATAACACCATGGTTGGGGGGTTCTCTTCAATAATCAGAATTGATTTCTATCCTAATGAACCCATTTTTCAACATTAGGATAGGGAAAGACTGGGGAAAAATCATAACGTTCTAATCTATACATTGAAGTTTTTATGCAGCTCTTTGATGACGGTTAATAGCTCACTGTTCAATGTTAGGATTTTAACTTATAAACTTCAAATACCAAAAGAATATCTCAGACAAAAGCAGTAACTCACTGACCTTTTGAATTAAAACTTTCACTAGACAAGCCTTCGATCTCTCTCAAAAAAAGAACATTAATCACCAAAGTTATCTTCACATTTTTATTGTTGCCTGAAAATTGCTGGAGACCAGGAATGCAGCAGCAGGTACTTTTCAAACCATAATGCACTTGCAAACACGACGCCCCCACCCTAAGTCAGCGGCCTTTGTTTGCTTTGTGCATTAAGATGCAAGATTCATATATATATATTTTTTTAAACATTTGGTCTCATTACTATATGAATGTAAATAACAATAAAGCATACATGCAAACTGTGACTACATGCCTGCTTTTCTCAATATTTCACTTCGAAAGTATGCAATTGTATTTGTTTAACGGGCGGTGATTTGTATAGGGTCACTGGAAAGGGCACAAGGTTGTCCCTGTCCCCCCCAGAATTTTAGTGTCTCCTACGCCCCTGTGTTCTTGCTTTAACCCAATGGGTGATTTATGAGCGTTAGTCAGCAAAGAGGCAGTTAGACGAGCCGACATTTCTGGCGGAGTCACTTTACTGGGCAATGAGTCTGACAACGCAGAGCTTTGCTTTCATGTGCTGTCGGCTACAGTCGCAGTGAGGGAAAGTCCAGACGTGCATCTCCTTCAAGTCTGGTAGAAGTGAGCCCCCTAGCGGTGATTAAGAAGAGCATCGTCAGAGAGCTCGATGCACACTGGGGTTGTGATCCACCATGGAGGAGCCCTCCTCTCTCATGACACTCGACTGTAAATAGCATGTTATGTTGTGTCGCTTGTTATCTTATTGCCATTTGTGTTGAGCGCACTCAGCCACTCGTATGGGCTCGTAGGGCCATTGTTGCCTCAGCGTTCCTCAGCATAGAAGGTACAACTGCTTACAAAATATTTTTGTTGTTTAAGTTATATACGGGTTAATGGAATTTCCTGTCCCCAGAGTACTCATACGCTTGTTAAGACCGTGACAGGAACTCTTGGGTGAAGGGTGAAGTGTTAAATCTCTTTGAGGTGTTAATTCTTCCTTTACTTGTTTGTGCAGCTTCACCTCTAGCATCCGTGTTCCATGCTTCATTCCTGACCCATTGTTCCCATGTCCACCTCTTGTCCTTTTATCTGTTTTCCCCAAATCATTTCATATTTTTTATGTATCATTTATGTACTAATATTTTTCAGAGCATGAATTGACCATGAGGCAACCGCAACTTGTAATAAAAAAAGAACTTCAAACAGTGGCCGCTGGTGACATTTGAAAGTAGGGAGGTGTAAAAGTGGGGGATGAATACCCTGTGGCGAGCGAGCAAGACCGACCGTCATAAGGGTGGCATTTTTTAAAAAAGAGTGGGCAAATGGTGCATTTACCAGCAAATTTGGGAAAGGAAAAAAGTTAGTAAAATAATTGCGAAAGTATAGTTATGACATTAATAAAGATATTCCATATGATAATGACGTAGGCAGCTGCTTATTCAGTATAATGAAAAAACTTCACTTTACAACCCCTGAACACATAATGTACCAACTCACCTGTAAGCACTGTATTTCCATTTAGTTTTGCCTTCTCAATATTTTGGTAACTGTGTACCTTCTTCACACACAGAATCACAATTGCAACTGGAATAAGTGACCTATGCTCTGTTTGTTCAACAGAGAGGCCAAGGATTGGATGGCCAAGTATTCTGAACACCTTTTTGACCCAGTGATAGGCACTGTGAGAAATCTGCACTGCCTTCAACCTTTGCGCTAGAGCTCACAATGGTGCCCCATTAGAAATGCCCGAATGCAGCTCAGATCAAAGTATGCAATGTACAAGAAATGCTACACAAAAAAATACAGAAATACAACATTCTGGAAATAGTGAGCACTCACTGGAATGCAAGATTAAGTCAAATATGTGAAATATAAACAGGAACTAAATCATTGACATGAAATACCTTAAAGATTTCTATATTCATTGTTCAGAACTCGATCAGTGTTAATTGCCACTTGTGGATGGGTGGATGCATCCATGCAGGTATATGGATGGATAACTGGTGATGTGGATGGATGTGTGCGTGGTTAAATGTGTTTGAGGAGGATGGATGGATGAATGGGCAAATGTGCTGATGGGGGAATTAATGGATGTGTCGGTTATGGATGGATGGGTGGATGGATGGGGTTATGGGGCGAATAGACGGAAGCAGGAAGGAACGGGTGGATGAGTTGGATAGAAGAATAAAGAAACTGCCATCATTATGCAGCACATGCTGCAGAATGACACCGCTTGTGGTCCTGCTCAAAGCACCCAAAATAATGTCAGATGCAAACTGACAATGAGACTGTTAACACACAAGCAGAGGTGCACCCAACAACCTGCAGCTGAATGCATATCGCCCGCAGTGGAAAGTCCTTAGGTGGGGATTTACACAGAGAAAGAATAATACGACCAGCATAAATTATTCTATGTCAAATAAAAAGGTATTACATACTCCCCGGCAGTAAGGAATGCAAATCTTCTGTGTCATCTTGTCATTTCCACCCACGTATTGAAAATAATTGTTTTCGAGTTATGCCAAGTCTTTGACAAGCAGGTTTATGTGGCTTGTTCAGTAAGAACGCTTATTAGCGTGCACAACCCATCCATATTTTGTTTTTATAACAGCACGCCTTTTGTCATGTGAATTGAGCAACCATTTTGCATCTCATATACTTGTTCGGCCTATAACAACGATAGACAACACTTTGCTTTTCTGGAGTGTACTGTAGCCTTCAAAAGTCGCTCTTAAAACCCTACCCTTTGGTCAGGGGACACAGGTCATACTTCTCCTCACCAGCACAGCGTGTTGGGCATAGAGCATCACTGCTCCTTAAAGCTATGGAAGCAAAGCGCCTCTCTGTAACATGCTATGTTAAGGCACAAGGCCCACGACAACCAGTATAACCCATCGCGCTCGCCGTAGTTGAGTGCCTGTCCCTTCCAGGCACTATGAACAGGAACAGCACTTTAAAACCGACTGCTTCATTGAAGGGAGCTGTTTGGTTTAGACCATGTTGGTTTGTGTCTCTCATTCTTATGGCTGTCTTTGTGGTAATTGTAGTTGTGGTGCAAACACCTGGCACCAGCGTTTAGCTGTCTGCAAGTGAATCATTCCTCAGCCTCCTCGGAATGTTCTCCTGCAAGCCCGTTGGGGTGCCAACTGCATACAGGCCTGCAGCAGACCTGCATTAACATGCATGCCTCTTTCAACCCGATAACTCAAAGTTCCTTACATACTAGGAGCTACATAAGCACCAGGATGGCACTTTTTAAACAAAAACTGAGCAGGCAGCTGGCACATTCACCATGAGGTCCGTCACCAGAACACTTGTGACTTTTCTTCCATTGGAGCTCACTGTTCACCAACGGTCCTCCATCTCTTCCCCCATGAATCCAGAGCCAATCTGCACACTGCTCCCTTGCTGTAAACAGCATGAGAGCAGTGCAAGGATTGGCTGGGTCAGGGGCCGCCACACTCCTTTGGAGACTTGGGGGCTGTGGATGTAATCCACCCCAGGCACCTATCATTGCAGGTAGGCGAGTCTTCAAGTGCATATGTAGGGCTGGTCAGAGCAAGGCGTCCGTCCAACCCAACATGCGCACTTCACTCCAAGGAGGCCCAGCTCTGTGAATGTAAAGTCAACCATTCAAGCTCCACCCCCACCCACATTGAACTCTGTACGCCCTCACCTGACCACTGCAAAACAGCAAACTTTCCCCAAGCCATGCCGTGCAAAGCTGCAGAAAATCAAAACATTTAAAATGGGTCTGGGGGGCACAGGGGCGATGGCCCCAAGCCCCAATGAAGAAACCGCCACTTACTTCAAACCTAGAGTGAAAAGTTGAGACAAGAGTGAATGAATTTGCCAAGTTTGAAGAACCAGTGAGGAGGGAAACTATAATAACTTCTAAAGATGAGATGCAAAAGAGGTCTGGAACCAGGTCCCTATTTTTCAAGGGGTTCTGTCACTTTTTCCTCATGCAACATGGTGCCTGCATGACGCAACCTCAAAATGCAATTTACCAAGCCACACAAGGCCACTTTTTTGTGGCCCTGTGTAGCTTGATAAATCAGGAGTAACGCAATGCAGTGCAAATCACTGCATTGCATTCCTATGCCCCATGGAGTTTGATGCATTCCCTGATTTACCCTTACTGGGTGATTCTGGAATGTGCCAAAATGCTATGCCTTCCCAGGAAAAACTTGCAGATGGTCTTGGATTGTCGACAAGATGATGATATCAATGGAATGATTGTTACCTCTTTTGTTGCCCTTTGGGAGAGGATCTCTGAACCCATCAAACCTGAGTCAGGGTGCCCTCGCTGGTTGAAACACAATAGTTCACCGGCAAATCGATCTTTACGTAGAGCTTCAAACACACAACCCCGTGACCCTACCCTATTGGCTTTCCAGAGTAAAATGTATAACTCAGTTCTAAATAGGAGAAATTGGGATTTTAAAAACACTTTTTCTTTTCAATACTTTTACTGAGCTCCATGGCTTTCAGACATACTCAGTGGCTCAGAAAATATATATACACATATTTTAAAGGACTATTAGGTTTGACTTTTTAGAGATTTTATGAATTTTTAAGCTTTTTAAATGCGTTTTAAACAATATGTACATGCTTGTTTCGAAGGGCATTCCCTTTTTAGTATGTCGTCCGGTCGGATGAGGAGTGGGTGTTATGTTTCATAGGGTACCCCAATATAGGCACGAGTATTCTCCTAACCTTTCAACTACATTTTCCGTACCATTACACTACATGACGGGTTTTGGTGTTAACCTTTTACCAAGTTAGCGCTGCATAAAATGTTGTGTGGTTTTCTCCGAAAATGAGCCTCATTAATTATGCATGAAGATTCTCAGAATCACAGCAGGATTATCACCTTCTGCATAATAACTATGTATAAGGGTCATCCCTTCCGTCATCTTCGGCCGACATGATGCAACAAGGTAGAATCCCCTAAGAGTACCTTTGGGTATATATACACCATATCTTTGCCAAGGCAGGCAGAGGAGGAAGGACTTCCATACTGACACACTGACGCGAGACGCTGAGGTTCCTGCATGAAGACACTCCAGCTTGCAGTGGTCTGACATCCCACACGGGGTGTCCATCTCGAGACCAAGACGGGGTCCCACAGTCTATCACTTCAGGTAATGGGGATGGCTTCAGCCTGGGGGGATTCTAGGCTCTTCACCTACATACATGCTAGGTACGTTTAGATACATCTAGTTACGATTGCATCGTGGGAGTATGCACTATTATTGTCATGTATTTATATGCTTGCATATATCCATTGTTTCAGCACTATGTTAGAAATCTACTATCCAGTTACTGTGTTGGTGCTTATAATCATTTATATCTGTTTCTGTCTTATGGTTGTTTCAGCACACTTATTTTACACTAGAATGACGCTGGTTGAAAAAATGCTTATTGAAAACGTCCCCATCGGTTATTCTGTGTATCTCTCTCTGAGAAAAAGTGAGCACAAGTGACTGAGTGAAAAGTACTGCACTGTTTCCACCATCCCTTATGGGACAGGGTTGTCATGTTCGATAGTTGCCGGTGGGGGTGTCTGGAATCCGTCTGGACACCAATCCCACAGTCTATGTTGTCTAAACGTGCAGATCCTATATAGGTTTATAGGAACTACAAGACATTTTCTTTTATATATTAATGATCTTAGTGTGGAGCTCAGTAAGTAGATGTGCCCATGGTGAATGGTGCCCCCCTTCCGGCATTATTTCCTGTTTGAGCTACAACAGGTTTCAAGAAGTCTTTTGCTACCCAGCTGACCAGTAGCAACTGAACTTACCCTGAACCCTGCTGCTGGCCTCTGCTGGAGTGAGTCCTAACTCCAGAGTGGGGTACTCCAAGTGCTGGACTCTTGACTAGTGCTGGAGTATCAGAGACAGGGACCATAACCGAAGCTGCAGCTGATGATGTTGAATGCGGTCTACTATTGCTGGTTTTCCCCACTGACTTCCAGAAATGTTTCTAATTTTGAACGTTGAGGGCATCATTGGGATTGACGCAGAGCAGCAACCCATTGCCATCGAGGACTTCCTGGGCATAGTATTTCAACTTTGCCCACTCTGAGTTTTCCCATCTTTGTCTACGACTGTACGGGTACCCCGCTCTTCAGCAACACACCATTGTCGAGCCCTGTTCTGATCCATCTTTGAGGCTCCCCCTCAGACGACCCCTTTTTCTCCATAGAATTTCCTCAGTCTGAAGGTAAACTTTCCACCGGGACAAACTTGGTTCCTGTATCCAACTCGCTCTTCATCACAGCCAGCCTCAACTTTTGATTTTGACCCTGTGTCTAGTTCGACCAAATAACCGTGGTTAGCACTTTGTGTATTTTGAGGGAATTTTTTAATTCAAACTTTACAAAAACATATCTCTGGTCCTACTGATTTGGTTATTGGGGTTTTGGTGTGATTCTATTTATTAAAATATTTTTTTTGTTACTACTAGCTTATATAGTTATACTGTTCCTTTGGGCTGCCCACAAGCATGACCCCAAGCATTGCCACCCACTCTTTACATCTATCTATCTGAAAAACATGCATTGGTCAATAAGTATGTTGAGTCACCCATCTTATATATTATGCAAACAGACAAGAAGCTAACTTCACTCACAAATCTAAATGCATTTCAAATTCTAGAAACATTTTTAGAGTTGCACCGTCTGTCAGCTTGAGCAAGAACAAACAGGGAGAGAACAAATGTGTTGTAATTAACTCAATAGGCACTTTCTCTCCTTATTTGAGCACAGTTCTTCAGTGCACGGTGCTCCTCTCATCAACCAGCAGCAGCTGCCTAAGCTGCTGGGTTCTGAGAGAAGCACCATGACAACAGAACAGTCATGATTCAAGGTTATAAATGCTATAGCAACAGTATACCACATATTATAAGATCACAACATATCTCCTTACCTTCAAACTTAAAAGAATGGAACATTGTATGCATACATTTTGGCATAAGAAAGGAATAAACATGGGAAAATATATGTAAAGTTGAAATCACAGATCAAATTAGAATTACACATTACATTACACATAGAATCACATCTTCTCTATAATGAAAATGCATCTATATACATATATTGATGAGTAAAGAAGTAATCTAGGCACCTTTAATAATAGTGCTCAAAGGCACTCAGATTCTGCATGTAATAGAAAGCACACATGAAGTAAACGGACTATTCCACCACAAAATCTATCAACTAACTAGGAGGTCTCCTCACTCGCAGGGGTCTCTGAAGACATGTGTATCCTGGGCATTTTTTCAGAAAAAGTGATTATTCGTTAAATTATCATCTCTTGGTCCCACATCTCTCATCCCACCAGTCCCAGCAACTGGCGGTCCTGTGCTAACATGCAACCACTACACGCATTTCCATCCTCTCTCCTCTTTGGAGATTTGTCAGCAGAGCAATATTTTGCCACCCTTCAGAGATTCCATATCTCTCCATTGGCCAACAGAACATGCCATTGAGGTACTTCCTTGACTTAAAAAGGGCCACAGAATTTCCCCAATCTACCTCTGATGCGCCCTGAACTCACTTTGACCCAATCACCTTTGTTGATATGCAGTTGAGCCTTACTCTCACCAGAATTACAGGGAAAATCAAACTGATTCCTCATTTTCTCTCCTTTCCCACCAACCAACTCCCTTATCCAAAAAGGTATAAATTTGGTTATAGCTTTCCTCCTTCTCATGGCACAACATTCGCAGTATTGTGAAATGCCCACACCAAATCATTAACTACCTCCTCTATGTCAAAGTTATTGGCTAAAGTCAACTCTATTAACAATGCATTTAGCTCTCTCCACAATCCCATTGGCTTGGGGATTGTAAAGCCCTGTGCATGAGTTTTTGATTCCACAAATAAAAACAAAATTCTCTCATCTCTCCAGAAGTTAACTAAGTTCCAATATCTGTTATGAGCACGGCAGGGTAACCTTCACCTCAGAAAATCTCATACACTATCCTCATCGTAACTCTAGTAGTGATCTCCGGTAACAATCACTTGATCAACCAACTGGAATGACCATTAAGACGATACCAAATCTTTTGTTATAATCAATACCTACCATGGGACCAATAAAGTCAAGGCACACACTATGCCACACCAGAACCGGGATAATGAACACTACTCTGTAGAACTTGAGCACTGCCATTTAATCTCTTCTCGCACTCACAGAATTCAAGACATCTTTCAACCACATCTCTGTCTATTCCTGGACACTAAAACTCACATCTCAAACCTTTCTTTGTTACCGTCTTCCCCAGATGCCCTTAATGATCTCACTCAAACAATCTCCTGCGAATTCCAAGGGGAGGAAAAATTTCGTTACCACGCATAATGATTTGGTCTGCCACAGTTGACAGGTCATTTAAGATTTTAATGAAGAGCCTCAATGCAATGAGTAAAGGGCTCTCTCTTCAACCACCTTTGAGTATGAGATTATGAACTGCCCGCAACATCTCATCATTCTCCCTGGCAAAAGATCATTCTGACCAACAGCACCCCGACTCCACTGTACATAATCCTCCACACTGGCTACTTCTTCTTCACATAGTCACCCCTACCTCATCCAGGAAGAGGTGTGGCGCCGCGGCCAGGGCGACTGACTCCGGAATCTGGGTATCACAGTTCGATCACCGGTGGCAGATTAGCCCATTACCATGTGACTCTAGGCAATAGCTTGCTTAATCTTCCCGATGGCCCCCAGCGCCTAGAGACCCTTACAGGTGATTGTTCCTGCTTTACAAATGTGGATTATTATTATTATCCACAATCTTCGAATCCAAGGGTAACCATGACAAGTAATCCGCTTGTACGTTCCGCCAACCAGGTATAACTCCTCTAGGAAGATTTATTCTTGCAACATGGAAGCCAATAATGCAAGCCTGGGAGACCCTTTTCCTGCCCCACCTGGAGACAAAATATTTAACAGTGTCTTGTGGTCAGTGGAAAGAATAATCCTATGTCCCCACACATACGTGCTAAAATATTCTACACCACAAGCTGCTGCCAAGGTCTCTTTTTCTGTAACAGAGTAATAACACTCAACAGCAGCCAAGGAGCGTGATGCGAAAGCCACAGATTTTTCTGAGGAACTCCCCTTTTGGGACAATACTGCGCGAATCACTAGCATCCAACATTACAATGGTGTTCCAATTGATGTCAAAAGGCACAAGAATGGGGAGGAGGAGCCTAGCGCGCAACCAAGATGGCCGCGTAGGTGCGAGGCTCCCGAGGACCTCCGCAACCTCCTACGATTATCCTGAAATTATCCTGTCCCGGATGAGGGGACTGTGTTGGTGAGCCTGAGCTGAGGTGGCACCCGTTTCCCGTTTCCAAATCGGACCTCGGACACCGGAGTGGGCACCGATTGAGGTTTGGGGCCTTCTCCTCGCCGGACCCCGGATTTGCGCTGAGGGGTGATCCAGTGACAAAGCGAACAACAGCGGCAGGCAGGACCGGGCGACTCGCGTACCCCGCACTTTCGCTTTCGCGCCCCCTTGCCGTCTTTGCGGGGTTGGGTCGCGGGGCTCTTTGTGTTGGTGTGGCCTCGCTGGGAGACCCTGCCTGCCCGCCGGCTGTGACCCACCCCGCTGCTCTGAGGTGGCCCCCCCCGGAGCTCGTGGCCCTGCTTGATTGCCCTTCACGACGTGGCTGGTGCGACTGGGAGACTGGTGGCCATGGCCACGAAACAAGATGGAGACCGGGCAAAGATTAAATCGACCCGGCGTGGCGCCGTCCATCAGGCCAACAGCATGGACCGCTATACCCTCCAGAAGGGATCTCCCGATGGATCGCACAAGTCCCCTGGGTGCCCTCCTGATGCCCCGGACCTGCCCACGGATCTGACTCTGCGAGATGTCATGGGCGCCATTGCCGAGATGAAGGCCTCGGTGGGCCAGCGGTTCGATACACTGGCGCAGAAGATCGACTCGGTCCTCGTGGATGTCGGCCTGGTGAGGGCCGATCTTTCCAAAATAAACGACCGAGTTGATTCTTTGGCCCACACCGCATCGGGCCTTACGACAGATGTGGCGGCCCTACAAACAGAGGTGCTCCGGCTTAGTCAGGCGAGTGCGCTTATGGATCGACGCCTGGAGGACTCCGAGAGTCGGGCCCGGAGGAACAACATCCGCATCATCAGGGTGCCCGAGGGACGCGAGGAGGCAGCGGCGGACCTCTTTGTGGAGGACTTGATTGCTACCCATCTCCAGCCACGGGGGCTGAGTAAATTCTTTGCTGTGGAGAGGGCCCACAGGGTTCCCGGGGGAAGGCCGAAGGTTGGAGCCCCTCCGAGACCTCTCATTGCCCGGATTTTCAATTTTCGAGACAGAGACGCTATCCTGCAAACCTCCAGACTGCTTGGACCGGTTAAGCTTGACAATATGGAGGTGAATTTTTACCTTGATTTTACCCCAGCGGTCCAGAAGCAGAGACTGAGCTTCCTAGGCGTCAAACGCCGTCTTCGGGACCTCAACCTCAAATACGCCATGCTCTTCCCAGCCAAGCTGCGAGTGGAGGTGGAAGGTCGCACGCACTTTTTTGATCGTCCCGAAGCGGCCGGGGACTGGCTGGATACTCTGCCTGGGGATCGTGATCGGGGGGGCGGGGGGGGGGGGGGGCGGCGGGGGGAGACGGCCCACTGGATCGGGACTGAGGGTTTAATATTAGGCCTCGCTTTGGACGAAAATGATGCCACTTTCGATTATGCGTCTGTCTGTGTAAGTTCCCCTCCTATGGAGGTTGTGTAGGGTCTATTGGGGGTTCTCCCTCCTCCTCTAGGGGGTCTAGTTAGTTTAACTATATATGGGGCGACAGGCACACTGCACGTTGGGGGGGCTGTTCGGGCTCATGCAGGGGTGCAGGGAGGGGGGAGTTTTGTTGCGGTGGGTGGGTAGGGTTGGGGTGTTGTTTGTTTTCACCACAAGGCAAAAGTATTTTTGTGTTAGTTCTAAAGTGCTCTCGGGGGGACGAATGATGGCTTCTGTATATGATGGGGGGTAGGGAATTAACTTTGTTGTCTTGGAATGTGAATGGACTGGGGGACAGGATCAAACGAGGTGTGGTCCTGCAGTTCTTGAAGCGAATTTCGCCCGATGTAGTTTTTCTGCAGGAGACGCACCTCATTGGCAACTCCTTCTGCGCCATGAATCGGCGTGGCTACCGCCTAGTGGCCCACTCGGGCTTCACGTCTGGCTCAAGGGGTGTGGGCATCATGGTGAAGAACTCGCTCCCGTTGGAGATTGATGAGGTGCTCCACGATGACAGGGGACGTTACACGGTCTTGGTGGGAAGAATGGAGGGCAAAGTGGTTGTCTTTGTGTCAGTATACATCCCACCGGGGCTGCAGTCGACCACCTTTGCGGACCTGGGGCGCCTTCTCCTTGGCCTTCCGGGGGGGCTTCTAGTGGTGGGGGGGGATTTCAATGCGGTGGTTTCTGGGACTGTGGATCGTCACCCCCCTAGGGACCTCCCCCGGGCACAGGCGTGGCTATCAGGCCTCTTGGATACATTGGGATTGGTGGACTGCTGGCGTTTAAAACACCCCACGCAGCTGCAGTACACTTTCCACTCGGGGGCCCATGGTAGTCTCTCACGACTCGATTATGTCCTTGTCCCGGCGGCCTATGTGGCATTTGGCACGGGGTATCTCGGACCACTCCCCGCTCTTGTTACACTTTGATGTCTTTCCGAGGGGTAGGGTAGGGTGGTCCCGATCAATCCCTGGTACCTGCGCGACCCCACCATTCGCGCTGACTTGATTAAATCCCTTCAGCGATATTTTGACGAGAATGTGGGGTCCGTGCTTTCGGCTGTATCACTATGGGAGGCCTTCAAGACAGTACTCCGAGGAGAGGCCCTATCCCTTATTTCCCACGCCCGGAGGCGCGAGCGGGAGGAGGTGACCCGGGTGGAAGCTGAAATAGCCGAGTTGGAGGGTAATCTAGAAGGTGGGGTGACGGATGCCGCATTGCATGTCCTCCAACTCAAGCAAGCGGCCTATAGGGCCCTCGTCACGGAGGCGGCCAGGGGCCTCAGTAGAGAGCAACAGGGGCGACTGTATGATGTGGGTGATAAGGCTGGTAAACTGATAGCGTGGTTGGACAAAAAAGAGAGAGCGAATCGTGTGGTCCCGCTGATTGAGAAAACGGATGGTGTGAGTGTAACTGAGCCAGAAGAAATCGTCTCCTGTTTCGCGGATTATTTCCGTGGGGTGCATTCCCCGGTGTCTACCTGCTCTGAAGAGGATTCCCGTGCCCTGCTCAGGGATATCGCGCTGCCGTCCCTTTCGGGGGAGGACAGGGTGTCGCTGGACGCCGCTCCCACCTCCGACGAAATCGCCCTCGCCATATGCTCGGTCGCTTCCGGCAAGGCCATGGGTCCGAATGGTCTCCCTATCGAGTTGTACAAGTTGCGTCCGGATACGCTGGCACCACACCTCCGGGCTATGTTCCTGGCGGCCCACTCGGTGGGCTCCCTCCCGTTGGACCAGCGTCTGGCTACAATCGTGGTTATCCACAAGGAGGGGAGACCTCGGGACCGGGTTACATCCTATCGGCCTATTTCGCTACTGAATGCGGAGCCCAAAATTCTCGCCAAGGTACTGGCCAATCGGCTGGTCGGCGTGGTGGGCGACTTGGTTCATCAGGACCAGTCGGCTTTATTCCCCATCGCAACACAGCCCTTAACTTGCGGCGTTTGCATGGGGTGCTCGCACGTGTCCCGTTCATACGGGAGCCGGCCATTTTGGCGTCCTTAGACGCCACCATGGCGTTTGACACGCTTGAGTGGCCATACATCTGGGCGATGCTTGCGAAGTTTGGATTTGGCCCAGGGTTCATCAGTTGGGTCAAATTGCTGTATTCGGGCCCATTGGCGCAGGTGGTGGTGAACGGTAGAGTATCGGCTCCGTTCGAGCTGGGCCGGGGCACGCGGCAGGGCTGCCCCTTATCGCCGCTCCTTTTTGCGCTCGCCTTGGAGCCCCTGGCGGAGTGGCTGCGGTGGCATCCTTCTATCCGTGGTCTCCGTTGGACCCCCGAGTATGAGGACCGCGTATCCCTATACGCTGATGACATCCTCTTGTACCTAGCCTCCCCACGTAAATCACTGATAGTACTGGTTGATGTTCTACATTCATTTGGTCGCAACTCCGGCCTTGTCATCAACTGGGCTAAATCATGTGTGTATGTGCTCTCTGGGGAGGCTCCCATCCTCCCGCGGGGCTGTCCGATCCAGATCGCCCCGCGGGGGTTCAGGTACCTGGGTGTCTTCATTACTCTGGACCCGGAGGCCCGCTACGATCGGAACTTGCTTCCCCCCCTCCAGCGCCTGAAGGAGGACGTCGCGCGCTGGCGGCGCCTGCCGCTTTCGCCGCTCGGCCGGGCGGCCTTGTTTAAGATGATGTCGTTGCCGCGTTTCCTGTACGCCTTGCAGAACACTATGAACTTAGTCCCGGCGCGCTACTTCCGTGAGGTGGCGAGTTTGCAACGCCGCCTGTTCTGGGACGGGAGGCCGCGTATTGCCCTGGCGAAGCTGACGCTCCCATGGTATGACGGGGGGATTGCCCTCCCGGATATTAAACGGTACTACTGGGCCTCCCAGCTGGCTGCGATTAATCACGGTCTATACGGGCCCGCCTTAAACCCGGCATTCGAAATGGATAAGATGCTACTCCCAGGTGGTGACTATAATCGAGCGCTCTACTCCAGCGCGCTTGACGCTCGCCTAACGGGCCCCACGCGTGTCATGGTGCGAGTGTGGCACGCGGCCAATGTAGCGATGGGGTGGAAGGACCGTTTGACCCGGGCGTCACCACTATACGCGTCTGAGCGGTTGGGCTCCCTGTGGACCTCGAAGGGCTTCGAGAAGTGGGACATAATAGGCATCAGCAAAGTGGGGGATCTCTGGACGAGGGGAGGATTCAAAACGTTCGAGATGCTGCAGACGGAATTTCAGTTGCAGGGCAGTGAATACTTTCGGTATTTGCAGGTCCGTCACGCACTGGGCTCCGTCTTCCCGGACGTTGCCTCCATCCCGGAGTATTCCCCCCTGGAGGATAGAGTGCTGGATGGACACGTCCCGGACAGCACGATCTCACTGATCTATAAAAAACTGATCAACGACCGCTCGGGCTTGCTGACTACCCTTCGTGAGGCTTGGGTTGCCGATGGGCTGGAGCTGGACGACGAGGACTGGATCTCCGCGGTGGCCTCCCCGAAAGAGGTGGCCATACCGGCCCGCCTTCGCTTCGTCCAGCTCAAGATGCTCCACAGGGTCTACATGACGGGGCCAAGGCTACTGCGTATGGGTTATGCTGTGGACGGGTTGTGTAAGCGCGGGTGTGGTGCTTTGGGGACTGTTAGAAATGGGATTTCTGGTTGGCTAAGGCTTGCGCCAAAGTCAGGCAGAAACCACCACTCTAGTCAGGGCAAGGAAGTTACACGCCAAAGATAACCCCTGCTCACCCCCTTGGTAGCTTGGCACGAGCAGACAGGCTTATCCCTGAGGCGATGTGTAAAGCGTTTGCGCGCGCACCCAGCAACAACACCCAAGGCCCACCACAAAGGAAACTCCACACAAGGTATTCTATAAAAATAGCCTTTGTATTATACACAACACATTAGATAAAAACACACACTCTACAATGTGCCAACAGGCACGGGCAGAATTTACAAGGGATTATATATACAGGGGACAGGGCCACATGGACCACTGTCAGGAATTAGCACTCTTAGAACATAACACAAATTACCAAGTGTACATGTAGAACATAACCAGTATCTACTGGCGCAATAATGACCTCAGCGTCATCACACTAGCATCAGGTATAAAACCTATCCTGCATCCATCACAGGGGCATAAACCACATTATGCAATTTCTCGCAAGTCTACCGCATTAGACCTAGCCACCTAAGTATACCTATACTAGGGGCGTACATAACACAGGGAAGTACATTCTCCCTACCATCAACCTATGCAGGTAAAACCACCTCCTAGGCAGAAAAGACCACATTTAGAGGTACACAACACAGGGTGCGCAAAACATGCTATATACAGTACATTTCCTAGCACCAAAAGCATGAACACAGGGTGCGCAAAACATACTACACCGTACATTTCCTAGCACCCAAAATCACATTATAGTCCAGGTTGCGCCAGAACCTAAACGTAGCAGCTGCCCACTACTTGCTGGGCAGCTGGGGACAAGCACAGGGCCTAAACGCTGCAGCTGGCACTAAGTGCTGCGCAGCTGTGGAAGGCAAATAGGGGCCTGGGCTCTCAAATGGCCCATGACACAATGTCACAACGTGGGAGCCCTCTAGGCTCTAGAAACAACATGTCCCCAAGTCCCCCTGGGAGTTCTAAATATCAAATGGCCCCCAAAGCTGGAGCCTTTCCTGGCTCTAAAAATAAATATATCCCCGTTGGAGCGCACCAGCGCTCTAAAGCACACCTGCCCAGCGTTGGAGCCTCGGGGCTCTATAACAATTATGCCCCTGGTTGGAGCGCACTCGCGCTCTAAAAGCAACACTGCCCCAATCGTTGGAGCGGCCCACTGCCATGTGGGGGCCGCTCTGGCAGGAAGCACCGGCACTGGTGCCTCGGTCCCCTCCCTTCGCCCCCTGCCCTCGTTACTCACCGGCAGGAGCGAAGGCTGGACTGGACTCTTCTCGCGGCGCGGGGCTTCCCTCACTCCTGGGAGCCCCGCGCTGCAGTCTCCACCCGGGACTTCTCTTCCTCAGCTCGCGGAGGCGGGGTGGGCTCCCGCCCTCCGGGAAGGAGTCCGCTTCATTACACCACGGTTTACCCGGTCCCCCATCTCGGGACCGGGACTCTGCAGATGGAGCCTGCGAGGCTCCGGGACTTCCTCGGGGGCAGCATGCGGACAGGCGGGGTGGGCTCCCGCATGTCTCCACACTGCTTCACTTCGGCGGTGGCGATCTCTGGCTCTGCCCGGCAAGGTGAGACACGGCGCTGCTTTCCCCGACGGATAGCCACTCTTCCGCTTCCGTCCCGTGGCCCCGCCCACAACCAGGCGGGCCGCGGGCAGCAGCGGCGATCCTCGGCAGAAATGAGGGGTAGGCTCCCTCCTTCGTGATCGCGTACAGCGGGGTGGGCACCCGCCCATACAAAGTCCAAACAACCACGGCGGTCATGCGGGGTGGGCACCCGCATTGGAAGGCAATGAGCGGGGTGGGCACCCGCATTCAGCATAAAGAAATTAGAAAGGCGGCCATGACGCGGGGTGGGCACCCGCAATTTCCCACTGAAAGCACAATCGGACAACGAGGGGTAGGCTCCCTCCGAAGTCAAAAACATGCAGCTCAGCGCTGCGAAGCTCCAGCGCTCCTCTGGCCTGAAGTAAATCCTTATAGTGCTCCCAGGGCGCTAGGAGGAGCAAGGAAGCGCTCACTAGGCGCTAGAAGTGTGCAAAGGTCCTGGGGCCAAGAATATAGATTCAAGCAGGTCCCAGGAGTTCCTTAGGCATCCAGGGGCTGGGCAGGGCCCAGGGAGGCAAGCCTTCCCCTGGGCCCCAGCAGCAGCACGCCCCTGGTAGATTCAAGTGCAGAACAAGAACATTTTGTAAGGGGACACAGCCCCTTTTTATACACCAAATCCCTTTGTTCTGAGTTCAGGGTGAGGGGGAAAACCAGTCGCAGCTGGTTGGGGAGCACCCTTGATGTGCTCAGCCCCTCACTCTATTCACTGGCAGGGCTAGGGTCGTCAGTCGCACCACAGGGGGCGGAGCCAGCATTGTGTGGGGAAAACCCTGCCCTATTCAGGACCCAGGTGTACTCCTCCCACCCATCTAGCTGCTGATCTCCCCATTCACCACTGGGTGACTCATCCTGACTCTGGGGAAGCCCTAGCCCGTCACATGACCTCAACCAGCCAATCATGCGACAAGGCACACTTTTACACTGCACACTGAAGTGCCCACTTCTAGAAGTGGCACTTCCATACTAGGTACATGCACGCCGCACACATCATCGTGCAGCATTCAATCACACGAGCCGGCACATACCAAACTCGGGCCTGCACACCCCACGCATCAGGAACTACTAGGGACACATACATTCCCCATGCATTCCTATGGGAGGGCAGGCCTATCTCACCACATGCACTCAGAGCACGCACGCACTTTACCCTGGGACACAGGGAAAGTGCGCAGAAACCAAAAAATCACCACACCAAGTCACCAGTAAAAAGCAAAAAAGTTCAGGGGTGAACCTGCCAGAAGGGCCAAGTCCAACAGGGACTTTTCTTCATATCTTGTGGGAGTGCCCGGAGGTGGAGGGGTTCTGGCGTGGTGTGCACGAGGTGCTGCGAGTGGTTACGCATGTGGCGCTGTTGCCCGAAGCGAGGAGATGCCTGCTGAATGTATGGGAACCTACCGATTACTCGGCGCCGCAGACGTGGTGGGTGACTCTGGGATATATGGTGGCCAAGCGCGATATTGCTCAGCTGTGGGGATCCCAGAGGCCCCCGACTGTCTCGGCCTGGAAGGAACATATGGATTGGTGCATGTTTCGGGAAAAGGTGGTGTATGTGGCGAGAGGTAAGCCTGGGACATGGGTGAAGGTATGGGGCCCCTGGAACGCCTACCGCGAGGGAATCTGTGCTCCGCCGCTATTGCCCGATCCGTCGCCTGTCCCGTCCCCTTAGCCGACTCATCCCCCCAGTACCGGGCATTGGGTTCACCCAGCCCTAGTCCTGGTCTCTTCCCCTTCGTGAGACTCCTATGGATGGTTAGGGTCCCCCCTCCAGGGGAGCACATGCTGCTATTTCCGATTGTGGATTGCCTTGTGGGTTTGTTTTTTCTTGTTGTTTTTTAAGTTTAAAATGAAACCGTATAGTGGGGTCCGGATGGTGTGGCCCTCAACGCTGTTAACTCCTGTGCATGCTCCTCCGCAGCGCCACATGCTTTATAAATGTGTATCGTATGCTCCTTTTGTTTGCTAGCGGCTGGCCGGAAGGTTGTAGGCCCATCTTTGTATATTTTTTGAGTCTTGTAATAAACGGTTTAAAAAAAAAAAAAAAAAAGGCACAAGAATGCCAGCACCACAGATCTCTTCCTTTATATTCTCAAAACACTTTTGCTGTTCCATTGCCCAAGTAAAACTAGCACCCTTCCTCATGAGCACCTTCAAAAACTGTTTTGTTGGCAAGCTTTTTCATAATGTTTGAGTAATACTCGATTAGATCAAGAAACAAATGTAGTTGGTTCTTATTGTGAGGAACTGGTGCTAATGTTATTGATGCAAGTAGATCTTTTTTTGGTTTCACTCCTTCAAGTGATAACATGTATCCTAAATATTCAACCTCTGTGACTAGGAAAGCACATTTCTCTCTGTGTAGCATTAACCCTGACTCTGCCAGTCTGACTAGGGTCTCCTTTAAGGCCATGTAGTGACTGCTTACATTATCTCCAAGCATCAAAATATCATCTTGGAGATAAATGATGTTCTTTAAAGCCTTGAAAACATCCATCATCATCCTCTGGAAGACACTTGACATGGATGACAGCACGAACGGCATCTTTGTGAACTAGAAAGTGCCCTCCATCGTAATGTAACTGTCAAGGTTTTAGAAGAATCATGCAATCAAATTTGGTGGTACTCATGCCTCAGGTCCAATTTGAAAAAGTACTTTGCTCCTTGCAACAATAAGACTAGCTTATTGATATTCTGTAAAGGAATAGTATTTGAAGCAATGTTCTGGTTAAGGCTCCTTAAGTCTACACAAAATGCAATTTGTGATCAGCCTTCTTAGTGATAACCACTGGAGAGATCCAAGCAAATGTTTCAACCGGTTCTATTATTCTATTTCTTAACATTTCTTCCAACATTTTCTTCACTTCATCTTCATCATTATCACCACCCTAGTAACATTAAGCTGGATTGGGATGTCTCACTGTTTGACTTTTTTTAATGTACATACCCCGTTAAGTGCCCTAACTCTTCTCTGAACATCTCCTTGACACCTTCCAAAATGTCTTCCACTCTCAACTCATCTACTACCATTACCTGTACTGCAGCATGTGGATCAATTCTAATGTGGAGGTTATATTGATTGGTAACAACCCAATATGGGTGGCCCTGACTCGGCTACTTAGTCTTTGTCTTCAACAAGCCTGCTTTTGAAACGAATATCTGTATAAATATACCATAACATATCTATTTGTTCCCACAAACATTCTCCAGAATTGATATCTTTTGGCAACAATCTCACATTTGGCCACTCCTTCTGACAAACTTTTGGTAAAATGGAATATAATTACCCAGAATCCACAATCGACTCGATGTTATGGTCCCTAGTGGTGAATTCTGCCTTGAGCCTATTCCTCCTCCTGTCCTTCCTGTCCGACTCACCAACATACAATATCCTTCTGTTGAGGAAATATGAATTTTGTGATCAGTTATGTCCCCTATCTTGGACCCCAACGGCTCCATGTACATGCTACAAGTACATGTATGTTCCCTCCAGTTCCAGCTATGAAGACGCAAATACATGTGCGTCCAACGTCAACATGCCCTCTTTCAGATCCGCCATAAATGGGTCGGATATTCCATTCCTAAGTATGAAAGGCCACCGACTTTATGTGGTTCACTTTCCACGTTTTACAGTTCATGCAAGTAGGCCCTGAATTCTGCCATCAAGCCTTTTCCTGCCTTCTGCCTCTGAAAGCTCCAGTCTGAGCTCGCATCTGTATCCATGAACTTTGTCCTACTCCATGCGCGGCTAACGGTGCCTGACACGGCCTGTTGCCTGCCAAAAACTGTATTCAGCCTTCAAGTTATCTGCTCCGCTCCTCGTCCAATGCATTCCTGTCTAGCAGTTTAGGTAAACATCCTTCCAGCTACCGAGCAAAGGGCCCGGCTTCACTGTCTTCATACAAGTAATTCATAGCTCTGCTACCATGCCCCCTCGCATCTCATGTAGACACTTAGACGCTTGCACACGCATTAACAGTCAGTATAGAATAGATTCTGTTCGAAAGACCTTCTCCTTTTGGATAATACAGTTCCTTCAACATAAGATATTAGATATGATTTGGGATTAGGTTGACCTGACCCTCCAGACTTCTGTCTCCACATGTAGAGCTAAATGTCAATTCCCCTGCACCCCCTAGTTGCACGTCAATCACACGTCATGCGGCTGCGCGCGCATCTCTGCCAAGTATTTCTGCTGACATTGCAGGATTCTCCTATGGATCCGCCCACTTGTGACATCACTTTTAATGACGTTTCTAATATACGCCTATTGACACGCCTTTCTTCATTACGTATGTGTATGCTTATCTTTTTTATCAGCTGTTACGCCTCCTGCATCTGTCTCAATGTAATGCTTTTCCTATATATGTCGTTACTTGTCAATAATGTATGGTCTATCCCTTCCTGAACCTTCGTGGTGATGGAATATGATACCTATGGTTCGAACCATATTTCCTTGTAAGGAATAAAGCCCTTTAGAACCTCTAATACCACGGATTCTGCCTCTTATTTTTACTGAGTTATTCTTACTAGACTTTACCGCATAAAAAATAGTACAGGTAATTTAAATATTTACCACATAATTGGCGCCCGAACAGGGACACTTTCTCATCTCACGTGCCGGCGGTGCGTTGCAGGCCCGGTCTCCTGCCACAGCTGAACGGACAACTACGCGTACCCGCAGGATTTCCTGTATCTCCCTCCGGCCGAGCGGGGGTGACTGAGGCTGCGATCAACACCCAGACGAGGCGGTGAGAAGTGCGAAGTATCCCGACCAGAGCCTAGCTGAGAGAGCAAGATCCGAGGTATACAGAGGCCCGCCAGGTTCCGAAGTGCCGAGTCGAGTCGAGTCCAGTCCGATCCAGTTCAGTTCCGTTCCGAGGCCTTCCGTTCCGTGCTACCCGGTGAGTACCATTGCCGGGGAGGCATTTAAACGTGCACATTAGTTTGTGCCGGTCAAGTCGGGTTTGGGTACACAGATCCGGTCTGCACTGTTTCAGCAGTGTATCTGTACTGTTTAGCAGTATATCTAGTATGTCTTCTACATAATCCAGTATTATCTAGTATTAGTGTTATGTCAGTAACCAGTTTTCTTCTAATTATCATTGTTCGTTCTAAATGTTAAATGTTAAATGTTTTAATATGTTTTAGAATCGTGGTATGAATGAGTAGTCATTATTGTGTTTATTGTATTAATTGTGTTCAAAATCAAATAACAAGGTCTAAAGATGCCGCTCTTTTCAAAACTAAGACAGATCAAAACTAGAAAAGGGGTACTCGAAGAAGCCGTTCCCATTCCACCTAGGGACACCCCAGGGTACTTTATGTACCATAAGCATGGCCTAGATGCCGTATTATTTCTTGATTTATGGGTGGATTACACCAAGGATTTACCAGAAAGTCAGAGGTGGCCCGCAGCTGGGACATGGGATGCAGATTGCATCATGAGAGTAGAAGAAGAATTATGGAAAAAGAAAGCCAGACAGTCACAGAAAGATGCCATTGAATTATGGCGTAAAGAATCGCATAGATGCACAGAGAAAGCGCTCAGATTAGAAGAGAAAAATAGGGAGAATTCAAATAAAGCCCGAGAAAATCTATTACTTGAGGAGGGTACCCGAGTAAAATCAGAACAAGTAGACAGACAACGAAATACTCTTATGAATGGTATGTATCCTCTTCTGGCCGAAGGGTTACCTAAGGCCACCCCGGAAATACCGAAAGACTTGACACCGCCATTACTCCCGTTAAAAGCACATCCCAAGACCGCAAAAGATATTTTCCTTTCTTCCTACTTAGACGATGCAGCTCCCGAATATGTTAATGTTACGCCACACACACCGCCTGCCGGTGGTGCTCAACGCCAAGATCATCCGTCTGTACCTCCGCAACAACAAACTCCTACACACATTCCAACAGGCCCATCTGTTTCTACCGTTTTTCCTGCATCTACAGTTTCTATCTTACATCCAACAAATCCTTTCGTGCCCAGCACCTCAGACGGTGCTACAGGAGGTACGACAGACATTTTCGCCACACCGCCCCGAGGAAATAAATTATCCCTTAGAGATTTAGCACACCAACGTACACCCAAACTAGCAACTCCCGACATGTTTAAAGAACTTCTAGTGGATTGTAGATATGATCCTGTGCCCGGTAAACGGGACGAAATGCTGCTGTCATCATTACGTATACGACGAGCTACAATGTATTTAATGATGCTACCAGGAATGACGGCACATTTAGAAAATATATATCACTTTGTCCAATCAGGGCGAGGCCCTGAAAGTATTAACGAAGCCATGGAATACCAGAAAGCGGAGGTACAGGGGCAATTGTTACGCTTCTTCATAAACTGTGTGATCAGAAATCAAGACAGGCCTGGGGTAGATCCGGATGAAATGCAAAAACTTGCCAAATGGGGTCGGAATATATCAGAAGGGAAACATGATAAACAGACGTGTATAGTAGCTATGTGCCGAAAGATCCGCAAAGAAGTAGAACGAATACATAAAGAAAGATTAGAGACAGACGAACCTGAACCAGAAGGAGAGGAGGAGGAAGAATCAGAAATGCCCACAGGACAGTTAGACACGATGGCTTATGTAGGTAGAGGAAGACCTTTTAATAATACTAGATGCTTTAATGATCCAATACGTCCAGAATGTAACAGAAATTTTAAAACCCCTATCATAAATATAAGGTCTCCTGAACACTTATTCCAAGCTGCTGATAAATTACTCCGAGACCGAAGGGGGTATCATATGCTCGATTCCATGGATGAACAAGAATTAGCCAGGTCAGCAGTACAATGGGCTGACAGTCCCGGAAAATACAGTGATAATGTACTAGCACACACGTTTTTGAACCTTACCCCAGACGAACAGCGTTTAGCTGGTATATACATGATACAACACCTCCTTCTATTATATAAAAGCCAACACTCCGATCCTGGTCCCCTACCTGACATATTGACAGAATTACTCACGAATAGATGGAGAGGTTCAGGTACTGATTTAATTAAAGAAATTCTAGAATTTCGAAACCAGTATGTTGTTTTCGTATGCCCAGAACATGTCTCAGTTCCCATCAAGGAAAGAACGACGTATTACCTGGACAGACAGAATCCCTTACGCGAAGTACACCCTATCAGAATTGATGACGATAATTTCCAACGAGTGTTTGTGTACACGCCCATAACTAAAATTGAATTATTAGAAATGAAGAAAGTAGTACCTAGCCATGACAAGGACCCAGCAGGTTTCCACCGTGAGATAAAAGACATGTTACTCATGGGAGAATATACCTACCCTGACATTATGAAAATATTAAAAGTATTAATGCCTGCCGGCATTTACGAAAAACTCAAGGAAAAGGACTGGGAGGTGGGAGACCAAAAGATAGATTGGGCAGCATTAGAAACCGAAGAAAAGGCCCGAGCTCCAGGTTCAGGGCTTGGGGACAAGACTACAGCGTTACCAGGACTATTAGTGCAAGTACTGCCACGTTTATTACCTACGAAAAAGGAAGACTGGGGTGCAATCTCAGCCTGTAAACAAAAACAAGATGAAGACACTAGTGATTTCTATTCCCGATTTGAAAAATGTTTTGGTATTAATAGTGGCATAAAAGCAAGTAGCGAGTCATATCCACATCTGTTTGTGACAAAATTAGTTGAAAATTCCCTGCCCCAAGTTAAGAATAGAGTATTGAAATTCGAGAGTACCTGGCAAGGTAACACCCCGTCACAGATGTTACAAATGTTACAATACCACCACAATAGAATTAGAGAAGAACAAGAACATGAACAAAAACGTATGAAAGACACGAAAATGAAAATGCTTGTTGCCCAGTCAGTTCCAGCTGACAGTCATAGACAGTCCAATGATTCAGTGGGTCCTGTAAAAGGGACATGCAACTATTGTAAACAGCCAGGTCATTATATACACGATTGTGCAGTTCTGAAACATAATATCTCCACGGGTAAAACCCAGGAGAGACCACGTCCACCTAGACAGGATCAGATCCAACAACAAGCCCCTCAGCATGCACAATCAATGCCAGTTCCGCAACAGGCAGCTCCATCACAGACCGTAGCAACATCACAGGCGCAGCCTATTGCTGCAACACAAACAACGACACAACAGATGTACCAGTATGCACAAACTGACTATCCCGATTATCAACGATACACATGAAATAGCCTAGAGAAGGAATTTGGCTTACCCCTTATTGAGGTTCCTGTAGATCAAGAGGGACATTATGTACAGAGTGAAGTATTAGGGAAAGACAGAAAGTTTTTACTCGATACAGGGGCAAGCAGAACAACTATAAGTCGTAGCGAAGTTCCAGGGGCACCCCTCTCAGGCTCACAGAATATTTCCCTTGGATTCTCAGGAAAGCCTATCATTAATGAAGTATCACAACCCCTTCCACTTACGGTTGGTCCATTGACACGAACTACAGATTTATTGCTTACTAAATCATGTCCAGAAAACTTTTTAGGTATAAAAACATTGAAAGCTCTAGGAGCTATAATATGTTGTTCTCCGGAAGGAGTACGATTATTTTTGCGTGACTTTAAAGGCCACTACGTATCTAGAGACATGGACCACCGGTTACAGACTTTACCTACACATTTATGGGCACAAGGCCCCACTGATGTTGGTTGCATGAACATTACACCATATCGAGTCACACTCAAAACAGGAGTGGTACTACCACGAATGCGACAACACAAGCTACCCCCAGATGCTGTTGTGGCTTTGCTGCAAATCATTGACGAGCTCATTGCACAAGGAGTGGTTGTGGAAACCGACTCCAATGTATGTAATTCCCCGATAATTCCGATTCTTAAACGAACTGATCCAAAAGCACCGCCAGTATATCGATTAGTTATTGATCTGCGCGAATTAAATAAATGCATTGTACCACAATACCCCGTGGTCCCAGACATCTCTTCATTACTGACAGCCATTGATTCCAAAGCAATGTTCTTTACTGTAATTGATCTCAAGAACGCCTTCTTTAGCGTCCCAATCGATCCGGAAAGCCAATATTTGTTCGGATTCAGTTTAAATGGACAGAAGCCTACCCGGTTTCAGATTACACTGCCCCGACTACTGCCAAACAGTTAGTTCGAGAATTCTTCTCACGGTACAGTTTGCCCCGTGTCGTGTACTCAGATAACGGCCAGCCATTCTCATCCGAGCTCATGAAACACGTTTCACTTCTGTTAGGTTACGAATGGAAATTCCACTGTGTCCGACATCCCGAGGCAGCAGGTCTCGTGGAGCGCCATAATCAAACTTTGAAAATTAGACTGTCCAAAGTATGTAGAGAAAAAGGTGTCGATTGGATAGTAGCTTTACCAGTTGCACTCTTTTACATGAGAATGATAGCACACTCTCAAACAGGGCTATCCCCGTATGAGGTGGTCTTCGGTAGACCACCAAATATGTGGGGGACGCCTATACCTCGTAAAATCACTGATGTTGATAGTAATATGCTGACAGATTATCTGGCTTCCTTGATGTCTGCACTACAATATTGTCGTTCACAGGTAGCTGCAGCTTTTCCCGATAACACTGAGGTGAAGCCCCATGACGTGGTTCCAGGGGATCTGGTTCTTGTGAGGAACTTTGACCGGAAGACCCAGCTGGAGCCTAGGTGGCAGTCGCCCAAGCTTGTCTTGCTAACAACGAGGACAGCCGTGAAGATCGAGGGACGTAAAGGGTGGTTGCACTCGAGCCATATCAAAAAATTTTATGGACTACCGTCCGATGTGAACACTCAGCCCTGCATTCCCTCACAGACTGACTCAAAGCTCCCTTTTGCTGAGAAAACCGAAAGTGAACTCTATAAATTAAAACTAAGGTCTAGCAAGTCAGACAATTTGATTGTTTAAGTCCTCTCCAAGGTGAATCGGTTGAATTTGTCTCTGACATGTATCCTCTAGACCGAAACAGAGAAAGAATTAGACAGAAGCAGATCGAAAGGCATGCGTACTGTAAATCACTTCGTAGTCATTGCATAGTGACATTATTAATTATGTTTTTCCTAAGTCTTTTAATCATTACTACAAGCATCCTGTTACACATGTATTATCCTATTTCTAAGCGTGTTTTCAATGCTACTGCCGAACATTCTTTTAGCGAATTACCCCCGCATGAGTTGTCCTATAGATTTGCGCTGCGCAACAACACATTCATTAGTATGTTACATCATTCCCATCAGACCAGCAATGCTACAAACTGTTGGATATGTGGCCGAATCCCTCCCTATCAGAACTACAAGGGAGTTCTGCCTCTCTTTCCGTATCCATTCACACACAATGGCTCCTGTGGAGCATGGTTTAGTTTGATTAATTCCCTAGATTCAAATTCAGTAGTTTATCAAGACAACTGGGTATGGGGAAACCTGAACCTAGTTTTACTTAAAGTCTGCTACCCTAACAAGGAGGGACTTCCCAAAAGAACAGGAACTGATCTAGAAAATGAAGTATATGGATTAGGTAACTTTACACTTAACCTCATGATTCTGAATGTTGAATCTGAATCCGTACCAGTCTTGCCCGCCATGTCAGTATTCCCAGTTAAAGGTGAATTATGTGTAAAAAAGAATGGTTCAATACATATGGGTCATAGTAAATGTACCACTGTAATAGAATTCAGTGATCAAGGCAAGTCTACATTTAGAGCTTCTCGTCATTCCTACTTCGTATGTGGCCAGACCGCATATATACGTTTACCTCTAGATTGGGATGGTACCTGTTACATTGCATTCCTTTTGCCACCTGTTTTTCTAGCCCCTCCTGATTATCACAGAAATACTCATTTAGTACACAATAGACAGCAAAGAGATCTCCCCATTGTCGACTACACTGAAACGGCATGGGAACAATACACAGATTTTAATAAAGGTTTCTTTCCCTATATAGGTACAGTCACTAATAGTAAGCTGATACGTAGATTAACCAGAACCCTTGAAGCAGTAGTGAATGAAACTACTTCCGCCTTAGGCAACTTAACAGAGGAGCAGTCTGCCATGCGGATTGTTGTTCTTCAAAATCGTCTTGTCCTTGACGTCATCCTGGCCGATAGGGGCGGAGCTTGTAGGGTCATCGGATCAAGTTGCTGCGTTTTCATACCAGAAAACTCGCCGTCAGTATATAAAGCCATAACTCGCCTTCATAAGATTGTAAGCCAGATACACCAGAATCCAGGTACCTGGACTTGGTCCGGTTGGTTTTGGAGCGTGTTGTCAGCCTGGGGATGGAGGATCCTGTCCTTCCTAGGTATTGGCTTTCTCATACTATTCAGTTGTTGCTTATGTCTACAATGTGGGCCAGCGATTTGTGGTCTGTGTGCCACATCGTGTATCCCACCTTCAAGTTTTCATTCAAGATCCCGGAAGAAGAAAGAAGAACAAATGATGCTATATGAACAGATTGATGGATTACTGAAGATCGATATCTCATAAAGGGTCCGTAGGGGACAAGAAGGGAATGAGGAAATATGAATTTTGTGATCAGTTATGTCCCCTATCTTGGACCCCAACGGCTCCATGTACATGCTACAAGTACATATATGTTCCCTCCAGTTCCAGCTATGAAGACGCAAATACATGTGCGTCCAACGTCAACATGCCCTCTTTCAGATCCGCCATAAATGGGTCGGATATTCCATTCCTAAGTATGAAAGGCCACCGACTTTATGTGGTTCACTTTCCACGTTTTACAGTTCATGCAAGTAGGCCCTGAATTCTGCCATCAAGCCTTTTCCTGCCTTCTGCCTCTGAAAGCTCCAGTCTGAGCTCGCATCTGTATCCATGAACTTTGTCCTACTCCATGCGCGGCTAACGGTGCCTGACACGGCCTGTTGCCTGCCAAAAACTGTATTCAGCCTTCAAGTTATCTGCTCCGCTCCTCGTCCAATGCATTCCTGTCTAGCAGTTTAGGTAAACATCCTTCCAGCTACCGAGCAAAGGGCCCGGCTTCACTGTCTTCATACAAGTAATTCATAGCTCTGCTACCATGCCCCCTCGCATCTCATGTAGACACTTAGACGCTTGCACACGCATTAACAGTCAGTATAGAATAGATTCTGTTCGAAAGACCTTCTCCTTTTGGATAATACAGTTCCTTCAACATAAGATATTAGATATGATTTGGGATTAGGTTGACCTGACCCTCCAGACTTCTGTCTCCACATGTAGAGCTAAATGTCAATTCCCCTGCACCCCCTAGTTGCACGTCAATCACACGTCATGCGGCTGCGCGCGCATCTCTGCCAAGTATTTCTGCTGACATTGCAGGATTCTCCTATGGATCCGCCCACTTGTGACATCACTTTTAATGACGTTTCTAATATACGCCTATTGACACGCCTTTCTTCATTACGTATGTGTATGCTTATCTTTTTTATCAGCTGTTACGCCTCCTGCATCTGTCTCAATGTAATGCTTTTCCTATATATGTCGTTACTTGTCAATAATGTATGGTCTATCCCTTCCTGAACCTTCGTGGTGATGGAATATGATACCTATGGTTCGAACCATATTTCCTTGTAAGGAATAAAGCCCTTTAGAACCTCTAATACCACGGATTCTGCCTCTTATTTTTACTGAGTTATTCTTACTAGACTTTACCGCATAAAAAATAGTACAGGTAATTTAAATATTTACCACACTGTGCATCTCTCAACCTCATCTGATGTACCAACACATAGCACTCTATCTGGCCTCAAGTTATTGTGTGCACTAGATATCTTCTCTGACAACACACTGCTACCTTGCCATTATTAGCCTCCCTACACATCCTGGCAAAATTTGCTTTGTGGCCACAACGTCTACACAAGTCCCAGGCAGATCTCACGGAGTTTCACTCTGCGAAATTTCGCAGAGTTACTGAAAAACTCCTCAAAATTCCGCAGAGTTCAATGAGCGGGCATACATTCCAGAAAACACACATTCTTTAAGCACATGTAAGACGATTTGGGCAGGCCCAAAAGGAAATCATTCACTCTGTTGGGCAGGAAACATATCTATAAAGGCAGTGTAGGTGTACCCTGCTTGAGGGAAGTTCAACCAAGCCGCCTCAAACCCCCAGTCTCGAGTCCTGATGGAGTTTTCTTTAGTCTCATCATGTGTGTTTCAAACACTGACTAGGCAGGGCCGGACGGGTTCCCATGCATCAAAGTGTCCCCGTACCCGCACATATACCCCTATCTCACCTGACCACCCCACTGGCTCACCTTGTCAATGAAGGATGCAAACATGTTAGATGTTAGGCTCGATCTCGAGGTTCAGATGGCCAGCAAGCTCTGGTTGTTACTGACAGCCATGATGCCCCCTCCAGTGCTGCCTGAGCTACCTGCCTGTAGCTTGTCTGGTACTCATGGTTGAACTTGTTGCCCCCATAGCATGAACCCAGGGTGAAAGCAGGGGTGCTAGCCTGGGAGATGGTCTTGTACACCTGGGTGGTGTGGACAGACATGGTGAGGGCTGGGTGAGGCGCAGAGGGAGAACAATATCAAGCCCGCCTATATCGCTAGGCCATTGGTCATTTGTTTATATCTGTAAGTCACCAAAGCTCCATTTCCCTGATGTTTAATGTCCAATGAGATGTCATTTCTGCTGTAGCGTTCTAGACCTGGGAAATCGGAAAGTTGATATTGTCACTGACGGGTTGAAGGACTTGATAGCGTACAACCTGTTGCACGTCACCTTTTAGTTGTCACTGAGAGTGGAGCTCAAGTGTTCAATGCACTTGAGACTTCCATTATTCCCAGAAGCTTCAGCTTATGGTGAAAGAGCAGATGATTATCTGGAAATGAACTGGGGTCCCTGTATACAGGATATATAAGCCCACACAGGGAATATACAATAACATGTAAAGACACACCTGGGCCCAGTAATTAACAATTTATGCGGGCACAAAAACTCTGGAACAAAAACATTAATAATGACAATTATTGTCGTGACTGATATAAAAAAAGAAATTATTTATTCTTCATTTTTTACCAAAATTTATCAAAAACAATTCTTTGCTTATAAATAAATATATTTTATACATATGTGTAAATTTTTCTCGAATAAAGTACATAAAACATTACTGAAGTCATTCTGTGTTGTCATACTTCACAGTGAATACATGTAAGACAATGATACAAACATGTATACATAACTCATAGTTCATTGCATCAAAGATTACATAATCAGCGGTCAAATATGAAAGTATTACAATGATGTACAGAGACTGGCGGTATGTTGTCAAACTACGCGCGTTTCGGCAAGGCCTTCGTCAGGACTCCGTCACAGTAATCACTGTTGATAATGATGCATTTTTAACGCAACGGGGGAATATAGAATTGAATGATCACAGGGCGGGTATTTAGAAGATGGTAAAGAGACACCCTTCCTTTCAAGTCTATACGTGGATGTTTGCATTCAGGAGCCCCTTACCCCCATTTAGTAGATGGGGCAAGGTACAGTTGATTTTAGAGATGCTGTCCTAGAATGAATGAATCATGCAGCCACAATTGCTGTCTGATAGAAGGTAATTGACTAATTCTGGACCAAAGGAATATTATGGACAGCAATGCCCTGTGGACTTTCTTCTATATGGTTTAGGCCAAGGTGTCCAGCATATGTGGGGTTTCTCCCAGACTTATATGGATCACAGGGCGGGTCACCAATGGCAAAAATCCCCTTTGTTTTATCCCTAGAATAGGGCTGACATCACCATACAGCGTCCGTCGCTCATATGGTGCACTTCCCTCCGAACTTCCAGATGATGCCTCCACATTACTTTCAGCTTCTACTGACGAACACAGGACAAATTTGAACATTAAAGTGCTGCAAGGGATTTTGAAAATGATCACAGGAAATGTCTATGTACTAATGATCACAGGGAATGTTTATGTTCTAATGAGTTATTACCAATGACTCAACACTGCTGACCTGATGTAAATTGGAAACCGCAACCCACATGCACAAAAATTCCTGAAAAGCCAGGTTTTTAGATGTTTCTTAAAAGTAGCCAGGTCAGTTGTGGCTCTCAGTGTAGCTGGAAATCTCTTCCACGCTTGTGTGCCCCAAAACCCGAAAGACCTGCCCCCCAAGCCCACCTTTATTAGTCAAACCTTCATAGCTTTCATATTTGCTTCCTGTAAAGCCAAGGCCACTCTTTTCGCTTTCAAAAACATATGGCCTTCTGTTCAAAAGAGTTTGCAAGTCACCTGAATGCACTATTTGGGTAATATAAAATATTGGGCATTTTCTGGAAAAAGTCACATAACATAACGCCATAAATCGCATGTTGCACATGTGCACAGGCACCTTTCTCACGTGAACAGTTGGTTTGCACTCTTTTGTTAAGCATCACCTCTCTGTTTTTTTGTAGCTGGTGGGATAATTGCTTCGAGAAACTTTTTGCAGTGTTGTTCACAGAAATATGAAAGAGAAACTTGTGGTAGTTAAAAGTATTATTTTAGTGTAAATTACAACAACGTATTAGCACTTCCTAGCTCCATTTCCTACACAGGCACCTAAACTATGGCTTCAGCGACTAAGAATCAAATCTGTTCCTCTTTTTCCAACTCTTAATGGATGTGCTCTTTGCACTGTGAATTATGGTGTTTATTCCCTTACCATCTCCAGCTGGGAGTCCGGTAGAACTAATGGGTGGGTGCAGCTTTCCCAACCAATAGGTTCCGGGTGCTATGGCTGTGGAGGGAGATCTTATTCATACATCCAGCCTCTTGGCTTTAACTTCTGGGTGGCAGTATAGCCGTGGATGCTACTTTTCTTTAGGGGTGAGAAGCGTGTGCCGGTAAACTCCACTCCGCCAGCGGTAGGCGGAGTTTTTGCAAAACTCTACGCTCTAAGCAGAACACGGAGTGACAAAAACTCCGCAAAATGGAGTTCACCGCCCAGCCCTGGTCTACACTCCTTCTTAATAGCCCAACAATATTTTAAGTCTGAGGCATGGTAGTTACTCCCACACTTGCTATACATCCTATTACCGGATTTGGTGGCAAATATTTTATTTCCAGGAAAATTCTTTCCACACTTTGAGTTTTATTTTGGACATCACTGCTACTTTTTCACCCACTATGTCCACCACTGATGTCTCACTCTTACTCTTGGTATTATTCTTACTGTCTCTAAATTCCATCTCCCTCATACAGTACTCTGACTTCTCCACTATTTTTGCAATCTCAATAGCATCCTTCAGCATCGGAGCCTTGGCAGCCACAAATTCTCCTTTTTTTTTCCAGCTTCTGCATTGGACATTCAACTGATCATGTATCATCTCTTCAGCCACTGCTCCAAACCGACACTTAAGTGAGAGAGTTCATGTGGTCTAGTGATGAATTCATCTAAGGAATCTCCAACTCTCTGTGGTTTAGGGTAAAACTTAAACCTTCTCATCACCACATTGGTCTCTTTAGCTAATATTTTTTCCAATCTTGTCCAGGCCTCTACATATATATTCTCTATAGTTTGCCACTGATTATTCATTGCAAAAGGGAGGTACTTAAATATATGTTGACCATCTTTTTCCAGGCTAGTAAGTAGAATTGCTCTTTTCCTGCCTGAACTAAATTCCTGTGAATCGAGTGTCTTCAAATAATTGTTAAAGACACCCACCCATTCATCCCTTTCAAGGGATAGAATCCCTGGTCCAACTAAAACACTTTGTGGGGGTGAAATTGCAGCGACATCCGTCCTTTACATCACCGTTTTTCATCCAAGACACACCTTACTCTTGAATGTGATGTAAAAGTGTACCAAGTAAAATGCTCACACAATGCTTATAGGCAATGTTCTCTTGGTCTTACTACTTTGTGACTACTCAAGTGTCACTGTGAACATTTATTGCCCCCCAACTAAAATGCAGCACTGTTCCTCTGTAGTCACCTCTCCTTTGAATCCTTTCCTGTTTAAAACAACATTTCGAGGCATGTCTAAGATTGTGAGCACTCATCTGCTCTTATTTCAGCAAACCCTGTTTAAGATTTTAAGCTCCTCCCGCAGTGGGCGCCAAGGCATGGCAGCTACTCTTCTGCTGTGAGCACGCCAGTGCTCACTGATCGGTTCCTCACACTCGCCACAGCTCTTTCTTCCACTAGGACGCCCCTAGTACCTAGGTGAGGGACTCACTGCTGTCAGTAGATGGTTTTGCTTTTAGGCCCCAAACCACAACTCTGGTTGTTGCCCGATGTTCAATGGCCGCTGTTGTAGTTCCTTCAAAATACTGTCCAAAGTGCGTGAACGCCACCGCAACTTCTTGCCCAATTGCCTTTTTGGCCGTTGCACGCCATGCAAGGGCCTTTCAGAATGCTTCTCACACTGCTTCATCTGGTCAAAGCCTTACAGCTGCACCAGACGCTCGGCCAGTGACACTCTCAATGGCCTTCGCGCCTGTTGAGCAGTCCCTGACTATCACATGGGTCAGTTTGCGGCGGTCGCGCTTTTGCTAAAGATATTGCTATACAATGTTGGGGCACTCACAAATGACAGTCTTAACACCCGCTGTCATACAACATGGCGCAATTGAGCACTTAACTGTAAGCTTTTGACATGTAGGTCCACATCCACATTTGAAGAGTACCGCACCTGCTTGGCTGATAGATCGTCACCAAATTATGTTGCAATTAACTTTAAGCACTTTCTCTCAAGAACAACAGCTTTATTTGAGTCCAGCTCTTCAATATGTGGTACTCCTCTCATCAGCCAGTAGCATCTGCCAAAGCTGCTGGATTCTGAGGAAAGCACCCTGACAACAGAACAGTCATGGCTCAAGGTTATAAATGCTATAACAGCAATATACCACATTTTACAAGATCACAACAAAATTCCAAACTGAGCCTCGACCGGGTTAAGATTGGCGTCGACATGTCCGTCGTTGGTTTGGACTTTGCCAGTTCCACGTCTGCCCTACAAGCGGGCAACTGGAAATATGCTGAGCAGGTGGATGTAGGAGCTGAACTGGCCAATTCCTGCAGCATGAGGATTCTTCGATGCATAATACAGTCACAAGGCCTTGTGTTGACTATTGCCTACCCATCGAGGTCAACGAGACTGGTGGCTGGTGGTGTGTTTGGAAAGGGAAGGCGACACAGGGACTGGAAGAAGTTATCTCCACAAAAGCAGGATATTTCAGTGCAAAATCCAAATCTGCTGCTTGAGACCTTGGGCTGTGTTACATTAAATGAGCACTGGTACCGCGAAGCTAAGACACAGACTGCCACAATTTTGGGCTGCGTGATGTCATAAGAAAGGGAAGAGTTGGAGCATTGCTATTTTACTACCTTAGACATTGGTAAAATGTTGCTTGTCACAGGAACTATCACGGCGTGTTCTCTATTTGGCTGAAAACATACCAGCATATGCTGACATACTTAAAGTACGCAATGGAACGTACACATACCAACATAAAGAAACAAATACAAGAAAACATAGCATATAACAATAAAATAGCCAAAACAGAATGCAACACAACCGCAGTACAACGCAACAAAATCACATCACGGCAACGAGGCAGTAAAATTTTTTTTTAAAACTCATCACCACTACAACAAAATTCCACACTGCAAACGTATACAAAGGTTCTTATCACATAATACCACCTCCAGAGCTACAGCTAGTTGACACTTCAGTATCATTCTTTGGTACAGAAAGGAAAAAATACGGAAATAAAATATCCACTATGAGATGCCCCTGAATATCTGCGAGAGGTGTCTTATTAGGGCTTATGAAGTCGAAGGTGACATGGCATGGTATTTCAATCATGAACATTTCTGTGACAGCAGTGTGCTTGAAATCATCAAACTTAAAACTGGCTGCTCCTAGTTGAAAACAAACCAATGGCGTTTGTGTCAGTAACTGTAGGCAGGGCATGTACAGACTGATAGACACTGGGGCCTGTGAAAGTTTGCCTACTGTACTCTAGAATGTCAAAGTCCTGAGTCCCCAACGTTCATTTCCTTCAAACACCTAATACACATCTCTCTAACATAAGAATGGCAGTTCCTTATTTCTATTCAAGCAGTCTTACTCATATCTGCATGGGTGTTACTAAGAAACATTGCTGCATTTGACAAAACATAGATAAAATATGACTCATACACTTGTGCACTGGGGTGTGCACGCTTTGGAATACCATATGCACACTTGACAACTGTGCAGGGGGCCTGGTATTTGAAATGCAAGGTAGGTCATTTTGACTGAGAAAATTAAAATTATGAAAAGAGCTGTAAAGACAGAAGCGACTACTTAGTTTGACGTTACAATCTAGAATATCTATGTATTTATTAGAATTACTGTTGGCATTTCATATTTATTTATTTGTTTATGTGTTTTTATTGTATTTTGTTTATTTTGTTATTTAGTTTTTGCAAGCACACCATTACATACTGAGCGAAATAAGAGTGTATGTGATACGAGAGTGATATTAAAGTGAAACCTCGTCTCTTGGCATTTCTAAGAGTGATTATTGATATAAGTCCTTAACCTCTACTACAGTGAATCTCACTTCTCTGTCGCTTACATTCCTTACTCATTCAAGAATGAATCAAACCTGGAGAAAGACACATTTGCTTCCTCAAGAATTACAACCCAAATTGTAGAATATAAGGAATCGAAATGAATCCACAGACCCTATCTCGGGGGCCAAGTAAGGTTCTGATTACAAATCAGCCTGAACAGGTTTTCTGTATGGAATTCTGCACCACCTTTGTTTTGAGAGGACAGGCAGTCCTCCACCCATTTTTTCCCTGGTATTAGAGAAACCAGACCCGATTTCTCCAGCTGGTTGTGCAAATCTCTGCCAAACTGTGCTTTGAACAAGGTCTCATTTTTAATTTGAATGCATAAACCTGCAGCTGCGGAAATAATGATAGCCCAGCAGCACCACCCCGATTAGCCTGTCCTGTGGATACAGGCCTTAGGTGCTCCTTTAACCTGTATTCGGCTGCTCAAACACAACTGCAAGCCATTGTACACCGGCTCATTCAGCAAAATGGGGAAAGGCACACTACTGCCAATCATTTACAATAAGAAAATTACCCCCCCCCCCACCTGCTCCCCCGCGCCGGGAGATCTAAACAAAGGACATATTTCGACGCTCACTCAACAGATGATGGCCCCAAAATCAGAGGGCATGGTGTAAAGGAGGGTGGCATAGGTTCATCATTTGCCACATTCTCTGTTAGTTTCTTAGCCTGGCTTGCATTGCCCGTGGATCCACTTTGAACACTTTATTGCCCTCTCGACCCCCTTGGGACCAAATTCGCGCTCAACAAAACTGTAAAGGAAGTTGAAAAAAAAAAAAGCGAAATCTCCTATCTTCCACTTGCCCAGGACAGCCCTGCCGCCTGCTTCATTACCAGGCGAAGTTTTGGATGAAACTGATCACAAAGTGTTACTGAGGATGACAGAATGGAACTCGAATGAAATATGACATTATTTTCTCCTACGAAGTTTATTTTATTTTAATGGAACGAAACACGTTGGATGTAGATAATATGTTTTGCAGGGCATTAAATGTGATGAAAACACTCAAGAGTCTCTCAAAGGGGCGTGGCCGAAGTAATTAAGAGCGTGGCTTATAAACACATAAACAGAAAATCTGTGCTTAGCATGATGTGCAGCCTGGCTAGTATTTCCCTGCTTCTGCCACTGTACAATACAAGTAACATTACACCTACAACAAGCCAGGACTATTGACTTTGTCAATGGTTGTTCGTTGCATAAGATAAATAAGCAACAACTAGGGCTTTGTTGTATATAACATAGACAATTATTCAGTTCTGAAATGGTGTCAGTGAAAGCACTATAAGGAGTCTTTTTAAAGTTACACCAAAGGCAGGGAAGGGGGGCACTGCTGCAGAGTTAAGATTTGTTTTTCACCGAGTGTGAGGGCAAAAATGAACCCTTCTCAGCACCTGCGTTTTAGAACTGCGGGTGCTCAGCACCGGCAGTGCCCTGCTCACTTAAAGCCCTGATATTTTGTATAATGAAGAATAAAAAAAGATATTATCTACTGGTGGAACGCTTGGCTTTCTTATTGCAAATGAGCGATGACAGTGTGCCTTTCGCAGAGGTCAGAGATGAGTCAACTAGTTGTGCACAGTGGATAGAGTATGTTTGTGGTATGTCCTGTGTGCGAGGCACAGGGTGCCAGACACAAGGGTCAGATGAGTGCTCGAATTGTGTTGCCGCAGACTTGGCACCTTCCCTGGGCACTTCAGTGACACCAGAGAGTGTACAGTGGACAGAGCCACCTTTGACGAGGTATACCATTATCCTCTGGCATCCTCATCTGGATCAAAGCAAACACAAGGAGATGATGGACGGAGCGCGGAAACTTTTCAGACACTCACCCCCATCTGGATTCCCAGACATCAGCTTCTGAGACAAGTCCATTTTGAGGGGTGGTCCTGGTTGTGCATCAGGACAGGAGCAGATAGGTGGAACAGCCGGGTCTTTTTTGCTCTTCCGATGATGGAGCTCTGCATGGGTGGAGTTGGACCCTTCTTGAGGTCTTTGATGAACTGACCTAAGCGGTGTGCATCTGTAAGCATTTCCAATTTACAAGGAAGGAGATTTTTTCCTAACTTACTCCTTTCGGCACAATAACCTTGTTATGGACAACATGCCAATGGTGCATCAACACACTGCACTATCGCAAATACAAACCAAAGCAGGTGACTCCCATGGAACTCGAGGGGGGCAATTGCAAGTAGTGTGGAGTGGGGTCACCTGTGTTGGCCCCAATCCGCATGATTCCACGTTCCTCGGGGTGCAGGCGCTCAGGAGGAAAATGTGCACAGAAAAGGGCCGGTAATCAGGAATCTCACGTGGTGTGGTAATATGGCATGTAATTCTAGGTCAGCATTCTATTCCTCTTTGCAGTCCCAACGATTGATGATGGCGGGTAACTGGGGGGGGGAGGGGGGGCTTCTTCAGTTACTATAACGAACTGTCAGCCCTCCATGCAACTGGTGATGTGGGCCCTAGGGTTCAACACTACTTCTAGGGCCACCAAAACGGTAGAACACGCGCAATCAAAATGCATCTTTCAATATATCCTACCATTCAGTGATGGTCACAGTAAGGCCCCGGGGCTGCATGCGGCCCTCCTTACCTTTACATGCGGCCCCCTGGTCATTAGCAGAGATAGGGTTATGTGGATGTGATTCAGCAATAACATAAAGAATGTAAGGAAACCGTCAATCATTTAATTCTGTTTATAATTCATTAACATGCAGAACCGTTTCAGTAGTACAACAGATTCTTAGTGCATTGAGAAGTTTTTTTTTAAAGTTATAATTTTCAAACATGAATTGAGAAACATTCATTCTTCACTAAACCCTGATAACAATGCCAATAGTGTACGATGAGGCAAGTCAGTTATCATGTGCACCTTCAGGGGACTGCGGTTACTATTATATTAATAATTCCCTACGATCACACAGTTTGGTTAAGCGAGAAACTGGGATAAATCCCAAGTTGTTGGTTTCACATTGTGCAATTCAGACACTAGATGTATATTCCTGGCTTCCCTTACATCCACCTTACCACAAACCCCGACCACCACCTTGCTGGTATCAATGTGGCCCTCGGTCATATCACAGACCAAATTTGTGGCCCCTGGGAAAATGTTTGTGAGTACCCATGCCATGTCATTAACTTTCAAGCCTGAGTTTTACTTTGCTGTGACTAAACAATGAAATATACAGTAAAGAGAACCAAGCAAGCTATCACAAACTACTAGAAGGGAATGGGGGGAGGGAACTCCTGCGTTATGACCTCATTCACATTGTTTTACTTGGAGCAGACCTTGCCCTGTTCTGGAAAGCTCCTCAAAATATTTGGCCCTATTTCACCAGAAACCAGAGTTCAAAGCAGTTCTTCTGGAAGGCACCTTAGGAAGTGACGTAGGAGTTCAACAGTGCAGCATGATGGCTTGCCAAGATTTTAGCTTGGTTACAGTAAGTACGTATTTCAAAGGCGTTATTATTTTTTTAATTTTAATAAAATGCAAATCCAGTTTAACTAGCATCCGACAAAGTGCTTACAGAGAGGGTGGGCTCAGAGACTGGAAGGAAACAGGCAATAACAGCGACCGCGTCTTTTGTATAAATAATACTTTTTTTGCGAGCAAACAATCCAGGGTCATGGGATTGTTGAACTTAGCTGTCACGGTCCCTAGGCCTAGTAACCATAACTGACCTATAGACTGGGACACTGGAATTACGCAGGAGAGGAGGACCAAATTATGTGGCAAAGTTTACTAAATTATGCTGTTAGTAAAGGTAAATTATGTAGCATAATGTGCCACATTATGTGATAGTTTTAATCCATAATTTTTTCATTTTTACACCTGGTAATAGTGTCTGAGAAAACAGTTCACCTTAATTAGTACTAATTTAACATCCAAACCCAACAATTAACAACTGAAAGATGATCTATCAACCTTTCCCAAAAGCCTTCCGGTGTGCAGGAATCTAAGTTGCCATATTTTTTTGTGACTTTTGATCCATATCAGCTAGAATTCTTTTTTTTTGTTAAAACCTGCTGATTGTGTGCCAGATGGTGGATTATGTGGTAAATGGGGCAAATCCATAATTATGTAGAAATCGCTGCAGCCGCAGAATTGCATCATTCTAGTGACCCTGCCTATAGAAAGGTATATCTGACCTAACTAATACTCATTCACTGGTAGCCTCTTGAAAAGACAGAGGTTAATTACCTTCTGTGTTTTATTGGCAGACAAATAAGGGCCACGATACGCAAAACCGGCCAATTAAAATGAAGCAAGTCCATGCCACCATGCGTGCTGCTTGTAGAAAGAGGGAAGAATGTAGGATCCAAATTTTAGAATATGATTAGCACAGTGTAACTAAAACTAACTTGTTTGACTCGGCCCAGTAAGAAGGCCTTTTTGTGCATCCATTTAGTTAGTACGGCGAAAAGGGCCGAAAACAGAACCGCGGCCATCTTGGCCCCTGGCTCTTTCCGTCTAAGAGGAGCTACCATCACGTGATCCCCTGAGCCCATGTTTTCCCTTGTTCAGCAGACACTAGTTTTAGAAGACAGGCTGAATTGTATTTACGACCGAGAAGCAAGGTCACATCTGCTAAAGGGAGTACCAAGCAAATTCCTTCTGAACCTGGGACGAGAAGGGAGTCACCCGGTCGACCTTCCATTCTTAAAGATAGTAGCCTTTTTAGTATCATTGAAACTAGATATCGGATGAGCTCATTAGGAGCGCCTGGACTGGCTGGCATTTTTTCCACTTATAAGGCTTTGTATGTTGCACTGTAATGTATAAAAGTATGATTCTGTCTAGGAGCCGGCAGTCTTCCTCGGCACACCTCTTGGGTGAGGGTCGACGAGGCTCCTCTATGTAGAGTTTCTTGTTGGGCCAATAAACGCTTGAACCTTCTACGTTGCCAACTGCTCGTTATTTGACTTACATTGCGGGCCACCGGTAAGTGTGGCCTTTGGGACAAAAACTTGGATACAACAGTTGGCGACCACGAAGGGACCCCGTGATAGGGTCCGGCCTCCCCCGTAATCGGGTGGTAGGTCCGAGGGCATTCTTCCGGTCGGGCGGGCGGAGAACGAGCTCGAGAGTTCCGCTCCGCGCGCTCGAGCGGGAAGCCCTCTGCTGCTAGTCACCCTTCACCGGGGTCCTACGGGCTCGACTCAGGAAACGGACCGGGTTTGGTCGAGAGGAGTTGGCAGCGGAGAACGGACATCCGTACCAGGGTGCACCCGGTGAGTAGAATTTTTGATTTGAAGCACTGGCTATATGCAGTGCCCGTTTTTGGTTTTGAAACACGCGAGGTGGAGCGTGTAGAGGTATTTGAAGCACAGGCTCTAGGGCGGTGCATTGATTTTGAAGTAGGCACTGGGAAATGGTGCCACTGTTGGTTTGAAGCCCGATTGGTATGGCTGGGCATTGATTTGAAAGTACATGTACACATGGTATGATTTGAAGGGCCCTTTTTTCTGACTTGACGAACCGCGCGCGGAATATAGCCCGATTGCACCAGGGAAACTCACGACCCAAGCTGGGTAGCCGCGAGGCATATCCTCGGTGAGGCACAGACCTCTCCGGGACAGGCCTCAGTGGTGAACCAGAGAGGCAGTGAGAGGATCCATGGTGTAGTCAGGGATGTCTATTGTTGAAAATACTACCGATTAGTGTGGGATTGGCTCACTGACTAGGTGGTAAAAGTTGTAAACTCTTGATTGTGGTTTATGTCATTTGTGTTTGTATTGAACTAATCACCATGCCTTGTTTTAGTAAATTGAACTGTTTCAGCTGTTATTGTCGGTCGGGTGACTCTCGGCTAGCTGAGAGTCAGCCTGCCCCGCCGGAAGGCAGCCCCAGCCACTATATGTATGTAAAGCATGGAATTACCCCTTTATTGTTTTGTACTCTGTGGCATAAGTATACTAAAAGTAACGAAGAATTGCAATGGCCAAAGACTGGCTCGTTTGATGAGAAAAAGATTGCTTTCTTGCAGGAACAACTGTTCTCCAGACGCAGCCGCCAGGCTATGTTCGATGCCCTGGGTTCATGGCTGAAAGAAGCCAAGCAGCGCCGAATAAGGGAGGAGAAGCAATCTAGGGCTAAGGCAGGACAGAATGTGACTCTGAAGGCCATGGCTTATGATAGGTCTCGAGTAGAAAAGGGAATAGACTGTATGAACCGTGAATTTCGATTGAAGGTAGATAAGAGCTATGTGACTCGGTCCAATGCTGAAGATGAGATAGAGGATTTATTGGATACACGGCCACCGCCTCCTTATGTGCCGCAACGGCTGTATCCGGAGGTGACTGGAGTCTCGGCCCCAACCACGGCTACACCCTTAGGAACCTCGGGGGCCTCAGCCCCTCCGGTTCCCCCCAGCCCCCCCCCTTCGACAGAGCTCTCCCGACTGTCCACGTCTGTGTCGAAGGTGATTACTATGTTGCCAGCCCTGTTAAATGCTGCAGCAGCTGGGACAACACAGCTGCCACCCGGGTCAATGACTTCCCCTTCTGCCCTGCCCTCCTCCTCCGCGAGTACTACGCCAGTAGCAGCCGTCACCACTCCGACACGTCCGGTCCCTCTGGCTGAGGGTAAAAAGTTGTTTACTCGTTCGGCCTTGGGAACCGAAGAAAAGGACGCTATTGCTGTGCAGGCATCCCAATGGATGCGGCAACCCATTTATTTATTATCAGATATTTGGAGCACCATGAGGGATTACGAGCCGATAATGCAGCAGCATGCATTAGAACATATGGCAAACCGCCTTATATCGTTTTGGGAACAGGCCCACCCGGACGGAAGGGCTCCGACCATATTATACGATATTGTCACACAAGCCCACAAATCCCGCCTTACCCCCGAAGAAGTGTATGAGAATGTGAGGACACTGGTGGCATATAGAACCCGCCTGCAGCCCACTAACCCTCCGGGGCTATCCCAGTACCCTATGCGGGAAGTACACCCTATCTACCATCCCGAGATTACGGAAGTAATAGACGCCCAGGGGGTAGTTACTCGTCACAGAGTGGAGGCGCGTTTCCAGGAACAATGGGTGTACACTCCCTGGAAACGCAGTGAGGTGTTGTCACTAAAAAGTCAGTTACCAGATCCCCGGAAGAATCCCACTGCGTACTACAAAGAACTCACTGAGGCGGCTTCCTCCGCAGTAATGACGCTGGCAGACATCGAGCTATTCTTCGCTCTACTAGTACCGGTGGACATTTGGCGCCAGGTGCATGATCAAGACCATGCAACCAAATTTGGGGGGACCTGGGAACAGCTACGGGGATGGGATAGAGATCGTAAACCAGGGAATAAGCCCCGGGCGGAAATATTGGCCCTCCCTGATAGGATAATAAATTACATGCATTCACTGATCCCTCCCCGGAAAGTGGACTGGGATAAGTTGACAGCCTGCAAACAGAAAAAGGATGAGAGCGTATCTGATTTCTTTACGAGATTTGAGGGAGTTTTCATTGACTTCAGTGGACAGGACCTAGCCACTGAAGGGGGGGTACGGTTGTTCGTGAATCGATTCGTGACCAATCTGTTGCCGGAGGTGTCGGCTCGATTACAGGCTGCCGAAAGCACCTGGACAACCACCACCCCGTCGACAATATTGAGTATGGCTCAATATTATGAACATCGGGACAATGAAAGCAAGGACAGGACAGAAAAGAAGTCGAAGGATTTAAAGACTCGAGTATTGTTACAGTAAGTAGAAAGAGGACGGGGAAGAGGTAGAGGGTCACAGAATTTTGCTTCAAGAGGGGCGGGTCCGCAGCAAACGATGGGACGGACAGATTTGGGCATAAATCAATGCGCTTTCTGTAAGCAGGAGGGGCATTGGCGAGCCCAGTGTCCGTTACTATATGAACAGAACAGTGCTCTGAGAGGGCGCGGAAGGGGACGTTTCTCCGGACAACGAGGGGGATCTACGAGAGCAGAGCATTCGACGACCGGTGAGATGGGTCAGAACTGTTTTGATCATGGTCAAGGAAAACAGTATTATAATGACGATTATGTGGCAGGCGAAGGATCAGGATATTCTCAAGCATAGGACAGCCAAGGACAGAGACAGGGGCAGGTGTCGATTCCAATTGATCAAGCTGGACCTTATGTCCATGCACGATTACTGAATGCATCAGGTAAGTTTCTAGTCGACACTGGGGCCATGAACAGTTCTGTTTCACGTGCCCTAGTCCCGGGGGCTGCTCTGTCTGGCCAGAATAATGTGTCTGTGGGGTTTTCGGGAACTCCGGTGGTAAGCCCCATCTCAGAACCGCTCCCCCTCACCCTGGGACCGGTATCGATAGACTCACCTTTTCGTTTGACCTCCCAGTGTGGAGAGAACCTTTTAGGCATGGACCTCTTGAAAAAATTACATGCTCACATCTATTGTTCCCCAGAGGGGGTCTATCTGACCATAAAAGACCCTTCTCCCCTCTCTGCACAATGCTTATCTAAAACAGAACCTCTACCACCAGAACTGGCGAACATTCCGGAAACCCTCTGGGCGACCGGAGACACTGATGTAGGCCATTTACGAATCACCCCAGTATCGATTACCTTAAAACAGGACGCCCAGTTGCCGAAGATTCCCCAGTATAAAATTGCCCCTGCTGGGGAACGGGCTCTAATGGCTATCATCCATGATTTGATGCAATCGGGAGTAGTAGAAGAAACGGCCTCTAACACATGTAATAGCCCTATTCTTCCGATTCTTAAACGAGCGCCGACACAACCGACTCCTGATTATGCTGATACCTATCGATTTGTGATTGACCTCCGAGAAATCAATAAGATCGTGGTGCCCCAGTACCCTGTGGTACCTGATATTAACTCCGTCCTGACAATGATTCCTCCAACGGCAAAATTTTTTTCAGTTATCGATTTAAAAAACGCTTTCTTTAGTATCCCTATACATCCGGACAGCCGCTATCTTTTCGGCTTCACATTGGGGGGCCGTAGCTTCAGATTCTGTCGCGCCCCCCAGGGGTTTACAGAAAGCCCCAGTATCTATAGTCAGGCACTGAAAAGGATACTGGACACCTTGCGCTTACCACCAGGTAATGTATTACTCCAGTACGTTGATGATCTCCTAGTGGCCTCGGATACTGAGGAAGGCTGCCGGACGGCAACGGTGGAGTTACTACAGGGTAATAAGGTATCACTCAAAATTCCAATATTGTCGACCGGAGGTGACCTATTTCGGTCATCTCCTGTCGAAGGAGGGAAGGCGGTTGACCCCGGAACGTATTGCATCCATTACTAACATGTCTGTTCCTCGCACGCAACGTGATGTCCGCGCTTTGCTTGGCATAACCTCTTACTGTCGCCAATGGATTCCTAACTACTCTCTCATCACTAAACCTTTCTTGTATTTGATCACTAAAGACGTGCATGAACCCCTACCTTGGACTGATGAGTGTCAAATAGCTTTCCTTTCTCTAAAGGCTGCTTTATGTTCTGCTCCTGTGCTTGGCACCCCAGATTACCGGAAGCCTTTTGTACTCTACGTGCATGAGGTGGACGGTTGTTCGCTTTCAATGTTAACTCAGGACTTTGGAGGTAAGCAAAGACCCTGTGCATATTTCTCAGCGGTTTTGGACAACGTCGCCAGAGCACTTCCCAGCTGCCTGAGAGCCACGGCCGCAGTAGCAATGGCGATCAGGCAATCGGAAGGGCTAGTCCTGAATACGGATCTCACAGTAATGGTACCACACGCTGTGGACGTATTGTTAAACAGAACTCAGACGCAGCACTTAACTAGTGCGCGTCTTACGGGGTACGAATTGACCCTGTTTGCACCCCACATAACCATCAAAAGATGCATGACTCTGAATCCTGCCACGTTGTTACCCCTCCCCCTGGGGGAAAGTGGCCAGGATGTACATGATTGCATATTCCGGACTGAAGAAGAGACAAAGGGCCGGATAGATCAAACAGACACCCCCTTATCGGAACCCCAAGGAGAATTATATGTCGATGGATCGTGTTTTAAACTGCCCAACGGTAACACGGTTGCGGCCTATGCAATAACCACCTTGCGGACCGTGGTAGAGGCGGCCAAGGTACCATATCTTTCCGCCCAAGCGGCTGAATTAATCGCACTACTTAGAGCATGTGAGTTGGGAAAGGGACTGAGGTTGAACATCTACACCGATAGCCAGTACGCTTTCGGTGTAGCCCACAGTTTTGGGAGGTTGTGGGCAGAACGGGGTTTTCTTACATCCCATGGTGAAAAGATAAAGAATGGACCATTGGTCGAACGACTGCTGGCCGCATTAACTTTGCCAAAAGCCCTCGCCATTATGAAATGTAGTGCCCATAAGGCTGTAACTAATGATGTTGGGAGAGGTAATGCGTTTGCAGACAAGATTGCTAAGGAAACTGCCCAGTCAGATACCCCCTCCATGTTTGTAGTTAGTCAATGCAGAAGGATGGTAGAAGCAGACATTTTTCGAAACACTGTAGATAGTGTGAGAGAGTTGCAAAAAGAAGCCACCCCAGAGGAGCTACAGTATTGGCAGGAGCAGGTGGGGCGGTTAGACGAGAATGGGTGTTGGACGGATTTATCAGTAAAATGCAGATGGCTGCTACTGAATGCATTCGTGAATGCGGTAGTGGCCATGGCACATGGTCCCGCTCACGTCGGGGTCCGAGGCATGTGTGCAATGTTGGACCCCGTATGGTACAATGTTAATATCCAGAAAACGGCTAGAAATCTGGTCCAGCATTGTATGATTTGCCTCCAGCATAACCCGGGGGGTAGTACCCCTGTGTTGTCAGGGAGCTTTGCCCCACCTACCTTGCCTTTCGAGGTACTCCAAATGGACTATATACAACTGGAGCGGGTAAACAACCTTAAATATGTTCTGGTGGTAATCTGTACCTTCAGTAAATGGGTGGAAGCATACCCCACTAGGGAAAACACAGCTATAGCAACTGCTAGAGCCCTAATAAAGGAGTTCTTTCCCCGATACGGGTTACCACGAGTAATCTGGAGTGATAATGGGACACATTTTAATGCCAACTTAGTTCAGCATGTATGTAAAGGTTTGGCAATTCGACAGAAGTTCCACGCCGCAAGGCACCCACAATCAGCAGGCCTAGTTGAGAAATATAATGGGATCCTGAAGTTAAAATTAGCTAAACTACAGGACACGACTGGCCTGAAATGGCCCGATCTTCTGCCCTTGGCCCTATTGTCGGTAAGAACCACCCCTCATTCTCGGAGTGGGATTTCCCCCTACGAGGTAGTTTTTGGGAGACCAGCCAATGTATGGGGGGTGCCCCGGCCTAAGTCGTTTAGGGATATTGAGTATCCTATGCTGGCCGACTACCTTTATGCTTTAACTAAAGATCTCCGTTCTATCCACCAACAGATTTCAGCAGTACTGCAGCCTCTGCCGGAGGGCCCCGGACACAGCATCGAACCAGGTCAGTGGGTCCTAATTCGGAACTTCCAGCGAAAGTCGAGCTTGGAACCCCGCTGGACCCAGCCACATCAAGTGCTTCTGGCCACGAGGACAGCGGTAAAGGTCGAAGGGAGGCAGCATTGGATTCATGTTTCCCATCTGAAGCGTGTCCCGCTTCCTTTGCCCGAGGATTGCCAGGACCAAGAGGAGAACGAACGGCACAGAGGTGAGCACGACGCCGAAGAGCCGCCCTCCCCCGAAGCCCACGGAGAAACAGAAGGGCAGGGGGAGAGGGCCACGAGTTCAGGGTCGGCTGTGTCAAATAAGGCCCTGCCTGGGGATCACACGCGTGACCAGGAGGGACACACATCTTGTTCCTTCTCTGATCCCACTGTGCCCGTTTTGTTCATAAATCCTGAAACCCCTGGTCACACTCGATACCACCTGCGGCCCCGCAAACGGAATGAGATTCCCCGGTCCGGCTTACCATAAAAGGTGGAGTCCGATTTAAAGGACCTAGGGGATCACATGAACACTGGACTGAACCCGTGGAGGGCGTGGACCTATAAGTGATAGCCCTGTTCAGAAAGAAGATAGAGACAGTGATAGCAAGAGGGGCCAAGGTAATCCTCCTCTTCGACCAGAGTTGCGTCAAGTGCAGCTCCCACGCGAGAAGTTTTTTGCACCCTTGATTTTTATTCTTTTTTCCTTTTTTGGTACCTCTACTATTTTGGAATGCTAAGAGTCTGCCTGTGAGGCTCTAACTTGGACACAGGAAAGAAGCACCCTCCGGCAGAATGGACTGCATATAGTTTTTTCCTTCCTGTTTTTATTGTTTCCCGAGTTTAGAACTGGACTTTTAGTGAGAATGTATCCCTTTGCTCGCTTCGCCCTTGAAGAAGAACGTCCCATAATTCCCCGCCCTAGATATGCACATTTACCAATGTTCTCCACATGGAGTTTGCGTGTTAAAATTGTGTTTATTTCTATAATAGCTGTGTCATTTCTATTATGCTTAGGGTTGTTCATTTATTTAGAATTCCGTCACCCAGTCCATACCTTGGTGTTAACTACCCCCACTCCTCAGGAACACCATTTTCAGACTTTGGCCCCCCACAAAGAAAGGCATCGCCAGACTTATGTACATAATGCCTTGATTGAAATGCTGCATCAGACTCACAGTTCCACAAATGTCACCGATTGCTGGGTATGTGGCCTCCTCCCTTCCGTAATGCATAAACATGATTTGTTTATATCAATGCCGTTGTCACATCTAGGGAGCTGTGAGGCTTGGTTTAAATTGTTGTCTATGATATATGAGCATTATACTGTAGATGCGCATAGATTCTCGGAGAAAGATTATGAACTAATCTTGGCTTACATAGAGAAGCATCAGGGGTTCACTACCAATGCAGAAGGCACTGATGGCACTTTAGATCCAACTGCCTGCATGAATGGGTACATGGACCATGAGAATGATACTTGGTCAAGAGATGAGGTGTTAGATTTTGTATCCTTCAATTTCACCGAGTATTTTAGATATTTTCAGGAACGCAATGTTTCCGAAGACAAGATTATACCTGTCCCTGTATTAAATACGTCATCCCCTTTCTGTGTCCAGGGTTCCGGCCACTTGTTTGTAGGATTTAGCAAATGTAATTACACTTATCGACTGCGAACTTTTAGTAGTCCTCCCATTTTAACTCCCCCGAACATATATTTTGTATGTGGAGAGAATGCTTACACCTGGCTCCCCAGGGGATGGTCGGGCAGGTGTTATCTGTCTTTCCTCTATCCTCCTGTTTATATTGCTCCCTCAGATTACCATAGATCTCATTCGTTAAATAAAAGAAGTCTGTTATCCCTATCCATGGACAATGATGTCACTGATCAAACAGATACCCCGGCCCAACATTTCGTAGACATTATGAAAGGGGTCCTACCCATATGGGGCCCCATCCTCACTAGTAAGGAAATCAGAAGGCTGTCCAGGGTGGTGGAGGGAGTGGTCAATACCACGGCTGGAATATTGACTAATATCACTGTTGAGCTTCAGGCGACCCGGCTTGTGACCCTCCAAAATCGACTTGTTTTAGATGTCATACTGGCTGACCGCGGAGGAGCATGCCGGGTGATCGGGAGCTCTTGTTGTGTATATATACCTGACTCCGCCCCTTCGGTTCATTTAGCCATTCAGAAACTACATCGACTAGCATCTGAAATCCATACCGAAACTGGTACCTGGTCTCTGTCAACTTGGTTCTGGGACCTTCTGACCACCTGGGGGTGGAAACTATTCATGGTTCTATTGGGTATTGTGGGTTTCCTTTTTACCTGTTGCATTTGTATCCAGTGCGGCCCTGCTTGTTGTTCCTATTGTGCCACCCAATTTCGCTCTGCACTACCCAAATCCCCACCTACCCAAGCTTATGCCCAAATGACCCAGAAAGAAATTCATGATCTAATGCAAATAGACGAGGGTATCTTTGAAGATTAGTCATACTTGTTTTGTATCTTATTTTTAGCTACACTATGCTAAAAGGGCCGTTCTGTAGGATCCAAATTTTAGAATATGATTAGCACAGTGTAACTAAAACTAACTTGTTTGACTCGGCCCAGTAAGAAGGCCTTTTTGTGCATCCATTTAGTTAGTACGGCGAAAAGGGCCGAAAACAGAACCGCGGCCATCTTGGCCCCTGGCTCTTTCCGTCTAAGAGGAGCTACCATCACGTGATCCCCTGAGCCCATGTTTGCCCTTGTTCAGCAGACACTAGTTTTAGAAGACAGGCTGAATTGTATTTACGACCGAGAAGCAAGGTCACATCTGCTAAAGGGAGTACCAAGCAAATTCCTTCTGAACCTGGGACGAGAAGGGAGTCACCCGGTCGACCTTCCATTCTTAAAGATAGTAGCCTTTTTAGTATCATTGAAACTAGATATCGGATGAGCTCATTAGGAGCGCCTGGACTGGCTGGTATTTTTTCCACTTATAAGGCTTTGTATGTTGCACTGTAATGTATAAAAGTATGATTCTGTCTAAGAGCCGGCAGTCTTCCTCGGCACACCTCTTGGGTGAGGGTCGACGAGGCTCCTCTATGTAGAGTTTCTTGTTGGGCCAATAAACGCTTGAACCTTCTACGTTGCCAACTGCTCGTTATTTGACTTACATTGCGGGCCACCGGTAAGTGTGGCCCTTGGGACAAAAACTTGGATACAACAAGAAGTAGACAGACTTCTCTAAACTTATTCTCAATCATGTTCCATAAAGTGTTGAGAGGAGGTGGGAAATAGAATATCATGGGGCATATTTACTATTAAAGTGGCGAAGCGTGTTAAGCCAAGAACACTAGCGATATGCTCCGTCACTTCAGAAACGCAGGGCTGCACCATATTTACATGAATATGGTGCAGCCCTATGTTTCAAACACTCGGAGATGATGGACGGAGTGCTGTAACTTTTTAGACACTCACCCCCCAGTCACAGATCTGGGTTGAATCCATCATCGTTCTTTAGCTCACTTTGCCACCTCAGTTCAGACCCAGCCATATGCAAATCAGTCCTGACCCTGTGCCTCAAAGGAACAGTCCAGACTGAACTGCCAAGCCAGGTCTTCCCTGGACTGGAAACAAGCATCCTCGGACTGGTTTCGGGGTAACACCCCTCATCAGCCAGGCTAGCTTGAATCCAGTGGCAAAGTGAACAAGGGACCTACGTCTGGGCATACCCTGCCAACTTAGGGCAAAAAAAAAAAAAACACAAGTAGATGATGGACGGAGCGCTGAAGCTTTTCAGGAACTCACCCCTAGTCACAGATCGGGTTTGAATCCATCATCGTTATTTGGCTCACTTCTCTACCCCAGTTCAGGCCCTACATTTCCCCCTGCGCTGGTGCTAAATTTAGCAGCCTAGCGCCAACACAGGCACCCTTGCACTATAGTGCAAGGGTGTCTGCACTGAAGGGGATAATTGTTTATGTGCACAAAGCAGCACACATGGAAACAACAAAAACGAGGAGAAATGATACATTTCTCATCATTTTGCAAGGGGAAGACCAGGTTTTCCCTGGTTTTAATTTTGTTGCTGCCGCATATTATGCCACCCTTGTAAATATGGGGCCGTGTCAAAATCGATGGGTGTTGCTGTGGAATGCCCATGGCAACATCCATTGCACTCCCCTTATAAGCTAAGTATAGCATGAAAGGGTGCTTTATTTACAAGGCAGCTTTAAGCCACATTAAGTGGCTTAACACTGCCTTGTAAATAAGGCGAAGCCCCTATCGCCACCACAATGTCCTGGAAAGTGATGTTATGGGGGCGATAGGGACTTTTAAATATGCCCCATGTCTTTACAATGTTTTTGCTTCTTACCAATAAGGAAAAGAGGAGATTAATATTTATGCATTAACCTAATATCAATAACTTTTACTATGTTAAAACAGTTTTGACCTATTCCATTCATTCAGAACCTGAGGTTGAGGGGCCCCTGGAGGTTCTGTTCTATCTCCTCTTGTATTCAATCTTTCCATCCTTGCTCTGGCACCCTTAATTCAACTTTTACCTCTTTCTTTACACCAGGGACACACAGATCATCTTAAATATTTCGGGTGATGGGAATGAGGTTGCAGCCTGGCTGTCTGAGTGTCTTTCACCAGTAGGGAACTGTTGAGTTCTAAGCATCTAAAGCTCAACGGATCCTCTGCCCCGACAGGCCAGCTCCTTCCTGGAATTCGTCAATTTGGCACTCTTCGTTACGTCTAAAGTTACCTCTGGTACCAATGAGAAAAACCTGGGTAAAAAAACGATTCCGCCTCAATGGCGAAGCAGTTCAAGGTTGTTATTAATACTGGCTTCTTCCATCTTCGGACGCTGTAACACATTCTGTACTTGTTTTCTTTCTTGGTTAAGATCCAAATTTTGAAGGCATTTATTTCGCCTGGATGACTGTAACTCAATCTATCTCCAATTGCACGCCAATTTGATCCACAAACTACAGATGATTCAAAACTATGCTGCAAGGCTTACTTTTGGAATGAAGCTAAGCGATCACTTGTGTCCAGCCCTAGTTGTCTCACACTCAGGGCCGGACTGGGAACCAAAACCGGCCCTGGCAAAGTGCTCGGCCGGTCCCCCGGGGCTTGGGGGTGCCGCCGAGCTCTTTCCCAGGGCCGGTTTTCGGCCGATTTTGTTACAGGGCCGATTTTGCAGCTATGCTGCAAAAACGGTCCTGTAAATAAAACGGCCCCCAGAGACCCAAAACCGGCCCCCACCCGTGCGGCGCACCGGGGGATTGCCCGGTGCCCGCTACGGCCAGTCCGGGCCTGCTCACACTGGCTTTCTCTGAAAGGTCATATTATTCTTAAATCTCTGTGCCTTGTGCTCAAAGCCTTAGTTTCATCGAGTCCATCTCTACTGCAAAGGTGCTTCACTTGGTACCACCATAGAAGACATCTGACATTTGGAGCCCATTTCTTTCTAGAAATCTTCAGGAATCGGTACTCAACTTTGGTAGCCGTGCCTTTTCAGTTGCGACTGCAATTAAATGGACTTTTTTACTTCTCCATCTGTGACAGGCAGAGGATTCACGTCAATGCAGGAAAGATTTTAAAGGCACGGCCATTGGCACTGAAAGCAGGTGGGTAAGGGGTGTGCTACAGCACCACCAAAATGACCAAGCTGGAGTTCCGAAGATGAATGAGCACTAAAGATACCTTTACATTTGTTTTTTGCCTTCTTGCATTTGTCGTGCGTTCAGACACAGAGAATAAATGCCAGGCTATGTCTCTGACGATTTGCTGCTTTTGAAAAAACAGAAAATGTTTTTTTTCTTTCTCTGATTGCATAGTGAGAGGATTTTGGAAAGAGAACTATGTGACCATCTTGTTGGGGTACAGAGAGGGTGAAAGATAACGCTGTAAGATGTAATTTTTTTCAACCACACAACAGCATTTAAATACCTGTAAAGTAACTCTACAAATATTTCACAATGCATCAGCATTTAGGAAATTACAACCAACATTTTATTTTGTAATTCTGAAGTGTGATGGAAACAAAGATTTTAACAGGATCACAACAAATCAAAACAATTCACTTGGTGATGCACAAATGATAAATATTCACTGAAACCCAATGCTCACACATTATTCTTTGCACCCTATATAGTTATATCAGGAAAACTGAAAGTCTGTTCAAATTTACTAGTGATAGTAATGGAAAATGTGCTGACTAAAAATAACAGTGCTCTACCACACCATCCTTTAGTAATTTACTTGTGACAATGGGCTCCAAACTACATCAGCAGCTGCATACCACCCCTTCATCATCCTGCTGCTGAATGAGGTGGCCCACTGGCTACAATTGTTATCTTCGGCGAGGCTAGGATTTTTCACAATGCCTGTGACTTCAGTGATGTAACAGTGATGTGAGTGCCCCCACTCTGAAAATTGTTCCAGCACCAATGGACATGGTTGTTTGGCCGTTCTCAGTGATCTCTATTTGTTCTTCAGGCAATTGTGGTGGGTTCATGGCTGCTGATAGTGTTTTAGCGCCAAGATACCCTGCTCAGAGTAAACGAGGTACTTTATAATGAACCTAACCTGTCCTGACCACATTGGTAATTAAGGAGATATCATTGATTTCCTTTTTTTGCACATGTGCAAATATTATTGTGCAAAATGCTGTTTGCCCCATTACTTAGTATGAAATCAGAAAACATGGTGGAAAATACTGAGGGGCTGATTTACAAGCCCCCTGCGCCTCTTTTACGCCACCGTTGCGTCACTTTCGTGACGCAGCGGCGGCACAAAACCAGCGCCATGCTACGGGGTATTTACAATGTGACGCATCTGGGAGATGCGTCACGTTGTAAAGCCCTGCGCCAGAAGTAGGCGTTCCTGCGCAGGGGGGGGCGTTCTGTCGCAAGAACGCCTCCTAAAAGTGGCTGAGGGAAATCTACAAGATTTCAGTCAGTCACTTTTGAGCCCATGCTGCGTCAAAACCCTGTGCCTGCTTGAAGCAGGCGTAAGGATTGACGCAGCATTGTAAAGATAGGGCACCCCGGAGCCTTGCTGGAGCTGCGTTGCGCTTGCGACGGAACTCCAGCAATGCGCTGCCTTTACGGCACAGATGCGTCACGCATCTGTCCGTTTTTGCCCCATGGTGCACTGCATTTTAAATGCGGTACAAAAGGGGGTGGTGATGGATGGAGCATCAGAACCAATCAAACACTCACATCCAGTCAACAGATCTGGGTTTGATACATCACCGTTCTTTAGCCCACTCTGCCACCCCAGTTCAGACATGGCCATATGCAAATCAGTCTGACCCTGTGCTTCATGGGAACAGTCCAGCCCGAACTGCCAAGCCATGCCTTCCCTGGACCGGAAATAAGCTTCCTAGGACCGGTTTCTGGCATTTCAGCCGTCTTCAGCCAGGCTTGCTTGAATCCAGTGGCAAAGTGAGCAAGGGACTCACGTCTGAGCATACCCTGCCAACTTATGGCGAACAAAGCGGTACAAAAGGGGGTGGTGATGGACGGAGCATCAGAACCAATCAAACACTCACACCCAGTCAACAGATCTGGGTTTGATCCATCACCGTTCTTTAACCCACTCTGCCACCCTAGTTCAGACATGGCCATATGCAAATCAGTCTGACCCTGTGCCTCATGGGATCGGGGTGGGCACTGTCGAAATGCAGTAAGCTGTTACGATCAGTGGGTTTAGTATACAATGTGCTCTCCAATTTGCTGTTTTGTACCGCTTTGTTCACCATAAGTTGGCAGGGTATGCTCAGACGTTGAGTCCCTTGCTCACTTTGCCACTGGGTTCAAGCAAGCCTGGATGAAGACGGCTGAAATGCCAGAAACCGGTCCCAGGAAGCTTGTTTCCGGTCCAGGGAAGGCATGGCTTAGCAGTTCGGGCTGGACTGTTCCCATGAGGCACAGGGTCAGACTGATTTGCATATGGCCATGTCTGAACTGGGGTGGCAGAGTGGGCTATAGAACGGTGATGGATCAAACCCAGATCTGTTGACTGGGTGTGAGTGTTTGATTGGTTCTGATGCTCCGTCCATCACCACCCCCTTTTGTACTGCATTTTAAATGTGGCGCATCCATGGTGGTGGAGCCGTGACGCACAATAACTGGCGCATCCCTGCTGATATGCAGGGATGCGCCAGTTATTATAAATCTGCCCCAGATTCCCTTTTTTGAGGTGGTGCAGACTATATGTACCTTTACATTTGGTTCAGCATTAGCAAAAGCTCACACAGTAAGCCCCCTGTCGTCAATGTTTCAGTAGAGGAATTAGCGTGCAACTGTGATGAAAATCCCAGTTGAGCGATTACAAATGGTTTCTACTTGATCCAGTGGGGATAAATGGGTTTTTAGACATTGGACTATCGTTGTCCAGTGTTACCATCTGTGGAATTCTTGTTAAAAACGCCAAGTGATTCGAGTGGAGTAAACAAATACATCTTCAGCTAATGAAAGGGACTATGCCAGTGTTTTTTTTTGTTCTGCAGTTGCACTTGCAAACGATTGATTAGTTACTGAGACCAGAAATGGGCCAGTAACAGGTTTGCAAAGTGTAAGCTGCAGCCGATCTACAGTATTTTCATCACTTGAATTATGACCCCTATCATTGGTGGAAGCATACAGTGGTCCAAGGGACCCCCTCGTGGCCCTCCTGCCTCATTACCTCCATTAACAGCCATAAGTGGAGGTAGCAAATGGTTCTCTTTCACATCAATGTGGACGAGTTATGGACCTGCAAAAAGATATTCTGTGCTTTGACTAGTAAATACATCAATCATATCGCAAAATGAAGGACGGGTGCAAATCAGTTGAAGTGCAAAAAATGACTTTATTGAGACCTCACCTTAATACTTCAGGCTCTGTTGATTTAGGGTCATATGTATCAAAGGGTTTTACCCATTCTGTGTCTATGGGAAAATGTGTTCATACATATGGCCCTTAGTGCTTAAGGTCAAACAGACATCTTCTTGAAGACTAGCTACAGATTGTTTGTCCACCTGACTCAAATCATATACGCCTTGCATCAATATTCTGATACATTCTAAGGGAAAGATTTACGAGGAAGTACCGCAGTGCGGCAACACAAGCCCTTTGTCTGCGCCACGCTGCGGCACTTCCAAAGCACAGGAATGCAACATATTTACAACAATATGTCGCATTCCTATCCTCTCCCCTGCGCTGGCGCACAAACAGCTGCCATATGCCGGTGCAGGCACCCTCTCACATGGTGCAAGGATGTCTGCGTCATGGGAAACCAGTTTTTGTGCAGGAAGGGACACCTTCCTGCATGAAAACAATCACTACAGGCATTTTCCTCTTCTCTTTCAATGCGTGCTGTAGAATGCAGCACACATTGAAAGAGGAACATTTCTCCTTGTCGTCCCTCGCTACACCACCCCTAGGGTGACGTAGCATTCAGACGAATTTCCAGATTTACGATTCCTCGTAAATCTGGAAATGTGTCTCGTTCCATTGGTGTTCCATGGGAACACCCACAGCAGTGCTGCGTGCAAAGGGGCAATATTTACAAGGACAGGAAAAGCCACTGCCCTTGTAAATATGGAGCAGACAGATATGCCACCAGTACGCCACAAAAAGTGACGTACTGGTGGCGCAGGGGGCTTGTAAATCTGCCCCTATATGTCCCTGATTTAGACAAGGGTTCTATTTGTGCTTTCCACTTCTTTCTGTTAACTGAATAGTAATTGGTGCAAGCAATCATTCATATGTATAGTGAGGACCAACACCAAGGCCTATCTATATATGTGCTCCATTATTTGCAAAGAGCCTGCAGACACATACACATTTAAAATAATCTCTCAAATTGTGCAATGGAAAGCGAAAGGTAGTCCTTGAGTCACAGTGATAGACGCTGAGTGGTAAAGTGTGTCTTTGTGATGTCAAACAAATGCGATGGGCTCTCCTATGCTCGTGTTTGTTTCCAATGATGTTTCAATCCCGAAGAAAAGTGAAGTTATTTTTGTGAAATCATATTTCATTATTTTTCGAAAGTTCAACTTCCTTGCTACATAAACCCCTTCTGCATTTAGTGCGGGGTTTTGGAGAACCAGGGTGAGGTGTAGGGAAGCAGTAGCTTGTTTCTGTTCCTGTCTCTGCTTCCTCGATTGCGTGTTACTGAGAGGAATTCAAAACTGTTCACTATTGTGACAAGTAAATGAGGGATCGTGCTCGCAGTAGAGGCGGGCGAGTCAAGGCGGACCCCAACCCCTTCAAAGGGCTGGCACTATGCCATTTATGTGAACCAGTTCCAGGATGAGCTTCAGGCAAGCCCGGACACTCCCTGCCCTTCCCCCTACTTTGTGGAGTTCAGTAAATGAAAAAAAACAAGTATAATCCCCCCAAAAATGAAAGACATGCAGTTTCAAGTATGTTCAAGTCAACAACTGAGCTACATGGACACTGATTACCCTATGCAGCACTGCACTGGTACAGCAGGGACGCGCAACCCTTAATTACCACACAATTATAATTGGTAACTTAAATATGTGAGCCAATAGTTTGAACCATCTGTCAGAAGTAGACTGAAAACAATGGGGCAGATTTACAAGCCCCTTGCGCTGCCAGTACTTCACTTTTTGTGACGCACTGGCAGCGCATTACACTGCCACATATTTACAAGTCTCTGTGGATTTTCCTGTCCTTGAAAATACGGCCCCTTTACACGCAGCACTTTGCGTGAAACGGGCGGTCCATGGGTGTTGCCGTGGGTGTTCCCACGCAACACCCATGGAACCAGACACATTTCCAGATTTACGAGGAATCGTAAATCTGGAAATGCGTGTGAATGAGGCGTAGGGAAGCGCAACAAGGAGAAATGCATTCATTTAGCCTCGTTTTCTTTTGCTCTTTCTATGCGCGCTGCATTCTGCAGCACACATAGAAAGAGGAAATCACCTCTAATGATTGTTTATGTACAGGAAGGGTTCCCTTCCTGCAAATAAACAATCATTAAAACAATGCCGTTTTTCAACTTCTAAGTGTGATAATGCAGCACATATAGAAGTTGAAAAACGGCATTTCAGATTGTTTTTGTGCAGGAAGGGAACTTTTCTTGAACAAAAAAAATCTCCCCTCGACGCAGGCATCCTTGCACCATGGTGCAAGAGTGCCTGCACCGGCGCATGGCAGCAGTTTGTGCGCCAGCGCAGGGGGAAGCACTGAGATGCAACATATTGTAAATATGTTGCATTCCTGTGCTTTGAAAGTGACTCAGTGAGGCGCAGCCAAATGGCTTGCATTCCGCAATGAGTCACTTTCTTGTAAATCTGCCCCAATTAGTTTAATTAAACATAGTTTAGACTGGACCTGCACTACTTAGCTGGTAAAATCACCTTCTATGACCGCATTTGAACTGATCCTTTCATTTTCTATCAGTCAAATTGCCAGCCAAGTGTGAAAGTGATCAAAGAGACAGGGACACCTAAAATCCACTGTGCATTTGAGACTTTAACCGAGGAATACATTAGCCCAATATTGACGCTTTCAAATAACCAGACAAAAGACCTCTCGGCACAGAGTTCAGTCTTTCATATCTGCTTTTGTGACACAAATAGTATTCAAGTCCTTTGACTCCAAATTGAATGCAAATTAGGATCGGGTGCTGATAATGGCAAAACACTGGTTCTAAAATCGGAAAAGATCAGATTAATTCAGCAAAGGGACTCAAAAACGGAAATTATTGCCCCGAAACAATCTCCTGTACTTAAAAAAACACCTAAAGTCAAGGAGTATTCAAGGTCCTGAGTGAAGCCGGTAGAGGCAGCTGTAGAGTCTCAGATAGGGACTACAATCTCCTACTACCTTCAGGCTTCTTTCAAGAGAAAGTGGGGAAAACAGGTCAACTATAGTGAACCTTAGTCAACACCATGGCTTTAATGTGCTCACTCCCATCATAGAGGCATCTGAACCATACTATACCATACCATACCATACTAAGGAGCAAAGGCAGTCACCAGCTTCTGCCTTGAGGCCTGAGATGGAAGACACAATGTGTGACTATGTTACAACTATGAATTCTACCACCTACCTTGGAGATCTTTGCCCCCCAATGTTTACAAAAGATCCCACTGAGGATCTTGTACCTATAATAATGTACATCCTCGAGCAGTCGATCACGGAGAGCTAAATAGTCAAATGACCTAAACCAACCATTGGTGACAATGTTACTAAAGAGAAAACATCGTTAGTCCCGATAGCTGGAACAAATTTCTGCCAATATTCTAAATGCGTTGTGAACTTTCCATCTATGTACTAATATGAAAGTGCAGAATCTATGGGCATGTGGGATATTGGGGTTTCAGCCAGAGAGAGGTACAGCGAAGCTTGATGTTAGACAATAGCTGCTACGGATGGCCAAAAACGGTTCAGAGGTCCTACTTGTACTGCTCGACATGTTAGCCACATTTGATGTCATAGATCATGAAATCTGACTGGAACATTTAAAAAAACATAGCCAGGGTAATTGATTCTTCTTTTTTGTTTTGTTTCACTGTTGGCTGCTGTTGTGCTAGTTCCTGCAACATTGAAGAAGTCCAAGATAGGCATTGAGATTTTACATAGTGAACATTTCACCATGGAGGATTTAGAGGAATTATTTGTGTCTGGTGACATCTTAAATGACACACTGAATCATTCTGGAGTGACATAGGGTATTGTGTTACACAGAGAATCATTAGTCAGGTTATTGATAGATTCATCTTCCTCTAAATTTACCATGCCAACCACTCTGGAGGCTGTCTTCCCTGGGTAAGCTATGTAATAAACAATGACAGAAGCCTGAGCATAAATATTACAATTTTACTCTTTGACTGTTCTTACTAGATCTTTGGCCTAGTGCATAAACATTCCACAATTGGTCAGCAGTGTGAATGTAAGTAGTGAATTTGTATCTAGATCTAGTGAAGATGTTGTTCTGATGGATGAGGGCATCAGTGATCATGAGAATTGTGCATTACCAAGGGTAGGCAATATTGTTCCAATGGATAGTGTGAAAAGAGGGGCTAGTCCTAAAATTAATTGAGCTGACAGAATTATGTATTCCCTTGTAGGTGTTTCTAATCAGAAAAGCTAACACAGCAGCTGGAGAGACATTAGGCATGAATGGTTGTAGTGGTAAAAAGGATAGCGGACCAATTTGATGAACGAAGGTGAAAAAATTGATGTAGAGGTCTTGATCTATGTTTCATTTTCTCTTCTATCAAATCTTAAGGCCTCATTTGGATGTCAGTGGGACAGCCACTGACAGGCAGTCGGTGGCAGTGCCACGACATACAGGCCATTGGTCCGACCGGTGCATTACGATGCAGACGGTTGGACTGCAGCGGTCTGAGGAACAGGCTGCCGCCAAGGATCCCATCGAGGTGCCGGTGGGACTTCTATCCCCACTATGGTGGCAGTGCCTGTGTAGGCACTGCTGTAGAGATTATGATTTCCCTTTCTGGCTGTCTTTTCATGGTGGTCCTACTGCCATGGAAAGGCAGCCGGGAAGGGACTTTGGGGGCCCAAACAGGGCCACTGTGGGCCACTGCTAAGTGGCCTGGGGGGCACATGTAGTGCCCCCCACACATCAATGCACCATGTGCCAGGTACCACATGGTACCTGGCATGGATGGGTACTAAATGCCTTATACTACTGCAGCTTGTGCTGCGGCCCGTTTCCTGGGTCACAGCACCAGCACCGGTAGAATAAGGCACTTTCCAACCGCCACGGTCATAATAGGGAAGGTGGGACCGCCGACTCTTTGTCGGACGGTCACCTGCCTGGGGCGATGGTGGTCAGATGCTCGTCCGATCGCCATCATAATCAGGCCCTTAGTGTATGTAGCAATGACAACAATAGTGATCAGTTGTGAACTTTCCCCAACTCTTAGGCCCTGCACTTATGGTGTTAAATTGTTTTAGTACTACTGCCAAGCCAATCACAAGTATGATGCAGAAGAGAAGGTTTAATTTCCTGGCAGAGAACTGCTCAGCAAATTTAGAGATCTTGCTCAGACAGTAGGAATCTGTGTGCCTTCTTAGAGATGTTGTCCTGAAGGCTCTGGTGAGACAGTGCCATGTGAGTTGCACATGCTCGGCAACATTTGTTTGTTTGGCAGAAACAAACGCCCATAGCGGGAGTTTGTTCCTTAAAAGCTGGCAGAGAACTGCTCACCAAATTTAGAGATCTTGCTCAGACGGTAGGAATCTGTATGCCTATTTAGAGATGTTGTCCTGAAGGCTCTGGTGAGACAGTGCCATGTGGGTTGCACATGCTCGGCAACATTTGTTTGTTTGGCAGAAACAAACGCCCATAGCGGGAGTTTGTTCCTTAAAAGCTGTTGGACCTGGCCCCTTTTGCAGGGTCATCCCCCAGATTTTTGTCTTCTGTTGCTGAACCGGTTTTTGTTCGCCTCAGGACTGTGTGAACTTTACCACAACTACCCTGTGCTGAAGTGCTTTTGCTCTCTCCTTCAAACATGTTAAAGTTGACTTGCACCTAATTGGCACATTTAATTGACTTGTAAGTTCCTAGTAAGTGATACTACCAGTACCTAAGGCTTGTAAATTAAACGCTACTAGTGCGACTGTAGCACCCTTTGTACCACCCACTAAAGTAGTAATTTAAAAACATGTCTCAGGATGACACTTCAGCCCTTAACACACCTTTAAACTGCCCTTTTAAGCTAGTAAAAGAAACCTTTCGATCTTTTGCCAGACCTAAACCTTCCTTTTTAGGTCGAGCATCAGCGCGCATGTGCTGTCTGCAAGACCTTGTGTAATCACTCTACAGAGTGTAATTTCAGCTGCTGCTTGCCATTGGTTTAGAACTCTATTGCTTTTGTTTTCTGTCTCCTTATTGGCTGGTGCTCCAGATACATCACTTCCGTTTGGAAGCTAGGAGCACCGGCCAACTACAGTTTCCTTACACTGTAGGTGTTATGTATTTATTTATGGACTATTTTTTATTTTTTTTAACAAGTGCCCCATTCCGCGCTTTCACTTTAATGGTGGCCCCACTACTTTCTTTAGACGTGGCTTGTCTAAACAAAGGTGCGTGGCCCCTATTAAAGTGAAAGCGCGGAATGGGGCACTTTTATTTTTTTAAATAAGCATTTTATATGTAAAAGCGCCCCATTCTGCGCTTTCACTTGCATAGCGGCCACGCACCTTTGTTTAGACGAGCCCAGGGTAAAGAAAGTAGTGGGACCACCATTACAGTGAAAGCGCAGACCCCGGCACTTGTTTGTAATGAAATAGAAAGCATGGCCGGTACGCAGCGTGTTTTGCAGTAGGAAAGCCCTTTCATTTCTCTGGAGGCCTGGCTTTGGTTTGTGCAGTTCATTCTTATGGCTTTGCATTCCGTGTTTGTGAGCGCTGCTTTGGCAACTGGATAGACAAATAAAAACTCGACAAAGAAAATTAAATGCTGCCAGTCCTTGAAATGGCACAATTCTCCAGTTAAACTTTTTGACGAAAAAAAGGATCTTTCTTTGGGCTATTTTTAACATCAAACAACGTAGGCGTTTATCTCTTTGGATCCCATAACTATTTTGAAGTGCTTGTCATTTTATTTTTAGATAGCATCAGGGCTTTAAGTGGGATGAAAAAACTGGGGGGTCTCTCAAAGGGGCGTGGTTAATGTAATTAAGGGCGTAGCTTAAAAACAAGTAAGCTAAAATTCTATGGGGCAGATTTACAAGCCCCTTGCGCCTCTTTGCGCCGCCATTGCGTCACTTTTATGGACTCATTGGCGGCGCAAACAATGCCTCCTATTTACAATGTGATGCATCTATGGAGATGCGTCATGTTGTAAAGCCCTGCGTCACATTATACCTGCGTCAGGTATAATGTATGCAGGGGGGCGTTCCTATGCAGGAAAGCCTCGTAAAAGTGACGCAGTGATATCTACAAGATTTCACTGCGTCACTTTTAGGATGCCACTGCGTCAAAACCTTACGCCTGATTGAAGCAGGAGTAAGGAGTGACGCAGTGTAGTAGGAATAGGCCACAAAATGCATTGCTGGAGTCGCGTTGTGCTTGCGACACGACTCCAGGAATGCGTGACTTTTGCCCCAACAGATGCGTCAGAAATTCTGACGCATCTGTCAATCCTTCTGCCATGGTGCGCCTTATTGTAAATACGGCGCATCCATGGTGGCGCAAGCATTTTTTAGGGTGGCGCAAGGAAAGTGACGCATCTCTATAGATGCGTCACTTTCTTGTAAATCTGCCCCCAAGTTTATCACAGTGTGTCACCCAACTTGCATTTTGCTGTTCCTGTCATTGCGTCCAGATATATGATACAACAAGTCACATCATACCTAAAAGTCAGGACTATTGGCTTAGTGCCAATATCGGCACAATCCCCAGCCCTCCCACAGCAAAACATGTAATAACTCAGACACAACATATTTTTGGTGGCGAAACTTGCTGCAGGTTTATTAACATAACAATATGTCAACATGGTGGGTTAACTTACGGGCGATCCCAGGGCAGGCGGCCCCTCGCCGCCTGCCCCTTGATGAGCCATAAAACCCGGTGGCCACGACCAACCGGTGTTTGTCCTTTTGGGGAGGCGTTAGCCTCTCCCTCCAGCGGACCGCCAGTCCGCCCCTTACTCACGCCCCTCCCGGCTAAGGGGGGGGTGGAGCGTTGCAGGCAACCCCGGTTGCTCAGGTGCACAACCGTCCGTAGGACTAACGGGGCACCGTCGCTCCTCCAGGATCCCACGCGAGGACCTCCCTGGGGATAATTGGCTTTAGCACCCTTACTGTGCTCCTGTAGAGGGTAACCATCTGTACCTTACAGCCTTTGGATCACCCTGTAACTCCGCCACAGCCCTGGTGTGGCCCCCGTCACCCCAGGGCCCCCACCATATAGTGCTACCTACTTACACCCTGCTGTTTCCAAGGCCTCCCCCAGATCCAACAAGAATAACTCCATGCCCACTCTGGACAGATGAATCCCATCTGGCTCGAAGCACCTTGTGCATTTAGCGTGTAGCAGCCCATGGCGGATAAACCCAAAACCCCTTTGCTCCGTGAACTTCCGCATAGCGCTGTTCACCCTTCTGCGCGAGGTCTCCATGGCATCCCCAGAACGCACACCCCGCCATACCTGCCTAGGTGTGATTTCTGACCACCATAATTCTCAGGTCCCCAGCTTGTTGCTCAGCTCGCACATGGTGGCCCTCATCTTGTGAAGCAGGTCCCTTTTCCCCAGGCGAACCAGGTCATTCCCCCCTAGGTGTATTACTAATAAATCGAGCGGTGGGACACCCTCCCCTAATCTCTGAAGGACTCTCTTCATCAGGCTATTCCAACGCATGTCTGGTGTCCCAATCCATATTATCCTCATGGCTGTCAACCCGTGCCGTCATTTTCTGATATCCGCCCACTGAGATACCCTCTGGACTCCCGACTGGCCCATCACCCAGACCGTCTTCCCTAGTAAATAAAGATGAGGAAGTTTGAAAATCAATTTATTAAACAGAGCACAGCAAACGCCATTACACTTGCACACAAGTACACCAAAAGTATAAACACCGACATAATGTCGCAACCCTATTTGACACAACTAACACACTTCCTCGTTCCGTGTTTGCATGGGGCCCCTTATGGGCGAATGTATTTCTTATAACAATTGGACTCCCAACGCCCCACCAGTTTGATGCTTTCCTCCGGCAAACCCGCCTGGAAAGCTGTGGTCGCTGCCCCTATTCGGAATGAGTGACTGCAGAATCGTGTGCCCTGGATCTTTTTGCCTGACAGCTCTAAACACACCGCCATTACGCGCTGTACCTGGTATTTGATCAAGGGAGTACTGTCAGCGTGCACTAGCAGGTAACCTTCTGTTGTGGGCCGCAATGCCAGGTAGGACGCGACTAGGTGCACGGACAATACTTGGCGATCTCTAGTTTGTTGAGCACGATCAGCCTCCCTACCCCCGCCTGGTCCGTTTTGGATCTACGTAGTCTAATGGTGAGGTAACCGCCTGCCAACACCGTGTCCTGCCAGTTCAACGCCACCCCCAAGGTGTCCTGTCTAGATCTCGCTACAAGTTCCCCCATTCTAAAAGCCCCAAAGAAGGCCAGGCTAAAGGTAGCCGCGAAGAGGGCTGCCTCAAAAGCAGAGTGGGTCGCCCTGCCAACCCAATCCAGCATCCCTTGCAGCGTTACGAAATCTATGGCTGCCCTGTCGTCAGGTGCTCGAGGCTCACTCCTGGCCCAGCCTTTGAGCGCAGCTCGGATCAAGAAGGACTTCGTGGGATCTTCCTGCCCCCTTAATCTCGCTTGGTGGCTGATCGCCGACAGGTGTCCCCCAATCCACGGTTGGCTCTTCCCTTGGTCCTTTGCCCACAAAATGAAGTCCTGAGTCCTGCTCTCCAGGGATGACCTTCCTTCTTGCCATGCGCCAGTTACGGAACAGAAATTGTTCACACACGCCCTGTACCGCTTGACGGTCCGAGGTGCTAAGGACAGCTCGCCCATCCCCCTCAAGTGCCTGACAGATTCAATAGGAATGTGGGGAGTTTGGACAACGAGGCAAGCAATAATGATTCCCGGGCTAAATTGTACAAGGCTCATGAGGACCTTATAAAGGCTGCGGCCCCTCATCTCTCTAGTAGCTCACGAAAACCTAGACAGGGGCGACAAGGCAAAACAACATGGTATAGTCCGGCATGCAGAAGGGCAAAAGCAGAACTCCTCAGACTTATTAAGGAGGGACTAGGGGGGGATAGCCTAAGACAAAGCAGGCGGGCTTACAAGAAACTAGTTACCCACGCTAAGGCCGAGTGGGAGGAAAATCAGTGGGAAGAACTTAGCAAGGCCCTAGCGACCCAAAACCAACGTCTGTTCTGGAGGATAGTGAATGGGGGGTCAGGGCATCTTCAATCGGCAATAGAGCCCAATATTGCCCCAGGGGTGTGGCAGGCTCACTTTCAGTCTCTTTACAGTTCTGAGCCGGGAGAATCTCCTACTGTCACCGAGGTTGGTTGGCCAGGCTATGAAGGAGAGCTGATAACGCTGGGTGAGGTCACCGCTGCCATCTCAGGTCTTGCTTCTGGAAAGGCACCAGGACTGGATGGCTTACCTGGGGATATGTTCAAACAGGAGCCCATTGTTTGGGCCCCCTACCTTACTGCCCTTTTCAATGGAGTTCTAAGCGGCATGGAAATCCCTGGTACTTGGCTGGGGGCAGAGGTGGTCCCTATCTTTAAAAAGGGCTCGCCTCTCCTCCCGGCCAACTACAGACCCATCAGCTTAATCGACGTAGCACAGAAGCTGTTTGGCAGGGTTTTGCTGAATCGCCTCCAGGATTGGATGGAAGAGGTGGGTGCCCTTAGTCCCTATCAGGCGGGATTCAGGAAGGGGGTATCCACAGTGGACCAGGCTTTTAGGTTGAATCTCATCTATTGGAGGGCAGCAATATTTGAGGGCGGCAGTCTGTACACAATTTTTGTGGACTTACGGGCCACCTTCGATCTGGTGCCCAGGGGAAAACTTTGGAGCGTCTTGGCAGAGATGGGCGTCCCCCCGGACATCCTAGTAATCTTACAGAGGCTTCACCATAATAATTATGCCCGAGTGAGGTGTGGGAGGTCGGGGGAATTGACCGATAGATTCCCCATTGACCGAGGGGTAAGGCAGGGTTGTGTGTTGGCACCGACCCTGTTTTGCCTCTTCGTCAACGGGGTAATCGCCCACCTAAATGCCACCGATTATACTGACGCCCCCAAACTTAATGGCAGCAGGGTGCCCGCAATCATGTTTGCGGACGACACCCTGCTGCTATCTAAAACCCCCATGGGGATACAGAGGATCCTTGATTCATTTGTAGCCTTCTGTACGGACAGAGGGCTAGAAATCAATGCGGCCAAAACTAAATTCATGGTTTTAAATCCGAGCCAAAAATTGCGTCCGAATCCGCAATTGGGAGTAGCACGGCTCGAGAGGGTTGTCACCTTCGAATATCTAGGTGTGACTCTCAATGAAACCATGACTTGGGGATCCCACCAGATTAGGGCGAACCTCAAACTTACACAAATTACTGGGGGTATCGCCCGGATGATGACCGGCTCCTCATACCGCCCGCTGGGGGCCCTAATTCAGATATACAAGGCCCAGGCCAGGGGAGCGATCATGTATGGGGCGGAACTGTGGGGACACACACCATGCCATAGCCTGTCATTAACAGAAAACAAGTTTATAAGACAGATAACCGCGCTTCCCCCCAGTACCCCGCTCCTCCCCTTGAGGCTTGACCTCGGTCTACGACCATTATCTGATGAAATAAGCCTGAGACCAATAGCCTTCTGGCGTAGGTTGTGGAGCAGTAATGATCTTGCAGCATACAGGGCGGAACTGGCAGAATTATTGAACCACCCAAAAGCGCTCCGTATCCCCTGGGTCAAAAACATCCAATCCACCTGCATGGAACTAGGGCTCCCCGACTTATGGACTGACCCTGCGAATGCCGCACTGAATATCTCTAAAAGGTCCCTGACTAACGTATACCACGAACGCAAATTAGCTAGGGCCCGAGTTACCCAGGCAGAAGGGTCTCTATCCTCTGTGTTTTTCCAAAGCAAGGACCTTTATAGGTTTGAGAGGGTATTGGATCCTATCTTTCCGGTACTTGCTAGGAAGCTGTTTCTCCAATGGAGATACGGCTCACTGCCCTTTCGGTCCTTTACAAGTACTTGGTCATCGCCCCCCACTACGACGCAGTGCCCGGCTTGTGATGCCTTGGAGGAAACCGATTTACACGTGGCCTTCTTCTGCCCAGCCTACAGGGCAGCGCGGAAATACTGGCTTCTTCCCTTGATTAGGAATTTGGGCGGCAGGGAATATGCTCCAATGTATAGGATTTTAAAATCTGATCTCTCTGGTCCAACTGTCCTCGCATTATCAAAATTTCTTACTAATGTTTGGCATACGTGCAATCGCATTTTAAAGGTGTTGGGTCCCCCTTAAAATTTTAGATGCACAGTTTTTATTGTATTTTTAACATATGTACTTCCAATGTTTTAATGTTTGGATTTATTGTGATTGTATATGTGTATTGTTTTTCTTTTATGGCCAAATGGCCGAAATAAAGATTGGAAAGGAATAGGAACCATAGATGTGCCGGAAAAGGGGTCATCTCCTCCCTCGCTCTCGGCCACGCCTCCCGGAACCTGTGCCACTGAAAACGAGACAGAGCATCAGCCGCTATGTTCTGCACCCCCTGAATATGTTGCGTCCTACACTCGATGTTGTTCACCAGACACACCCTCACCAGTTCCCTCAGTAAACACAAGACAAGCGGGCAGGATGCAGACTGAGAATTGATAGCCTGGACCACTGCCAGGTTGTCGGACCAGAAAAGGACCCTACGTGCAGACAGAACAGAGGGCCATAAGTGGGAGGCCACCACTATTGGGAACAATTCCAGTACTGTAATGTTGGCCGTGATCTTCTTCCTGCGCCAAACATTGGGCCAACTCTGCGCGCACCACACTGTGTCCAGGATGACCCCGAAGCCCTCCCTGCCAGATGCATCCGTGAACAAGGCGAGTTCCGGGGATCCCGCCCAAGGTCCCCTCCATAAGACTGCGCCATTGAATCTTTCCAAGAAGCTTGCCCACATGCCCAGGTCATCCTTCAGCCCCTTGCTTAGCCTGACTAGGTGATGCTTCCTTTTGACCTTAGCCGTTGCCCTAGCAATCCTCAGTGCAAAAACCCTCCCCGCTGGGATTATCCTGGCAGCAAGGTTGAGCTTGCCCAGCAGGCTCTGCAAGAAGCCCAAAGTGACCTTCTCCCCCCCCAAGGCTGACTGTATGTGCTGTACAAGGTCCTGGACCTTGTCTGCTGGGAGCCTGGATTCCCCTGCTAAGGTGTCAAGTTCAATCCCTAAAAAGGTTAGAACTTGCGCTGTTCTTTGACTGACCTGAGGTTATCGGCCTCCCTTGCCCCTTCGGGTCCCACAAAAGGAATTCTGAAGCCCTCGCAAAATCCTGATAGAAGCAACTGACTGTCCTGTGTGAGGGGTACTGTCTGAGGAGAGGTAAGAGATTTGACAAACAGACTGGCGAGGGACCCTTAATCGTGCCCCCATCTACCTGGTGTCAGTCCCCCGTGTGAAAAGAATGTGTGTTGCATGGGCAAAACTGTGTGGACCCAGAACTTACTACCTCGAGGGAGGGAAAGGGGGAGAGGAAGGGACCCGAGATGCCCACACTAACTACCAGTGTCTTGCTTACCCTTGGTGGTGCCTCCTTATTGTGAGTGGCAAGAACCCGCTGGGTGTGGCCCCCCACATTTGTTGCATGCGTGTAAAGATGTGCATGTTTTACCCCAAGAGTTGGACCCCGTGTTGAACAAACGGCAGGTCCCTGGTGGCGACCTTCTGAAACCCCCTCTATTGCCCCCTCTCCACCTGTTCCCCCCGAAAGGACTGTTTGTCCCCCCGTGTCTCTGGGTGAGAGGTAGTACTGCTAGCTTCCTTGGTAACCTGACTTTTAGTCTGTGCCCCTGCGCCTAGCAGCGTGCGTGATCCCATGTGATCCAGCCAAATCTGTACTTCTTTCTGGTCCCACCGCATCTCCGGACACAAGGACATCCGTTTTCTAAACTCCCGGTCATAGGTAACCCAGCCCTGTCCCCCCCACTTCATCGCCTCAGTGCGGATTAAAGCACCGTATTGGATCAGCCCCTGCGCCTGCTCTGGATGTTTTTCAAGGATGACTGCGGACAGGATGGCAAACGCATCTAGCCAATTCTCTATAGTCTCCTCTGGCCACGGCTGGTACTTAACCTTCTTGTCGTCCTCCTTGACCCCCGCTTTTCTGGCATCTACCCCATCCTGAGCCAACAAGAGCAGAGAGAAGATATCTATCAGCTCACGCCTCCAGATAACCTCCTTGGCCGCTAAGGGGACCTCCCAGGCCAAGGAGCAGTGACCGGACAGTGAAGGAGCTGCTGCGACGAGCTGGACTGGAGCGGGGGGTGCAGTCTGCTGAACAGGGGGAACCCCCAACTGCGGCGTGATGGCCGGGGAAGATGGCGTTCCTAGCGCGGCCTGACTAGCACTTGCAGGGGAGCTAACAAGCACACTGGCAGATGGCGGGGAGCTAACTGGCGCAGTGCCCGTTGGAACTGCTGCCTCTTGTCCGTTAGGAGGCACTGGGAGGGTGGCGGGTGGCGCGGAAAGGGAAACCTCACCCGCTCCCTCAAGAGCCTTGCTTGGCACAAGCGTGGCCGACACTCGAGACAGCCCCCCAGGGACGGCGGGGGCAGGCGCCCCCGGCAGGGTTTGCTGAAAATCCGTCTGGCTAACCCATACCCTTGCAGCTGCCTGCACCCCTCCTGCAGGAGTGCTGTTGTTCAAAGGTGGGGGGCAGGGGCTCACCTGTCCCCCTCTTAGCTCTGCCATGAAGTTCTTGAGCGTGTCAGTGAGCTTACCAAGGTCCTCTCGTGTAGCGTACATAGACGCGGCCGGATTGTCTTGCGGGGTCCAAGGGCTGAGGGGTAGCTTGCTGGGACCCTATCTCCTTCTGCGCGTGCAGGGCCCTGGATTTGGCTGGCAGCGGGTCTGCCGGGAAGTCCTTTGACGTTGACTTATGGACCCGCTTTGAAGCTCTCGATGGCCCGGCCTCAGTGTTGAGGTCCAGCTCATGAGGAGGTGGCTCGCAGACAACACCAGAGTCCTCCGATTTGACGGCCTTCAGGATTCCCATGGCCCAAGACAGGCCCTTCCCCTTGGCCATCCGAATAAACGCCGCCCATTGTGCTTCCTGCGTGGCATCCGGCAACGAATCATCCACCTGCGACGTCTGCGTGAAAAGGGGTGGTGACCCTTGGCTCTCCATGTCCGATCGTCGGATCCCGTGTCCCTCAATTCAGAGAAGACGTCAGAATGATTGTGTGCGTTCCAAGACTGAAAACTGCGAAATTCTGATCCAATGTTCCGCGTCTGCCCCTCTCTTATTTCCGCTTGAATGTCTGTTCAATTAACTTCGCTAGGTGCACGAGGGCAGCCAGGCTGGAGGAGAAACCGCGTCGACAAACAGCGTCCGGGCAGACCAGCAGGAGGGGCACCGTCGGTCAGCGAAAGAGGTCGCTCGGACGGCAGGAAAGGTTTAAATACCTTTCCCCCACCCCCCCCTCCTGCCGGAAGTGACGCTGCACCGAGGGGACCCACCTGGGACCCCTGACCACTACACTGCTGGCGACAGTGCCATCCTGCGGCACTAAGGCTGGCCGCCCTCTTAGGAGGGCCCCCTGTGTGGGCCCGGGGCAGCCTGACATTTTCAATGGTTGCTAGTTACATAAGATAAATAAGCAGCAACTATGGCTTGTTTATAATATTGAAAACACTTCCACTTAAAGCCCTGGTGACACCACAACAATGTTGCTGCTCCTGAGTTCCAAAAAGAGAAGGGAAATCCAGAGAGAAAATGACTCTTTAAAGGATTTCCCTTCCCCTACAATTCTCACCACAGGCACATCGATCGATGTGCCTGCTGTCACTGCAGTCCGGACCGCCCGTGCCAGGGCACAAAACAGAGCCCGATAGAGACCCGTTTCGAGGCCCCCTTCTTAAAAAAACTGCCGGTGCTCAGACCCGGTGAGACCCGGCCCACTTAAAGCCCTGGATAGCATTTACATTGAGGGTAGCCTCTTCACAGTGCTTTGCAATGAGAGGGGTTTCCCCAGGGGAAGCAATGGAAAGGGACATTTAGTTATGAAACCTCTTGCTCGTCATGCAGGAAGTTGTCTGGTATTCATACCACAGGTCTGCTGGGGAAGGGAATGTTTGTTGCTTTCTGTGAAATTTCACAGGGTTGTAGGACAGAACTCTAAGGGCCTTGTATATTTGAATGTTCAATGCTACTCTCCCCGAGTGGATTAAAGCTGTATTTTTGGAAGCAGTCACACAGGCCTGCTCAACTGGCAGGGTAGCAGTAGTTTGAGGTTTAGAGGGCGAGGCTACCGTGCATGGCGGTATAGAGTGGGTATTGCCACTTGAATTACACCCGTTGCGTAATCGGAAGTAGGTATATTGACAAAACCTCAGAGTAGAAGTTGTCTTCTGCTGACACCTTTACCCTAAATCTTGCTCAGGCTGTTTTTGCCCGTCAATGAGACATATCAGTGAGATTGGTTATATTCATTTTTTCCCCTCTGTAAAATGCCTAATGTGGCAACAATTATCATATAAAAATGCCATTTATAATCGTCCGACCACAGGCTTATAACATGTTACTGATATCACTGCATCGATGACAGACAAAGACAGGTAGACCAGACCAGAAGGAGTTTGTTGACATTCGGTATATGGGTTTCTACCCAACTTATAAAGACTAGCTAGAATTCAGATGCTCATTTGACACAGTAATCTGTATTATCTCTATTTGTTTTAAGTGTGTCACGCAGGGCTTTAAGTGGGCCGGGTCTCACCGGGTCTGAGCACCGGCAGTTTTTAGGTCTCGCCTGACCCAGCGCATGCGCTGGTCTGGCGGGACTTATTGAGAGGGCTCCAAAAAGTGCTACCAGGCCAGCCTAGAGCTACAGTGCATGTGCGCGGGCGCGCGCGCTGCGCTTTACCGCGATTGCTTTCACTTTCGCGGCCGCATGGCCGCTCTGCATAGCCGATAGGTCTCGCTTTTGGGACCTTATAAGTATTTAGTTATGCAACTGTAGCATGGCTAAACACTTATAAGGTCCCAAAGGCGAGACCTATTGGCTATGCCAATGCTTGTTTAAAGGGGGCCTCGAAACGGGTCTCTATCGGGCTCTATTTTGAGCCCTGGCACAGGTGGTCTGTGTTTTTTTCCGGACTGCAGTGACAGCATTTTGCTGTCACTGCAGTGCGGAAAAAAGTGCCAGGGCGCAAAACAGAGCCCGATAGAGACCCGTTTCGAGACAGCAAGCACATCCATGTGCGCTGCTCACACTGCTCACTTCTCACTAGTGGAGAAGTTACGGCATGACGTCATGACAGGTGAGCGTTGTGGAGGAAGGGAAATCCTTTAGAGAGTCATTTTCTTTCTGGATTTCCCTTCTCTTTTTGAACCGCAAGAGCAGCAACGTTGTCGTGGTGTCACCAGGGCTTTAAGTGGAAGCTTTTTCAATATTATATGTCGGACGGCACACTATGCTAAACACAGATTTTTGGCGTAAGTCTTTTAAAACCACGCTCTTAATAACATTGGCCACGCCCCTTTGAGAGACCCCCCCAGTTTTTTCATCCCACTTAAAGCCCTGGTGTCACGTAATGATGAAGGGGCGGCTGATGAGGAGTTGTTATGAGCCCAATTGCTTGAAAGCGTCTATGAAGACAGTGATTCACCCTCCGATGACAGCTCTGAGGGTGGATTGAGTGGAAATATATAATTCTTGCTATTTTTATGATGACAGAGTGTGAAATTGTTGTACTCCTTATTGGCAGTTTAGCTCGTTGTCTTGGTTCATTCCAAAAGTTGCATTGATTATTGTCTGTACCGCCCTAAAGTTATCACGCATGGCAAATGCAAAGAGCTCTTGTCTGTTACCTCCTTTACTTGGTACTCTCTTGGATAATGTGTGGAACTGCAGTTTTGCACTGTATGTTTCTTTATTTTTCATAATTTTACTGAAACTAACCAAATAAAGTTAAAAAAAAAGTGTGGACCACATTTGTTTCACTTCATTTGTGGAAATTATGTGAAGTGGTCAAAAGTTCAGGTTAGGACACATAACAGGAGATTGGCAATTTGCGTGAAATACATGCTCATGTACATTTTGGAGGTGAGTACGCAATTTGCCCTAAAACAATAAAAAGCACAAAGAAATTGTGTAGGATTTCAACAAGTGCTCACGCTCTGTTTGCTCGCTTTGTTCCCAGGCTTCTGCACTCGGATTTTAACTTGAACAAAATCTGTTATGCTGCGTGGGGTTATTTTTGGCGTTCTGCGTAATAACTGTAATGCAAAGTGTCAGAAAATCTCTGAGATTATCCAAGCATAACATTTCTCTGGGGCTTAATATGTATGCCTCTTTTGTGCCATTCATGTGCTCTCAATCTATAGTGAATTGAATAGGGCACAGGGATAAACTCTAAAACTCGGGACTAGACCATTTGGTTACATTGTACTTTGTAAATCCTATTGTGTGCAAGTGCCACACTTCCCTCTCTGCCTCATCAGTAGTTTCTCTGTCGCTAAATTAGGCTTCTGCAGCGAGTAGCTCATGAGCTACTGGTAGCTTCTCAGTTACCCTTAGATAGGCCCAGTCAACTAAATTAGAAACTTTTATTTAGTTGAAATAATGTATGCTTATCAACATTGAAAAGTGTGTGTATTATGCAAAACTCGTAGGGGCATATTATGAAGCCCATTATCCCCGCTTTAGCGTCCGTCTTCGGCTGAAAAGCGGCAATCATTTTATGGCAGTATTATCAAGGACACGCTAACAGGCTTTAGCGCGGATTCCTTGTGCTAGCACCCGTTTCACTAACACCTTGCATCGCATCGCTAATGAGATGCAAAGTAGGCGTTCCTCACATCATTTCCATGGGAATACATCGGTAACGCAGCATCGCGATATTTACAACGATACTCAGGACCTGCATAGCGACAATTAAAATCGCGCTAAGCCCCCCTTAACGCTGAAATCTAACGTCTGCAAAAGTCCTGACTTGGCTATATTATCATGTGGGAGGTGGATTGTCAGGCTAAGTGCATCATGTCGTATTAGCAACGATTTACCTATCACTGACTTTTTATCGCTGGATTACATGCGATATTCCCGCATTTCCCTGCTATCGCTGGATTTATTATCGCCTTGGAGATTAGCGTCGGTTATAACGTGCTATCTCGGCGATTAAATCCAGCGATGGCCGGCGATAAGGAAAAGCGTGCTAAACGCGCTTAACGATAATCATCGCTGTTTGTTGGTAATATGCCCCGTAAGCAGATGTTTAAAACAAAATGGTTGTATTTCCAAAATATATTTCCAGTTTGTATTTGAGTAGTAAATTATACAGCACTAGGGATACCTATTACTCCTATTATTTCCTTGGTAGTAGGCGTATTGCAGCTTTGCCTGTTATGTATTACCCACAATAGAGGCATTCTACTTTGAGAAAAAAAACATTGTTTACATCACTGCTGAAAACCCTGTTTGAAGCTGTGAGGTGATCACTACTGGTAATCTTGCATATGATGGCCACATACATAATCTTGTTTGATGTGATCACTTTGACAACACTAGCTCGGGATCATTTTCATTGAACGTAAGTAGATCCTATTAGAGAAAAGATTGGGGACCACTGCTCTAGAGTCACTGTGGTGAACCTCTTCTTCACTCTGCGTGCTCCTAAGTAAACCACCACCACAGGAATGTAATTCTACTAAAGCAAACACCAGGGTATTAATTCTGGGTTAGCAGAAAGGCATGGGTGTCCCTTGCTGGGTCAGAAGGCAGCTGCTTCTGTGGACACTGCAAATAGGGGAAGAGCTGCCTGTTGTTAATGTGCTGTCGCTTAGCGTCTTGGCACCTTTAGAACAAGCATTTGCAATGCAATAAGTCTAGCATTTGCAAGAGTTTGAGCTATTTGCATTGTAAATAACAATGCCTTTTTCTATCTGTTGGTTTTTAAAACATAAATTAAAGGCGCTGTCAGTTACAGTGCCATTAGCGTAAACTCTTGCAAATGCGAGACTTATTGCATTGCAAATGTTTGTTAATACCTGAAGAAGGGAGGCCCTAAATGTTCATAGGGCAGCAACCTTTGTATTAAAAAAATAGGACTGGTGTACTTAAATTTTACATGTTCTGGCAGTGAAAACTCTTAAAATCATTGTTCATTGACATATGGCCGATCTCTCCCATTGGCTAACACTGGCTTACCTTAGTACATTAAAGAAGTGTTCATTTTAGATTAGGAGCAGGTAGAGGTATACTGTTTACACTCAAAATATTTTAAAATCCTGTTTAATGGTAAAGTCAGATTTTAAGTAAGAATTGTAAACATGCCACTTGCAGAAAGTCAGAATTATCTTATCTCAAACATTTTGTTCCTTCTTCCAGTGTCCTGGGTCACATGACAGTGCATGGCTCTGCTGTTGGGGCTTGTGTATTGCTTCCTGAGAGTAATTCAAAAGGGGCTTAGGTGTTAACAGGATGTGCCATCCTGGCAGGATGACTGGGGAGGGACTATACCCAGCCCCACTTACTCTTCAAGGTCTTCCCTCCCTGTGGTCACCCCCAGACATTTTGGAGCCTTGACAGGGGAAGTGGAAGAACTTTCTAGAACCAGATGTTGGGATAGGGCATGGATTCCCCCCACACAAAGGCTGGCACCAGGTATAAATATTAGACCTCCAGAACATACCCAGACCCTTGAAATTTACAGAAGTCTACTCTGCTGCCAGAGGACTGCCCTGCTGCTTGAAGGACTGCCTTGCTATCCAAGAAGGAAGAATGGACCTGCTTGTCTTCATCCATGGCTAACTAGAGTTACTCCAATACTCATGTGGCTGACCTTCTGTGCTAGCTACATGGGTACAACAAGATTCAGAGGCCTCTCTCCAACTTCCCAGCTGACTTGCTACCTCTGTACCTGCAACTGGACCTGCTGAGCGCTGCTGGCCTTTGCCGTAGTGGCCCCTGATCCTCACCTGTTTTGCCCATATTTGCAATCAGTGCTGAGAGCTGTTATTGCTTTTCCTACATCCCTCTCCTAACCTCTGAGTCATACAATCATGTCTCATAAATTGATGCTTGTGTGGGTGGGCAGTGCATGATAATTACATCACAACTCCTCTATGCTGGCTTGTGGTATTCAAAACTTGCTCATGCTCATGTTTAGGTTGCGCAGTTTCTTGTTTGTGATGTCTTTGAGCTCTGGTTTTCCCAACACGTGACAGACTAAGACGTCCCTTTCTTTGACCTCACTCATTTTCAACATCATTTGTGGACAGTCAGTTTTGTCTATATTTTATGCATTACAAGGTTAAAAACAGGGAAATCTTCAATACCTTAGATCCTTTATCAACTGTCACAGAAAGAACTCTACCAGTTCCTTTTTCAAAGCCAACAAAGTTTTCAAGAAACATTTTCCTTGTATTCAATGGCTTTATTGTTTTCCTGTTTCTTTCTCAGCAGCAAGTTTATAAATGACAATGCTTTTTTATACCTACCCACAGAACTTTTTATTTTCCTGTGCTTTTAGAACCTTTTGCTCTTATGCACTTTATTGGTGCTTCCTACAGTAGTGTACCCAGTGTGTGATGGCCCAGAGTGGAAAGAAGGAAATGAAAAATAACATAGTAATAAGGGTTCCATGGGCTTCTCGGGCCTCTGGAACTAGGTGCCCCTACATCTGCTACACTAATGGGTGCAACACCCTTGACTTCATAGGCAGCACTTGCCTTAAAGGGTATCTTTTTACTTGGTGCCTGGGTGAGAATCACACCTTCTGATAGTCAATGTAAATCTTCCTGCACCTGATCAGGCATCAAAGGGGCACCCGTTTCCACGTCAGGCATCCCCAGTGGATAGTTTCTTCAGTCTTCCTTTTTAACCCAACACATCAGTTACTTACTTTTCAATGGATAATGCAAGAGAAACACTGTACCAACTGAATGGCATCTGCACACTACATAATGCTCTTTCTGATTAGATCAGTTGAGCAGCCACTTGGATACTAATCCATGTTTTCTGTCAGGAACTTTACATAGATTTGGCTAAACAATTTGGTCAGTGCCTGTGCAAACCTAGGGTAACAAAATAATGAGTCATAGGTTTCGGAGTGTGTTTTACCATGCTTTGAGGAAGAATGTTTGTAATATTTGAGCGACCATTTACCTGAGAGTTACATCAGTCATTAATAGTCCATATGGATTTTCTCAAGTGGCAGCAATTTGATGTGGCATTTCAGATCTATATAGTTCAAATCCTCCAGAAAAGTATTTCCAGAAAAAACTTCTCTGTAAGGGTAATGTCCCATAGTACAGCTGTTAAACCTGTTTTCTAACAAAAATCGTTCACCTTCTGATGGAAAGCTGAAAGGTGGTACAGACATTTGTCTTTGTAATAGTAATCCTATAAGAGCAAGACCCCAAGTGGATCTTGCCTATGACATCATATAGTTTAATTGAAATCCAAAATGTCTGACTAATATCGAGAAATCCTTTTAACTCTTCCGATTTGCATCAAATTTGGCACAAAAGTTCATGTGTACACGTCAGAGCATGTCATGCACATGTCCATGTTGGATTAACCAAAATGGCTGCTGAAATCATGTAGAAAATCAAATCTTTTAAAATTTGATGTAAATATTCTTACTTATTGACATGTATCAACATTTATTAATATGTATTTTAGACTAATTTGTACCTTTCTTTTTTTTTATCTTCAATATGTTTTCTGTAATGCGTGAAATTAGTAGCATGTCGAAACAATACCTTACTGCAACACCCACAACCAGTCGTCAAGCTATCCAGCATGATAATGTTGTTGCAACAAATTGGTCCATCTGGTTTCTTTGCCACGAAAGCACTTCAGAAAGACGTATTAGCCAAGCAAATGCTACACTGAAACTTTATGGGTCTGGATATAGTGTTTTAGACCATAATCTGAAGATATCTAAAGAAATTTAATGAATTTTGATTTAGAGAGGCTTAATGATGGTTCTGTTTTTGAGCAGGCGTTAAGGACTCACAATGCAGTGTGACATAAATCAAGTTTCAACAAGTGCGACAATCTAAAGCTGCAACTGGCTCAGAAAAGAGAACACAATAATGCAGATCTATATGGTATCCCATTTAAAACATGTTTAACAGTTCCAAATAAAATTCTTGGAAGAAATGCATGATTCTTTTGCAACAAATCAGATGCATCTGTTATGCATCAAGTGAAAACAAATGATGTGGATGCTAATGTTTGTCAGTGTGTTGAGTTAGGTCAAGATACAGCATTTATTGCAAAATTGGCTATGGGTGATAGGCACAACAGGATGCTGAATGCCACCATAAATGTTTAGTTGGAGGACACAGTGTACGAAAGAATAAAAGCGAATCACCTAGTGAGACCTCAGTAGAAGGAATATCTCCAGCCAAGCTTGCCTACTATCTGAAAGACTCGCTAGTGGGAGATGTTAAAATGATTTACAAACTCTTTGACCTAGTAAACCTTTACACAAGCAGAGTAAAGCAGCTCGATTCCATTGCAGGTAAGATTAATTCAACAAAGACTAAAAGAGAGAATTCTCAGAAATACAAGAGGTTTGAAGGCATACAATGGAGGAAGAGATGTCCTTTTAGCTTTCCAGGATGACGTAGGATCCGCATTAGTATTTGCCTGGGATAAGTCCGATTCTGATGCTGTAAATATTGCTAATGCAGCAAACGTTGTTAGAAGGGACATGATGCAGAAATCTGAAATCTTCAATGGAACGTTTAGGGATGATTGTAGAAACCGATAATTTACGGAATTGCTTGTTGCCCTTGTTAAAATGATACTTGATGGATCCGACATAAGAGATTAGTATTCCTGTGAAACAGCCTCTACCAGTATAGCTTTGTCTATTTCTGAATTGTTAATGTTTAACAGTGTAAAGAATTTAAGAACAAACTCTTCTTCAGTTCCTAGTCATAACATAAACAAAGAAACTCCTCTGTCCATATACATTGCTCTTTCTATCTATAGTCAAATGAGAAATTGAGAATTTATAGACAAGCTCCATAAACTAGGTATTTGTATTTCATATGATAGAATTTTGCAAATATCTGCCAACGTAGGAAATAGCATTGGTACACTGCATCAGAGTGGACAAGTTGTGTGTCCACCAAAACTGAAGTTGCAAGTACTCACCAGTGGAAATATTGATAACATAGATCACAACCAAAGTTCCATGAAAGCTAAAGACCTCTTCCATGGAACAACAGTAACTCTGACACAACACCCAGAACGAGAACTAGAAGGAATTGATTGTGGTATTATAGTGATTTATCTTTATCCAATCCAATCCTTATATGGCAAAGTCAAAACAGATTTCAAATCTTCCAGTACTGTATACAAATATCAAACCAGCTTCAATGAACAATACATATTATCACCTTCTATTACCAACATGTAGTAGTTGATCGTTAAAGTGATTTAATTGATGCTGCTAACACCTATGAATATAAAAGGCTTGAAAAACTGCTGCACAATTATGAGAGTGGAAATATTTTTTCTGATGAAAGCACATCTTGGGCAGCATATAATGCATAATTGCTACCATCAATAGACTACTGTCAACTACTGCATTGTTGAGTTTCGTAAAGGAAAGTTTGTTGTCAATAAAGGCATCCGTGCCTTCTCATCAATTGCTCGAAATCAAAATGATGAGCAGGAAAATTCTATCATCAAGGGAGATGGAAGTGTTGTAGGTCTAGCTGAAAATCAAGGAGCTCTCAGAAGATGGATGATATCTGGGCCAGGGATTTCAAGAGTTGTAAATGAAAGTGAACAAACATTCTAGATTGCCAAAGAAACAACCATTGCCACCATGAATAAATACCTAGTGTACAAAAATCTTTTGCAAAGGATATCAAGTCTCTATTGTACACAATTGAGGAAGTTGGTAATCTGTTTATGGAGGAGAGCGATGATCTATTAAATCTGAACAGCAATGAAGTTATGCCTGCTACAATTATCACATCGGTGAAAAAAAGCACATGAAAAGTGTAGATCTCAATACAACTTCTATTTTCATGATGTGTTTCAAACGTGTCCGAGGCCCATATCTGATACAATACCAAGGAACAAACTTCAATTACTCAACACCACCCTGCGAAAAACATTTGAGTTCAAAGACAAACTAGCCTTGAAAAAAGTAATTGCAATCTGTTTGCTAGATTACATGTCGGATGTCAGGCAAAAAATGATAATTTGGAAGAATTTTTCAAGCATGAGAATCAGTCTTTTCTGCCATCTATATCTGTGAATGGAAAACTCAGACAAGGACAGAGGTCGCAGCTATTGGACTGCGTTGCCGAAAGTACCACTATACACAAAACTGCTCCAGAGGTGGATGTAAATAAACTAAATGGTGCAGCTATAGTAAATATGCTACTTCCCAAGTCTTGTAAAACATCTCATGATTACGCTATGACAGTTTTTATACCCTACATAGAAACTCAAACAAGAACGTGAAACGATTGGATGTTTTGTGGGATATATATATATTACTGAAAGCATCAAGCAAAGTGTTGGAGAAAAAAGAGGTGAGAGTCTTCGCAAGTGAGTTGAATCTAACACTTCTTTACTCAAAGATTGGCATAGTTTCCTTAGACGAAATGAAAACAAGACAGAGTTGTTTGGTTTACTGATTAGGTGTGTGCACCTTATTAACATTGAACATTGGATAAAGTTGCAAGTTCCACACCAATTACGAATTTTGAAATTATATTGCCAATCATGAGGAAGCAGACACACGAGTTTTGCTTCATTCTTTCCATGCAGCAACTGAAGGTCATTCCAAAATAATGATTTGTACAGTAGATGCTAATGTAGATGCTTTTGCGATTGCTTATTTTAAAAACATTGGATGTCAAGAATTGACGTTAACATTGGTACAGTAAACAAGTTCCGCTACATATCAGCTAACAGTATTACAGCAAGCTTAGGTGCTGATATATGTATATTTCTGCCCTTTTTCCACACTGTTACAAGTTGCAACCCCAGTCAACGTTTCATGGGAGAGGGAAGAAAGCAGATTATGACACCTGGATGGCACTATCTTCTGCTACTCCCGCTTTATATTTCTGTCAGATCAACCAAGTTCTGTCGATCCTGTTCACTTTAGAAATGTTGAGAGATTCATTGCACTAATGTATAGTGGGACTTGTCCATTGCATGAAATAAATGGTGCTTGCCAATTCATGTTTGCAAGTGGCAACAGAACTATTGAAAACATCCCACCTACACAAGACGCTCTTCTTCAACATTTTAAATGATCTACATACCGAGGGGGTCATGTTTGGGATCAGACTTAAGTGCCCATGCAAGAATTGCCAAATTGAAATTATTGAGGCTTTAAGCAGATTGAGGGTGTAATGATACCACATTGGACGACCATTCTAGAGGCATCTAAGGCATACAAAGAACTTATTTGTTGTGTGTGCAAAAGATTGTGCCGAAATCAATGCAAATGCTCAAAGGTGAGCCTCCTGTGCACCGACCTTTGCTTTTGCAGTGGAAACTGTTATCAAGATTAAGACAGTATACAAACTCAACCCATCATTGTTTCATATTATAGAAATGTTATCAGGGTTTATTATAGTCCTGCATTGTTAAAATACAATGTAAACATTATCCACATATCCACATGTTCATAGTTTATGTTATAAGGATATAAATATTGCAAATTATAAGTTTACTTTAGCTAATCTGTGTTACTTATTCATGGCTCCTTATAGGCAGCCATTTTGGTTTTATATTTATGACATCACAGTCTAGATTCAACATGGGCATGCACATGACATTCACTGTTGTGTACACACAAACGTTTGTGCCAAATTTGAAACAAATCGGAAGACTTAAAATAATCTTTGATACTTCTCGTCCATCTTTGATTCTGATTAGACTATATGACATCATACGTAAGATCCACTTGGGGTCTTGCTCTTACATTATATCTATTATAAAAACGAATGTACCAACTTTAAGCTTTCTATTACAAAGTGAATGATTTTTCAGTCTAACAGCAATATTACAGTGAGGAAATGTCTAGACAAAACAAAGGTGCAGAAACCTTGATCTCTCTCCCTTCCTGCATGTAGCATACTAAGTTTTAGGCACAGTGAGACGGTCATCAGACTCATCCTTGCACCCAGTTTGCCTGCAGTGTCTGTCCAGACTTCTGCCAGACAAAAGGAGCAGGTTGTGGGGTACCGCCATTGCTGAAAATATAACACTGTTTCTCCTTGCTGTTACTGTTGGTTTGTGAGGGCTTGAATTTGGGTTCATAAATGTTCTTTCCTTCCACAGGTACTATTGTTTTCCTGGTCTTATTTCACTAGTAAGATAAAGGGGGCATTGGCATATCACACAGCCTTCCACCTCTATACACTCCTTCCATGACCTCTCTGACCTTACATAACATCTCTATCCAGGACTTTTAGCTTGAGTATAGAGATCAAGGGTAGACCGGTGCAGGCAACTTCTTATGATGCTTTCCGTTGTGGGACCTGCTTGGACAAAACCCCTGCCTTCCTCTCATTTCCTTCCCTGAATCACACTCCTGCTCACACCAAACTGGACTCCATACAATATTACCGATTGACTCAACAGCGCCACAGTAGGGTTGGCTCTTTGTCAACACAGGGTGAACTCTATATAGCACTCTTTGATGGTCTAACAGTGTCGCCAATGGGCTTCTCTTTACTGAAAGACTAGATATACCCTGGTGGACCCCACTGATGCACATTAGAAATGTTTTCTGCATAAAATACTGTCCACCCCCAAAGATAGTATGTACCAGCATGAGCGAGTGCATTATACTCTCCGCAACACATTATGCTAATTTCTCTGCAACATTTCCTTTCACCAACCATCAATCTTCATGGCGTCCACCCAACAAGCCTCTTAGAGGTGAAAGCGCAAACACACTCTTTGAACCTTGCTCTCTGGAGGGCCCTGAGGAAACCTAATGCAAATCTGAACGCTTCACAACCTAACCAATGGTAAGAATCACTTCATAAATAATACAACTGGATCACTCATGAGTCCGTTTTCTTGCTGATATGGGCGGGGCATATCTTCCTCACTATCCAACACCCAACACCTTCATCTTACTTACACACAATGAGAGCACAAGGGTCTGCTCTCTTGATGTCAATGTTCAGAGGCAGTCAGGTACACAAGAGTACCACTAGACACTGCGGTAAATCATATTCTTGGCGCACCTTGTTGATCTGTGCAAATGACCAGAGCCATTTCTGATTCTGCGGTGCTCATAAGTAAGGACCTGAATGAAGAAAGTGGCGAGAATGCCTGGTTTACTTACCATTAATGCCCATTAATCATAACTCGCTCGTTTAAGGTCACATTCATTGCATTCTTCCCTCACCCTTACAGACTGGACTTTGGTCCAAAAAGAGGTTGGGTATACTTGAGAAGGGTGGCCGACCTTTTTTGTAGCACTAACAATGGGTGGGTGGGACATCCATTAAAATATCTCCTGCCCCGACGCTTGGATTCACTTTAAAAGGAAGAAACAAGCAAGTACAGGACTAATTGTAATGAAGATTAACAGTACAAGTCAACAGGGCATTACATTAATAGAGTAATGCTTTGCAGAAAGAAAGAAAAGTGTAATGGACCCTTTGATAGTATGTGAGGGTTTTCCAGTCATTTTACACCGCCCATCTGGATCTACTTACATTTGCTCTTACTTTTCCTAAATATATAAACAATTTCTATGCAAATTGAAATAATGAATCACACATTGAACAAGAATATTTTTTAAAAACTCATTTTAGGAAGGACGCTTATATTATTTTGTACTACTCTTTCAATCAGTGACACCTGCAGTTCTGTGTGCCCAAAGGGGCAGGAAGAGACATACGAAATAAGACTGGTAGGACTATAGGGGTCATGGTTATTTTTGCTGGAAAGTGTAAAGATTATTCCAAGCAAAATGTAAATTTCAGTTCCTCTTTAAAAAGTGTGCATACAATATATTCTGAAAGTCTTTTCTGTCTTGGAAATCCCCGTTTTTTCCAGAGACCCATCCACAGTTCGAAGCAGTGCACTGAAAATGTCCTGCTACTGCCGCGTTTTCAACACAAAAACGTAGAATACAAAATAGAGCCAAAACCTGATAAACACTTGTAAACATATAAAAAAATCTCTTTCTTCTGGGTTAATCTCTTGTGAAAACTGATTCTTTGTGGCATTCACTTCATGGACATCATTAATTTTAAATTTGAACATCATAATTATTTGAGGACACAAAAAACACAAACGGTGAAACATTGTAAAACTTTATGTTTACCAAGAATTGATTAAACCAGTAGACTCGTGTATAATACATGCACATATGAGCCCAAACACAATATTCATGCTCCCTTAAACATTCATGCGCACGTGCAGACAGAACAATATACCCACTCACATCCCTATGCACACAGACAAACAGACCTACAGACACTCACACACACAGACCTACACACAGTAAAGAGCATCAGTGGCCACATGCACTAACATGCCTCAATGGTCTTAGATGGAAATAAATCTCAATCACCAGAGACAGCAATGAGCATCTATAGCCCCACGAAGAAATGAATTTCAAAGGCTCCAACCAGTAATGAACCACAAAGGCTGCAGGCAGTGATAAGCCTAAATGGACACAGGCAGTAATGATCATCAGTGGTCACAGATTTAAATGGTCTCAGGCAGTAATGCACTTCAAGTGACCCTGGAAATAATGGCTCTCTGTGGCTAAAGACTTTAATTATTATCAATGGCCAAAGGAGTAATGAACGGATGTATGACGTTACAACGCATACTTTTACAACGCATGCACTTACAACGCAATTTTTACAACGCAACATCCACTACAACGCATTCCATTACATCGCATGACACTACAACGCATTTTTAAAAACTACCTTTACAACACATTCCATTACATCGCATACCACCTTTACAACGCATACCATTACAACGCATAATGTTAAATTGCATTTAAGGTAAGTATTGGATAGTATAGGGGTAAAAATTACTATTCTAACTCCAGGGGGTGCAACAGTAGGGTAAGTGTTGGATAGTATAGGGGTACAAACTACTATTCTAACTCCAGGGGGTGCAACAGTAGGGTAAGTGTTGGATAGTATAGGGGTAAAAATTACTATTCTAACTCCAGGGGGTGCAACAGTACGGTAAGTGTTGGATAAAATAGGGGTAAAAATTACTATTCTAACTCCAGGGGGTGCAACAGTAGGGTAAGTGTTTGATAGTATAGGGGTAAAAATTACTATTCTAACTCCAGGGGGTGCAACAGTAGGGTAAGTGTTGGATAGTATAGGGGAAAAAATTACTATTCTAACTCCAGGGGGTGCAACAGTAGGGTAATTGTTGCATGGTATGCATTGTAATGGTATGCGTTGTAATGGTATGCGTTGTAATGCCTGAGTTGTAGTGACATACGATGTAGTGTCTGCGTTGTAATGGTATGCGTTGTAATGGTATGCGTTGTAGTGTCATGCGTTGTAAGTGATGTTGCGTTGTAATGCATGCGTTGTAAGTGTAGTGCGATGTAAAAGTTGCGTTGTAAAGGTTGTTTCCCGTAATGAACATCAAAGGACTCAGGAAGTAGGACCATCCATGGACCCAGTCTGTAAAGTACTCCATATAAGTGAGAGGAGTGCAGTTGCTACTGTGGCAGGGACTTGTCGCCCATTACATTGTGCCCATTCGAGGAAAGTCTCACTACATTTCTAAGCGTCTTAGCAGTGATGGAGCACTTTGAGGGTGGCATGGCCCACTGCTGAACTCTGCTGCTACTGGGGGATATCATAGGTGTGCCCTGACTGTGAGAATGATGCTCGAACTTGACTGCCTCATTGGGGTTCATGCTCCGATACATTGCGATTGGTATGTGACGTGCACAGGCTGGTCTTTAAGGAGGTCTGGTTTTCAAGACTGCCACCCAGCGTTGCCCCACAGGAAAAGTAAAATGATAATAACACAATTTTCTTATCGTTTAATTTTTTCCGTACTGACTCTGTAGGTGTGGGGTGAGGCTGGGCTGCCCACACAGCAGGGGGAGGAGCGGTGAGCACTTTCTAAGTGTGCATTAACTTTTTGCCAGGCCGTCTTGGGCCGACCAAACAGACATGCGCACTTAGCATGTTCTCCACCAGCTGTATTGCATAGCCAGGTCGAGAACATGCACAGGTTCTCACTGCCTGTCTGAGCACCAAACAACGGCCCTCAGACCAATCACCACGCTGCTGTCATGCTGGTGACAGCAGCGTCGTGATTGGCTAAGGGGATTAGGTTTTCTGCTTCTATCACGGATTGCAGAGAAGCGGCAGCTGGCAGTTAAGTGCAATTTTCTTTTTTTGTTATCCCCTCTGCGTCCCCCCTCGGTACACCACAACTGGCCAGTAACAACCGCTACTGCTGCAAACATTAACATATGCCCGGCAGAAAAGGAGTAAAAAAAGTGCACATTTTGCTATGCAGCCTCATAAATCTGCTTTCTGCAAATATTTAAAAAATTGCCTCAAATTATTTCTTTTACCATACAATTTTACATACTGGCAGAAAAGCGACAGGTTTTACAGGCAGCTCTACTGGGATGTATGACTGAGTGAATGAGAGAACTTGTTTAGCATGTTAAACAAATATAATAATATCATTGTGTTTAAACTCCTGGAATATTCCAATAGTTTAAAGTCCAGCACACTATGGAGACCTATGTTTCTGTGCAGCAGAAATTCCGTGTAGGCCTAAGGGACATTATTCACAATTCTCACCGGGGCAGGATAGGTCTCTTTGCCAACCTGCCACGGGATTTTCCAGTGTCCTGGTTTTGCTCGTGGAGTGCTGCCAGTTTTTGTATTTTGTGCTCACTCCAATTTCACTTGATATTATCATACATGTTCCTTCTACACTTCTGGGTTGTCCATTTCGTCTCACAAAAAGGAGCATTATGCTGAATTTACTAATAAGTGGGCGTGGTTCTTTCAGGATTTGCGCAGACGTTCAGATAATAGGCTGGCAGTTCACTTATGATGAGACACCAAAGACTATTACATTAGAAGCACTCAATGCAGTCTTTTGCTTTCTAACTTAAGAGGTCATCCAGCAATAAAGAGCTCCTTCTGGAAGGACAAAGCACAGAAGGTTGTGGAGATCAAGGTGCTCAGGAAGTTCTACCAAAAGGATGGATAGACCATTGGCCGACAGCTAGGGAGAGGAGCTAGGGAGGGAGCTCGTCTGACTCACAGTTGGATTTTTGATGGAGGTCGGTCAAAAGATGGCATTGAATAATTTCTAGGACTAGAGTAATAGATTTAAGAGATAAAGGCTTGATAAACTTCAGTTTTTCAATTGCCATGACTTCATAACCAATCACAATGAATTGATTTGCTGTTCATGAACTGATACAATTATTTGAGAAATGCTTGGCAAATATGAACTTCCACACTAACATTAATTACCTTCACCAGCAGCCTTGATAAATAAGTGAAAGTGATAAAAATACATGAAACTACATGCAGTAACAAAAAAAACAGCAGAAACATTTTAATAGTCAACCAAAGTGAGTGAAGACTTCCTAGGTTTGGAAAACCATCTCTTCTTCCTCTATTTTTGTAATGAACAAGGCCACCCAAGGGAAAATTGAAGAACTTTGTTGCCAATGGTATGGCTCATTGCGTGCCATTGTGCATAGTTGGCATCAGAATGGAGGCCTTGCAAAGTAGTTAGCATACATGGTTAGAGTTTATGATTACTTAGGATGTAGATTTCCAGCCCAGATATCATGTTCTGACCCCATTCCAAAAACTGCCCTGGATGTGAACCAGACAAGTAGAGAAATAATGACATTTGACGTTTAATTATGCCATGAGTCTAAATCACAGACTTGAGCTCTTTATGGTGTCAGAATCCGGGGTCAATTTATTGATACTTAATGGCCATTCCCATCTAAGATTTGCATTAAATTCCTCATGACTTTGCGTTGTCCAGTACTCAAAGAATTTGGAGTTGCCAAGTAGTTCTCCATTCCTGAAAGTATGTCTTCCAACATTACATCTATATTAGGTGAAACCATTAATTGTCATCAGCCTCTAGCATGAAGTTGGAATTGGTGTCATTTGCTGATTGTACACGGATCATCTTGGATCACAAAGGATCTGCTGCATTGATATTATTCGATCTGTCTGCGGTGCTTGACACCGTGACCCACTCCGTGTTAGTGACCTGGCTATCCAAGTTGGGCATTGAAGGAAATGCTCTTAGGTTTCTGAAGTAATTTGTAATAGGGAAACTGCAGACCGTAGTTTGTAATCCCCTAAGATCCAAGCCTTTTTTGCCGTCCTTTGGGTTTCACAGGAGTCATCCCTCAGTCCAACGCTTTTTAATTTTATATGACTCCGTTGGCAGAGTTAATACACTCCCATGGTTTTTCAGTTTTTTCCTATGTGGATGCAACACAAGATCTAATCAATATATCTAATGATCTCTTGGGCGTTGCAGAAACATTTCAACAATGCATGCCTGAGATTGGCTCTAGGATGAGGTCAAATTACCTACAATTATATGGACAGAAGACGGAGGTCTTGACATTTGACAGTGATACAAATATTTGGCTAGACCATTGGTGGCTGCCAGAAATAGGAACACCGACTATACCAATGGAATCGGCAAGGAATCTGGGTGTTGTTTTTGATAGAAATCTCTCCTTTGCAGAGCAAAATCGCAGTACTGTGCTTTTACATCACCAGGCTGTTGCAAAAGCTATTCCCTTTTATTGCTCGCTTAGTTTCTAGAGCGCTTAACCAACCACTGTTTGCATCGATCTTAGATTACTGCAACTCCCTGAATTTAGGCGTAAATCAAGCACTGTGCAATAAATTACAGATTACACAAAATATGGTCACAAGACTGATTCTGGAGATTTCCAGACATCAATCAGCTTCAGAGGCTCTGATGGACCTTCCCTGGTTGCCGATCCATAAACGATTCATATTTAAGGCACTGCACTTAGCTCTATATCAGATCTATCCAGCATACATAAATGCCAGATTTAGGTGGTTTGAACCTAGGAGATCATTGAGATCTGGGTTAAAGAAGGATGTTGTGGTTCTTAGAATAAAAAGGAACAGATGGGAAGGAAGGTATTTCTCCTCCTTACCTGTAACTCACGGCCCAGCCATTGATAACAATTCTGGCATCAGGAAGCTTCTTAAAGCCTGACTCTTCCTGGCTAAGTGCTGAAAAAGCTGACTCGTGCTCTCCGAACAGGCTTTTCTTAACACCAACATGCCCTTGGGTAAACATGAGATCCAGAAATGTTTATATCATATCATATTATAGAGATTATGAGATTTAGACTGTAAAACAGCATGAGGTCATGAAAGGGAGGCATGATCATCCATCTGCAAAGAATTTCCGCTCATGTTTGAGATCCGTAAGAGGCCGTAGATAAAAGCTGGTATGATTGTGCTCAAGTTTTAAAGCAGTGATTTGTGACATAGAACCTTCCATCAGGAATGGCTCTGATGTATTCGCTGGACTAACTGACTGAGGAAGAGGTTTTGGGACCTAATTATGGATGCTCAGCTTTTCCCAGTCCACTGTTCTGTCAATAGCAGTGAAGACTAGGAGTGTCCAGAAAGGTATAAACATATAAGAGTTCCAACATGCAGAGTGAAAACACACAAATGAGACAGCATGGGGAGCATGGTGTGGTTTGAAGCCCTTTGCCAACAAGACAGAAAGAGTGTAAGACCCAGTGGTTTCTGGCTCGCTGGGACACATCGAAGCCAGACAGAGTCCACTGCAATAGGTAGGATGGGGATGATACAGTTGTGCAATAACCTGAGCTCATCCTTGGGTAGCTTGGCACAGAGCAGTCAGGCTTATCCTCAGGGTCAACGTGTAAAGTATTGGCACAACACCACCCTTGCAACACACTGAGTACACCACAAAAGACTCCACACCACATGTATAAAACACTGGTCTTTGTATTACACACAAATTGAAATAAAAATGACATGCACATTGGATATATACTTGACAGTTATATGCAATTGTTGAACTCTCCCATTATCAACAGAATGGCATGAACCTATTTGTAGTAGTCATAGGTATTCACTTTCCCTGTTATCCCCTCAGCCTTGTAAGCAACATAAACCCATGTGCGTACTTTCCAGAGGTGTTAACGATCCAAGCGATCCCTCTCACATCAAAAGGGACAGAAACATATATGCCGTCTGTTCAGAGGTATTTCACTTTCCTGTTATCACATTAGCATAAAACACAACATTCCGAATATCGCATACCTAGTACAGTTGTAATGGTCAAGAAATCATAAGTTTTGACTACGCCTCATGACCCAGCCCCTCAGGCACTCAAACTACACCAGCCAACGATACACGTTGCACCCGCTGGCAACACTTTGATTAGATTGTCCGGACTACCTAAAGCTGAAGGAAACATTTACTTGGTTTCATTCCTCCAGATTAGGCCTTCAGGCACCCAGTGGCACACGAGTGTGGGATCGCTATACCCTCATAAAGAAAAGACTGACACCGGAAGCTGGTGTACTTCCAAATTGGAGAAATATTTTCCCTCAGGTGAAGGTGCGAGCTGAAATTGCCCCAAGCAGCCACCCTTGGGTACACACAAGTTACAAAGAGACCCCTCGGTCCCATCATGATATTCTCAACAACAGGGTACCTTGTGATGTGGGTTGGAGGAGACAGTCTAGGCTTCCCGCTCAGGTCCTGTGGACTTGGCAAACATTCGGTAGCACCCCTCGCACACCACACGCTACAGAGTGTGAGCTAGTACAGGTTTCCACTTGCAAGCACAAGTCCCTTGGACTCGGCAATCATCCTCAGCATTCCTCAAACTCCTCACATTCTGGTATCCCAGTTGGACCACTGATCTTTACGAGCCCACTACTCTGCATGCTATGATTATGGCATACGTCAGGGTGGTCCTTGTCCCAACTGACTATCACTTCCACCTATTTCTGCCGCACCCTGTGCGGTCCTTATGATCTTGTGAAAACGGTGAGATCCTTTCTGTCCCTGGTATCTCATGGAGAGGAGGTCAGCTAACCGGCCCTTGGAGAGTGCTTAGGGAACCGGGCTACAAAGGTTGGCAATTAGCTGCAGGCCAGCAACATCCTGGCAAAATCCACAAAGTGCTGGTCCCCTTCCTGGAGCATGACAAGCCCATTCAAAACTTGCCTGATTTGCCAAATGTGGGCCAATTTTTTAGCTATCTGGTTCAATAATGAGGGCCAGTTTTATTTTGGTGCCTGGGCATATTTCTTGTCCCAGTTTAACTTTGACGCTAGGGCACACACCAGCCTGTGATAGATGTCTTATGGTCAAACAGGTGGTGGTAAATTCTGTGCCTGACAAAGGAACACATGGGTCATGAGGGGAAGTGCCCTAAGTAAACTAGCCGCCATGGAGTTAAAAAATAGTGCTGTCCTTGACCCTGGGGTTATCCTTAAACAGTATTAAAAGCACTCACTGCTGAGAAGAAATGTTTTACTTTTGCTTTTCATAATACTCGTGGTTCCAGTCACTGATATTTTACCCTTTCTTTACTTATATCAGTCACTCGTGCTGGATTTGTCTTTTTTCATCATCTTAGTTGCCCTTCCTAGAGCTGTCAGCCAAAAAATACTCACCAAAATTGTAAAATAAAGGCTCTGGAAATTAGTACTGTAATCTTAATTTAATGCATGAGCAGCTCCTTGATGATCATCTGAAGCCAGTCAGCTGGCTCCAACTGAAAGCCTGGAACCCCATTGTTAGAAATTGGGTTACTGATTGACTGAGGTATGAGCCCTGGAGCACTAACCACAATCCTAGTAATGGCAATGCACTACAAAACCCCAAATTAACCTGTGCTCAACTTGCCACAGAGCAGCTATGCTTAACTTAGAGGCAATGTGTAAAGTATTTGTTCAACACTTCAAACAGTAAAACAGTGAAAATCCAGCACAAAAATATCCTACACCAGGTTAGAAAATATAACTTAATTTAATAAATAAAACAAGACCAAAATGGCAAAAATCCAATCAGTAGAAATGGAGTGATTAATTTTTAAAGAATAATTTGAAAAATAGCGCCTAAAAGCATAAAGCACCAACCATGACTATTGTTAGAAATGGGGGTCTCTAGTTGGCAGAGGTAGGTACCTTTGTCCAAATAGGGACCCTTCTTCCTTGTCAGGATAAGGGAGTTATACTCCTAAAATAACCCCTGCTCACCCCCTTGGTAGTTTGGCACGAGCAGTCAGGCTTATCTTAGAGGCAGTGTGCAAAGCATTTGCACATAACCAACAGTAATACAGTGTAAGCACTACAAAAGGAGACCACACCAGTTTAGAAAAATATCCAATATTTTTATATACTTAAGACAAGATCAAAAACGATAAAAATCCACAATGTAGTATTCAGAAATCTTCAGTTATCAAAATAACCTTGAAAAACAGTCCCTTGATTTTGTTACTCCATCCTGGGCTTTCACGGCATCATGAACAAACAAATCCAAACAGTTCTGCCTGACCGCGGTGTCGCGGGCCAGCTACGATAATGGGAAGACCCGCAAAACAGTACTTTTAGAAATGCAAGGCGTCGGCAACCTCTCGTTGAGCTTCCGAAAGCACGGCGTCTGCAGGAGTCGGTTCCGGAGGTCGGTGCAGGAGTCGTCGGGCCCTTGAAATCACACCCATTGCAGATCGCACTCCTCGTGGTTGAAGTCAGGAGCGCTGGCGTCGGCAGGTGTCGGGTGCTGCGGTGCGAAGTGCAGCAGTGCGGCGTGCAGTGCCCTCAGGTCGTGGTGCGAGCAGCGGAGTCGTTGTTGCTGAAGCGCTGTCATCGGCTGATGAACTGGAGTCGATGGCGCCGGCGTCGGAAGGCCAAGGCTGTGGTGTGGGATGAGGGTGGTGCATCGTGACACCTTGCCCTCGAAGCACGGTACAAGCAAGCAGCGAGACAATGCGGAGTGTGGTGTCCACAGGTCGCGATGCGAGCAGCGGATCGCTGGCGGCATCAGCAGTCATCGTCGGTGAGACCAGGGTTGCGGTGCGGAGTTGCGGCAGTGCCCTCTGCGGTGCCTTCAGGACACAGAGTCGGCAGCGGCGTCCTAGAAGGCATCAGATTGCTTTTCTTCTGTTGCCGCACAAAACACACAGTTCCCATTGCTGAGGGCAAAAGTGCTTGAATAATTTGCTGTTCCTGAGACCTCTTGAACAGGGGGAAAGCTCGACCACAAGCCCTTGGAGCAACTCACAAAAGGAGATTGCAGAAAGTTCAGTCTAGTCCTTACACTGCCCAAGACAGAAGCAGCCACTACAGGTCAACACAGCAAAGCACGCAGCAAAGTGGTAGTTCCTCCTCACAACTTCTCCAGCTCTTCTTCTTCTTGGTCCAAAAGAGTTCTAAAGTTCTGGGGTTCACTTTTTATATCCCAATATCCTTTGTTCTCTCAGGCAGAGAGTCTCTGTGCCCAGCCTGAACCAGTTCTGTACTCTGTGGTGTAGCTTCCCAGCAGGAGTCGGAGACAGTATTGTCAAAGGCAGACAGGGCCTATTCAGGTGCAATGGAAATCTCCTTCCACTACTCTAATTGCAGACCGGGCCTATTCAGGTGCTAGTGACAACTCCTCCCACTACTCTGAATGCTACCCAGGTCTATTCAGCCCATCCCTGACCCATCTAGACTCTCTGGAGCCATGGCTCCTCTCCATCCCCTGTCATTGCAAAGCCAGACAGTCAATACACACCCTAGCAGAGGCCCACTGGATGGCTGAGCAAGAAAATACCTACTTTCTAAAAGTGGTACTTTCAAACACAGAGGGGCCGATTCCGATCTAGGTCGGATGGCCATCCTAAAGCCATCCGTAGCCTAACCTTCCAACCAACTCATTCCCGGAGCCGGGTCGGCCAAACAAGGAAGTACAATGCGCAAAGGTGTGTATTTCCCAAGCAACACGCATGCTCCGAATCGAGCCACATTTCCCATACGAGCCGGCTCCGTAAACTCCGAATGGACTCGCCCAGAACAATTACCGCCACTGTTTCCGGCCAGGCAAGTACGATGTGTACTTCCTACACACCGAACAGGTCGCCACCTCCAGCATGTCACAGCATCCGGAAGAGCAGGTTCCATTCGCGCCACAACGCGAACACCGCGTACGAGACAAAGCTACCATGCATCTGATAGTGCATGTTATCCCTGTACTGTACGCCTATGACCGAATCAAAAACCGGAACCGACACGCACGTCGCAGATGGTAAGTCAGACACCCACCACCCACTAATACGCTTTGATCCCGCTAAAGCAAAAACACACATAGGGTTTGGATGCTCACACCACCAGCACAGTCCACCCCAGAAGGGGTGGATGCCCACCCCCCCAGCACAGTCAACCCCACCAGCACAGTCCACCCCACCAGCACAGTCAACCCCAGAAAGGGTGGATGCCCACACCCCAGCACAGTCCACCCCAGAAGGTGTGGATACCCACCCCACCAGCACAGTCTACCCCAGAAGGGGTGGAAAACCATCCCCCAGCACAGTCCACCCCAGAAAGGGTGGGTGCCTACCCCACCAGCACAGTCCACCCCAGAAGGGGTGGATGGCCACCCCCCCCAGCACAGCCAACCCCACCAGCACAGTCCACCCCACCAGCACAGTCAACCCCAGAAAGGGTGAATGCGCACCCCCCAGCACAGTCCTCCCCAGAAGGGGTGGATGCCCACCCCACCAGCACAATCTACCTCAGAAGGGGTGGAAAACCATCCCCCAGCACAGTCCACCCCATAAAGGATGGATGCCTACCCCACCAGCACAGTCTACCCCCAGAAGGGGTGGATGCACACCCCACCAGCACAGTCCACCCCAGAAATGGTGGATGCCCACCCAACAAGCACAGTCCACCCCAGAAGGGGCGTATGAGCATCCTCCCAGCACAGACCACCCCAGAGGAGGTGGAGGACAAACACTCCCCCCTATTCCCCTGCCAAGTCTGTGTATTGGGCCCAAACATATAGATTCAGTGACACATCATGCAAACAAATGCAATTACATACATCACTCTAGTGAACAAAGGAAGATTGTGGGGTACAACCCCCCAGCATTGTGAAGCACATAGGGAAGATGGGGTACATCCCCCAACAGTCTGGTGTCCAAAAGATGAGCATGGGGTTCAAACCCCAGCTTTGACAAGCACATAGGGGACATGGGGTATTACACCCCTCTCAGTGTTGTCACCATAAGGTGATGGGGGAATCAAACACCTAGCATTGTGAATCACATAGGGAAGATGGTGTATACACCCCACCAGTGTTGTGCACAAAAGATGGGTGTGGGGTCCAAACCACCAGTGGAGGCAAGCACATAGGGGACAAGGGGTGTAACACACCCATCAGTGTAGTGACAAAAAGGTGAGTGTGGGGTTCAGCCTCCCAGCATGTGCAGACAATCATGTATGACTCTCTGAGACCTAAAACCACGAGCAATCTAGTGACAAAGTTGTGGTTGTGTGCCAAACAAACACATATCGGTTGAGGCAGACATAGTTGGGCCTTACAAAGAAAAACCTGCCATGTGGAGACAATCATTGCCATTGTGGGCTAACACTGCCACCAATGTTCACTTTGACAATGGAAGAAGTGACCATCTAAATACATAAACACACACTTGATCACATACAGACACGCATACAAAGGAAATCAGCAAGAAACGAAAGTGTAGACAAGATCCTGTTCCACACTGTGGCCGCAATGGTAAATCAAGAGCACAATGAAAGGCCAGATTGAAGATGTTGGAGTCCCAGGGACAGTAGATAAACCCAAAAAACCATACAGTGAAACACTGCTCACAAAGCCAGTAGAAATATGCGGGTCAAGATGTGCTAATGCAACCAGCCAACCACACACTGCAGAACAAACACAACATGTGTGTGTGCGTAAGTGTCTCTAGGCTATCACCCTTGGTGATCTAAACTCCACTGAGACATATGCATCCTGAGCATAACCCAGATGCATCTCGATCATTGTGTCACAGACTGTTGGCACTTTGGCCTTGTTTGATGTGCAGGTCAACAACAGTCACCTGTGGAACAATCTTGGTGGAACTCCAAACAACACATCAGGAGAGTGACCCACCATCCCTGGTAACCTCAATGCCACTACACTGTTGTGACAGTATCCTGTATGATGAACCACTGTGATGCCACATCATGATGTGGACCATACTCGGGAGCACACTCACTCTTGTTCACTGTGTCACGTGACTTGCCAGAACACCTTCCCTTACACATACCCAAACATTACTCACAGGGCATGGTCTGAAATTTGAGGCCACAATGGAGCTAGGGGCCATGCAAAGAGGCGAGTCACATTTGGCCAGTCAAAACACCACACACCTTGATCACACCCAATGTGCTGCAGCTAAGCCTCCATTGAATGGTGACATTGCACATGCACCCATAAAAACCCCAGGTGTGGTGTTTGGATCTGTGTTAAACAAACACACGACACATAGCTAGGCATAACACAAGATGGAATTTGTCACGACACAAAGGACAGATTACATGTGCATAATGTGAAATGTAACAGACACATAGGGAAATCCACCACTGTCCTGGAGCTATGATACACTCAAGGAGACCTACAAATAAGACACATAGACATCAGGTGACAGGGAAAGGAAGAATCTGCTAAGTGGGAGCAGTCATACACACCTACAGGTGTCAAAGCAATGAAAACAGAAGAAAGATAATAAACACTCTAATGTGGCTAGCACAAATGTGACTCGTGGAATCCTATTCATGTCTAATGTGAGTTTACACACAGCGCAGGCACTTATAGGACCTAAACTAGGCCTGGGCAAAAATTTCGTTCCGTTCGCGGAAATTGCGATAATTTGACATTTTTGCGTTCCGCGGAGAGCGCGAAAATGTCAAAAATTCCGGTTTCCGCAGCTTGGCGATAATTTGTTTCTTGCTCGCGCTGTAAAATGATACATTCTCGCGCGCGCGCGATCGCCTTACCTGAATCCCTGCGTTCGCTGACAAGTTTTCTTGATCCGGTCGCGTTCTCCATGAGATGTTGTATTGTTTTTAGCCATTTGCGCTGTCTCGCGACAGTTCGCGCCCGCAGTGACGTCATGCGTCGCGCGATCACGTCTTTCTTCTCGCGATCATGCACCGCGAGAACAACTCAAAACAAGATGGCCGCGCCCGCAAGCAACCACATGGGTAAGTTGGCGACCCGCAACCATGCAGAAAATCTCGCGAACGTGCCGGAAAAAAACTTCCGCATCTTCGCGATATTTCTGCTTGTTTGCGATAATTTTAAACATTCTCGCGATAATTTGCGAAGGTTAATTCCGCAAATTCCGCCCACCCCTAACCTAAACCAGGGCGGTCACCAGATTGACTCAATTTGTCCCATGCACCCACATCACGGACACACACAGTCAAATAGGCTGACAAATCAGTGGACTATTTTGCAATCATGCATGACTCTCTGAGGCCTAAAAACCACTAGCAATGTAGTGACAAAGTTGTGGGTATGTGCCAAACAAACACATACCGGTTGAGGCAGACATAGTTGGGCCTTACAAAGGAAAACCTGCCACGTGGAGACAAGCATTGCCATTGTGGGCTAACACTGCCACCAATGTTCAGTTTGTCAATGGAAGAAGTGACCATCTACATACATGCACATTCACTTGATCACATACAGACACGCATACAAAGGAAATCAGCAAGAAACGAAAGTGTAGACAAGATCCTGGTCCATACTGTGGCCGCAATGGCAAATGAAGAGCACAATGAATGGCCAGATTGAAGATGTTGGAGTCCCAGGGACAGGAGATAAACCCAAAAAACCATACACCGACACACTGCTCACAAAGCCAGTAGAAATAGGCGGGTCAAGATGTGCTAATACAACCAGCCAACCACACACTGCAGAACAAACACAACATGTGTGTGTGTAAGTGTCCCTATCAGTGGACTATTTTGCAAGCCTCACAGACAGGAGCATCTGCAGGGACTACTGTTGACACTAGAAATTAATGATCACAGAACACATACCATGGGCTCAGGAAAGGTCACAGAGTAACAGACTGCCAAGAGGTGATTACACAATTGTTGAAGTTCTGCTGAGTCAAGCTTGGTCTTGGCATATATCTGCCTGGTTAGAATGAGCCTCGAACATTGACTAAACTATTACAACACACAGAATACTTTGGTGCCATCAGCCTGTGTACAGGTGTTTCTCCCAAGTCAGTGGCACGTAGTCAGAATCCATGTTTCCCAAGTGGCAGGAATGACACAGATGACTTGTTCATTCTCAATGCGCTAATATGCATGTACATTGGAGTGGTGCATACCATTAGGAACAGAAGAAAAGCAGTATAAAGGTCAAGCACAACCTATGTGCTAAAGTGTACCCCAGAAATGAGAGGTTGTGAAAAGAATGTCACACTCCTTGTCAAAAACAATGTTGCTCGTGACAACAAGCCATTTCAGCCTACAACAAGTCCACAACACATTTCCCATCGCCCTCAGGCAGTCCATCACATTCCCCTACCATGATTTGGCCTGAAACAATGTTACAACATCAGCCAAGAAAACAGAACATTGCTTTATTCAGCATTGAAATGTGAAATGACGATTCTCGCAAATAAACAAGGCCAATGGCCAGTCCATGTCAATGATTCCTTCAGGGGCTATATAGGATGACTTTCAATCCATTGCTTGCCTGCACTGACATCACTAGGGGACAACTCCCCAAGGAGGGGCATCTTCTGGGGCAGGCCAGGCACCGCAGGGACAGGATTAGGGTGTAGCAGGATGGGTAATGGGAGGAGTGGGGGCAACAGGAGTGTCTATAGCAACTGCAGTGGACAAATCGGATTGAGGGGGTTCTAGAGATACTGCAGTGGACATGTTGGACTGAGGGGGTGGGGGCTTCACTGCAGTGCCCATGTCAGATTGTGGGGGTCGGGGCTCCACTGTAGTGTCTGGAAGTGACTGAGTGTGTGGTGTTGTGGGAGTGGAAGTGCCTGTAGTAGGGGGTGATGGCCTTACCATCTTGGGGATGGTGTAATAGTGTGTGGGAGAACCTGGATGGCTTTTGGTGTGTGAACTTTGGGAGGGGTGGTCTTGGCTTGGGCGGATGTAGCTTTCTGGGATGAAGTGTGGCATTGTGGTGGTTTTTTTTTCTTTCTTCGTCCTGGGGGATGTACGGGTGGGGGCCTCAGCATCCCTACTATTAGTGGAGGGTGTGCGTGCAGTGAGGGATCCCCTCTCTGTGCGTGGTGACTTCCTCTTCCCCTTGCGAGTCTGAACTGATGGATTAGTGGGGAAGAGGACTAGGTCACAGAGGAAGACCCTCTGGGAAGGGGGGATTGCCGGAGAGCCAAGGGTAGGGCCTTTGGAGGGAGAGGTAACTGATGTATGCGCAGTGATTGTGGATGGGTGTGTGTGTTTTTTTGTCCTATCCCGTGTGTGTGATGTCAGTCCCCTGAGCCTGCATGCATGTTTGTTTGACCTTTGTCTTAGCTTGCTGTGAGCTGCTTTTGTCCGAGGGTGTGTGTGCATGGGCCTGTGTGAGTGTGCTTTGGGCAGATAGGACAGTGTGGGCTGTGGGTGGGGCAGAGGTAGGAGGGGTAAGGGACTGTTGTAGGAGGGATACTGCTGCCATCAGTGAGGAGGCCGTGGATTGATTTGTCCGCTGTAGGGCAGATATGTTTGATGAAATGCCCTCCATGTATGACACCCATTGGGTCAATAGACTGGTGTGTGCATGGGGGACACTCAGCACGGATGTCTGCTCCACATGTAACAGTTTCAGCAAGTCCACAGACTCCACACTCAGGGCAGCAGGGGTGACAGATGCAGCGGGTGTGGTGCCTGGACCAAAGGAGACATGCTCTCTCACACGGGAGTGTCCATGGACCAATGAAGTGGGAGCAGCTGGGAGGGTGGAAGTGGTGGTGGGGACAGACTCTGTGGTTGCGGCCTCCGCTCTGGTAACACCCACCACCACAAGGGAGTCATCACTGAAGCTAGATAGTTGTCAGCTGATGTTGATGTGTTTGAGCGGGCATCAGTGTGGCTCCCCTCACCCTTTGTGCCACTGGGTCCCTCATCTTCCTCCACAGTGGACACCGTCTGGCTACCTGCTTCCTCCTGGTCCGTGGAACTCTCTCCTCCAGTTGGTGTTGATGATGCTGTGAACAAGGAGGGGAAACAGATTAACATCAGTCATCTGCATGTACTTGACACTAGATTTCTGTTCACAACACATCATAGAGCAAGGCCTTGCATAATGTCAAAACCACTATTCCTTCACATCACACACATGTAAACAGATCACATGTCAGTCTGCCAGTGAATCATGGTGACTAAACACATGATGGCAATGGAAACATCTGTTAGATGTATCTCAGAATCAACTATGTACATGGCCAACAGGGCACCATCTTGCCTGTTGTCTAATCTGTAATGCACATGAATGTCAGGGCTCATCACAAACATGTCCCATCTCATGCAAGGGAGTCTGGAAGTGGGCATGCAAATGGGAAGGCCAAACACCTAAGTTTACATGTGGAACATACTCCCATCCACAGTAACCAATATGGGCTCATGTCGTGAACTCCAATGCAAAAATGGCCTGCATACAGGACAACTGACAAGGAAAAAACGGCATCCTAAACTTTTTCAACAGCGACACTATGCCACAGTCCTGCCTGCCTAAACAGTCTGTACTGACTCTTGTTACCGGGGCAGTGAATCAAGATTCATCAGTCAGCAACAGGTCACACTCACGTATACACTGTGCAAGTATACATGTTCCCTGAGTGCAACATAGAATTCAAACACATTGACAAGCTCACATTGTTTAACTGAGACATTGGAGTATATGAAGTCCCAAATCTCAATACAGGAACATTTTGCAAACACCCAAAAAAAGAAGAAATGCAGCATGTACATATACGTTTAAGTCCCCAATATGCACAGTCAAGGGATGACACACACAGGATTAGTCCTGTGTATCTGAGCCAATTGATATACATGAGATTTCTGTCCACATCCGATACATTGGCCACGTGTGCAATCAAAGTAGCCAGGCCTGTACACACTGACACAGAGTCAGACACAGGAATCTTCATTAGCAATGGTTACAGTGTTGCCTGACACACAAAAATGGTATATGACAGTGTCCCTGATGGCCTGAGTTGGCATACCTGTCCTTGGACCATGAGAAACATGGGATTAGGTGGGAGTTTGAGGCTGGTTACCATGCATTATTTCAGCAAATACAGTTCGTTTGTCTGAGTCTTACCTGCTGCATGTGTGTGCAGTGTTCAGTGTTCATGTCACAAACCTGTGTATACCCAGATCATCTCATAGTCCATATTGGTATGTACCAGACAGAGTGCAGGTCATATTTCTGTCATGTTGCTGACACATGTCAGACAAACACATCCCTCATGACCGTCAACTCAATGCATTTGTCGTACATGGTGCTGGACACAGCGACCTTGGACTACAGCAAATACACAGGAATGTAGTGACACATGTCACAGACAGAAAGGGACACACCTGGGCATCCAATGACAATGGGGCATCTTTACATTTTGGCACACAAGTGTTGTCTCAGCAGACACACGACTTGTGAGAGTGTTACCAGGCAGAGGGAGTGCAACATGCATGTCAGACATAGTATAGCTAACTGACTCAAACTCACCCCCTCCTTGCTGCTGCCTGGCCTTTAACTGCCCATCCAGGTCAGGGAAGACCACCGTGAGGATCCGGAGCATTTGGGGGGTCAAGGTCCATCGTCCACCCCTTTTGCGAGGAGGTGACAGCTTCAGCTGGACTCTAGCAATCCTCCGGGTCCAGCCACGGAGGTCCTGCCACCTCTTCTGGCAGTGGCGGATGCGGCGTTTGAAGACCCCCACAGATCTTACAGCCCGAACGATGGTCAACCAAATTTCCTGCTTCTGATGTGTGTCGACCTGTAAGGATGCCATAGTGAGACACCATTACTACACATGTGACATGTTTGTTCATCACACACGTGGACATATACGTCATTAGTAGTATGGCAGGAGATGTATGAGGGAAGTTCAAGTATCAGCAGGGGCAGTTTTCCTGTGCACATGGCTGCCTTAACAACATGAGTACAGTGCATGAGATGAAATTGCACAGGATACATTTTAAATTCACTGGCCCTGTCCAGTAAATGATTCTACAGACTGTGAGAATTACAATGACTATGTGTGCATGCATTTCCGTGGTGATCTGAATGCTAGTAGTGCCTGCTAGGAACCATGGTGTACTGAGAAGTCAATGCAATCAACACTCACCTGTTCCCCTGGTTTCCCATACAACTTGCTGTACTGTGGAAGGATGGAGGACAGAACAGGGGAGCCCTACTCACTAAGGAACCAGGGTAAACGATTATACAAAAAAACAGCGGCTCCTGTGGAAAAATACACTCAATATTTGTAGTCTTATGCACAATCGCAATGAAGAGGGTTTGGATAATGTCAGAGGAAGAAGAGACCACATATACCAATGATTCAATATAACGCAATTTATAAATTCAAAATATGGAGGTTTGGGAAAAAAGGTATGTACAATAACACAGAATCATTGAAAAACAATTGTTGTGCATAGTGTCCCAAGTGAACAAAGGAACCTAAAACACAAGTGACAGTGTAATAGTTATATACAAGGTTTCTACACTTTCATACAAGTCGACCTTTATGAATTATGTTCAATATGAGCAGCAGCTATATACAATGATATGCGCTGGGTAATGGTTTGCTTCTATTGTGTGTCGATGACGTTTCGACCCTCTAATCAGTTCAGGGTCTCATCAGGACTGTCCGAGAGAAAAACTTCTCAAGACCAAAGATAAATCCACCATGGCTAAAATTGTGTTTGTCACCACCTTTGGCACCCATACCAACCAATTTTGTAGCCAAATAACAAAAAACTGGAACATAATCAAGAGCATTGAAGCTGGAATAGACACCCCTCTGATCGCCTATAAAAGAGGCAAACATATTGAGTGTACTGTGGAAGGAGGCTGTCCAGCAGGGCCTGGTTCTCCTCCTCATAGAAAGATGGGGCCCTCTCCACAGTATGTGCCATTGCAGACTCCAGAGGATGCAGAGACAGCAGCAGGGGTAGGTTGTGATGAAGGAAAGTAGCTGTAGTGCAGGCAAGTGAAGTCTCTTGGGAACAGACAGCCTTATATCTCTGCTGCAGAGGTGGATTAATTTCCGTGGGTCCAAAGAGGTAGGTTAGAGACGTTCGCATTATCAGAATTTGTCCAATCCATCACATTGCATGCCTTGGACACGCCTACCGCGTCGTTCAAATATTCTGCATCATGACACTATAGATTTGGATACATTGTTGTTTTTGCCAACCGAATTTGTGTGCACACGATTCGTACACACTGCTAAAACACGTCTGTCCCTGTGACGACCAATATCCAATGTATGCGTCCGGCTTGGTCTTGAAGTGTACGCCACATCTTTTGAATAGTCACCCACGTCTGTCCACATGATGACCAATATCCAATGAATGCGTCGGCGTGTTCTTGAATTGTACGCCGCGTCTTTTGAACAGTCACCCTCGTCTGTCCCACAGAAGGCCAATATCCAATGTATGCGTCCGGCTTGGTCTTGAAGTGTACACCGCGTCTTTTGAATAGTCACCCGCGTCTGTCCCACAGAAGGCCAAAATCCAATGTATGCGTCTGGCTTGGTCATGAAATGTACGCCGCATCTTTTCAATAATCACCCGCGTCTGTCCCCATTATAGAAAACAGTCAAAGGATGCAATCCACACTATTTTGGCAGAGCCTCAGGTGCTCTGCACCAAACAATAAGCCTGTCACACAGTATAGGAAACCATATTCCCTGCTTCATTACATGTGTGGGTACATAGCTTCAGGTGTCATAGTGAACAGAGCTCTTTGTAGCATACACTCCCATGGTGAGCCATGTTTCATGTTGACCTAATCCATTGTGTGTGATGCACATCACAACTGTGAGTGACAACTTTGCATTTCACCACCCTAGGCCTGTACATAGTTCCAGGGGCCCATTGTGTGTTCACTATTTACATACACCCTGCATAACAGCGGTGATGGCCTGTGTGTTACAAAGTGTTCTTGAGCTAGTTTTGTGGGGTAAATCCATAGTATTTGTGTATTGTTCTACGCACACAATTCTTTTTTGATGTTTTAGATGTAAATCGTTTCAATCATCCATCTGTATTTGGCATGTGAGTTGCTGTTGTGTCTGTGTGTCACAGATATACATGTCTGCCAAAAAAATGTTCACTCATCATGTGTGTGACATGGGTGTGATGGTACGTGTATGTCAGACGTTACATCTTGACAGTTGCATTACAATGTCCCTGTGTGTGGACCTTCCAAACACCTGTCATTTGGACAACACATCTATCTTCACTAGTCACTGAGGTGTGTGTTTGGTATGTGACATTGGTTCAGATGTACTGTGGCAGACCCCATTGATTGTTCACAGCACAGCATCACACTTGTTGGTTAACCATCCGGACCTGCAATGTTCGGTGAGAACCACATAGCTGGCATCTGTGTCCATGCTCAACAGCACACAACTGACTTCATTGAGTCTTGCTATGATGTAGCATGTGCAATTTTGCATGTTCACTGCCACATTTGAAAGGTAAATGATAAGGTTTCTTTATATGTACCGCAGGAGACCAGCTGTCCACTGACCTTTCCCAGACCCAGAAAGCATGGCTAAATGTGACAGCATCCGGCGGTACTGCTTTACCAGACCCCTAACTGATGATTTGGCAGAGCAGTTGGCCCCACACTTGCAACCTGGATGGCCATATCCATCAGCACTGACCCCCAAGATGAAGGTGATGGCAGCCCTATTCTTCTTTGCCACGGGAAGCTTCCAGTACACTGTGGCTACTGCTGGTGGGAAGTCACAGACAATGTTTAGCCGTGTCCTCCGAGATGTTTTGGAGGGAATGTTGCTACATCTGAATCAGGGAATCAAATGTCCCACACCACGTCAATTTGCAGACATCAAAAGTTACTTTTATGCTTTGGGAAGGATGCCACATGTCATTGGATCCATTTATGGTACACATGTGGATTTGGTCCCACCACAGGTACATGAACAGACATACAGAAACCGGAAACATTTCCACTCCATTAATGCCCTCATGGTATGTCTGCCTGACATGACGATCTCACATGTCTGTGCACGTTTCCTGGGATCAGCACAAAACGCGTATATCATGAGGAATAGTAGGATCCCACAGATGATGTCCCAGCTGCCACCTCAGCGTTCCTGGCTTGTTGGTGTGTATTGTCCGTTAATTTTGTGTGTTGTTTGTATGTCAGGTTGTACCCTCTTTTCAGACACATGATATTTAATGTATTCTCAATTTAGGTGACTCCGGATACCCCAACATGCCATGGTTGCTGACACCACTCAGGAACCCTCTCACCCTTGCTGAGTTTCGTCTTAATGAGGCACATAGGCGGACCAGGCGAGTGATAGACCAGACACTTGGACTACTGAAAAGCAGATTTCGCTGCCTGGAACGTACAGGAGAGGCCCTACAATATGCACCAGCAAAGGTGTGTAAAACCTGTCAGTGAGGGAAGAGCTACCTCTCATCCAAGATGACGATGACCAGCAGCCTCCAGCAGGGGAGGGTCCAGCCCTGGGTCATGTTGCCAGTGATAATGAGGGGGAGGAGGATGTTCGGAGACAGCTCATCAACAACTTTTTTGCATGATTGTGAGTATACAGTGATGACTTGACTAAGCTTTTTCTTTGCATGATATGTGTCTGTAGTGCAATATCTATGCATACGTGTGGGTGCATTGTACTTAACATGATCCTTGAAGTTATGTGTCCATTGAGTTAGTATGTTCACCAGTACAGTGTTGACATGAGTCCTAGCCTGTGTTCACAAATCATAATACCTGTGTCTGTAATGTCCATTGGAGATGATTGCAGAAATTTAGTTATGTAAATACTGTTCTATGTCTCTCCTTTACAGGGTCCTTTGGCTGTTGTCTGGTGACATGTGACCTCCAAAACACACAATGCTGGTACAGATTGCGACTTTGGCTGGAAACCTGAAGTGGTGCCACACACCCAATGACTAACAATTGTGTCCCTCTTGGTTAATTTGTGCTTATTGTCACTGTGTGGTTAGCTTGCCTCTGTTGTGGAGCCAACATGTTGTGACTGTGTAATAAACCAGTGCTCCACATCGAGGTGTGCCTCATCTGTATACACACATCCAACATCCATTTGCATACTGTACCTGTGGCCTGGTTTCCACTTTATCGGAATATGTTTAGTGTTTGTGTATTGAATGTATTTTCAGTTTACAATGGTGGAGGCAATGAGTATGTATGCCATGTGATGGTTGTGTTGTGTTGACCTTGTTGTGTGTACCTCACATATGTGTCACATCATAATTAACAACAAGACTGTGTTTCAGTTGCTGCACTTGTTTTCCTGAAAAGTATTTCTATTTCAGGTCATCATCTCTATGTTCTATGTCACAAACAGTGTTTAATACAAAACAGTGGCAAGTATTGTGTGAATATGATTTATTTATAATGCATGTGTTAAATAGGAGAGGTAATTGATGGTGCTGTACAAGGTGCTCGGAATCCAGAGTTCACAGAGGAGTTGTCAGTGTTAGTAGATGACATTTTCAGAGCCAAGTCCACAGTCATTTGATTCATTGATCCAACTTAGACACTCTATCACATGTGGGAGAGTTCAGTGACAGTCAACAAGGTGAGTGCTTTGCATGCAATGGAGGAAGAGGTGTGGCGCCGCGGCCAGGGTGACTGACTCCGGAATCTGGGGATCACAGTTCTATCCCCGGCATCAGCGGCAGATTAGCCCAGCACCATGTGACTCTGGGTAATATCTTGCTTAATCTTCCCGACGGCCCCCAGTGCCTAGAGACCCTTACGGGTGATTGTTCGCGCTTTACAAATGTATTATTATTATTATTATTATTACCCACACGAGCAGGACCTGCCGTTGCAGACACAGACAACACTGACCCTCCTTCATTGTTGACACTGGTGTTGTTATCTGCCAACTCAAGAGTGCCCTGTGTCATCTGGGTGTTGTCAGATATTGCGAGTGTGTTCGCAGGAGGGGCTGCAGTTGCAGGTGCTGGTGCTGCATGCTGATCCACACCGGAGGGGCCAGGTCGTTTATCATCGTCCAAAGAGGAATGAGAGACATCACACAGGAGAGCTCAGGGTCAACCAGAGTCTGAGGCTGGGACTCTTTTTCTGTTGAGGCAGTGTCCCCAGCAGGCCCTGTAGGTAGCAGAAAAAACTATGTATGTTGTGGTTTTGCACAGCTCAAGGGACGTCAAATATTACATTTGCTGTTCGACACCATGATGACTGTATGTACATTTCATTATCCTCAATTGTCACACACAGAAGCCTACATTGGTTGAGAACACAGTAATCTTAACTGTATGTGTTTTGCTGATCATGAGAGCTTTGTGCATGTACAGCTCATGTATTGATTCTTTGACTGTACATAGCCATTGACAATCAAATGGCACACTGTGCCTGACACAAGTGTGTCGTCCTTTAACACATTTCTGTTTTTTAAATGACATACATGCACTTCCTTTTCCGATGTGTTGCAAGATTTGTGCATGTGTCCTGGTTTATGTGCATGTTTATTTGAGTCACAATGGTGAGTCTAAGAACATAGTCACAGTCCTGTATGTATGTGTGCATTTGGGACATCCTGTTTGGTCATATGTGTTCCTAGTTGTCATCTGATTGCACACATGTGACTGTGTTACTGTAGCAAATGTTGTTGCTGCTGAGCTTTTTGTGTGATGACATCATTTATATTGGCCTTGTCTTTCATGGACAGCTAAGTTAACCCCTTCCATGCTCATGACGGAACGGTTCCGTCATGAGCCACGGTTGAGCTGTGCTCATGACGGAACCGTTCCGTCATGGTCCCGCCCGCGCTCGAACCCTTCAGCACCGCGGCGGAATTCGCCCAGCGCTGAAGGGGTTAACCAAGGATGCTTTCTTGCTTTTCCATGTTGATACCTGTGAGTTCCAGAGGTTGGTGTGCTTGGGTTGTGCTGATGTGAGTTGTACCCCTCCTCCCACCCAGTCCAGATTACTCCTTGTGTTGAAAGTGTCAATGGCAGTGAGTAGATTATAGTGCCAAGGATGATGACAACGCTGCATGATGTATGATTTGAATGTAGCGGCCAACAGCGCTTTGTGTAAATGACACCATGCAACAGTGTCAGCTATCTATCTGTGGCCATTCCATTCACTGTCAGCTATCCCTTGTCAATGATGTGTATGGTGCTTTGTGTGTGTGTAGATGTGTGCCATGTCTGCATCTCGCCCCTTGCCCTATTCTCAACACACCTTCACAGCCAGCCAAGGGGGCACCTCTGGGACAATGAATCCTCAGACAGTGAGTGGAAATGTACAGTTAAGATGGCTGAGAGAGTGAACATGTGTGAGAGGGCCTGAGCCTAGGTGTGACTTGTGACCAATTCATACATCAGGCCCGTGTCAGCCATCTTTCCGATACATTTACTTTCACTGTCATGGACTAACTAGTTCCAAGAGTGCTATTTGGTCTGAATGATAAGGTGTGTGTAGGGCAGGCCTTGATAGTAGTTTGAGTCATTGAGATACCTCCTCCTCCCCCAAAGTCCAAATAGGCCATCATGAACCATGCTTCCATGACAGTGAGTCAAACTTGACGTTCAAGATGTCAGACAGTGCTGGCCTGTTGTTTGTTTGAGCACTATTCCCAACAGGGCTGTGTGCTCCCCACAGCAGGGCCCAGTGTCAGCCATCCTGACAGTACTTTTCCACTCCCTGTGAGATGGGCATAGTTCAAGGTGGGCTTGAAGGGCCATGTGGGAGGAAGATTTTCAGCTGTGACTACGACTCCCATCATGCTTTAGACCACACCCACCTTCCCAGCAAACCCTACCTCCCTTACTGTGACCCACCTTTCCTGGGAGTGAATGTCTTCAAACAAGATGTCTGCTGTATGTGACTTGTGTTTTGAGCACATTTCCTTGCTGTGAGTTGGTGCTAAGTAATACATTATTTGTACATGGTGTTCTTTGCTGCTTCATTGTCGGTGTGTTGTTTGTTACAATCTAGTTTTGATCCTATGTCCCATCATGGACTGGTGCAAATCACACCAGGGCCCAGTGTCTGGCATGTTGGGAGTCTATCTGCCTTGACTCTAAAGTTGTGCACAGTCACAGGTGTGGGGTTTTGTGTTGGTGGGAGGGGTGTGTGTATGACAGGGCCTGCTGGTAGATGTAGTCGGAGCTAGCACTCCTTCTCCCTCACAACCCAGATAGCCCACCATGAACCATGCTTCCATGACAGTGAGTCAAACTTGATGTTCAAGATGTCAGACAGTGGTGGCCTGTTGTTTGTTTGAGCACTATTCCCAACAGGGCTGTGTGCTCCCCTCAGCAGGTCCCAGTGTCAGCCATCTTGGCAGTACTTTTCCACTCCCTGTGAGATGGGCATAGTTCAAGGTGGGCTTGATGGGCCATGTGGGAGGAGGATTGTTAGCTGTGACTACGACTCCCATCATGCTTTAGACTACAACCACCTTCCCAGGAAAACCCTACCTCCCTTCCTGTGACCCAACTTTCCTGGGAGTGAATGTCTTCAAACAAGATGTCTGCTGTATGTGACTTGTGTTTTGAGCACATATTCTTGCTGTGAGTTTGTGCTCAGTTATTCATTATTTGTACATGGTGTTCTTTGCTGCTTCATTGTCGGTGTGTTGTTTGTTACAACCTAGTTTTGATACTATGTCCCATCATGGACTGGTGCAAATCACACCAGAGCCCAGTGTCCGGCATGTTGGGAGTCAATTTGCCTTGACTCTCAGGTTGTGCACAGTCATAGGTGTTGGGTTTTGTGTTGGTGGGAGGGGTGTTTGTGTGACAGGGTATGCTGGAAGATGTAGTCAGAGCTACCACTCCTTCTCCCCCACAGCCCAGATAGCCCATCATGAACTGTGCTTCCATGACAGTGAGTCAAACTTGACGTTCAAGATGTCAGACAGTGGTGGCCTGTTGTTTGTTTGAGCACTACTCCCAACAGGGCTGTGTGCTCCCCACAGCAGGGCCCAGTGTCAGCCATCTTTGCAGTACTTTTCCACTCCCTGTGAGATGGGCATAGTTCAAGGTGGGCTATGTGGGAGGAGGATTGTTAGCTGTGCATATGACTCCCATTATGCTTTAGACTACACCCACCTTCCCAGCAGAGCCTGCTTTCCTTCCTGTGACTCAGCTTCCCTGTGAGGTAGTGTGACAGTGCTAGCAAGATGGCTGACAGTATTGGTTTGTGTTTTGAGGCCAAAGCCTTGCTGTGTTTGTTTATAAGTTTGTACATGTTATGACATTGTTACATATTACTCTGAGATTGTAGTTCTTATTTTGATCTAACTGGCAAACACATCACAGGATAATTTACTTTAGGTTGATATGGCTTTGCTAACAGTGATTGGTTTAACTGTCCCCTTGACAGTGATGTATGTGGGTGTGTGTTGCCTCACAATATTGTCTAGTTAGTTATATACTCACCAGGCTCTGGTATTCCTGTTAATCCATATATGCCCTCCGGTGGAAGGATGGCCCACACCTTCTACTGCCAGGAAGTGAAGTGCGTAGGTTTTGCAAGAGGGCCACCGCCAGTCCGCTGGCTCAGGGCATGGTATCTGCCAATCAGCTTCTTTACCCTCCTTCGCACATCGTAGTACCTGTTCCTGATGTCGTCCATTGTTCGCAGGCAAGGTGCTTGTGTGTTCACCTTGTTGACAATCCTCTCCCACATCTTAGTTTTCTGGGACATGGGGCCTGTTGGACCAAAGTGCCAAATAACTGTGGCTCTACTGTGAGAATGTCATCCACCATGACTTCCGATTCACTGTTTGTGAACTTTGGATTCTTCTTTGGGGGCAAGGTGATGGGTGGGGGTGGAGATGGATGTGTGGGTGAGTGTGGAGGTGAGGGTGAGTGAGTATAAGTAAAGCTGGGTGTTTGTGAGTGTGCTTTTTGAGAAGTGCTAGTGGTGTGAAGGTTGTGTGGTGGGTGGGTTGTGGATGGATGTCTCAGTGCATTGTAGTGGTGTTCTCAGCTGGCAGGTCTGTTGAATTTGCAAAGGACCATGATAAGGATTTTGGCCTTTTATGTAGGTGGAGTTGTGGGTGTGTCTTGAAATGTGTCTTTTTACTTTGGCAGTGCTTGTTTGGTCTTTTTCTGTCTGTTTCTGTTTGGTTCAGTTGAGCATGACAGAGACATTCAGTTGATCGCAACGGATGCTTTTATCGGCATTTGCGGGGTAGTCCGAATCTGTACCACTCACGTTATGCTATGTTTCAGCGTTCGCGTATGAGTCGGTCGCATCGGGCTCTTTTATGGTCGATTCACTGGTTTTCGTATGTGTCGGTCGTACGTAATGTGCTCCATGCGAGTCAGTTGTGTTTCACACGCATTGCATCGTACTATGCCGGTCAGACAGCGTGTGTACGTGTCGATCGGAATACATTCCCGGTCTGTGTCAGTCAGGACGGTTTCCAACCAGGATCAGAATCAGGCCCAGAATGTAAACATCACCTTCACTAAAAGGTGCATCTTTAGATTCTGAGTCCAGGCATACTAACCTTTATATCTCTACCTTGTTTCCAGGGCCAGTTATGTTTATAAGATGTTATAAACAAACTCCCCATTCTGTCCAATGGGAACAGGTAGCCTTGCAATAGTGAAAAACGAAATTGTCAGTAATTCACTATCAGGACATGCCACACACACCAGGACATGTCTTACCTTTCACATACAATGCACCCTGCCCACAGGGGTATCTTGGGCCCTACCTTAGGGGGGTGACTCACATGTTAGGAAAGGGAAGGTTAGGGCCTGGCAAGTGGGTGCACTTGCCAAGTCGACATGGCAGTTACAAACTGCGTGCAGACTCTGCAGTGGCAGGTCCGAGTTACCTTTTCAGGGCTACTCATGTGGGTGGCACAATCAAAGCTGCAGGCCCACTAGTAGCATTTGATTTACAGGCCCTGGCACACTCAGTGCACTTTACTAGGGATTAACAAGTAAATCAAATATTACAATCATGGAAACACAAATCCATAACACAATTTACACGGAGAGCATATGCACTTTAGCACTGATCAGCAGGGGTAAAGTGCCCAGAGTCCTAAAACCAACACAAACAGCTCAGGAAAAAATAGGAGGAAGAAGCAAAAAGTCTGGGGATAACCCTGCAAAAAGGGCCATTTCCAACACCTATCTGGTTGCGCTAGACGGGTCAAAGTCAAACGTTCAGGCTGACCATGATGAAGTGTGGATCAGATACAACCGCAGATTAGTTCAGTTTTGTGCCAAGAGTCCCGTTCGCATTGGGGGGGGCCACGAGGAGCAAGGAGAGCATCGTGGTGGCAGTCGGCATGGTGCGAAGAGTAGGCCAGATGTTGTGGACGGGCGGGCTTGAGGTTTGCGTTGGCAGTCTCCCACAGGTTGCTGATACTGCTGTGCGGAGAGATGGTTGGCAGCAGCTTGCAGTGGCTTTCAGCGCAAGCCGCGCAATTCCTGTGAAAAAGGGCCCATTCGTGAAGATCCCAAAAGCTTTATGTAACGAGCCCGTGAGCCACACCAAGGGTGCAGGACCTGAGGTCAAGTAGTTTACTGAAGAGTTGGTGACTGAGGTTGAACACTCATACTCAGTTGTGCCTTTGAAGTAGGGAGAAGATTCAAGAGGCATGCCTTTGAAGAGATCAGATGGCCTGCCTTCCCTGGCTCCAGACAAATTACAGTGAGTATGCAAACCCTTTGCTTGCAGACAGGATACAGCTTAGTCACGTATAAGTGAGGCTGTGCCCAGCTCCTCTCTCCCATCCTGCCAGTGATGGCCCATTCAGTCACACCTAAGCTCCCATTGTGTGGCTGTCTAGGAGGAATATACAAAGCCCAACTGTCACCCACACTCAGTCATGTGACCCAGAGACAGTCTGCAGGCAGCAAATGGCTAAAGCAAAAAAATGCCAATTTACTAAAAGTGGAATTTTAATTTGAAATTCGACTTTCCCATAAGTTAGGATATTGAATTAGAATGTCAGAGACACCAAACATGAACTAGTTATCTCTTACCTTCTGGAAATTACACTTCGAAAATGTAATACGATAACTCCAAAGTTACCCTATGGGAGAGATAGGCCTTGCAGTAGTGAAAAATGAATGTACACATTTTTTACTACAATAAAATGTAAAACCTACAAGTATGTACCCAACTTTTTAAAATGCACTGCACCCTGCACTTGGGGCTGTCCAGGGCATATATTAGGGGTGCCGTATATGTATTAAAAATGATGTTTTGGGCCTGTCAAAAGGTCTATTTTGCCAAGTTGAAATGACAGTTAAAACTGCACACACAGGCTCTGCAATGGCAGGCCTGAGACATGTTTAAAGTGCCACTTAAGTGCGTGGTACAAGCAATGCTACCGGCCCACTAGTCGCATTTAATTTACAAGCCCTGGGCACATTTAGTGGCAGTTTACTAGAGACTTACAAGTAAATTAAATAGGCCAGTTGGGTATTAACCAACGTTATTAACCACTATACGTATCCCACCCATGGTATTAAGTGCTCAGCGCTATACTCTCGTGGCTTTACCTGCACAGTGCAGGGAAGGAAGCAATTCCTTTTTTGTTTAGTAACCCTTACACACCCTAGTGGTGTCATGCCTCATCATCAGGTTCACCCTGACTCCTAAAAGTCAGGGTGGGCTCAACCATATTCCGGGAGCACATTGGAGAGATAGGCCAGGGGGTCCAATTATAAAAGTCCTCCAGGTATCCTTTTCCTGTGGAGGTGTAGGGGATATTAAAAACATATATACAGGGGGTCTTAAAGAGCTTATGGTCCTATGATCCTAGTGTCTTGCCTAGTATTTCGCCAGCATGTTTCAGCCCTTAAAAATTGGCCTTTTGGGTTCCGGGCTTTATTCAGGGCAATTTGAAGTACCTCCCTGGTTGCAATGAAGGCTATACCTAATATTTCATTTGGAGGATTCAGAAAGCTGCATTCTCAACAGTGGTATGGAAAGTATACTTATCTCCCATCCGGTTCTTTCATGTCTTATTTCTGCCCTATTATGGTGGAATGCAAGACCTACTTGGGAACCTTTGTCTAAAGCCGGGAGACACGGGACCCAAGTAGGTGGAACTGAGGGAAAGGACCATTGAGTAAAGTGTGCCTAAAAGGCTACCCCTTCTACCGCTCCCTTTGGGCCAAGTGTGAGGCGGGCCCTTTTGAGGGGTGGCTCATTGTTCCTATCAGCAGGATGAATGGGTTCTTCATCCTCATCTTGTGGACCTTGAGCCCCAAGAGAAGGAAGTCCAACCAGCGGGAGGCGTACATTCCCTAAATGGGGCGACGAGGAGCTGGGACTACCTGTCCGGGGTACTTACAGATGCTGAGGACCATGGCTCGGAAAGAGTGTTCATGCAGAACACCAGATAGGCAATGGACCCAATGACTGCCAAACTGGACAAAATCCTGGCAGCTATTACTGATACCAGGCTAGACCTAGGCAGCAGGGTGAACCAATGCAAAAAAGGGGAACCCCTGTACAATGGATGTGGGCAGAGATTCAGGGGAAAAGGAACACAATAAATTCAAACACATAAGTAACAAGAGTGGACAACAATGAGTTTGTGATAGAAATATATTATTGATAAAATTCGGTTAAAATGCGGATACACTAGGGATTCCAGGAAATTACCAAAGATTAAAAGGGAAAGGGAAAGAAAAATATGTGTCAAGAGGATCATAATAGAATATATACATACAGTGAGAATTCTTTTTTATCTTTTTTATCTAGTTTATCCCCCCAGATGATAAAGACAGGGGGGCGGGAGGGGAGGAGGGGTGGGGAGGGCAAGGAAGGAGGAGGGGAGGGGGGGGCGAGGGGAAAGGGAGGGGAGGGGGGGGGGGAGAAAGGAAGGGGAGGGAGAAAAAAGGAAAAAGGGAAAAACGGGGAGGAAAAAGAGGGATTGTTGGCGCTCACCTGTGAAGTCACGTGAAGCGAATAACACAGGTTAGATGCAGTCACTCAAGCCAATAGCTTGAAATAGTTCTACTGGGAAAAGCAAACATACAGGAAATGAGCTGGTCATGATGGAAATACCGCTCAAAATGATTGCATAGATCATAGAGGCATAAGTGTATTCCCAAACAATAATTTGGACAGGGATTTAAAGCTCTCCTGCGCATTAAGGAGAGAGTTTGTGCCTTTTTGAAGGGAAATAGGTGAGTAATATAATGTAGAATCGTGTCGGAAACGACGAGCCGCTTGGCTTTGCTTAAGTTTCTATAAATACAGTGGGAAGTATAGTACTAAGTGCGTGAAGCATAGGTTAGGCTCGTGCGCGCAGACATGTTTATGAGGGCAAGTACATATTAAAAATAAATAAAAATGGATAAACGTACAAGCAGAGTGCAAACCATATAAATTTGTAAGACACATATAGATATATATGAATCAACGTGAAGAGGTATGGAAAGTATACTTATCTCCCATCCGGTTCTTTCATGTCTTATTTCTGCCCTATTATGGTGGAATGCAAGACCTACTTGGGAACCTTTGGCTAAAGCCGGGAGACACGGGACCCAAGTAGGTGGAACTGAGGGGAAGGACCATTGAGTAAAGTGTGCCTAAAAGGCTACCCCTTCTACCGCTCCCTTTGGGCCAAGTGTGAGGCGGGCCCTTTTGAGGGGTGGCTCATTGTTCCTATCAGCAGGATGAATGGGTTCTTCATCCTCATCTTGTGGACCTTGAGCCCCAAGAGAAGGAAGTCCAACCAGCGGGAGGCGTACATTCCCTAAATGGGGCGACGAGGAGCTGGGACTACCTGTACGGGGTACTTACAGATGCTGAGGACCATGGCTCGGAAAGAGTGTTCATGCAGAACACCAGATAGGCAATGGACCCAATGACTGCCAAACTGGACAAAATCCTGGCAGCTATTACTGATACCAGGCTAGACCTAGGCAGCAGGGTGGACTCAGTCGCAGTGGAACCCGGCTTGCTGAGGGATGATCAGAGGAAGTTGATGATCCATGTTAAGCAAATGGAGGATACAATAGAACAATTGCAGCCTACAGTATTGACATGTGAGGATACAATCAAGGGCCTCATGGTAAAAATCCATGCATGTGAGAGCAGAACGGAGAATTCAGAGGGGCGATCATGCTGCAAAAATATCCACATTGTTGGAATTCCGGAAGGCATAGAAGGGTCGGACTCAGGGGCATTGTTTGAAAACTGGATAGCACAGTCAGTGTCGCCTACCAGGCTTTTGCCTCATTTCCTAGTACAGCGGGACCACAGGGTATCGATGCGACAACTGCCAACGGGCGCCCCGCCAAGACCGATTGTGGTGAAAATAACAAATTACAGGGATAAGGAAACTAAACTGCAGGCAGAATGTAGCAAGACCCTTCTGGCTCGTGACAACGCATGTTTATTTCTATTCCCGGATTACACTTTGGCTGACCAGCATCGCAGAGCCTCGTTTTCCAGAGAGAAAAAGAAACTACGATCAGCTGACTTTAACTACCCCCTGCTGTTTCCAGCCAAAGTGAAGGTCATGGTGAACCAAACCAGATACTTCTTCACTGAATTGGCAGACACTTGGGACTGGGTCAAACAACGATGATATGAGTCAAAGGAACCCACCACACAGCTAGAATGGCTAGAATTACTGTATTGCAGTTTGTAATAGGGAACGTCTGGGCTATGGAGACACACTTACGAGGCATGCAATACAGCAGTACATTAAGAGGAGGGAGGCCCAAATAGCATTCCCACAGGAAAACTACATATCCAAAGGTAAAGAAACAAGCTTGCAGAAATGGTGGTGGTGCCAATGCCATAGTACCATGTATTCACCTGAGGGGCCCTTATATCGGTTCGATCTTCTGTGCCCTTCAAGGCCTTTGTGGAGGGACAACTAGATGGCAAAACGCAGTTGTTGGGGAGCATTTTTGCCCCAAATGTGGTGCAACAGATATATCTGACCCTCCTCTCAACCATAATGACCAAATGGGCACATGTACAGTGGATCATAAGGGGGGCAATTTTGATTGTGTTCATCCTCCTCAGCTGACCTCCAATGCAGTGGCTGCTGCAACTTTCTGACCCAGTAGCTCAGGCATTGGTCCCCAGTAGATTGTTTGTTCACACCACACTAGGGGTCTGCAGAGTTTGTGGAGGTTCATTATGTGAAATTCCGTGGAGTTACCTACAAACTCTGTGAGATTCTGCAGAGTTCCACGAACTGCGAACTTTTGGCACTTTGTATAAAATCAGTGCGAACAGCCCCACAGCGAGTGGCAACTTTCTCAACATGAATGGTAGTGACCAGCCGGGAGGCATTGTAGTGTTTGAAAATCGTGCTGGGGATGCAAATTCTCACTTGCACTTAGCAACTTAAAGTTGGCAAGCCACACGTGAGAAAAAACTATGGCACGCGGTGGTTGGCAGAGTTTTGCTGGAACTCAGCACTCCAAGCAGAGCGCAGAATGGGAAAAACTCCACGAACTCTGCTGGTGGAGTGGAATTTTTCACCCACCCTTAAACTACAGCTAGATGTCAGCGAGTATTCATATTACTCGACACCGCATGACCTCCATGTGCATCTGGATGGCATTCTCTGTCATCATGCCACCCGGTTAAAGGTGGCCAGTGCGAATATTTGGACCTGTCCGACCCTAACCCACTTCAGCTCCTGGTCAAGTGGAGTGAACCTCTCCCACCGGTACCAACTTGGTGTCTACAACCAAGTGCTTTGGAGGACCTATAATGCTGGAACTCTACAAGCTTTGGCCTATCTAGCTAGTTAATTGACAATTGGTACTCTGCTATCACTTGATTGATGGTATGGGAGGCAATAAAAGTGAGGTTAACGGGACACTGCATACATGCAGTGATGGGCGACCATGCTGCCTTGCACTGTGAATTGACCTAGATGGCGATGGAGACGTCACTAGGAACCTTCAAAACTGCTGTGCAGGATGATCCTTTAGGGAGGCCGGCTCTCACCGAAGCACGGGAGAGGCTGGCTTGATTCATTGAATCATTGAGGTGTCTTTATTATAGGGCCTATAAGGCAAAGATACATTCTGGAGGTGATAAGCCAGGTCGTCTGTTGGCATGGCTACTGCGGAGTGCGATGGACACTGCTTGCATTACTGTGATACGGGTAGCAATGCAGCTCATCAAAAGTCAAATCCAGATACATGAGGCATTTACCATCCATTACCATTCTATCTATGATCCTCCCACCTGGGTGTATCATCAGGCATAGATCAGGGATTTCCTTGGCGTGGTTACGCATCAGTCATTGACCCAATGGGGAGAGAGGAACTTGGGGCCAGATGTACGACCGTTTTTGCGGTCGCAAAAGAGGAGATCAGCCCATTTGCGACCGCAAAATAGGTCTGCCATATGTACAAACCCTAGTTTGTGAGTCGGTAACCTATTACGGACTCGCAAAATACGGTTTGTGACTCGCTATTAGGAAGGAGCGTGCCAAAGGCGTCCCTTCCTAACAGCGAGTCGCACTTCAATATACGATTGTTTTGCAACCGCTATTGTGGTCACAAAACACTCGCAGTTTACCACCCATTATAAAAAGGTGGTAAGTCACTCGGGAAGGGGTCCCCAGGGGACTGCTTCCCCTTTGTGGCTGGCTGCCCATGGCAGCCCACAGACCAGTGCCTACACTTAACAATTGAAACAGAAACGTTTTATTTTTGTTTTAAAAAGATATATATATTTTTTAAATGCTTCATTTAAAAAGCAGTCACAGACATGTTGGTTTGCTGACCCTATCAAGCCACCATCCCTGTGAGTCCTGGCCATTCCCAATGGAGTTGCAAATTGCGACCTGCCTCATGAATATTATTATTGCTAGTCGCAAAATGATGCAATTTGTGAGTCGCAAAATGGAAGGGTCGTACATCTGGCCCTTAACCCAATAATGGAGCAGAAAATCAGGGGAGACATTTGGGGAGCCACCACAAACAACACCCTGGGACTAGATGGGTTTCCTCTCAAATTCTAAAATGCATATGAGGTACTACAGCCCCTAAACTGTTGGAACCATAAACAGTAGCCCTCACTGCAGAGCGTTTGCCTCAGACACTCTGTGAGGTGTTACTCGTCTCACTTACAAAACTAGTGAGGGAGCCATTGGAGCTGGCATCCTATTGGCCCCTGTTGATGATGGCAATGAATTACAAGAGAATTTAAGTAAAATCATTGCAGTGCAGCTACTTGAGCATCTCCCACAGCTGGCCCATCCGGATCAAAACGGGTTCATCGCAGGTCGATTCACGATTCACGACGCTTAATATCTGCCAACTCTACCGGGTGTTGGCGATGGCACCAGCGCAGTGTCCCTATGCGGAATGCCTTCTGCTAGACCTGGAAAAGGCTTTTGATACCGTCAACTGGGAGTACTTGTTTGCAGTTCTCACCAAAAAGAGCATTGATGGCCGGCTGCAAGGGTTCATGCGACTCCTTTATTAGGAGACCACAGCAATGCATCTCAGCAGAGGCATCCATCAGGAGTGTCCACTTTCCCCGCTCTTTGCCGTGGAGATTGAGCCGCTAGTGCAGAGGCTCCGGCAGATTGGTCAGACCTGGCGTATACCCTTAGTGTGATCCACACAAGTGGTCTTGCTGTACACGGATAATGTTTTAATCTCTGTAAGAGATGCCCAAAAGTGCATCAACAAGACAGTGAGTGTGTTGACAGAGTTCCGAGCTGCCTTAGGGCTAGGAGTGAACTGGTCTAAAACTTGTCTATTCCCAGTTCACCTGGATTGCCCGCTGCAGTGTTTCAGGCTCGATGCACATTCTCTTTATGTGCTATCTGGGAATCAACATCTGTCATACTACACATGACCTCATCTATAGTAATCCCACAAGGGCAGTGGCCTCCCTCTGACTGCAGATTACATTTTGGTGTATGCTCTCTGTGCAGGGCAGGGGTTCCTTCTAAAAAATGGCGATACTCCCCCGTCTTTTATATTTTTTTCACAATCTCCCAGTGAACATCCCTCGCAACACTTTTGGTACATTGCATACAATACAGGGGGGTTTCCTGTGGAATAAGGGCAATGTCACATTATATTGACCAAGATGCAACTCTCGGTAGATAAGGGAGGCCTAGGAGCTCCTAACTTCGAATATTATTACTTGGCAGCACAGTTGCAATGGCCTACTCGTTGGTTGGCAGATCACTACTTAGACGAATAGGGACTAGCCCCAGAGCCCCACGCACAGCGGATTATACAAGAGGTTTTCCTCCTGCAGGGGATGATACCCCAGCAGGCCGGAGGGTTATTGCAAGTGTCCTATGGTAGCTTCCAGAAGGTTTTATGCCTCATGACAGTTATGCCTCAATACACACTGGGGATCTGACTGGGTTCTATCAGATCATTCAAAAGGCTAATCGAGGTGCAAGAGTAGCACTATGTAAAGAGGCTGGGGTGGGCACCTCGGGAAAATGTTTCAGGAAGAGATGCTGATCTCTTTTGACCAGCTGAGATATGAATGAGTCCTCCTGGCAGGGCACTTTCTGGCCTAAAGCCAACTGGTGGTGGAACTTGGAAGACTATAGCACACTACCGATACAGAACCTGCTCAACACCAACTCATACAGACAACGGACACTATGGGGGACGACCGCCACTTGATAACATGGCTGATTTGGGCCCCTTTCACACATGATACAGGACCCCTTAATAGCACCTGACAAGGTTTGGGTGGTGAACCTGAGCTGGGAATTGCCGCAAAATGAATGGGGCAGTGCCCTTATATATCCCCTTAGTTCACCCACAATGCTCGGTATCAATACATACAGCACAACATACTACACAGGGGCTACATCACTCCAGCAAGGCTCCACAGGATCTTACCAGGATCTGTGTTAACTTGCCCACACTGCATGGAGCCCAAAGCCGACATGGCACACATGTTCAGGACTTTTTCACAGGCTTGTGCCCTCTGGTTAGCAGTCACTAATAGGCTTGGTGAACAAAAGGGCCGCAGAGACCTCTATAACGTGGCCAGTGACATAGGAGCAGGTGTGCAGGGTGCGCAACAAACCACTTAATTGACTTAGCGATGTTGATGGTTTTGCAGACTGATTGTCATGTACCCGAAAGCTGGGGTACCACCGGGGGAGGGACAGTGGTGAGTGGCAACACTTAAATGGGGCTGAGCTGAGGCTCAGGCAGTGCAGCATGAGGAAGCGAGTGGGCTACGAAAGAGACAAATAGTAGCAGACTGGAATGGTACTATGGATGCTTTGCAGACCCCTCAAGAAGACCTGAACATTTAGGACTGAGGTATTGGGTCAGTCATATGCAGCCCTCAGTTTTTGAAGAAGACTAGCCTCTACCTTTGTGTTGACGCTTAGGAGTGTTGGGGGAGCTTTGAACTGAGTGATTTCAAGGATGAGGCACTTGTATACTCTGCATTATATGGTCGATCATTCCAGGGAGGGGGTTGCAAAGGGCCTCCATATTACAGGACTGCTGGGAGGATCCAGTACCTGTTGTACGACTACTGCTGATATGGATTGTTGTTTGATTACGTTCTCTGTTTATAAGTTGTACAGGCCCTGTCCCTACTGATCCGAACAAGATGCTATGACTTACCTATACAGGCAACAGTGGGATTAATGCTTGCACTGCTGAACTATTCCTGCTGGCCTGGGTTGGCCCACATATCGGAAAATCATTATGGTGCAATAGGCTTTTAATGCCCTTGATGGTGACAAGCCCATTTGTGAGCAGGTTCTACTATCTTCTTTAGGTACCAGGAGATATGGCAAAATGTGGGTCTTGTTTTTGGGTTACTTAGTTAATTTCCTGCTGAGTGTTCCAGTTGTCCATTTCAAGGGTCCTGAATGTTTGATTGCTTGCAGTTATTCTGGCTGGGGCATAGTTGTCATTATTGCAGGATGTGCAGTGGCAGCGTGTAAAGGCACCAATGCAGACAGCTTATGGTCTTTTGGCTTTTTCTTACCCTCCTAATGGACTAAAGGTGGAGCCATTTTCTTTGCTTGCAGGGCCTATGGCACCCTGTCTAAACCAATCAGTTCTGGACTGGATAAGGATTTTTAGAAAGTCTGGAAATGCAAGTACATCAATTCAGAACATAATCTAATTTTGATATACATCTTTGCTTATTTTCAATGACACTCTCCTGCTTACTACTTCAGGTACCACATCTGGCATTAGTGGTGTGCTTGTTTGCAGAGTAGAAGTCTTTGTTTTTTACCACCTCTTAATTTGGTCTTGGTGTCTGATATGCATTCCCCTAAAATCATGGTGATATCCATCATAATATATTAAGAGTAGATAAGTTCTCCAATGTCTCCAACAGAAGAAGATCTGGGCATGGTGTCAACCATGTGGAGTAGGAATTGACAGCAGGGTGTGATGGGAGAACAAATGGGAAATCATTACCATTAGCTACCCAGCTATCACCAATTACGTTGCGTGGCACAACACCTGATTTTCCTATGGCCTCACTTAAACAGTGTGTGCTGCTTTATGTTTGACTTAAATGTTTGCTCTCTCTGAGCAAGGGGCAGAGAAGAGACAGTATTGATAATGAAGGCATTCGAAGTTTACTCTTGTAAGCAGCTACAAGCTCCAGATGGTTGTATGACACAACCATGCTTTCCTTTCTCATGCATTCCATAACAATGCAGGTGAAACAAAAAATGTGTCTGAATCACGCATTCCATTTACATTGCAAGTTGTTACAATGACTAGCCCTTAGGCTGACGCTGGACTTTGGAATAGTATCATTTACTATTCAAACTCCAGTCCCTGCAATAGTAGGGAAAGCGTTGGACTTTAAAGTCGAACACCCCTTTACTTAGCGCATGCCATTCTAACAACTTGCATTGTAAATGGAATGCGTGGTACAAACACATTCATTTTTCTGCTTATGTTGCAAAAGGAACGCGTTGTTCAGCGGTCGTAGTTTATGCTGTGTCTCGCCCCAGATTCACAGAAAGCAGTAATTAAGCAGTAAATAGTTGAGAGCAAACATACAGGGGTAAACAAATAATGGGACTGATTTACACAGCACCTTGTAGTACGTTTTGCAGTACCGAAAACATACTATAATACGCTATTCACAAACTACGTACACAGTTACACCTATGCCTGTCCTATATTGTATGTGCGGAAATCTCAGCCCTGATTGCCGAGTCTCTGTCAAAAGTTCGGAGTCTCTACCAGCCGTAAAATATGGTTGTAAGTTACATGCTGTAACCATACAGTTTTAAATTTCAAATGAGGGTTCGAAACATGTAAGTTACACTTTTGTTTTAAATTTATACTGGGTGTTTGTGAATATTGAAAAGTAGTAAACTAACTCCAAAGTGCACACTTACTAAAAATTGTTAGTTACCTTGGTGAATTCGGCAACCTGAGCTTAGCATTTTTGTGCGTGTTGCAATACGCTTTTATTACACCTCAACGAGGTAAAAGACACATTTAGCATGACTTGTAAATACATACAGGCAGCTTTTTTTCCCAAAATGAACATGATGGAGGTATAAACCAACTCACCTTCAATATCATGCTGGTAAATGTGTCACTGCAGGAGCATAATCTCAGCTGATCTGATGTTATCATTTGCCATGAATGTAGAGCAAATGGTGTATGCTGGCTCTCTCTGTAAACAGAAATTGGCATATGCAGCTGACACATGGAGCACCCGGGCTGCATTCCCAGGTCAGAGCATATGTTAAGCTCCCTAGCAAGTTAGGAAGTAAAGGCCCAGATTTACTAACAGTTCACAAAATGCAGCACCTGAACGGTGCATCTTGTGTTCAAATATCTACATAAGTTACCCAATGTCGCCTAATAACATAATCTCAGTTTTTTTGCATAGACTAGTTATAAATCTAGTTTTGAATTGTATAGCATCAAAAATATAGGCTGAGGAACCCTATCGAACAATAAACCACATCTTATCCGGACAAGCTACATAAAGGACAAAAGTTTTTTATTTGTTTTTTTACAGTTGTTTGTTAAAGTGTGGAGTTAACCCTTGTGGGTTTCGGATTGCTTCACACTGCATTATGATTTACAGTAGTGCACATAATATAATGACAGAAGCTGTTTACAATTAAGGTTCAGAGGGCAATTTATATTACATCACTTCATTTACATTACATCACTTCATTTCTCTAACATTTTGATTCCATGTACTCAAAATTATCTTTATTTACACATTCTAGGCATAAACATACATTGTATTATATATATATATATTTACAGTTACATAAGGTCTTACATTGACATTAAAATTTCTCTTATTAATAGAACCATCAATTTTCATTAACACAATAACATTTTGGATGTCTTTTCATTTAGAGTAAAGCTTTTCAGTAAAAAAGTGCATCACTAACTTCATATTAGGGACACTGTCATCTTGAAATATAGTGAGTAGCTTTAGACAGATTAAGAAACAAGCAATAGGACTCAACCATCTAGCAATTTGCTTTTTAGGAGGTTGTGAGTACTTTTCTTTGAAAAATTGGGAAGGAGGTTGCACTTTTGGTGTATGCTGAAATGGCATTCCAGGTTCTGAGTGTGTGTCCTGAGAAGGATCTGGATAAGGTAGTTCCTTTTTTCATGTGTAGTGTAAAGTAGGAGTTTAATTCTGCTTCTTGGAAATGTTGATTCTACTAGGACTTTGTGTATCTTATATGAACATTTTGAGGTATTAAGATGGATGACTTCTTTAGCAAAACAAACTGTTTGAATGAGCAAATGGCTTTGTAAATGAGCTGGTTAAGTACTGGTAGTGCAGGAGAGATTTGCTCAGATTTGTTGTGTTGGCTATGAATTGCGCTGCTGCATGCAAAACAGCTTTTTATTGGGTGTAAGGTGATTTTTTTTTGTTACGGCTGTAAGGAGGGATCATTTGCAGTGTAAACAGGAGATGCCTAAAGCTTTGACTAAGGAGTAGGAAAAAAAAGATCTATTGCTTTTTCTTTATTTCTTCTAGGTAAAATTTTGATGCTATCGCTTGAATGTCATTTTTGAAATATAGGTTGGAATTGAGTGGAAAGCACAGGGATTTTGCAGAGGTAGCCATTTTGGATGTAAAATTTACTTATTTTAAAACTTTTGCCAATGTATGCACAGAGGTTTTAGTTTGACTTGTGATAAGGAAACATTCTATTTTTGTGGCATTTAATTTGAGTGTTTGCTCCATCAAATACTGGATATTAACAAACTGTGAATTAGGATCTTTGGCTGTGGTTTATCTGCATAATTGTGGAAGGGGCTCAACATATAGGTTGAAGAGTGTAATTGAGAAGAAGCTCTCTGAGGAACACCACATGAATGGTGCCAGAGAAAGATTTTCCAAATTATACACAAAAGGACTTTTTCAAGAGGTAGAATTTGAATCATTTAAAAACATTTTCACATAATTCCACATCATTTCCAAATGGTTTATCGCGGTCTACAGTACTGAAAGTTGATTAAAAAGGAATAGGCAAGCAGTAATGTTTTTGATGTTTCTAAGTGTATTTTTAATGATCTGTAGAAAGGCAGTTTCTGTGCTATGCCCAGGTCTAAAACGAGAATGGTAAGTTCCAAGTAAGCCATTATCCTGAATGTGGTCCTTAAGTAGTGAGACAACACATTTTTTCAGTAAAGCTTGCCAATGCAGGTGGGGTTTTCTAAGAACACTTTGATACGTTCTGTTTTTAAAACAATCAGGACTAGGCCATTTTGGGGAAGAAATTTGTAAGAAGGAGCAAATGTGGGAACAAGGTTTGGAATAGCTCTTTGGTGAAAAATATGGGACCTGGTCATCAGTGAACCCTGAGGTAATCATATCAGCTATGATAGTAACAAGTGTGCCTTAGTGAGAAATTGCTCCAACAGGTTAATGTTTGGTTATATTCTTGTAGTGTGTGAATTAATCTCTGATTTTATTGATCCTGTCAAAGAAAAAAGTATCTAAAATTGTGGCACTTAATTGAACAGGCACCTGTGGTGCTAATATTTGCATTTTCTAGTTGGTAATCTCAAAAAGGGGTTTTGGATCTGTTTTTAGACCATTTATTTGTTAGTTACGGCAAAGGACTTTGGCTGCCAGCACAGAGTCTCCCTATACTCGTCTTTTCCCTTTTATGTGTTTCAGAGAATTGGCTAGAGTGGAATCTTTGACTGCTCTTTTTGCTATTCCCAGTTTTCTTCTATCTCCACTGCGATTGTTGCAGAATCATTGTGAGGATTTACCTTTGTTAGCAGGGCTCTGGAGGTGGGCAGTGTCCTTTCTGATTACCCTAAGAGATAAGTTGTAGGCCTGGAAGTGGGCTTGTGTGTCATATGATGAGAGTAAAGAACTCTTCCAACTATATTTAGGCTTTTGTTGGCCTTTATTGCCTTTATAGCACATCTCAAAATGTTAAAGGGGAATAGGGATTGGTCAGAGCAATGATAATGGCCTCTCTAGTGAATGAATCCTACTTTTCTTGTAGAGGCAAATTGGATTCTTTTACTTTAACTGTCTAAGTTAGGAATGTATGGAACATATACAACTGTCTACTATATACTCAGTGGCCCATTTACAAATACAGTTGCAAATTTTGACATGACCAGGCTACATCACCTCAGCATTAGAATTTATGGATTTCTTGCATAAAACCTCAGTGGCTAACTCTGAATTAATTTGCATTAATGTTCCATGGCACTAGTTCTGCAAATAGGAAAAGGGTTTAACACAAACACAGTTGAGCCTTTTTTTATATACATGAGAGATCAATATATTGGCTAGTGTTTGCATGTGCTAGAATGTTAACGAATTATAGAATGTTTTTTCTTTCCTTTTTCATGAAAGAAATTTTTTTCATAGCATATTTTTATGTCTTATATAAATGGTGAATAATGGCACATTTGTCCATACATTTAGAATCACTTATGCTTTGGTCTTTCTTGAGCAAGATAGATGTGCCATTATCAATAAGAAAAGCTTTGAAAAATGTTTGTAAATATCAAAAACATTTGACTACATTGATGTTCACCAAATCTACACATTTGCTAGAAACATATGAGAATATTTTATGCCTATTTTTCATAATTTACACAAATGCAGTTGACACTTTTGCATGTAAATATTTACTTGACCCATGAATAAATGTTATGTTCAGTGTGTAATAATTTAGATTTTTTCTATTCAAACATAATACCAGTGAAACGTTTAGTCAGTCGATCTCAAGGGGAGCAATGTAGATAGAAATTGTCTTCTCAATTAAGAAATGGAATGTCACACCAAATCTAACTCTTACACTTGGAATCAGTGAAAAAGTTTATGTCAGAAATAGAAACAAACATATTTTGGATTTTTTTCTTGCATTTACAGTTTAATAAAAGGAGCAAACCCCCTACTTTTCAACGAAATACTCTTATATATTGATGTTCTTGCAGAATGGATTTCGAATATTTCATCTGGTGCCCAGCGTTTTCTACTATATTTTCGTCAGAAGAGGGCTGTATTTAGATAGAGGTAAAGTGCATTTTTTAATAAATTGCGATACATTTGGTACATTAAGCAGGTTACCAGTGTGGATTTAATGTGAAACCAGTCTAAATTGGGCAGGCTAGCAGCGAGATAAGATCCATGCAAAATTGCCCCACATCATGAGCCCGATTCTCAAACTGCATTTTGCTGCACTTAAAGAAGTATTACAGTAGTACTACTTACTACAAAATGCAATTCAAAAACCTCTGACCGGAGACCTCCGCTTCTGCCTCTCCTATCTCTTTTGTGCAGAGACCTCTGCCACGGTTGCGGAGATCTCCCCACATGTAGGTATACTTTTTGGTAGTAAATGTGGGACAGACTAGCTGGAAAATAAGGAAAACTTACTACTGAACGGGAAAGATTTATGGAAGTGTAAGGAAGGGTTTGGAGGTACATGGTAATACAAAAGTCTTAAAGGCGTGAAAACAGTTGTATATGTAGTCCAGCCCAGCCTTGGAATACGTCAAGGACAAAACATGGCCAACAACTGGCACTGCAAAACACTCCCATAGAAAACAACACTTTTCCATAGGAGTGCTCAATTTCCATGGCAGAGGTATCCACTCCAGTAACACACGACTGCAAAGTTGGAAGACCTTTGTGAATTGGGACCCGTGCATCTGTGAAACTTTGTATTTAAGAACAAGTGACTTGAGATGAGCATTGAACATTAAGTTTTTAAAAAATTTCCACATTTCTTTTTACATTTTTACATTATTCTATATATAACCAAATTCAACAGTTTCATTCAACGAATACAATAGTTTTTATTAGCCAGGAGGAATAGTATCTCTGAGAAAAACAGCTCAATTTTCTACCTTGATATTGTCAAAGGGTGAAATGTGGACATATTTACAATAAATAAGCTTGTTGGTGTAAATATTATATGGTCCCAATCTTAATATTAGCAGCATGGTCGCCTAATACCCTTTATGTTAAATTAAAAAAGAAATACACTGAACTTGAGTGGGCACCTCAATTGTTAGAAAGAGCGACCTATCTGCATCTGGCATTGTTCCTGTATCCTTTTTAAGTTTCTTAAAGTGGTGGAGCATTGACATTTTCTTGCGCCTTCCTGTTCCTTGTAGGTAAAGAATCGTAGATACATGCTCCTCACTGAGAAAGTAAAAGAATCATGAAATGGTTAAATTTTAGTATATATATTTGTTAAACTTTTCAGGTGCCTTTTACCCACGAGGTAGTGGCACAAATTACCCTGGATACAAAATGTAAATAGGTAAAATAACAAACCTGTCTGTTTATCTGTCTGTTTATTACAAACGTATTTACATTTATTGTGTGCTTTTAACAGTCCCAGAATATGCAAGTAAGCATGCAGAGGACAGCAGTATCTAAGGGAAAACAGGGATCAATATCTAAAGGAAAACAAGGATCAATCACTAAAATGCCAGTGTACACGCAAACGATAAGTAGCATTTGATGCTGAGGATCTCCTATAGTTGAATCCTTGTTGCACCTCTAACACCTCAATAATTTACTATTTGCTGAAGCAGGTTGGAGGAAAAGTAGGCAGAGGAAACTACAGAAGGAATCCAGGGAGCTTAAATCCCAGTTTACTTTCATTTCCTCTGCTGCTTTTATGACCCATAAGACCACAGGCAGAAAGGATAGTGTCAGGCGTACCAATGAGCAATCCAGGGATCTCTCTGGCTACCCCCAATAGAAATCCATTGTCAATTTTAAGAAAGCCTTCTTTGGGGTTTTATCTGGGTAAATATTTTGAAGAGTATACATATGCCCCTATTTCTCATCAGACTTTGGCAGTAGTGCATGCAATAAATACACAGTCAGTCAGATGTCCAACTGTCTACGGTCTCCTGAGTCACATAGTTAAGGTCAGCTTGCATCATCCTTGAATTTCGGGTGAGACATGAATGTATTGTGTAAAGAATGCATGAAAGTATTTCAAAAAGAATGTTGCAGCTAATGTTCTTTCTCATTTTTCCTGATTCAAAGTACTGGGCCCAGTGGTAGACCCAATGTTCATTCCTCTTAAGCCAGATTATGGGACCTCGAGGACTGGTCTCAAATGTTTGGGCAATATTGAAACTATCGCTGCTAAGGGGGCCAAGTGCTAAATTAGATTTATTAGGTTTGCTTGAGGACTCCAGTCAAACCAGATAAGACCACTAGATAAGATGTTCCAAAAATTTACAGTTTGAACAAATGATAGTGGTAGGAGTAGGTCACGGAGTTCAAGTCACTCGGAAGCCATTGATTTATGACTTGAAGCTCAGTGGGATGGTGGAGAACCCATAAGCATTTTTGTGTAAGGTTGGTCTGAATCAGCACCCACAAAGAAAGATTAAAGGGTACCTATAAGCTTTGATTCCTTTACCACTTTAATGTAGTAGACAAACTGTTCACTGTATTGCATTTGTAGTGTGGCGGAAGTAAATCGTTCATCCTGCGCATTGGTAAAAAAAAAAAAGAATTTCAGAAAGCAGGAAAAGAGCTTCCCTCATGTCCTGATTATTTTTCTTTTTTTTTTACTGTGACGCACAGCAAGCTGATTTCACAGTGACAATAGTGAAAGCAGACGGCACCTTTGGGCATGGTCTGCTTTCACCTTCTTCGGTGCTCAGGAGCATAACTCTGTCTCCAAACATTGATTTATGTGGGAGACATGCCACCGGAAAGTAGACAATGTGGGTCCCTAGTGGATCCCTGCTTGGGGATCACCACAGAACTGTAATCCCAAAAGAGGGATCCAACCACTAGCACCATGGATACTTTGGGAGTAGGAAGTGAGTTCTCCCCCTGCAAAAAAAAAAGAACATCAATCAAAAGTGTGGAAATGCTAGGTGATAGGAATTTTGTGTTCCCTACAGATCCCTGAAGGGAAATGCATGATTTTATCCAAAGTTTTAGTTTTGCATGGCATTTTGGGTATTGAATATCATGGATCCATGCAAGTCACACCACCTTGGACTCTCTTGGGTGTCAGAAATGTCTAGGTTTAATAGGATTCCCTGTGTGGCGGCTGAGCCCAGGCCAAAATACAGCAGCTACCCACAGCACAAAAATGCTTACATTTTTTAATCGTGAAACTGTGGTGTTTTCACATTGTGTTTTAGGGATTATCATGTTGGCCATAGCCACACAAGCCATTATCGGTTTCATTGGGAGAAGTGTAGGAATGCTGAGTAGCAGAAACTGCAGATTCTGGACTCTCAATCACAAAAGTGAGAGGAAAATGTGTGATTCTAGCCAAAGGTTGAGGTTTGTGGGACATTCTGGGTAAGAAACATTGTGGCATCCGCACGTTACACCACCCAGGACTCTCATAGGTGTCTATTTTTCAGAGCTGTCTGTGTTTGTAAGTTTACCTGGGTCGCAGCTGAGCCAAGGACCATATACTGCAGTTATCTACATTGCCTGAATGGGTCAACTGGCATGACAAATATTTTTATGTCTGCATACTGAGTATTGGAACCTTTGGGGATACAGGCGATAGGCTCGGCCATATAAGTGGGATACTGTTTTTGTATCAGGAGAAGTATGGGAATACCGAATAGTACAACATTTGTTATTATCGATTTATTTCTCTCCATTGTTGGATTCTAGTGTGCAAGAAAGTACACATTTAGCAAAATGCCCTTTGACTACATTATAGTATTGGTAACTCCACATTTAGAGTTGTACAAATAACTACTATTACTAAACTCAGTATCTTTGGCACATTGGATAAATGCATAGGGAGGCAAAGCTATACGTATGAATGTTGGCTCCCTAGAAAAGCTCTGAAGTATTCCACCTGATACTGATTGTATACTGCTTAAATTCCAGTGCCCAGTGGGGGAAAGCCATGAATGGGGTTTGTGGAGTGGACTCGGAGTACGGTATTCCTGGAGGCTTACATAGCCGTTGCCTCTACAGTTGTCGGGTGATTGTCCATAATGGCCTGTGACATGGGCCTACTCTGTAGACTCTATTGCTGTTCCCTGTGCCCACACAGATGACCCGCCCTTACAGGTGTGTTCCCGTCTATCTCGCAGGAGGTGCTGGTGCTACCTTCCCAGCAAGACTCCTCCTGCAATTAACACAGGGACTGAAGTAAGCCATGGGACAAGTGAAAGCTGATGCAGCACATTAACATCAGGTGATACCTCATTTGGATGTGCCTTACAGGAGAATGCAGACAGGCCTCGGTGCATGCTCCTACTGTAATCGAACCCGGTGGAGGAACGTCAGAATGTGCCCGACATCTTGGATTGGGGAGCATTCAGGAAGAATTAACTAGGCCCCTGCCACATGATTACATGGGATAGATGATTGTCCTCTAGTTTACAGCCCAGAGACCTGTCCATTTCTGCAAAGATCTGCTGCCCCCCTGCTGGACTGCTCATAAACTATGCATGGCTGCAGTGTTCTTACGTTTTGATGGTTCTGCTTGGTACCTTTTGGGGTCAGGCCTGAACAATGTGATGCTCCCTTATGTTCCTCCATTGATAAGTGAACCAACTGATCCTGGTAGGCAGGGCTAGCGGATGCACGCCGGAGTTGTTTAGACATCAGCTTCTCACAGAGTGATCAATGTCCAGTTCTGAACCCTCCAGGCAGTTACTATTCTCTGAAGCTGTTGCTCTCAGTAAGCCACCCAATAAAGCCATGAACATGTCTGCAACAGTGAAATTAGACTCTACTATGACAGAACTTAAAACTATATGATCATCCAATACGATAGAAGAGCATTCAACAACCAACACCAACAGTGAATCGAGATTGCTAGAGGGGCACATTGTTGGAATGCAGTAATGAATAGATATCATAGAGAAGCATGTAGAAGTCTTGGAGACTAAACTGGAAACCCCACCTGATTGGAGCCTGGACCTGAGGAACGCTCAAAAGAAGCTTACAGCCTTGGAAGATGATTTCCACAGGCACAATGTCTGATTTTTCAGGGTGTCGGATGATGAGGATAACAGGACATAATCTGTTTCCTTTCCTCATTTCTCTATAAGCAGCTTTTAATATGAAACACATATTATACGGAAGAAAATCCTGGTCCTACTGGACCTTCTCACAAAGTAGAATCTTTGGTATGATCTTTTGGATTCAGTTATGATAGTCACACAAAACGGCAAAACCAATTAATTTTATAATCCGAATGAACAGGAGCAGTGGCTGGAGAGTCTGTGGCAGAACCTTAGTGCGATGGACGTGGGCCCAGCCATTTGAGAAATGTGCAACTCAGAATCGCATGAACAAGATCTACCGGGCAGATGCAGGAACCAAGACTGGGATAATAAGAGCAATAATCCGCAGCAACCTACAGAAAGAGCCAAATCCCATACTCCACTCAAAGTTTAATTAAGATGCCTTTTTAGATTTTCCACAAGGCTTTTTTCCACTCCATTTAAGCTACAACACCCCTACTAGTTGGCATGCTATGGTTCTGGATTACTGAAATTGCCCATTTGGGACAGTACAAAGGATGTATGCATATTCAGCGACAGATGCTACTCACCCATCTTAAAGTTCTTTTTTCCATCTTTTTGTCCCTCTCAACCTACCAGTGATACATCACACTTATTTTAGTGATGTTTTGTCGACTGCACACAGCTCATTAGCACTGTCTAATCTTAAAGGCAGAGGGGGAAAGTTACTGTAGAGCCACTGCCATTTGGTTTTGGCTTGCCTCCTAACAGTCCAATCGACTACATGTTGCTCTTCTGTGTATAATGATGCAACATCAAAATAAATGCCTTGCTGTCTGGTCCTTTAATGTCAATGGGCTCACCAAAATGTTATCCTACCTGGAGTCCAAAACAACAGATGTTGCTCTGCTTTAGGAGATGCACCTCTCTCACTCTGAGTCGGCAAAACTGAAATGGAACTGGGTAGGGAAATTGACAGCCTTCCCTAGTCCGGTGAACTTCATACCACATTCATCCTCCCCAGCCAGGACAAATGGTGTGGTTATATAAGTGCATAAATGGCTTAAAATCCGAGTGCTGAGAACATGGCTTGATGATGAGGGACGATATGTTTTCGCCCATATGAAACTTTACAATCACACTTTAATAGTTGGCTTTGTTTATGCCCCTATTAGTGCAAAGAGACCCTGGTTATCCAAGCTGGGCAGATAATTGACCGTGTTTGGTTCTAATAAGTTGATCGTTGATGGAGCTTGGAAACGGGTCCTTGATCCCATAATTGATAAGACCGGCTGCCCTGACACACACAAAGACAATGATAGGGGAGTTATGCAGAACATTATGGTGGATCATTCAGTGCTCTATTCCTGGTATCTGCTTCATCCGACAGAGAAAAAAATTACACTCTCTGTCATTACCGCATGGAACAGAATATAGGACTGATTTTTTCATTGCTAAACAGCACCAGCTTCCCAATGGTGCAATTCTGAGTGATATCAGTGGGTGGTACATCAGATCATGCACCTGTCTCTTTCAAATTAGATCTTCAATTGATATACACCAAAGCATGCAACTGGTGAATGCACACATTGAAACTCTGCTACCCTGCAGAAAAACAGTAGCTAATAGCTATGTTTCATGAATATAGAGAACTCAATGGCCCCTCCACAAACCCGCCACAGTTTTTGTGGGCAACCGGGAAATCATATATGAGAGACATGCTCATGAGAGACCCCAACATAGCTCGGAAGAGGAGGAAAGCATCAACAGGACTTATAAACGGCGATCGAGGACCTCCACACCAGGTATCATTCGCATCCCAATACATATTTTCTCCGAATTCTCACCAAGACAAATTTAGAACTCAACACCATTTTCGTACTGACTGCTCAAAAAGTATTAAAGGACAAGCATATAAACTTGGCAGAAAACTGATAGGCTCTTAGCACTGCAGCTGAAACAAAGAGAGGCTCAGTCAGCTATAACAGCCATTAAAAGCTTAAATGGTGAGGTCCTGTCACATCCCCTGGCTATCGTGAATGCATTCCAATCCTTTTATTACATCCTATATATGTGTGAAATACCAACAAATACAACAAAGAAAGATCTATTTATGTCATTCATCAAGATTCCAACCCATCCCCCACAACACAGTGACGATTTTGATCAAGATATCCCAGAAGAAGAAATTACAGTAGCAATAAAGTCAAAGTTGACAGACAAGCACCAGGGAAAGACAGCTTCCTGCTTGAATTCGATCAAAACACCCTGGCTCTTAAGGTGCCACTTCTCGCTAGAGTATTTCGTGAGGCGCAGGAGACAGGTTTCTTGCTTTCAGAATTCAACAAAACCTCCATATCCCTTATTCCCAAACCAGGAAAGATGTGCTTTTGTGTGCTAGCTACAGGTCGATTTCTTTGATGAATTGTGACATGAAAATTCTAGTTAAGGTTTTAGCTACAAGACTGGGTAAACTGATACACTCGATAATACTTGAGAATCAGTTTGGGTTTGTGGCCCACCGCTCTTCTTGCAACCACATGCGGACTCTTGCCCCCTTACTCTGGCAAACAAGGCACGATCTGGATGCAAAAGTTCTGTTGTCCTTTGAAGCTGAAAGATGTTTGACTGAGTGAAATGGACTTCCCTGTTTCGAACCATGGAACGCTTTGGCATAGGACTGTAGTTTACTCATGGGTAAATTACTATATAGACATTTAACAATGCAGATTAAATGGAATGGCTTTCTATCAGATACGGTCCCAATTGGTAGGGGAACCAGACAAGAGTGTCCCCTATCACCTCTGCTCTTCCTTCTGACTCTGGAACCTTTGGCTATCACCATCCAGCTTTCCTAGGGGATTTCAGACAGTAATACACCTGCAGGAGAGGCCAAATTAATGTCATATGCTGATGATATCTTACTGACAAAAACTGATCCTATGCTTTTCATAATGGCATTGATGCAGATCATTAATAAGTTCTCATACTTTTCATGTAACAAAATAAATTGGACTAAAAGGTGAGGTAATGCCAATGACGCCCTCAACAACTAAGAGTGCCCTGGGTACACTACTGGCAGCGTGGTTACCTTGTAAACTAAGCTATCTAAGAATGCTGGGCAGCCAGAACCTTGCCTACATGGTTAAATGCAAAACGGAGGAAACAAATTAAAACTGAATGGGATGCTCTGGAGCTCTCAGTATGGGGCAGAATGCAGACTGTGAGGATTGTGATAGCACCACGTTTCAATTATTTATTTAGCATGTAACATTTTCAGATACCACTGTCACTACTACAGAAAATCAATGTCAAATTTTGGAAATTTGTCAGAGGTTAAACTCAACTTACCTCAGAGAAATTGTACGCAAATGCCACCTTTCGGTGCTCTCTGATGGCCTTACTTGAGCTCCTGCCACAGAGCCATTCATATGTTTCAAGCAGTATAACACATCAACCCTCAGAAAGAGATACCAATATAGGCTCAGATTGAGCAAGAACTGTAGGGGGGTGTTAGGGGACCTCAGCTTCTGTATGGAGGGCCTAAAGCATCTGCAGACCCCTCAAATCTGATTTTGACTGGCAATACTAAGATTTGGACGGTTTGGACTTCTCAACCCAATATTATAGGAGAACACAGTGTTTTATATGCAAAGACCCCCCCCATCTGACACAATTCGACACTTTTGATTGACCATCCTACCATTCCTATGGTGAGACCGGGCTAAAGCAGGGATAATGACTTTGGGACAGTTGGTTGAAGATAGCTTTCTTAAGCTCCATACCACCCAATCTTGTGAGTTCCATCTACCTCATAGTAAATTCTTGCGATATCTGCAAATGCAGCATTGTCTACAAGCCCTGCTAGGCAAACAACAGTAGGGGTGCTTCTCTACCTGTCGTCTTTACACTCCTATTTGGAGAAGTGGGGATAATATAAGAAGTTGATATCAGGATTGTACACTCTCTTGTTTGGGAAACTGTTCTCCAAACAAAAGGAACATCTCTTGCAAGGTAGATGGCAAACAAGACTGCAGGTACAATTTACTGAAGGATACTGGTCAAATCTCCTAAGAACGAAAGTTAGCAGGTTTCGGTAAGCATGTAATAAATTCAGGTTTGTTTAAGATCCCGCAAGACCAGCATTGGACACCTTACTGGCAAATATATTTCCTCCCACGGGTAATAATAACACAAAATGTCATACAGCTATAAATAATTGGCACCAGGTCTAATGTTTAAATAAAATCTTTACTGAGACCTTGAGGCAATTAAGAAGTTTCACTTGTGAAACCTGGTGATGATGTGAGGTCAGGTTTGTACAAGCACCAAGAAAGTCCTCAGGGTGTTCCAATCAAGCTTGAAGATAGTGTTGCATAAAATGTTGGATGCAAGGAAGAGATGAATTTGACGACAGCCAAAATAGTACTGCCGAGCTAGTGAACTATTTACCATGTACTTTAGCATACTTAATTTGACAACTTACCTTAGGTCTGGATATTTGCTGACTAATTGCTTTAGATGTGCTTTCATGCTTTCTTCTTCCTTGATACCGACTACTTCAGAAATAAGAGGAATGGCAGGACAAAGCCAGTCGGATTCGGAGCCCTGGTAAAAATATAAATCACAAATGCGCATTCAGTAAGTACAAGGATGTCTTAAATAAAACATCTTGTTCTAATTCTACGTAATTCAATCTGCTTCTTAATTCAGTACACTTTAAAACATGGCATTTCAAAAATATTTTTATTTAACCATTAAAATCATTCAATGCTATTGGTTTGTAATCTATACATAAGATTAGAAATATTCCTTTTACATTATTTATATCTATTTGTGAAGTCTTCATGAAGTGAATAGTTATTGTTCTGCTAAAATTCTCCAAAAACGGGGTCGTTCCGGGTTTGTCAAAGGGAGGGCTCACTTTTGATGTTTCATGTAGTATGTAAATTGTACAGCGAGACACGTTTTTTTTCTGAACAGTTTACAATAGGTTTTATATGGAAAAAAAAGTGCAGAGAAAAAAACATGGGGGCATACCATCAAGGGCCGGCGTTAACATTATCGCCGCTTTCGGGCGAAAAGTGGCAATAATGTTAACGCCCTATCAGCATGGACACGCTAACGCGTGAATCCATGCCTTAGCGCCCATAATCTTATCGCCTCGCATCGCTAACGAGATGCGAGGTAGGCGTTCCTGTGTGAACTACAGCGATATTAATCGCTAACAGGCGTTCTCCCTATCATCAGTCAAATCGCTAACCGGCCTAGCGACAGTAAAACTAGCGCTAACCGGCTACATCGCCGGTTTCTAACACCTACTAATTTTCTGTGTTAGCCATGTGTATCATGGGAGGTGGACTGTTATGCTAAGTCCACATCTCCCTATCAGCAATGTTTTTCTCTAGAGCAGGTTTTCATCGCAGGTAAACCAGAGATATTAACGCCTATCGCCGCTATTTCCAGGATTTCTATCGCCTCTGCGATGTGCGTTGCTGATAGTGCGCTAACTGGGTGATAGAATCCGGCGATAGGCGGTGTTAGGATTTTGCACGATACACACGGCTAGTGATAATTATCGCTGGCCGTTGATGATATGCCCCCTCGAAGTTCCGAATTTTGCAGCATGGGACATAGAAAAGCATTTGTATTTAGTATTCAGTGAAGCCGAACTCTGATGCTATCTCTCTTTCCGACCTGTAGCGCTCAGAATGGGGAGGCACAATCTCTCTAGGGAAAAGGTAAGGCGCAGTACCCCTCTTTCAACAGGTTGATGTTTTTCTCTCAATGTAGTAAAGATGACCTTCGAATGATGAAAATGCTGTCTTCTGAATGCAAGATTTCTGACAAATATTTCTGGTGGGAGTTTTTTTCATACTAATGTAATATTAATGTAAATAAATGTGTGAAATCAATATTTACTGTTGCTTTAATTTGCCAAAAATCTAAACTAGTTAATTTTTTCTCTTGGAAAAGTGGTGCTTTTGCGCTACAAGGAAGACACAATTCCACTGGTAAGATAAGAGCTGGGACTGATGCAGGAAGCTACAGGGGTCATTATGTTAGCTGCTTACATGCAAAGATTTCATTAATTGTTGTGCAAATTGCATGATGCATGACAACGCTGATCCTCTTTCATGCAAACTAAGTTTGGTTCACTTTGAATTAGTCCTTCAGAAATGCGAGTAGACTCTAGCAGGAGAGAACCTGCTGAAGGATAAAACCTTGGTGAATGCTCCCTCTTACAATAGCTTACTTAATTGTTAACCTTACCACCTGCTAGTTGGGAATTCATTCACCTCACCCAGCAGCACTTGGTAAAGCAAGCTTTCACACGTTGATCTTCACAGTAATGTTGGAGGCTGGAGGAGATAGTGGGCAGACACCTTCCAGGGGACAGGTGCCTTTCAGACACTGCTAGTTCACTTCTGGTACGCTACCCTCTGCAATGGATGAGGGAGTTGCAGTGATGGTGGTTTGCAGTAAAATAGTTGAGTTTAAAATGTCATTATACAATAAATCATGGTATATGTTAGAAATGAGGGTCTCTAGTTGGCAGTGGTGTGCACCCTGTCCAAGTAGGGACCCTTCCTTCTAGTCAGGGTATGGGAGTTACGCACCCAAGATAACCCCTGCTTACCGCTTGGTAGCTTGACACGAGCAGTCAAGCTAACCCCACAAGCAATCTGTAAAGTATATGTACATAACACACACAGTAACACAGGGAAATCACTACAAATTGGCTCCACACCAGTTTAGAAAAATAAGCAATCTTTATCTAAACCAAACAAGACCAAAATGACAAAAATCCAACATACATAAATCAAAATACAACTTAAAAAAGTTTTTAACAATTATGTCCATAGAACTCTAAGGATGCATTGATTTTACCTTTGATGCATGGAAATCCAAGACGAAAAAAAGTGGCAAAAGCGGAAAGATTCAGAAAACACAGGGATGCGTTGGTTCTTGAATCCCACGGGAATAGAGGCATCAATTCTGCTGCACCCAATAGAAGTGTTGCATCGATTCCTTACTGCGAGGAGAAGTGATGCGTCGATTTCAGGAGGCGACTCCTTTCGGTGGGGCGATGCATTGGAAACTTGGCACACAGGTGCGATGTGTGAGAAAATCCAGGCGCTGACGGTTCGATGTGGCAGTAAAACAGACGCTACGTCGATTTCCACAGCTGCAGACAGGTAATGCATCAGTTCCTTCAGCTGCACAGCAGGGTCTGGGTTAAAGTCAGAGCGGGGGTCTCGGTGCGTGGGACACTCGATGCTCTGGACTCAGGCTGTAGCAGTTCTTCGTGCCGCAATCAGGCACTGCTTCGATTTTTCAGCCACACTGCGGCGATGCATTGGTTTTTCAACCACACAGCAAGCTTGCGCGGGAAAAACAATGCCGGAATTGTGATGCATGGATTTTTAAGTCTTGAAGCAGCAGAACCACCTCCAAGGGCCCAGAACAGGAATGAGCAGGTCAGAACTTCCTGCAGTGGAGTTCGGAGATGCTCCAGAGTGAATCTTTGATGGCCGTGAGACTTCCAACAGGAGGCAAGCACACACTAGCCCTTGGAGAATCTTGGAAAAAGCAGGATACAAGAAAGCAAAGTCCTGATGTTTCACTGCTCACAGACAGAAGCAGCAACTGCAGTTGAACCCAGCCAAGCAACAGACAGCAAAAGGACAGTACTCCTCCTGACTACTCTTCAGCTCTTCTTCTTGGCAGATTCCTCAGTCCATAAGTTTTCTAAAGATGTGGGGTTATAGGTCCAATATTTATACCCCTTTTGGCCTTTGAAGTAGGCATACTTCAAAGGAAAGTCTTTGGTGTCCACAAGATCTTGCCTTGCCCTGTCGTGGCTCCAGACACACTACAGATGGGCGGAGACAGCATGTCAGAGGCCAGGCACAACCCTATTTAGGTGTCAGTGAAAACTCCTCCCACCATTCTAGCTCAGGAAGGTCCATCCGCCTGGTGATGTGCAATCAGGATATGCATAGCACACCTAGGCTCCCTTTGCGTGAATGTCTAGAGTGCAGGCCCAAACAACCCAGCTGTCAGCCTGAACCAGGCATTGATTCCACAGGTAGGCAGTGATACAGAATGGCAAAGCAAGAAAATAAGTAGCCCTTCTGGTGAATGCTCACCAGTATACTGGATGCACAGCGTAAATTGTAGAATCAACACTTCACAATATTGTTGAGACAAAAAGAAGACAATTCATTCCATTGGTTTATGCGAAAAATGTAATAACCAAAGAACCTTGAAATCAGATCATTATCACCATCTGATTACAAAGAGTGAAAACAAATAAACGAAGTTCCAACAATGATATACAAAGAACTCAATTCATTAATAGTTCTCAATAACATATCTAATACATGTTACAACTAGATTACCCAGCCCAGCCCAATGCATTTCGGGATTTTATTCATCCCTTCTTCAGGGGCCACTGCAAGAAAAAAAAATTAAACACACAATGTTTGAATGTTCAGTATTGCAATGAAAAATTGTAACAACACAATTAGCGCCCAGTCAAGGCAAAATGGAAAATGAACACCTGAATGTGTGTTACGCACGGCAATGAAGAAAAATCATAAGGAAAAAAAACAGGCTTGTGCAAGACTGTTCGAAGGAAGATTGTGATCAGAATGGGTATAGCGTGATTGTGAAGAATAAAACTGAAGTGAACACAGAACAAAAGAAAATTGTGGTGTGAATGAATATAGCGTGATCATAAAGAATTGAATTGGAGTGAACAGGAAACACAGAGTCTTCACCAAGCAGTACAAAAAAGTGAAACATGGTATTGCTTGCAAGACCCTTATTGTGAATCCACTACGAGAATCATGGATACCAATATGACTGCCATGCAGATAGTAGAACTGCAAGTGTTCTTGATGGAACCTCACTGTGAGCTGTGGCAACAGAAAGCCACTGTCTGCTGAAATCTAAGGTGACGGGGGAGGGTGTCTGAACTGTGCAGTAAATAACAAAATGCCCACTGTCATATCTCTAAAGCCTTCAATTGATTGTTGTAACATGGTAAAAAATATGGCATTTACCTAAAAAAATACTAGCGTGGTAAATCCGTCTTCTGTTTCTAAATTTGAACAAAAATAAGCCACTCTAGCTTGAGACCTGTTGAAAACATCATATAGTACAACTCATTAGCACCCAAACAATGCCAAAAAACGATAAAACCAATGGGAAACCCCAAGTGACTGCTTACCACAATTACTGTCACTGTTGAGCCTAGAGTGAACTTCACTAAAGTTTGCTCCATCACGCTGTTAGCCACCAAGCGTCTCAGCCCGACAAGAAGAACCATAAAACCTTACTCAAAGTCCCTTACATATGTACGTGTAATTCATATGCTGTGGCACCACTGTGTCAAATAACGAGAGGCCACTACTCACCAGAAAGTTTGTTAAAGCGCCACCATTAGAATCACGAATCTGCCGAATACCGTGGTACCCGCTGCGAAGAGTAGACACGATTCGTGTGAACACATTTAAAGGTGCAAAGAATACCCGCGACAGTAATTGACGTACCCACGTTTGTAAACACTGAAGAAAGACTATAACCAAACCCTTAGGCGCCATCTTGAACTGGTGAAAACAAAACCAGTTGCAGGCTTGTGAATGCCAAACCGTGATCAAAAGCTGATTGAAGGTGGGGAGAACGGGGGTTCTCTTAAGAAATGCAACAAAAGGGAGGAAACCACGCACTATCCTTTCGATTAAAGCGAATCATAGCAGCGATGACTATTATACCCACCGCAATAAACACAGAAAAAAGACTGAAGCGAGCCTGAAGGCCATATTGACTAATGAAACTGGACAAGTTGTTGCAAGAACACTCCGACTGAATGACCGCAAAGTAAGTCAAGCAGAATTGCGTTCCTGAAAAGAGGGTGGCATGGTGTAACGTGAAAAGAGTACAAAAGTGCAATGTGACAGATACTGCAGAAAAATATAGAATGAACCAAACGACACGCGCTATTAAATAAAGTAAAAGAAACAAGGAATGAGAAAATAATACGATTGCCATGCGTAAACCATATATAAACAATCTACGGTAGTAACGTGACAACAAGCTGGTGAATAGATACAATGTGAAAAAAACGAACCCCATCAAAGAAAGCACAACATTTCCAATTTATCATTAAGACCACTTGGCATCATCTTCTAAAGCAATTTGATCCACCACACTTCCCGTTGTGAAAGTAGCCTAGCATTATCACAACCTGTTTTGCAAGAAATATTTCAAGAATGGTAAATCTCAATAGCGCAATTGTATGCTTGTGTTCTAGCCAGTTTGATACAAAATGAGATTTGATACTCTGTGTGCGTATTGTGCTCTTATGTTCTGATATGCGCACCTTTATTTTACGTGTTGTTTTACCAACATATAAAAGGCCACACGGACATTTGATGGTGTAAACTATGTAACCAGAATTGCAATCTCCTTTATACCTCAATGTAATGGGAGCCGGGTCTGGTGGCTCAGTGGACTAATGCGTTTGCTGCAGGGGCCTGTGTTCGACCTCATGGTCACAGGTTCAAATCCCAGCGGGTCAACTCAGCCTTTCATCCATCTGAGGTCGATAAAAGGAGTACCATTGAGTTGGGTAACAATAAACATCTGTTATTCAGCGCCAAGATACCTGTAGTGGTGAACGTGCGCTTTACAAATACACGTTTTATGTTATGTTTCCCTGTATGTGGGTGATTGATGGTATTACCAATGATTACGTTGTTACAATTGACGCAGTTATGACACTTGCGCATCCCAGAGTACTCATCTTGGTTAAGTTCACATGTTTGAGACAACATTTCTTTAATGTTTCTGCAACGCGTGTAAGTGAACAATGGTTCTTGTGCAAATAGTCAGTTGAAATCAGGTTCATGTTTGAGTAATTCCCATCTTGATTTAATGATTCTTTTAATAGTAGATGTTTTGGTTGAGAATTTAGAAACAAAGAAGTCGGTTTTGAATGATCTTAGGTCTAGACACGAGTAAATCCTCAAGTTTCAATTGCTGTGTTTTCACCAGTGCTTCTGCCAATGTAGTTTGAGGATAACCTCGCTGTTTGAACTTGTTACATTATTCACCTAAAATGGATCCCAGCTCTTTCTCATTAGACACTATTCTCTTGAATCTAAGCATTTGTGAAAATGGCAAATTTTGTAATAATCAGGGAGGATGAAAGCTGGAATAATAACAATAACAAGTTGTGTCTGTCCGTCGGTTTTGTATACACATAGTTTGCAGTTTGTTATTAGCCTTTGTGACTGATACATCCAAAAATGATAAACTCTTAGCACTGATGTTGTGAGTAAATTTAATACGAGCATTCTTTAAATTCAATTCTCTGATTTTAAGTTCCAGTTGGTCTTCCGAACTATTCCATATTAGGAAAATATCATCAATAAATCTAGTGTAGAAAACCAGATTTGAACTCCATGAATCGTCTGAAAAGACATAATCGAATTCAAACTTAGACATGAAGGTGTTCGCGTACGCTGGAGCACCAGAAAAACCGATGGAAGTTCCACTTATCTGGAGGTAGAAATCATCCATCCATTGTAGATAACTGTGTTGTAAGCTGAACATCAATAATTTCAAAATGAAGATTTTTTTGACACCTAGTTCTGGTAGTTGCAACAACGCCCACTCGCATGCTTCTATACCCTCCTTCAAGTGTATCGAGGTGTACAATGCAGTTACGTCAGTAGAACATAAAATCCATGAAGAAGAACACTGGTCACCAACTGCGTTGAGAAGTTGTAAAAAATGTGTGGTATCTTTGATGTAGCTTTTCCCCGACTGTACAAACTTCTGCAAAAAATGATCGACAAATTGACCCGCGGGTGCGAAGATGGAATCACAACCCGGAACTATCGGTCGGAATGGAGGATTCTGAAGATTGTTTTGCACCTTAGGGAGCATGTAGAGCTTTGGTCCCTTGGGAGGAGCCACACTCAGAAACTTCCGTGTGTTAGTAGAGATCCATTGCATGTTCTCAGCATGATCAAGAATTTTGTTTAAAGTGTCCATAACCATGAGTGTAGTCCTGATCCAACCTGATGTAGGTCTCAGAATCTTGAAGGTGTTGGTATAGACTCTGTTCATAGAATGTGGTATCCATAATAACCAGGGCACCACCCTTGTCAACCATTTGAAATGTGAGTCTAAGATCCTTAGCTAGTTGTTTTATTACATTCATCTCATGTTTCTTGAAATTAGTTTTGACTACTAGCCGAAGATTCAACTTAGCAAAGTCATTGCGAATTAGTGTCTCGAAGGAGTCAAGCAATTTATGCAACACAGGCACCATATATGTGCTCTTGGGCTTGAAGGTCCTCAACTCAGAGTCTTGTTCACTACTGGAGGGATCCGAAGATTCCAATGTAGGTACTATATTTGTAAAAAAGTGCTTTAAGCGCAAATTTCTCATGAATTTGAATGTAGACACTTCGAGTTCCAGGGCATTAGTGTGATACACAGGAACAAAGGAAGTACCTTTGTTCAGCACCTGTTGTTGTGCCAGCGACAACTCTACTGTAGAGATGTTTATGTGGCTGTGGGTTGATGTGGCAGCGAAACACATGCAGCGTTGATTTCCACAGACAGATGATGCATCGGTTCCTTCAGCCGCACAGCAGGGTCTGCATTGAAGTCAGAGCGGGGGTCCTGGACGTGGACACTTGATGCTCTGGACTTGGACTGTGGTAGTTCTTCGGGCCGCGAACAGGCCCTGCATCAATCTTTCTGCTGCACTGCAGCAATGCATTGCTTTTTCAACTGCACAGCAAGCATGCATGGGAAAAACAGCACCGGAATTGTGATGCATGGATTTTTAAGTCTTGAAGCAACAGATCCACCTCCAAGGGCCCAGAACAGAAATTGGCAGGTCAGAACTTCCTGCAGTGGAGTTCAAAGATGCTGCAGATTAAGTCTTTGATGGTTGTAAGACTTCCAACAGGAGGCAAGCACACACTAGCCCTTGGAGAACCTTGGAAAAGCAGGATACAAGAGAGCAAAGTCATGATTTTTCACTGATCACAGACAGAAGCAGCAACTGCAGTCCAACCAAGCCAAGCAACAGACAGCAAAGGGGCAGTACTCCTCCTGACAGCTTTTCAGCTCTTCTTCTTGGCAGATTCCTCAGTCCAGAAGTGTTCTAAAGATGTGGGGTTATAGGTCCAATATTTATACACCTTTCTTGCCTTGCCCTGTCTTGGCTCCTGACACACTACAGGCAGGCGCTTGCACTTTAGCACTGATCAGCAGTGGTAAAGTACCCAGAGTACATCAACCAGCAAAAATGAAGTCCAGCATCCAGTCAAAAATACAGGAGGTAGAGACAAAAAGACAAGGGAGACCATGCCTATGATGCCAGGTCTAATAGTATAAAAGTAGCAAGCTTATAAGAAAATGTTTGAGGAGACATTGGGGAGTGGGGAGAGGATGTGGCCTTACAGCTAGAGCGGTCGACCTCGACGAACGAGTCTTGGCAGGGACGCTCAACATTCTGTGATTCTGGGCAAATCCCTTAATCTCCCCGCGCCTAACAAAAAATTCATGTGTCCGTCTGTAACACAACTGGTGCTCATGTAAAGCACTCCGATACCTTCGGGTCAAGTTTGCACTATATAAAACTCAGAAAACAAAAAAATACATTACAATTGTTATATGTTGTGCTCTAAAATACTTTAACATTACAAAATAAAATGAAGGACAGGGTGTTAAAACTTTTTAAACACTCACTTCCAGTCACAGATCTGGGTTTAATGCATCATTATTTTGCTCTCCACATCACCACAGTTTGGACCCAGCCATATGAAAATCAGTCTTGACCCTGCTCTTCATGGGAACAGTCCAGGTAGGACTGCCAAGCCAGGTCTCCCCTGGACCGAAAACAAGCATCATGGGTCCAGTGTCGTGGTATAACCCCTCATCAGCCAGGCTAGCTTGAATCCAGTGGCACAGCGAGCAAAGGACCCACGTCTGGGAATACCCTTAGCCACTTAGAGCGCACATAGCAACATCACAAAATAAAACTATGGGTGGAGTGTTGAAACTTTTCAAACACTCACCCCCAGTCCCTGATTTGGGTTTAATCCATCATTATTTTGCTCACCAAGTCACCCCAGTTTGGACCCAGCCATGTGCAAATCAGTCTTGATCCTACACCCCTTGGGAACAGATCAGTCCGAACTACCAAGCGAGGCCCTCCCTGAACTGGAAACAAGCACCCTAGACTGATTTAGGGGTGTCACCCCTCATCAGCAAGGCTAGCTTGAATCCAGTGGTGCAGCAAGCTAGGGACCCACGTCTGGGCATACCCATGGCCACTTAGGGCGCACATAGCAACATCACAAAATAAAATGATTGACGGGGTGTTGAAACTTTTCAAACACTCATCCCCAGTCACAGATCTGGGTTTAATCCATCGTTATTTTGCCCTCCACATCACTCCAGTTAGCAACATCAAAAAAGTATTTAAAGCATCCGCATTAAGAATGCTTAACATAAATGTATTTAAAATTTAAAAATTCCACTCACTGGCGGAGTTTTGGCCAGTCCTTGTTACAGATGCAACGTGGAGTTCCAGCCAAATTCCGCCAAGAGCCACGTGGTGGAGTTTTTTCTCACAAGTGCATCGCCAAAAGTAAGTTGGCAAACTCGTGTGAGATTTTGTATCCCGTAATGGGATTTTGGTTTGCCAGGAAGGCACCTGATTTCCCCAACGCGGGTGGTCGCTACCGTTTGCAGTCAGAAAGCTACAGCTCAAGTAGAAAATCTATTTGCGGCAGCAAAATCAACTTGAGAATCAGCACTCTCTGGGGCACCAGCTGGTGCCCTTTGTGCTGATTTTTCAGTGCTGAATGAGTTCCCCGGCGCTAAAAAAAGTAACGCGAGCAGTGCAACATGCCAAATTCTGCACATTTGCAGAACTCTGCATAGAGTTTCTTATAACTCCATTGGATTCCATGGTGTGCAACTTGTCGAGTTCCACCCACCTCTATTTAAAACAAGAGAAAATTCGCACTAAAAGATGAATGCTACACTTCAGGACGGCCTGAAGTGTCTGTAGATGTGAAAACAGAACCTTGTCTCTCTATTACTTTAGCATCAAATGTCTTTCTCTCCATCTGTATAGTAAAATGTGCACTGATATATTTTATAATCAAATATGAATGTTGGTTTTCAAGTAATCGGAAGTGCCCTTTAACCCTCAATTTGCTTGTAAAGTTTCATGGTTTTATTGGGCCTAGAAATTATTTTATTCACTGTAGCACATTTACACATTTCCTGCATCTTGTTAAGCCTTGTTTTCGATACTGGCATCCAGAAGTGCGATTTAAAGAAAATAATGAAGTCAGTGGTCAATTTATGCACTGCATATTTTGCCTATAGGACATCTTGCATTTTCTCCATGAGAAGATCATGTCACCTGCTCATTAGATAAGGTTTAGCAAAAATAGCACGATTCTGCCATGTGTTTGTGCTTGAATTACGCTGAATATGGGAAAACTTTCTATGAAAATTTCAATTTTGCATGCATTTTTACATTATATGCTTCAACAACCTATTTTTTGGCATGAGTTTTGTCGGTTGAAATGACAATTGTCTCTTGATTATTTCCTTTGCTGATGGCTATTCTTGCATTAAATGCATGTTAGACTTTTGGCTTCTCAAATGTATTTAATTTCATCATGTAATAAAGCAAAAGGAAGACAGCAGACAACCATAAATAAAATGGGCAGTGGCATCAGAAAGAGGTGTGTGGGAGTGACACAAGTGCAGTGTGAAGAGTGAGGTCGGACATACAGGACAATTCTCCATGTGAAGGGAACACAACTCAATGTAGGAGGTCTGGGGTGGACTTGTGGAAATATGGATTTTTCTGGTCAGTTATGTCCCCTATCTTGGACCCCAACGGTTTCATGTATAAATCACAAGTACATGTATGTTCCCTCCAGTTCCAGTTATGAAGACGCAAACACATGTGCGTCCACCGCCAACATGTCCTCTTTCAGATCCGCCATGAATGGGCTGGATATTCCATTCCTAAGTATGAAAGGCCACCGCCTTTATATGGTTCACTTATGCCATTTTACAGTCCAGGCAAGTAGGCCCTGATTCTGCCATCAAGCTTTTCCTGCCTTCTGCCTCTGAAAGCTTCAGTCTGAGCTCGCATCTGTATCCATGAACTTTGTCCTACTCTCTGCGCGGCTAACGGTGCCTGACATCAGCCTGTTGCCTGCCAAAAACTGTATTTCACCTTCGAGATTATCTGCTCCGCTCCCTACCCAACGCATTCCTGTCTAGTAGTTTAAGTAAACATTCTTCCAGCTACCGAGCAAAAGGCCCGGCTTCTCTGTCATTTTTTCAAGTGATTCATAGCCCTGTTACTATGGAAGATTTCGGCCCTCGCATCTAGTGTAGACACTTAGACGCTTGTACACGCACTAACAGTCAGTATAGTCAGTATAGAATAAGATTCTACTCTAAGAGACCTCTCTTTTGGATAACATAGTTCTCTAAACATAGGATGTTAGATATGATTTGGGATTAGGTTGACTTGACCCTCCAGACTTCTGTCGCCACATGTAGAGCTAAATGTCAAGTCCCCTTCACCCCCTAGTTGCACGTCAATCACACGTCATGCTGCTGCGCGCGCATTTCTGCCAAGTATTTCTGCTGACATTGCGAAATTCTTTCATGGAACCACCCTATTATGACATCATACCTGATGACGTTCTTTAGTTACACCCAGTTACACCCACTTTTGCTACGCATGTATGTTTTATCTTTACTATCAATTGTTACGCCTCCTCCATCTGTTTCACTGTAATGCCTATTGTATAAAAATGATTACTTGTCAATAAAGTGGTGTTCTTCACTTCCTGAACCTTCGTGGTGATGGAATATGGAGCTCCTCAATTTAAATTGATTCTGGAATAAAGCCCGTTCCGAACCTCTAATACCACGGATTCTGCCTCTTATTTTACTGAGCTATTGTTATAGATTTTCCGCATCAAATTAAGTCCCGGTAATTAAATTATTTACCACATAAATGGCGCCCGAACAGGGACACTTTCTCATCTCACGCGCCGGCGGTGCGTTGCAGGCCCGGTCTCCTGTCACAGCTGGACGGACAACAACGCGTACCCACAGGATTTCCTGTATCTCCCTCCTGCCGAGCGGGGGTAACTGAGGCTGCGATCAACACCCAGACGAGGCGGTGAGAAGTGCGAAGTATCCCGACCAGAGCCTAGCTGAGAGAGCAAGATCCGAGGTATACAGAGGCCCACCAGTTTTCCGAAGTTTCCGAAGTTCCGAGTCGAGTCCAGTCCGGTTCAAGTTCAGTTCAGTTCCGAGGCCTTCCGTTCCGAGCTACCCGGTGAGTACCATTATCGGGGAGGCGTTCTGACGTGCACATAGGTTGTGCCGGTCAAGACGGGTTTGGGTACACAAATCCGGTCTGCACTGTTTCAGCAGTGTATCTGTACTGTTTAGCAGTATATCAAGTATGTCTAGTATATAATTCAGATTTACCTAGTTAGTATCGAGTATTATGCTTAGTGACTAGTTCCCTAAATGACCATCATTGTTTATTCATTAAATGTTAAATGTTAAAATGTTTTAAATACGTTCTGTATATTGTGGTGTGAATGACTGTTCGTTATTGTGTTTTATGGTATTAAACGAAATGGATCTCCACCTGCGCGGATGAGCTCGCCCCTCTGAGGACCCCACCCAGCAGACCCGGAAGCAAGAAGGCCCCTTGGTTCACCGACGAACTCAAGAGCTCCAAGAAGAACTGCCGAGCCGTCGAGAAAGCATGGAGAAGAGACCCAACGCCGGACAACATGACTACCCTCAAGCTCGCCACCCGAAGGCACCATCAACTGATCCACGCCACCAAGAAAACAGCATTCAAGGACCGGTTGGACAACAACGCACACAACAGCAAGGAACTCTTCAACATCGTCAGAGAGCTCTCCAACCCCAACGCCGGAACCAACGACATCACCCCATCGCAAGACCTCTGCAACTCCCTCGCCTCCTACTTCCACAACAAGATCGCTGACATACACAACAGCTTCAGAACACAACCAACGCTCCCCACGACCAAACCAACGCCCCCCACCACCACCCTCAACGCCTGGACACCGATCAACCTCGAAGACACCATCAGCACGATGAACTCCATCCACTCCGGTTCCCCAACCGACCCCTGCCCTCACCACATCTTCAACAAGGCCGACGCTGTCATCGCACCCCACCTGCGGGACATCATCAACACCTCCCTCAACACCGCCACCTTCCCTGAGAGCTGGAAGCACGCCGAACTCAGCGCTCTACTAAAGAAACCAACGGCGGACCCCACCGAACTAAAGAACTACCGCCCCATCTCGCTCCTCCCGTTTCCAGCCAAAGTCATCGAGAAGACCATCAACAAGCAACTGGCAGCCTTCCTCGAGACGACTGGTTCCCTCGACCCTTCCCAGTCAGGCTTCCGGGCCAACCACAGCACCGAGACCGCCCTCATCGCTGCCACAGACGACATCCGAACCCTGCTGGACAACGGAGAAACAGCGGCCCTCATCCTCCTGGACCTCTCCGCGGCATTCAACACTGTCTGCCACCGCACCCTAGTGCAGCGCCTCAGCAACGTCGGGATCAAGGAGAAGGCACTGGAATGGATCATCTCCTTCCTCACCGGAAGGACACAGAGAGTCCGCCTGCCCCCGTTCAGATCAGAAGCCACGGAAGTCACCTGCGGCGTCCCTCAGGGCTCCTCGCTCAGCCCCACCCTCTTCAATGTCTACATGAGCCCCCTTGCGGCCATCGCACGCCAACACAACCTGAACATCATCTCCTACGCCGATGACACCCAGCTGATCCTCTCCCTGACCAACGACCCCGCCACCGCCAGAGCCAACCTACACGAAGGGATGAAAAACATGGCCGAGTGGATGGCGACCAGCCGCCTGAAACTGAACACAGACAAGACGGAAGTCCTCATCCTGGGCTCCTCACCCTCCGCCTGGGACGACTCCTGGTGGCCCCCTGCCCTGGGCAACGCACCCAAACCGACAGACCACGCACGCAACCTGGGCTTCATCCTGGACTCCTCCCTCTCCATGACCAGACAAGTCAACGCCGTCTCCTCGTCCTGTTTCAACATCCTGCGCATGCTACGTAAGATCTTCCGGTGGATCCCCACCGAGACCAGGAAAACAGTCACCCAGGCCCTCGTCACCAGTCGACTGGACTACGGCAACGCCCTCTACGCCGGTACCACCGCCAAGCTCCAGAAGAGACTCCAGCGGATCCAGAACGCCTCGGCGAGACTCATCCTCGACGTCCCCAGACGAACTCACATCTCCAGACACCTGAGAGACCTGCACTGGCTCCCGATCAACAAAAGAATCACCTTCCGGCTCCTCACCCACGCACACAAAGCCCTACACAACCAAGGCCCGACCTACCTCAACAGCCGCCTCAACTTCTACGCTCCCAAACGCCACCTCCGCTCGACCAGTCTCGCCCTCGCAGCCGTCCCCCGCATCCACAGAGCGACAACAGGAGGTAGATCCTTCTCCCACCTGGCCGCCAAGACTTGGAACGCCCTCCCCACCGAACTACGCCTGACCCAAGACCACCTCTCCTTCAGGAAGAAGCTCAAGACCTGGTTGTTCGAGCAGTAGCGGACCCCCCCCCCCCCTAGCGCCTTGAGACCCTCCGGGTGAGTAGTGCGCTTTATAAATGCCTTTGATTGATTGATTGATTGAAACGTGTTCAAAATTAGGTATCAGATCAGTTCTCAATATGCCGCTCTTTTCGAAATTAAGACAGATCAAAACCAGAAAAGGGGTACTCGAAGAAGCTGTTCCCATTCCTCCTAGGGACACTCCAGGGTACTTCATGTATCATAAACATGGCCTAGACGCCATATTATTTCTTGATCTATGGGTAGACTACACCAAGGAATTACCAGAAAGTCAGAGGTGGCCCGCAGCTGGGACCTGGGATGCAGGTTGCATTATGAAAGTAGAAGAAGAATTATGGAAAAGGAAAGCTAGACAGTCACAGAAAGATGCCATTGAATTATGGCGTAAAGAATCATACAGACGTACAGAAAAAGCGCTCAGACAGGAAGAGAAAAGTAAGGAAAATTCAAATAAAGTTCGAGAAAGTGTATTAAGTGAAGAAGGTACTCGAGTAAAGTCAGAACAAACAGACAGACAAAGAAATGCCCTTGTGAATGGTATGTATCCTCTTCTGGCCGAAGGACTACCTAAGGCTACTCCGGAGATACCAAGAGACTTGCCACCCCCATTGTTTCCGATAAAAGCACATCCCAAAGGGCATCCCAGAACCGCAGAAGATGTTTTTCTTTCCTCTTATTTAGACGACGCAGCTCCCGCGTATGCTAATGCTGCGCCACATAGACCGCCTGCCGAGGGGGTTCAACGCCAAGACCCTCCTTCGTCTGTACCTCTGCAACAGCAAACTCCGACACAAGTTCCGGCAAGCACATCTGTTTCTACATCCGCATCCACACCTATGGTTGCTATATCCCGTTCAACGAATCCTTTCACATCCAGCACCCCAGGTGGTGCTACCAGAGGTACATCAAGCATTTTTTCTACGCCACCCAGAACAAATAAACTTTCCTTTCAAGAATTAGCCCACCAACGTACGCCCAAACTAGTAACTCCCAACACGCTCAAGGAACTTCTAATAGACTGTAGATATGACCCTGTGCCCGGAAAAGGGGACGAAATGATGCTGGCATCATTACGTATCCGACGAGCTGCAATATATTTAGGGAAGCTACCAGGAATGACTGCACATTTAGAAAATATATATCATTTTGTTCAGTCAGGGCGAGACCCTGAGAGTATTAACAGAGCCATGGAGTACCAAAAGGTGGAAATACAGGGGGAACTGTTACGTTTCCTCATAAACTGTGTGATCAGAAATCAAGATCAACCAGGGGTAAATCCGGAAGAAATGCAAATTCTTACCACATGGGGTAAAAATATATCAGAGGGGAGACATGATAAACGATCATGCATAGTAGCTATGAGCCGAAAGATCCGCAAAGAAATAGAACGAATACACGAGGAAAGATTAGCAGTAGACGAACCAGAACAAACCGAGGATGAGGAAGAATTAGAACTGCCCACAGGACAGTTAGAAACCATGGCCTATGTAGGTAGAGGAAGATCTTGCAATAATACTAGATGCTTTACTGATCCGATATGTCCGATACGTCCAGATAATAACAGAAAATTCCAAACTCCTATAATAAATATAAGGTCCCCCGAACATTCATTCCAAGCCGCTGACAAATTACTCCGAGAACAAAGGGGTTATCATATACTCGATTCTATGGACGAACAAGAATTAGCCAGGTCAGCCGTTCACTGGGTTGATAGTCCTGGAAAATATGGTGATGATACACTAGCACATACGTTTTTGAACCTCGCCCCAGATGAACAGCGTTTAGCTGGTATCTATATGATTCAACAACTCCTTATATTATATAAAAGCCAACACTCCGATCCTGGTCCCTTACCTGATATATTGACTGAATTACTCACGAATAAATGGAGAGGTTCCGGTACTAAGTTAATTAGAGAAATACTAGAATCCAGAAAGCAGTACATCCTTTTTGTATGTCCTGAACATGTCTCACTGCCCATCAAGGAAAGAACGACGTATTACATGGATAGACAGAATCCCTTACGCGAAGTGCACCCGATAAAGGGTGATGACAATGAGTTTAAACGTGTGTTTGTATACACACCCATATCCAAAATAGAACTATTAGAAATGAAGAAAGTGGTACCCAGTCATGACAAAGACCCAGCAGGTTTCCATCGTGAAATTAAAGATATGTTACTCATGGGAGAATATACCTACCCCGACATTATGACAATATTGAAGGTATTAATGCCTGCGGGCATTTACGAAAAACTCAAGGAAAAGGATTGGGAGGTGGGAGACCAGAAGATAGATTGGACAGCATTAGAAAACGAAGAAAAAGCTCGAGGTCCAGGTTCAGGGCTCGGGGACAAGATCAAAGCACTACCAGGTCTACTAGTACAGGTACTGCCACGTTTATTAACTACGAAAAAGGAAGACTGGGGTGCAATCTCAGCCTGTAAACAAAAATCAGATGAAGACACTAGTGATTTCTATTCCCGATTTGAGAAATGTTTTGGTATAAATAGTGGAATAAAAGCAAGTAGCGAGTCGTATCCACATCTGTTTGTGACAAAATTGGTTGAAAATGCCTTGCCCCAAGTTAAGAATAGAGTATTGAAGTTCGAGAGTACCTGGCAAGGTAACACTCCGTCACAAATGTTACAAATGCTACAGTACCATCACAATAGAATTAGAGAAGAACAAGAACATGAACATAGACGCATGAAAGACACGAAAATGAAAATGCTAGTTTCCCAGACAGTGCCAGTTGACGGTCATAAGAAGGGTATAACACAGTCCAGTGTTTCAACAGGTCCTGTTAAAGGGACGTGCAACTATTGTAAACAGCCAGGTCATTATGTACACGATTGTCCCGTTTTAAAACATAATATCGCCATAGGTAACACAAAAGAAAGACCACGGCCACTTAGACAGGATCAGAATCAACAAGGAACTCCGCAGCATGCACAGTCCATGCCAGCTCCGCAACAGTCTATGCCAGCTCCACCACCGCAGCCTATTGCTGCCACACAAACAACGACCCGACAGATGTATCAGACCGCACAGTATGACTATCCTGATTACCAACGATACTCATGAAACAGCCTAGAGAGGGAAGTTGGCTTACCCCTTATTGAGGTCCCTGTAGATCAAGAAGGACCTTATGTACACAGTGAACTATTAGGTCAAGATAGAAAATTCTTACTTGATACAGGGGCAAGCCGAACAACAATAAAACGTAGTGAAGTTCCAGGGGCACCCCTCTCAGGCACACAGAATATTTCCCTTGGCTTTTCAGGAAAACCTATCATTAACGAAGTAACACAGCCTCTTCCACTTACGATCGGTCCCTTGACACGAACTACAGATTTATTACTTACTAAATCATGTCCAGAAAACTTGTTAGGCATAAAAACTTTGAAAGCTCTAGGAGCTATTATATGTTGTTCTCCGGAAGGAGTAAGATTGTTTTTACGTGATTTCAAAGGGCACTACGTGTCCCGAGACATGGATCACCGACTACAGACTTTACCGACACATTTATGGGCGCAAGGCCCTACAGATGTTGGTTGCATGAACATTACACCATATCGAGTCACACTAAAGGCAGGAGTGGTACTTCCACGAATGCGACAATACAAGTTACCCCCAGATGCTGTAGTGGCTTTACTACAAATCATTGACGAGCTTATTACCCAAGGAGTGGTTGTGGAAACTGACTCCAATGTATGTAATTCCCCGATAATTCCGATTCTTAAACGAACCGATCCAACAGCCCCGCCAGTATATCGATTGGTTATTGATCTGCGCGAATTAAATAAATGCATAGTACCACAATACCCCGTAGTCCCAGACATTTCTTCATTACTGACAGCCATTGATTCCGAAGCAACATTCTTTACTGTAATTGATCTCAAGAATGCCTTCTTCAGCGTCCCAATAGATCCGGAAAGCCAATACTTGTTCGGATTTAGTTTAAATGGACGAAGCTTTAAATTCACACGCGCACCTCAAGGATTTACAGAAAGCCCCAGCATTTATAGCCAAGCACTGAAACGAGAACTCGACAGTATCCACATGCCAGTCAACACTGCCCTGCTTCAATATGTCGATGATCTGCTGATCACCGCTAGGAGCGAACCTGAATGTGAGAAAGCCTCACTGACGGTATTACAATTTTTGGCCGAAAAAGGGCACAAGGTGTCCCCTTCTAAGCTGCAATTCTGTGTCCAGCGAGTTGTTTACCTCGGTCACTCGCTGTCCAAGGAGGGAAGGCAGCTTACACCAGATCGCATCCAGCTAATTGCTAATATGCCAATACCCAAGACACAAAAGGAGGTGCGGGCTTTCATAGGCCTCACTTCATATTGTAGGCAGTGGATCCCTCAGTATGCATTTCTAGCAAAACCCCTCATTCAATTGACAACACAGGAGGCAGCCACATCGACTGTTCTCCCTTGGACTCAGGAACATACACAAGCTTTTGAAAGCCTAAAGGAAGCCTTATGCCAAGCACCTGTTTTAGCAACACCATGTTACAATAAACAGTTTACACTCTTCGTTACAGAACGCGAAGGTACTGCCTTGTCAGTACTCACACAGGAACAAGCAGGATCACACAAACCATGTGCTTATTTTTCTAGTACATTAGATCCCGTAGCTCAGGCTTTGCCTGCGTGCCTGAAATCAGTGGCAGCAACAGCTTTAGCAATCAGACAAAGCGATGCCATAGTATTAGGGCATCCATTGACAGTACAAGTACCACATGCAGTAGAGGTTCTCTTGAACCGCACACAAACACAACACTTGACTATAGCACGACTCACTGGTTACGAATTAACATTGTTTCAGCCACATATAGAAATCAGACGTTGTAGTACATTGAATCCTGCCACACTGTTACCTGTAAATGGAACAGACCCACTAGCACATGATTGTATTGAAGTTATCACTATCACGACGAAACCCAGACAAGATTTGACAGACGTCCCATTGTCAGACCCAGACCTGACGTTGTATGTAGATGGTTCATGTATGAGAACAGGTACAGGAGAGCTAGTGGCCGCTTACGCAGTCACAACAGACACTGAAATCATTGAAACAAATTGCATAAATACCTTGTCCGCTCAAGCAGCAGAGCTCATCGCTCTGACACAAGCCTGTATTCAAGCAACAAATAAAAAAGTCAACATATACACTGATTCACGTTATGCATTCGGAGTTGTACATGATTTCGGCGTGCTGTGGCGAGAGAGAGGTTATTTAACTTCTCACGGTGCCCACATTCAGCACGGACCCCTTATTCATGCCTTATTAGATGCAATACATCTACCCACTGCAATATCAATTATGAAATGTAAAGCTCATACGAAAGTTACTGATATCATTTCTCAAGGCAATGATCTAGCTGACAGAACAGCTAAACAGACTGCTCAAACTCAAACATCCGACATGACAAAGACAATAGTCCCGACACCAACACATTGCATGATGGTTAAGGATCCCGCTCTTGACGTAATCGACATACAGACACATGCTACACCAGACGAAATAAAGAAATGGACTGAATTAGGAGGGATCCAAACGGATCAAGGATGGATGACGAAGGAAAAATCTGTGTGGTTCCTTCCTGATTCGATGGTCCAAGTCGTTATTAACACTGTACATAGTCCAGCACATCTAGGAGAAAAAGCTATGCTAGACAGCATTCAACACATTTGGTTCAACCAACATTTACGAGCAGCAGCTAAACAAAAAGTCCGTACCTGTATGATCTGTTGTCAGTTTAACCCAGGTAAAAGCATTCCCGTAGAACAGGGTGGATTTCAGCCTCCTGATCACCCTTTTGAAGTCCTCCAGATGGATTATATCCAGATGGAACGATGTCGAGGATTCAAATATGTTCTCGTAGTTGTCTGTGCTCTTTCCCGTTGGACAGAGGCATACCCGGTTTCAGATTACACTGCCCCGACTACTGCCAAACAGTTAGTTCGAGAATTCTTCCCACGGTACGGTTTACCACGTGTTGTCTACTCAGATAACGGCCAGCCGTTCGCATCCGAATTAATGAAACACGTTTCACTTTTGTTAGGCTATCAGTGGAAATTTCACTGTGTCCGACACCCCGAGGCAGCAGGTCTCGTGGAAAGACATAACCAGACCCTGAAAATTAGATTGTCCAAAATATGCAGAGAGAAAGGTGTCGACTGGGTAGTAGCCTTACCCGTTGCACTTTTTTACATGAGAATGGTAGCACACTCTCGAACAGGGCTATCCCCTTATGAAGTGATCTTCGGTAGACCACCAAATATGTGGGGGACGCCTATACCACGCAAAATAACTGATATTGACTGTAATATGCTGACAGATTACTTGGCTTCCTTGATGTCTGCACTACAATCTTGTCGTTCACAGGTAGCTGCAGCCTTTCCCGACAACACCGAGGTGAAACCCCATGACGTAATTCCAGGGGATTTAGTTCTAGTGAGGAACTTTGATCGGAAGTCTCAGCTGGATCCTAGGTGGAAGTCGCCTCAACTCGTATTGCTAACGACGAGGACAGCCGTAAAGATCGAAGGACGAAAAGGCTGGATACATTCAAGTCATATCAAGAAATTTCATGGACTACCGTCAGACGTAAACGACACACCTTGTGTGTCTTCCCCGAGTGACTCTAAACTTCCTTTGGTTGAACTGAATAACCATGAACAATACAAACTAAAACTTAGGTCTAACAAGTCAGGCAATTTGATTGTTTAAGTCCTCTCCAAGGTGAATCGGTCGAATTTGTCTCTGACATGTATCCCTTAGACCTGTATAGAGAAAGAAACAGAAGGATAAAGTTGAAACGACATGCGTACTGTAAATCACTGCGTAGTCATTGCACAGTGACGTTATTAATTTTGTTTTTCCTAAGTCTTTTAATAATTACTGCAAGTATATTGTTGCACACATATTATCCTATTTCTAGACATGTTTACAATATTACTGCTGAACATTCTTTTAGTGAATTACCTCCGCATGAATTGTCTTATAGATTTGCGCTGCGCAATAACACTTTTATTAGTATGTTACATCATTCCCATCAGGTTAGCAATGCTACAAATTGTTGGATATGTGGCCGACTCCCTCCCTATCAGAACTATAAAGGAATTCTACCTCTCTTTCCATACCCGTTCACACACAACGGCTCCTGTGGAGCATGGTTTAGTTTAATTAATTCCCTAGATTCGAATTCTGCAGTTTACCAGAATAACTGGGTATGGGGAAATCTGAACTTAGTTTTACTCAAAGTCTGCCACCCCAACAAGGAGGGACTTCCCAAAAGAACAGGAACTGATCTAGAAAATGAAGTATATGGATTAGGTAATTTTACGCTCAATCTCATGATCTTGAATGTCGAATCCGAAGCTACTCCAATTTTGCCCGCCATGTCAGTATTTCCAGTTAAAGGTGAATTATGTGTAAGAAAGAATGGTTCCATACATATGGGCCATAGTAGATGCACCACTGTAATAGAATTTAGTGATCAAGGCAAGTCTACATTTAGAGCTTCCCGCCATTCCTACTTCATATGTGGTCAGACGGCATACATACGTTTGCCACTAGATTGGGATGGTACCTGCTACATCGGATTCCTTTTGCCACCTGTTTTCCTAGCTCCTCCTGATTATCACAGAAATACTCATTTAGTACACAATAGAGAAAGGAGAGATCTCCCAATACTCGAATACACTGAGACAGCATGGGAAAAATACACAGATTTCAATAAAGGTCTCTTTCCCTATATAGGTACAATTACCAATAGTAAGCTGATACGTAGATTAACCAGAACCCTTGAAGCAGTAGTGAATGAAACTATTTTCGCCTTAGGCAATTTAACAGAAGAGCAGTCTGCTATGCGGATTGTTGTGCTTCAAAATCGTCTTGTCCTTGACGTCATCCTGGCCGATAGGGGCGGAGCTTGTAGGGTCATCGGATCAAGTTGTTGCATTTTCATACCAGAAAATTCGCCATCTGTATATAAAGCCATAACTCGCCTTCATAAGATTGTAAGCCAGATACACCAGAATCCAGGCACCTGGACTTGGTCCGGTTGGTTTTGGAGTGTATTATCTACCTTTGGATGGAAGGTCATATCCTTCCTAGGTATTGGCTTCCTCATATTATTCAGTTGCTGTCTATGTCTACAATGTGGACCAGCGATCTGTGGTCTGTGTGCCACATCGTGTATTCCACCACCAAGATTTCATTCATCACGGAAGAAGAAAGAAGAACAAATGATGCTATATGAACAGATCGATGGATTAATGAAGATTGATATCTCTTGACGGGCAAGTAGGGGACAAGGAGGGAATGTGGAAATATGGATTTTTCTGGTCAGTTATGTCCCCTATCTTGGACCCCAACGGTTTCATGTATAAATCACGAGTACATGTATGTTCCCTCCAGTTCCAGTTATGAAGACGCAAACACATGTGCGTCCACCGCCAACATGTCCTCTTTCAGATCCGCCATGAATGGGCTGGATATTCCATTCCTAAGTATGAAAGGCCACCGCCTTTATATGGTTCACTTATGCCATTTTACAGTCCAGGCAAGTAGGCCCTGATTCTGCCATCAAGCTTTTCCTGCCTTCTGCCTCTGAAAGCTTCAGTCTGAGCTCGCATCTGTATCCATGAACTTTGTCCTACTCTCTGCGCGGCTAACGGTGCCTGACATCAGCCTGTTGCCTGCCAAAAACTGTATTTCACCTTCGAGATTATCTGCTCCGCTCCCTACCCAATGCATTCCTGTCTAGTAGTTTAAGTAAACATTCTTCCAGCTACCGAGCAAAAGGCCCGGCTTCTCTGTCATTTTTTCAAGTGATTCATAGCCCTGTTACTATGGAAGATTTCGGCCCTCGCATCTAGTGTAGACACTTAGACGCTTGTACACGCACTAACAGTCAGTATAGTCAGTATAGAATAAGATTCTACTCTAAGAGACCTCTCTTTTGGATAACATAGTTCTCTAAACATAGGATGTTAGATATGATTTGGGATTAGGTTGACTTGACCCTCCAGACTTCTGTCGCCACATGTAGAGCTAAATGTCAAGTCCCCTTCACCCCCTAGTTGCACGTCAATCACACGTCATGCTGCTGCGCGCACATTTCTGCCAAGTATTTCTTCTGACATTGCGAAATTCTTTCATGGAACCACCCTATTATGACATCATACCTGATGACGTTCTTTAGTTACACCCAGTTACACCCACTTTTGCTACGCATGTATGTTTTATCTTTACTATCAATTGTTACGCCTCCTCCATCTGTTTCACTGTAATGCCTATTGTATAAAAATGATTACTTGTCAATAAAGTGGTGTTCTTCACTTCCTGAACCTTCGTGGTGATGGAATATGGAGCTCCTCAATTTAAATTGATTCTGGAATAAAGCCCGTTCCGAACCTCTAATACCACGGATTCTGCCTCTTATTTTACTGAGCTATTGTTATAGATTTTCCGCATCAAATTAAGTCCCGGTAATTAAATTATTTACCACAGACTTCTGCAATGAAAGGAGAGTATCTAAGGTGCGGGACTCGGCGGTAGGCACCTGAATGATACAGGTAAAAAGTGCAGCTGGGCATGGGGGCTCCCCAGTGAAAGGTGGCCATCTGCCTCCTGTTTAATGCAGGGGTCAATATCCCATAAATGCTGGTAACATTTATGGGTTGGACATTCAGGGCCACAAGAGGTCAGCTGTAGATGCAATACAGGGGGGGGGGGGAGAAATAGTCCATCTTCTGTAGGGGACAGTGCTGTGATACCTTTCCGTGCCTATCACTGTCTTGCTTCGCTACTTTTAATCAGTGCTTGTAGTGGAAATAAAAAAGTGCAAGTACTCGATATCCAAGAGTACCTGTTTGGTAATGAAAAGTGCCAGTACTCCCCCATTAAAAGTAGAGCGTCCCTGAAGAGAATTGCAGGTGCTCTCCCTTTATATTTAAAATGGTGCATAGACTAGTAAATGTGAATATCAATTCATTCAAATTTAAAACACTGCTTTTAATAGGGTAGATGCTGTAATTTTCAGCACTGCTGTTACCCTGTTACTGTTTTTAAAATAAAGGTCATTGCTGTTGCCTACAAAACAAATGAGTGGCTGGAAATTAATGCATGTGAAGACCTTAAGTGGAGAAATGCCTATTTCTGATTAGGAAATGGCCACTAACTGCTGACTGTAAATGGTACCAAGTTCCACATTCTCCCTGATGGAAGGAGCCAGCCATAAGGCACAATCTTTAACACAAGCAATACTGCAAGAAAGGTATTAAATGAATGATTTTACAGAAACTGATCTAACATGGTATGTGGTCTCTGAAGAAAGAACTGGACAGATAGAGCGTTAGACCTGCCATCCTTGGTGTAGTCTCTCTGATTTTTTGCCTTCAGATCTCCTGTTTTGCTGACTTCATTGTTGCTGGTGTTAGGACTCTGGGCACTTTATCACTGCTACACAGTGTTAAAGTGCGTGTGCTCTGTACTTAAAACACAGTAACATTGGCTTATCCCAATTGGCATACTAAATTTACTGATAAGTACCTAGTAAAGTGCACTATATGTGCACAGGGCCTGTAAATTAAATGCTAAAATTGGGCCTGCAGCGCTGATTGTGCCACCCACTTCAGTAACCCTTTAAATATGTCTCAGGCCTGCACTTGAGCCTGTGTGTGTAGTTTTAAACTTCCATGTCGACCTGGCAAGTTACCCTCTTGCCTAGCCCAAAACTTACTTTTGAATACATTTAGATCACCCCAAAGGTAGGTCCTGGCCAGCTCAATTGCAGAGTACAGTGTATTTATAAAGAAAGACCTGTACTTTTAGGTTTTACATGTTATGGTAGTGAAAACACTCTTAAATTAGTTTTTCATTACTGCAGGGCTTATCTTAACCATAGGTTAACATTGGGATTACCTTATTACTTCTTACTTCTTTTAAGTGTAATTTCTCATTGGAAAGAGATGGAACTCCCAAGTTTGATGTCTCTGGAATAACAATTTTTTTTTTTTTTTTTTTTTTTTGAAACCGTTTATTACAAATCTCAAGAATATACAAATATGGGCCCACAACCTTCCGGCCGGCCGCTAGGAATGGCAAAAACATATGGCATACGTTCATAGAACACTTGGCATTACAAAGGAGCATAAGCAGGAGTCATCAACATCATGGGCCACAGCCATAATACGTCACAGTGCGGTTTCATTTTATACAAACAACAAAAAAACAACACCCACAAGGCTACCCTACAGTCGAAAGTAGCAGCACGTGCTCCCCAATGGGGAACCCCAACTATCAGAGGAATCCAAGGAGGGGAAGGGAAACAGAGCGAGGACTGGGGGAACCCTGTGCCCGGGGCTAGGGGAAGGGGTCAGCTAAGGGGACGGGGCTGGTGAGGCAGCAGGCAGCAATGGTGGCGCGCAAATACTCCCACGGTAGGCGTTCCAGGGGCCCCACACTTTCACCCATGTCCCAGGCCTACCCCTCGCCACATACACCACCTTTTCTCGAAACATGCACCAGTCCATGTGCTCTTTCCAGGCCGACACCGTCGGGGGGTTCTGGGATCCCCACAGCTGCGCAATGTCACGCTTAGCAATCATATATCCCAGAGTCACCCACCACGTTTGCGGAGCCGAGTAGTCAGTTGGTTCCCACACATTCAACAGGCATCTCCTCTCTTCCGGCAGCAGCGCAACACGCGTAACCACTCGCAGGACCTCGTGCACACCGCGCCAGAATCGCTCCACCTTCGGGCATTCCCATAAGATATGCAGGAAGGTCGCCACGGCACCACAACCACGCTTACACAATCCATCCTCAGTATAGCCCATACGCTGAAGCCTTGGCCCCGTCATGTAGACCCGGTGGAGTATCTTAAGCTGGACGAAGCGAAGGCGAGCCGGTATAGCCACCTCCTTCGGAGAGGCCACCGCGGAGGTCCAGTCCTCATCGTCCAATTCCAGACCATCGGCGACCCAAGCCTCGCGAATGCCAATCAGCAAGCCCGATCGATCATTAATCAGTTTTTTATAAATAAGGGAGATCGTGCTGTCTGGGACGTGGCCATCTAGCACTCTATCCTCCAGGGGGGAAGACTCCGGGATGGAGGCGACGTCTGGGAAGACGGAGCCCAGTGCATGACGGATCTGCAGGTATCGAAAGTATTCACTGCCCTGCAACTGAAACTCCGTCTGCAGCATCTCGAATGTTTTAAATCCTCCCCTCGACCAGAGATCCCCCACTTTACTGATGCCTATCATGTCCCATTTCGCGAAGCCCTTCGAGGTCCAGAGAGAACCCAACTTCTCAGACGCATACAGCGGTGACGCCCGGGTCAAACGGTCCTTCCACCCCATAGCTGCATTAGCCGCATGCCATACTCTGACCATGACACGCGTAGGTCCCGTCAAGCGAGCGTCGGGCGCGCTAGAGTAGAGCGCTCGATTGTAGTCGCCACCGGGCAGGAGCATCTTGTCCATCTCAAACGCCGGGTTCAAGGCGGGCCCGTAGAGGCCATGGTTAATTGCAGCTAGCTGGGAGGCCCAGTAATACCGTTTAATGTCCGGGAGGGCAATCCCCCCGTCATACCATGGGAGCGTCAACTTCGCCAGGGCAATGCGCGGCCTCCCGTCCCAGAACAGGCGGCGCTGTAAACTCTCCACCTCACTGAAGTAGCGCGCCGGGACTGGGTCCATAGTGTTCTGGAGAGCGTATAAGAAACGTGGCAACGACATCATCTTAAACAACGCCGCCCGGCCGAGCGGCGAAAGCGGCAGGCGCCGCCAGCGCACGACGTCCTCCTTCAAGCGCTGGAGAGGGGGAAGCAAGTTCCGCTCGTAGCGAGCCTCTGGGTCCAGAGTAATGTAGACACCCAGGTATCGAAACCCCTGAGAGGCAATCTGAATCGGACAACCCCGCGGAAGGACAGGAGCCTCCCCAGAGAGCACATACACGCATGATTTAGCCCAGTTGATGACAAGGCCTGAGTTCCGGCCGAATGAACGTAAAACATCAACCAGGACTATGAGTGACTTACGTGGGGAGGCTAGGTACAAAAGGATGTCGTCAGCGTATAGGGACACACGGTCCTCATATTCGGGGGTCCAACGGAGTCCACGGATGGAGGGGTGCCACCGCAGCCACTCCGCCAGGGGCTCCAAGGCCAGCGCAAACAGGAGCGGCGACAAGGGGCAGCCCTGTTGCGTGCCCCGGCCCAGCTCGAATGGGGCCGAAACTCTTCCATTCACCACCACCTGCGCCAATGGGCCCGAATACAACAATTTGACCCAACTGATGAAGCCCGTGCCGAATCCAAACTTCGCCAGCATCGCCCAAATGTATGGCCACTCAAGCGTGTCAAACGCCATAGTGGCGTCTAAGGACGCCAAAATGGCCGGCTCCCGCACGAATGGGACACGTGCGAGCACCCCGTGCAAGCGCCGCAGATTAAGGGCTGTATTGCGATGGGGGATAAAGCCGGACTGGTCTTGGTGAACCAGGTCGCCCACCACGCCGACCAGCCGATTGGCCAGCACCTTGGCGAGAATTTTGGGCTCCGCATTTAAAAGCGAGATAGGCCGATAGGATGTGACCCGGTCCCGAGGCCTCCCCTCCTTGTGGATCACCACGATAGTAGCCAGACGCTGGTCCGGCGGGAGGGAGCCCAGCGAGTGGGCCGCCAGGAACATCGCACGGAGGTGGGGCGCCAGTACATCTGGTCGCAACTTATATAACTCGATAGGGATGCCATTTGGGCCCATGGCCTTGCCAGAGGCAACCGAACGTATGGCGAGGGCAATTTCGTCGGATGTAGGAGCGGCATCCAGCGACACCCTGTCCTCCTCCGAGAGGGAGGGCAGCGCGATATCCCTAAGCAGGGAATGGGAGTCCTCCTCCGAGCAAGGAGAGACCGGAGAATACACCTCGCGGAAATAATCCGCGAAACAGGAGACAATTTCTTCTGGCTCGGTGACACTCACACCATCCGTCCTCTCAATCAGCGGGACCACACGATTCACTCTCTCCTTTTTATCCAACCACGCTATCAGTTTGCCCGCCTTATCACCCACATCATACAGTCGCCCCTGCTGCTCCCTACTGAGGCCCCTGGCCGCCTCCGTGACGAGGGCCCTGTAGGCCGCCTGCTTAAGTTGTAGGACATGCAGTGCAGGATCCGTCACTCCGCCCTCTAAATCACCCTCCAATTCAGCAATTTCGGCCTCCACCCGGGTAACCTCCTCCCGCTCGCGCCTCCGGGCATGGGAAATGAGGGACAGGGCCTCTCCTCTGAGGACTGACTTGAAGGCTTCCCACAAGGAGATAGCCGAAGGGACGGACCCCACATTCTCCTCAAAGTATCGCTGCAGGGATTTAATCACAGCAGCGCGAATGGTGGGGTCGCGCAGGTACCAGGCATTGATGGGAACTACCCTGCCCTCACCCCTCGGAAGGACATCAAAATGGAACAGGAGCGGGGAATGATCTGAGATACCCCGCGCCAGATGGCGCACCTCCCCCACACTCCCAGCATAGGCCGCCGGGACAAGGACATGGTCGAGCCGTGAGAGGCTACCATGTGCCCCCGAGTGGAAAGTGTACTGCTGCTGCGTGGGATGTTTTAAGCGCCAGCAGTCCACCAATCCCAGTGTATCCAAGAGGCCAGATAGCCACGCCTGGGCCCGGGGGAGGTCCCTAGGGGGGTGACGATCCAGAGTCCCAGAAACCACCGCATTGAAGTCCCCCCCAACCACTAGGAGTCCCCCCGGAAGGCCCAGGAGGAGGCGCCCCAAGTCTGCAAAAGTGGTCGCCTGTAACCCCGGTGGGACGTATACCGATACAAAAACCACTACTTTGCCTTCCATTCTCCCCACTAAAACAGCATAGCGCCCCCTATCATCATGGCGCACCTCATCAATTTCCAACGGGAGCGAGTTCTTCACCATAATGCCCACACCCCGTGAGCCCGATGTGAAGCCCGAGTGGGCCACCAAACGATAGCCACGCCGATTCATGGCACAAAAAGAGTTTCCAATAAGGTGTGTCTCCTGCAGGAAGACTACATCGGGTGAGATTCGTTTCAAATACTGCAGGACCACACCTCGTTTGATCCTATCCCCCAGTCCATTAACGTTCCAAGACAACAAAGTCAACTCCCTACCCCCCATCACACACAGGAGCCATCAATCGTCCCCCGGAGAGCACCTTAAAAACAATACAGAAAAGGGTTTGCCTTGTGGTAAAAACGAACAACAACACCCCACCCCAACTCCCCCCCCCAACAGAACTCCCCCCTCCCTGCACCCCTGCATGAGCCCGAACAGCCCCCCCAAAGTGCAGTGTGCCTGTCGCCCCATAGATGGTGAAACTAACTAAACCCCCAGAGGAGGAGGGAGAACCCCCAAGAGACCCCACACGACCTCCACAGGAGGAGACTTACTCGAACAGGCGAACAGTCAAAAGTGACATCAATTTTGTCCAGAGCGAGGCATAATATTAGACCCTCAGTCCTGATCCGGCGGGCCCTCTCCCCCCACCGCTCCCCCCCCACCCCCCCGATCCCGATCCCCAGGCAAGGTATCTAGCCAGTCCCCGGCTGCTTCGGGACGATCAAAGAAGTGCGTACGGCCATCCAGCTCCACCCGCAGCTTAGCCGGGAAAAGCATAGCATACTTGAGATTTAGGTCCCGTAGACGACGTTTGACTCCGAGAAAGCTTAGTCTCTGCTTTTGGACCGCTGGGGTGAAGTCAGGATAAAAATTTATGTCCATATTATCGAGTCTGACCGGCCCCTGTAGTCTGGAGGATTGCAGGATAGTGTCCCTGTCCCGAAAGTTGAAAATCCGGGCGATGAGAGGCCTCGGGGGGGCTCCGGCCTTGGGCCTTCCCCCGGGAACCCTGTGGGCCCGCTCCACCGCGAAGAATTTACTCAGTCCCCGGGGCTGGAGGTGGGTGAGAATCAAGTCCTCCACGAATAGATCCGCCGCCGCCTCCTCCCGTCCCTCAGGCACCCCGAGAATACGGACATTGTTCCTCCGGGCCCGACCCTCAGAATCCTCCAGGCGACGATCCATCAGCGCGCTCGCCTGGCCAAGCCGGCGCACCTCCTTTTGGAGGGCTGCCACATCCGTCGTGAGGCCCGATGTGGTGTGGGCCAACGAATCGACCCGGTCATTAGTCTTGGATAAATCGGCCCTTACCAGGCCAACATCCACAAGGACCGAGTCAATTTTCTGCGCCAGTGTATCAAAACGCTGGTCCACCGAGGCCTTCATCTCAGCGATGGCGCCCATCACGTCTCGCAGGGTCAGGTCCGCGGGCAGAGCAGGAGCATCAGTCGGGCCCTCAGGGGACCTACGCGGCACCTCGGGAGATCCCTTCCGGAGGGTATAGCGGTCCATGCTGTTAGACTGGTGGACTGCGCCACGTCGGGTCGATTTCACCTTTGCCCGATCTCCATCTTGCTTTGTGGACATGGTTCCAGTCCCACCGCCGTGCCAGGGACGTCGTAAAGGGCGGACAAGCCGGTTCACGGGAGCCGGGGGGGGGTCACCACTGGGCCACGGGGCAAGCCACAGCCGGCGGGCCGGCAGGGCACCCCAACGGGGCCACACTACCTCACAGTGCCCCGCGACCCAACCTCGCCGAGACAGCTAGGAGGGTGCAAAAGCAAAAGTGAAAGTGCGGGGTACGCGAGCCGCCGCGCCCAGCCCGCCGCTGTTGTTGACTTTGCCTCCGGATCACCCCACAACTCCAATCCGGGGTCCGGCGTGGAGAAGGCCGGAAATCTCAATCGGTGCTACCGCCGGAGTCCGAGGTCCAATTTGGAAGCGGAAAGCGGGTGCCACCTCAGCTTGGGCTCACCAACACAGTCCCCTCATCTAGGACAGGATATTGTCAGGATATATGTAGGAGGTCGCGGAGGTCCTCGGGAGCCTCGCACCTACGCGGCCATCTTGGTTGCGCGCTAGGCTCCTCCCCTGGAATAACAATTTAAAATACTAACTTATGGTAAAGTTAGATTTTAAGTTGTAATTCTGAAAATGCGACTTATAGAAAGTAGTGCAAACAAGGAAGCCTTGGGTCCTGTAGTCCCCAGACTGCACCACCCAAATATTGAAATCACAGAAAGGTGTCAAGGGAGGTATATTTTAAATATTCGCGATAAACCTGAGGCCACTAATTCTGAGGTTTTTGAGCATTTATTCTGCTTAGTTTTGATAATTCAAAAAGACATTCATAAATCAATGTCTTTCAAAAGGAAACACCACATTAGTAAATCACACAATTGCAACACATTTGTATGCATGATTTAGAACCATTTCGTTTGTGAGACAATATATACAACACATACATAATACCAAACGATATTTGTGACAAAAATATATACAACAAACGAATGATCATAAGACAAACATCGATAAATTATGTGTGCCAGCCTGAAATTAAACCAGTCCAGCATTTGCACTGAAAACACAAGGCGGACAATTGCTCATTCAAAGACACATGTCTACTGTCCTGCCTGTGGGAGGGTGGGAATGCATATCCTACTTGAGGGTGTTGACAACCTAGAACAAGGGGGAAATAATTTCTATTCAGTCCCCTCGTGGCACACCCTGTTCTGCCGTCGCCCACACTCAACAACCAAAGCGTTTCGAATCCCCAACAATTCAGGGATTCTCTTCAGGACTCGGTTTGGTTTGGGCTCTCAATTGTGCTGCAGACAGATGTCCATTATTTGTTCTTGAATTCATAGTGTTAATCGAGGCTTACATTTTCTGGGCGTGTGGAAACTCTTGATAATGATTTAAAAACGGTCCAGGATTTTGAGACTCGTGAGACGAAGGCAGTTAGAAAATCATCTGGCTCCTCTCATGCTGCCGGTTTAAATGAGAGGAGCCAGATGATTTTCTAACTGCCTTCGCATGGCTGAAATGAAAGGAAACAGTCAGGATTGTTGCAGAAGAAATTCACGGTGATGCGCCCAGGAGCTCCAACTACATTTCAAATGGTAAATCATCGCTGATGCGTGCTCATGTGAGGATGACAAAAGGCTGCTAGTGAATGTTGGTCCTGGAATGTAACAGTGTTGCTTGGAGGCTTCTAGGAAGGGATGTTGATATATGCAAACTATTGGTGAGGAAACGGATCATTGTTGAAGGTGGTGAATCATGATGTTGATAAGAGGAGAGGAAGGATGCATGGAAGTTGGCAATGGTGGAATAGTACTGAGTGAGGTGAAGATACGTATATGCTGATAAAGTGGTAGGACTAACTCAGTGATGTAAAGAACATGTACTTGAAGTGGCAGAATCAATGATTTTTGTAGTGGGGACTGACATTGTGAAAGTCTGTCAATGGAATACTGGTCATGTGGAAGATGGTGTAAGCATTGAGGCTGACAATGTGAGCAAACACTGCAGATCTGGAAGATTCATTGGCTTTCACAGCAGATACCAGTGCAGGGTTAAGGGTTTAAGTAGGTTAGTCAACCTCTCTCTCTCTTTCTCTCACACATCTATACACACTCATACACTCATTCTCTTTTTCTCCCTTTCTCCTCCCTCTAACTCTCTCACTTACCGTTTTCTCTCCCCTCTTTCTTCCCCAATTACCGACAATACCTCACACTCTGCCTTCTCTATGCCTTGCTCTCCTTATTTGTCTTTCTCTACTTCTTCTAGCTACCTTTCAGTCCCCCTCCACATTTTCTAGCTTTCCCTCTCCTTTTCCCCTCCCATCCCTCATGCATTTCAGGTTACTATGTATCAACTGAATATCACTCATCTTTTTTTATTCTTATTCTGAATTCCGATACTTATATCCCTTAATCTGTAATGTGAAATGAAAATCTACTAAAATAGAATGCAAAGGAAATCCATCACTGGATGAACTACTCTTACATGACCTGGGACAGTTTCAGATCTCATATCCATCTGCCCCTGTATTTTACGCAATCTCTCATCCTCCCCTTCTCTCCTACCTCTTCTTTCCCTCTTATCATTTTCTTCTCCCAGCTAGTTATCCATCCAAACCTACTCTACATTCACTCTCCTCTCTTTTTCTATTCATCCTACATATTTATCTTTTTTCAATTCCCTCTATTCCTCCATCTGCCTTCCTCTTTCTGATACTTTCATGTTTTCTGCTTTTTATTTGCACCTACCTCACCATCCTCCATGAGACACTGAGGTGCCAGAGAATAAAGGGCTGCTGAACACATAAAAGAAATGAGTAATTCCATGGATTTTATGTCACCTCTGATTTTGAGATTTACCAAGGATCACCCCAATGTGGTCATGACGAATGGTTGCCACGGAGAGAACTTTATGTTCTTTCACAAAGAGAGGAGCTTCTTGGGAGGGGGAGAGAATCATTTCTGTACCCTTGGACACTGTTAGGCACTTATTCTGGATGCCCTGGTATTTTGCTTAAAAACTCCAAATACTGGCATTGCAAATAGTAGTAAGTATTGGGTGAGATTTATCCACTCACTCAATGTTCTACCTCTGAGTGAGAAACAGCACATGATATCGGAGACGAGCTCCCAATTACGACATGTTTTGTCTTATTTCTATTGATACATTTTGCCAGTTTTGTCCTAGAGAATTGTGTCTGGAGAAAATTGTGGCTATATGATACTTAAAGTAAAATAAAGAATCACAATTTGGACCTAAACCCCTATTTTCATGTGGTTGCTGAGGAAGCCGGATTGGGAGGGACCGAGGATGGAGAATTTTGATAGCTGGGCATTGACGATCTTCTCGGTGACTTTGGCCGTGAAGGGGAGGAGGGAGATGGGTCGGTAGTTTTTGAGGTCCGTGAGGTCTGCTGTGGGCTTCTTTACCAGGGGTCTGACTTCTGCATGTTTCCAGTCATTGGGGAAGGTTCCCGTCTTGAAGGTGGTGTTGATGGTGCGTCGTAGTTCTGGGGCGATGGCAACTCTGTGGTAGATGTGCGGCGGGCTGGGTCCGTGGGGGCCCCCGAGTGGATGCCCTTCATGGTTGAAGTGGTGTCTTTGGTGGTAACTGGGGTCCAGGAGGAGATGGTAGGCTGGCTGGTGTTGCCGGGGGGTGATGGTGTCGGCATCGGGTGTCTGGTCGTTGAAATGGTCATAGAGGTCCTTGATTTTAAGGTGGAAGTAAGATCCGAGCTTGTTGCAGAGGTCCTGGGAGGGGGTGAAGTCCGTGGTTTTGCTGGGGGGGGGGGGGGGGGGGGTTGGTGAATTCCTGGATGACTTTGAACATCTCTTTGGAGTTGCTGGAGTTGGCGACGATCTTGTTTTGGATGAAGGTCCTTTTGGTGGATCCGATTCGTTGGTGGTATTCCGTCATGGCGTTCTTCTGGGTGGTGCGGTCTTCTTGTATTTTGCTGTTTCTCCAGCTCTTCCCAAGAAGTCTGCAGGCACATCTGGATTCTTGGAGGTCGGTGGAGAACCAGATGGCTTTCCTGGGGTGCTGTCTGTCGGAGTTGCGTAGGGGTGCGAGCTTGTCGGCGCAGTTGGAGATCCATCTGTGGAGTTCTTTGGCTGCGCTGTTGGGGTCGGCCGAGATGGTGGGGGGGACGTGGTTGAGGGTGCAGTTGATCTACTCCACAGTGATTTTGCTCCAGTTCCTTCGCACGGGTTGCGGTGCCGGTTTGGGGGCGGGGGTTTGTTGACATTGAAGTGTACGCAGTGGTGATTCGTCCAGAGGAGTTGAATGGTGTGGCTGAAGTGGATGCTATTGCCTCCTGCGAAGATGGGGTCAAGGGTGTACCCTGCCTTGTGGGAGGGTGTGGTGACAAAATGTTTCAGGCCTAGGTTTATTAGGTTGTCCAGTAGGGAGTTGGGGTCGCTGAGGTTGTCGAGGTGGAAGTTCAGGTCTCCGATGAGTATGTAGTCCATGGAGGCGATGGCGTGGGGTGTGATGAGGATGGCGATGGTCGTGGCGAATGGGGCGCAAGGTCTGGGGGGTCGGTAAGAGAGGGTGCCGCGCAGAGTGGTTCTAGGGCTGGTCTGGATCTGGAAGTGAAGGTGTTCAGTGGTGGAGATAGAGTCGGTGGTGGAGATGGAGAGTTGGAGGGAGCTCTTGTGTGTGATGGCGAGTCCTGCATCCAGTCGGTTGGGGTGGCCATTCCTCTGGATCTTGTATCCGGCGGGGATGGCGGTGGTGATGTCAGGGGCGGATGAGGCGTTGGTCCAGGTTTCTGTGAAGAAAGCTACATCTGGTGAGAGGGTGCCGAGGAGGTCCCAGATCTCCACAGCATGTTTGTGCAGGAAGCGCACATTGAGGAGGATGCACCTCAGGGCTTCGGAGGTGTTGGTGTTCGATGCGGGGGTGGTGTCCATGGGGGTGCTGATGATGTTGAAGGTCTGGCGGCAGTGGTGGCAAGAGAACTGTCCATGGGTAGTGTTCAGCGCGAACAGCTGGCAGTTGTTGTTCCTCCTGGGGTTGAGTGCGAGGAGTGTGGCTGAGTCGTAACAGTGGATGGTTGGAGATCCAGGGTCCCTGGCGCTGGTCGTGGTGGGTTACGGACGGGGGCAGACAGGCTCGCCTTTCGCACGCCTTCGGCCGCCATTAATTTGGGGAGGAGGGCAGGAAGCTCAGCTGGGAGGCGGGAGAGTGAGAGGCAGGAGGGGAGGGGCCACGGGGGAGCAGCGGCGGGATAACGAGCAGGACGTGACAACAATACTTACACCTCATCACCTAAATAAAATAACAGCACAGGAAAAAATGGGCACAGTGAGGCAGGTGGCAGCAGGCAGGCTCTAACCCTGCCGGATCCCTATGAGAGGCAATGGCATAAAGGTAGAGCTACTTGGGGGGACAGCAGGTTCCTGTCCGGAGTCAGAGGTCTTGCTTGCTCGTCCCAGTAGAGGCCACCATTAAATAGGGGAGGTGTGCGGGAAGCTCAGCTGGGAGGCGGGAGCATGAGAGGCAGGGGGAGGGGCCGTGGGGGAGCAGTGGCAGGATAACGAGCAGGACGTGACAACAGTGGCAGTCACAGGTGTAAACAGTACTTAGCCCACAACACCTAAATAAAATAACACCTAAATAAAATAACAGAACAGGAACAGAGGACAAATGGGCACAGAAAGGAAGGTGACAGCAGGTAGGCTCGAACCCTGCCGGATCTCTATCAGCGGCGACAGTACAACAGCGGAGCTACTGGGAGAGACAGCAGGTCCCTGACCGGAGTCAGAGGTCTGATACACTCCATAATCCTGCTATTGATTCTACCTTTTTTTTCTATACTTTGTATCAATGTTATGCAATAAACAATAAAAATAAGTTATAAAAATCTAAGATTTTCACACTAATCTGGATTTCCACACAAGTCATAATGACGGCCTTAGTATATCTTCTGGGACAGCGCTTATTTCAGTCCCAACAATTCTTAGTTCAGTGGCATTCTAATTTAAAACTTTATTTCCTGAGTTGATAGGTGGATTTACAATTGACTAGTTTAAAAATACTTTGACTGCCTTTTATTGAGAAACTTTCGGGTGATTACATTTGCATCTTGTAACTGATTAATAGGGTCTACTTTAATTTGGCTTTTAATGACCTTAATAGAGGCATTACCTCATCTAAAATTCAAAGACTATATTTATATTATCACTTCCTCTGTCTGGAGAGTAACATCTGCGCTCTCTGATTCTGTTATCTCATTTTAAATAAACATATGCATTGCTGTTTATAGGTTAAGGGTGGCTTGGAAGATGTTTTGTGGACTAATGCATAATTTAAAAAAATATAACACTCCTATAGAGGATCGAATTTATGTTGGATATTCATAATCAGAAACAACTACTTATTTACAACTTTCATTCTTGTAGTAAGAGGGACAATTAATGCACTGCTCCAATGATTACTTGAAGTGAAGGCTGATACTTTTCCCCTTATTTCTTAATCTCTTCTCCCTCCTGGTGTCTCCTCTTCTTTTTCTATGTGTACACTTCCCTGGCAAGGCATTGACCTCAGGACTTAAGAAGTGGCAGGGGACAGAGAGGTAAAGAGAATTGTGCAATAAGAGGGGGCAGCTGAGGGTGAAAGGAGGTAGATAGGGATGAGGTAGGGAGCTAGGTGAGGGAGGCAAAGACAGAAGGTAAAGTGAGAAAAAGTAAGTAGTCTGGAACAAATTGTAAAAAGAGACAGAAAGTCAAAGATGTAGGTAGAGAGGTAGAAAGACAGGTTGGGTATTAGACAAGGGTAGAGAGCTAAAGGTAGGGAGGTTGAAGGGTGTTGTGTACACCAGTGGGTGAGGTAGAGTGGGAGAAAGAGAGAGATAAGGCAGGAAGAGCGGTTAGTTGGGCAAAGGTAGAAGCAGAAAGCATTAAGGTTTGTTTGAATAACTTTATTCGATGTAGAAAAAAAACATCATAAAAGTATAAAACGGGTTAAAAGACAAGAACACTGGAAAGATTACATTAGAGATCATTTTTTTTCCCGAATAAAGGGCTAAGTCCACAGTCCCCAATACAGACTTACTAAAAATTCGGTGGGGGATATGATGTACAAGGCGAAATGATACATAAATCCAAATAACAGTATAATTAAAGCCCGTCCATATCAAGTGAGCTCAAAATAACCAATGCCCACAACGGCTTATTTGACTATTTTTCATTTGGCAAGCTTTTGCCTTATCCTCCATGCATTAAGGTAGTTAGGTAAAGAGGTCATATAGTGAGAAAAGTCTAGAGAAATGCAAGGTAGAGATAGCGGTGAGGAAGAGATTGAGGCAAAATTAGAGTAAGGTTAAGGGTAGAAACATAGGAGTGTAGAGAGAAAAGTGCTGTGGAGAAACATAGATGATGTAGAGAAAGAGAGGCAAAGTTGACATAGGATTGAAGAAGGGAGATAGAGAGAGTGAGTGGTGAAGGAGAGATACAATGGAGGTAGCGAATTGTATAAAGATAAAGAGGGATGAGGTAGAGAGGACGAGTTGAAAGAGAGAAGGAGGTACAAAGAGAGATGAGTGAGAAAGCGCAGGTTGAAAAGGATGTAGATTACCGACAGAGTCAGAGATAAACGAGTAATGTAGATAAAAAAGTAAGATAGAATTGGAAGGAAGGTAGAGAGAGTGTTTGGGTAATTAGTAATGTTATGTTATGTTATGTTATGTTATGTTATGTTATGTTATGTTATATGATTTGTAAAGTGCATGGCTGTCCTGGCAAAGGGACGTCCCAGAGCTGACTGCCAGGAAGAGAGTGATGGGAAAGGAAGCTACCGATCATCGAAAGAGCCAGGTCTTCACAGCCCTTCTGAAGGCAAGGAGGATAGAAATTCTTCTAATGGAATGAGGCAGAGAGTTCCAGAGGGTCCGCGCCAGCGCCTTAAATGAATGCCCTCCCACTCTGGTTCTGTGAAACCGAGGGACTCATGCCAGGTGCAGGTCAGCTGAGCATAGAGCATGTGTTGGGATGTAGGGACAGCAAGATCACTCAAAATCGCTGGGCCAGAGCCTGCAAGGATTTTGTGAGCAAAGCGCCTTAAAATGGATTCTCTGCTCTATAGGCAGTCAACGAAGGCAATGCAGAAGGCGGAGACTGAGCAGTGCCTCGGCAGGGCAAACAGCGTGCAGGCTGCGGTGTTCAGAGTGCGCTGCAGCATTTTAATCACAGATTTATTGAAGCCAAGGAGCAGACCATTGCAATAGTCCAGCCTGGCTAGAATAATGGCTTGAACAATCAGCTGGCGAGTGTGGGGGTAAAAACAAATCAATATGGGTTTTAGGCCGCGCAGCAAGACAAAACAGGTTCCTGCAACAGACTTGGCATGATCTTCATAGGTAAGAGCGCTATCAACCCAAATAATGAGGTGGTGTGTGAGAGTTGAGGTAGACCAATGAGATAGAGCAGTGAGGTAGAGGGTGGTGAGTAAGAGAGAGGGGTAATTGAGAGAGTTGTGGTATGGAGACATGAGATTTAGAGGTGAGGTAGGTGAAGGAGAAACAGAGAGAGGTGAGTGAAAAGTGAGCACTTTCTCACTTTTCTAACTCTTTGTAAAAGTCATGCATCAGATCCACTTCATGACTTTTGGATAAAACGGCAGACAGATCAACTACTGAAATGGGTGGCTCTCACATTCACATTTTGACTTGCAAATCTTGCTCTGTTTCCCGTTTATTCCAGGTCTGTTACTCGCGTTGTCCATGCCTCTGGGTCGCCCAAAGGGATGGGAGCAGCATGACCTGTGCTGGAAGGGGATCTCATGAAACATGCTATGCCACAGAGGCTAGTAGATAAACTACAAGTTTGAATAAAGTATGTGCACTGAAAGTGCAAAATCGAATATTATTTACAAAGAGGGGCATTATAAAGCAGCATTTAAGTTTATTGAGTAAGAGATAGGGCGGAAGACCAACATTCTTGGCAACATTCTTGGCATTCTTAGGCATAAATGCTCAGACGTACAATGGCTACGCACACAGAATTTATAAACAAATATATTTTACTGAAAATAATTTATTTAAAATAGTACCATTGTCTACTTAGAGAATAACAGAAGCAACAAGATAAAGTACTTACGAGCTTTGTGATTTTTCTGTTTATAACCTCTCCTTCTTCTTTCATTTTGTCAGCTGCTTCGCCACGGTTGGTCCTATTTAGGCGTAATCGCTGTTTCATGATCTGTGATATGTACTCCTTGACTAAGTACTTGTGAACTTCAGTTAGAAAGTCCTACCGATCAAAACACAAAGTATAGTGTTAGACCAGAGCTAGAAAGTACAAGTCTTCTTTTCCATGATGTATCTTAGCATGGTGGTCTGACAACTAGGGCCTTATTTAAAGGTGGATGTAATAATGACATTCGTCAGGTTTCCGACTGCCTATAACTTGCTTTCCTCACCTCATATAAAACTTTGGAATCTGATTAGTGTCTAAGGCCAGAGCCTTAACTGACCCTGCCATCAAAAACACACTACGGGCGACCCAGCCACCACAGGACCGCTAGTTCCACGGTGTCTGACTGCCCGCTTTATATAGGGTGGGCTTGCACCCTGCCAGTACCCGGATGTATGAACTTAAAACAACAGATCTTGCCAACAAACAGCTAAAGCTGTCTATACCTGAGATCTTAAAAGACCACCACATAATTTCATTTATACAGGCATTAATGTACACGGAAACTAATGTGTAACTGCCCAAGCAGAAAGCCATGCCTTTCAACTATGCACTTCATATGTTTGGACACTAGTTTATAAATCACAGGCTTTCCACTTCAAATGCGCTCATTGATTTCAATCTTTTGACTAAAGGAAACATATTTTAACACAATACACATACATATAAAACACATTAAAGTCAGGTGTAAACCAAGTTCCTTTTCTCTGTTGTAACTTTCATTTTTTGTTCACTATCTGTAAGCCAGAGCAATACATGCAGACTGCAGAAACATTGCACATGTACATAAAATGAAAGACACAATGGGAGGGTACAGGGTAGCAGAGAATAGTTGAAAACTATTAGAAGTGATGAATACAAATCTATACTACCATGATGTTGCTTTAAATACGTACATTGGGAAACATTCATTGCATGCCCTGCACTTACCACTTTACAAGTACAGATTGTGACGGTCTCAGGAGGGAAAGCATCACTGGTAGGAATCTATAAAGATTTGAAGCAAAATGTATAAGTACATGAGATGGGCCAGTGTTGTAAATGCAAGATGGGTTAGATTCATGAATGTTCATGATTACATTATGGAACTTAGATCTTAAATCAATCCTTATTTAGACATTGGTGTGTAATTCAATGTGTTAACCACTTTTCTAAGTGAAAGTCAGATTTGTGTCAGGAAAAAAGTCTGTCATTGTATCATAAAGTGTAAAAGAGACAGAAAAAACACTAAATTGTTGCAGTTTATTAATGTGCGGTTTTAAATGTAATTTACATCAGTGGGTGTGCATTGGGGTGAGTCGGAGTAGTGGCCTGGAAAATCTTATGCAAACTTTGGACCGCCGAGTGCACATTTAGTGGTGATTCACAATCATGTGTAAATGCTTTTCCCACACTTTGAAGCACAATTAAGATCCTCCTGAATTCTGTGTAAGTGAAGCAGCACACAAGAGGTGCACACAAAGAGTGTGCAATAGTTCCAGGAAAGGCAGAAATTCAGCTTAATAGCTTTGGAACAAATAAAGAAAAAACACATTGGTAAAGCCTCTGCGCCTGGCTTTCAACTGCAGTTCGCCATGTCATTTCAGTTTGGACCTAGCCGTATGCAAATCAGTCTTGACACTGCTCTCCATGGGAACAGTCCAGCCCAAAATGCCAGGCCAGGTCCTACCTGGACCAGAAATAAGCATCCTGGGACCAGTTTTGGGGTATCACCCCTCATCAGGCAGGCTAGCTTGAATCCGGTGGCATAGCGAGCATGGAACCCACGTCTGGGCATATCCTGCCCACTTAGGGTGACAAATGCATAAATAACAGATGATGGACGGAATGCTGAATGAATCAAACATTCAACCCCAGTCACAGATGTGGGTCAAATCCATGTTTTTTTTTGCTCGCCATGCCATTCCGGTTTGGAGCTAGCCATATGCAATCATCTAAATGTAAAATAGTCCTGCACGCACTGAAATACAAGAAGTCCACAGAAGGTAGAATGATATACCTAACAGCAAATAACATGCATTAGGAAATTAATCTCTATTTATATATTTTTTTTAATTTATAACAAAAGCTCTGTCAAATAGCTAAAGATGCCTAGACCTAAAACCACTTAAAAAACGAGATTCCTGCATTTTTTCTCAACCATAAGCATACCCATAACCGTACACACTCTCGTAATAAGGAAAGATCACAAGCCTGGGATCAGGTAAAGTGGTACCAACAGGTTGATCAGTGAATTATATGGACTTTCTAGGATGAGTTATCGAGTTAAGACAAGTCTAAATTTAGTCTAGTATAAGCCCAAATATGTATTTGATTGGCCACACAAGAGTAAATTATGACAGTTTATAGGCGCAACTTGCACATACCACACTGTCATCTTTTTGATGCATTGGCCTTCAAGCCCAGAAAATGAAAACCTTTGCATTATAAAAGCATGGATCAGTCTAAGTCAGTTACGGAGCTTACTGTAGTGATTCCATGAAACTTATTTGCAGGAGTATCACAGAGGAATAAACAGTCTTGCCTGTGACACAAGGGATGAGATGACGTTTTCCGAGATCTTCAGTATTGTTATATGAAAACTTGCAGGTATGGCAATTACTGTATGACATGCTTCTATATGTAGAAATATGATATCATGGCTTTGATGGTGGTGAATCAACACTGTGGGCCTGATTCACAAAGGGCCTTGTAGCATTCTTAGCTTCTTAGAGTTCTACACCTGTTGCCAGGTGATATGTTATTCTCTGACTAGGATGTAACTTCAGTTGGAGCCAGGATGTTAAGCTGAAGACAAGCTGTTACTGGATGGGATCTTTATTTCTGGAACAAACCTTTATCTACATTTATATTTATGCGTGGATTGCATTCTTACATTTGGCGATGAAGGATAGCTCTATGACCAGAAAAATAAAGAGGATCCAAACAGCATTTCTTCAAAGAAAGATAAGAAAAATAGTTGTCTTCAATATACATCTACCTAAGGTATTCTCTATCCTTCACCCTTTTTTTTTTTTTTTTTTGAAAACCTTTATTTCGAAATTCAGGACACAGCTATTCAGCCGACAGCCCGAAGGTTCGGCAGCATTGCAAGTTAGATACAGTAATGTGTCCCCAATACAGTACGATGAGTAATGCAAAGGTCCAATTTTACATAAACACAGAAAAAACACACAACAAACCCCAGCAAGGCAGAAACATTGAAATCCCATGGCGAAAGCCCCCAGGGGAGGCAGGACCCCACTCATCTACTAAGTATAAGACTGTGTGCGGAGGAAGAAGGGGAACAGCAGAGGCCCAGAACGGTTACCAAAACCAAACTGTGCTGGAAGGTAGGTCAGGGGGAAAGCTGTTCCTCGGGAGGTTCCAGGTCCGGGGCAAGACATATTCCCCCCCTGTATTGGTTCCACCGCCCCCAGATGGCATGCCACTTCCGGGGGCGACCTCTAGAGCAGTAGACCGTCTTCTCCCTAAACATGCTCCAATCCATGTTCTCCTTCCACGCGGTCAGTGTAGGGGGTCCCGAGGAGCCCCATAATCGTGCGATATCCCTTTTAGCTACCATGTTACCCAGAGTCACCCATTGGGTCTGTGCCTCATCGAGATCAGTGGGCCCCCAGACGTTCAGGAGGCAGCACCGCGCCTCCGGCTGTACCACAATGCCCGTCACCTCCCCCATAACTGCATGGACTCTCCTCCAGAACTCCACAATGACACCACATTCCCAAATGTTGTGCAGGAAAGTACCCACCATACCACATCCCCTTCTGCACAGGCCGTCCTCCGAGAATCCCATGTGGACCAGCCTTGGCCCCGTAACATACACCCGGTGCAGTATTTTAAGCTGCACCAGCCTCAGACGCGACGGGATCGCAACCTCCTTAGGCGAAGAAACCGCTGACTGCCAGTCCTCATTATCCAACTCTAGGCCATCCCTGGTCCACTGTTCTCTCAGCCCCAATAGCAAGTCTGCCCGGACGTTTATCAACTTCTTATATATGAGCGAAATCGTGCTCTCGGGCATATGACCATCAAGGACTCGGTCCTCAAGGGGAGAGGACTCCGGCACCTTCTCACCCTCCACGAGGACTGATCGGAGGGCGTGACGCAGCTGGATATACCTAAAATACTCTGAAGGCCCTAGCTCAAACTCAGTCTGCAACTCCTCGAAGGACTTCACCCTCCCCTTATGCAGCACATCTCCCACCTTGGATATACCTATCAGGTCCCACTTATCAAAGCCCTTCGTGTGCCAGAGTCTTCCCAGCCTTTCCGATTCAAACAATGGGGTAGCGAGGGTGAGCCTATCCTTCCAGCCCAGCGAGTCGGTCGCCATCTTCCATACGCGCACCGCCACACCTGTGGGCCCCGTGAGGGACGAGTCTAGGGACCGCGAATACAACGCCCTGTAGTAGTTGCCGCCGCGCAGCAGCCACCTATCCATGGCATACCCAGGGCTGAGGGCAGGGCCGTAAAACCCATGGTTGATCGCGCTCAGCTGCGTGGCCCAATAGTACCGTCGGATGTCTGGGAGCGCAATGCCCCCATCGTACCATGGGAGCGTCAACTTTGAAATAGCTATTCGCGGCCGCCCATCCCACAGCAACGTCCTTTGGAGGCCTTCGACCTCCCAAAAGTATTTGGCCGGTACCCAGTCCAAGGTGTTCTGGAGGGCGTAGAGGAAGCGGGGAAGAGACATCATTTTGAACAGGGCCGCACGCCCAACAAGGGAGAGCGGCAGCCTCCGCCAACCTTCAACATCTCGCCTCAAGCGTGCCAAGGGGGGGAGCAGGTTCCTCTCATAGCGCACAACAGGGTCCATGGATATAAAAATCCCCAAATACACAAAACCTTGCTGGGCAACCTGTATCGAGCATGTTCTAGGAATCGGTGGGACCTCGCCACTAAGAACGTACAAGTACGATTTGCCCCAATTAATCACAAGCCCCGAGTTCCTACCGAACGATGCGAGTACGTCACAGACCACTATAAGTGACTTCTTTGGTGAGGCAAGATACAACAGGATATCATCGGCATAAAGCGAAATACGGTCCTCGTGATCAGGCGACCACCGAAGGCCCCGTATATCCGGGTGCCAACGTATCCACGCAGCCAACGGTTCAAGGGCGAGGGCGAACAACAGAGGCGACAGGGGGCAGCCCTGCCGAGTACCCCTACCAAGCTGAAACGGGGTAGATGCCCGACCATTCACCACAACATTCGCTAGTGGCCCCTCGTAAAGCAACCGGACCCAACTCACAAACCCGCGACCGAAACCAAACTTGGCCAGCACGGCCCATAAGTATGCCCACTCCACCGTGTCAAAGGCCATCGTGGCATCAAGAGATGCCACAACAGCCGGTTCACGCAGCGTGCCCGCCCTGGCGATGACGCCATGAAGACGCCTAAGGTTCAATGCTGTGTTTCGGTGCGGGATAAAGCCAGATTGATCCGGGTGGACCAGATCGCCAAGTACCCTAATCAGACGGGTAGCCAGGAGTTTGGCCAGAATTTTCGGCTCAGCGTTGAGGAGTGAAATGGGCCGATAGGAGGCGCATCTATCTCGGGGTTTACCCTCTTTGTGTATGACCACGATCTTCGCCAGCCGCTGATCCAACGGAAGGATCCCATCTCCCCGCGCCTCCAAAAACATGGCGCGCAGGTGAGGGGCGACCCTATCCGGGAACAGTTTGTACAGATCGATCGGCAGTCCGTTCGGTCCAGAGGCCTTACCCGAATTCAACGCGCGAATCGCCCCCGCCACCTCGTCAACCGTGATGTCGCCATCCAAATCGTCCCTATCTATGTCAGAGAGGCAGGGCAACTCGATATCACGGAGGAGATCAGACGAGTCCTCGGGCGGCCTGTCCGACACAGAGGAATAAACCCTATGAAAATACTCCGCGAAACACTCCACAATCCCCTCAGGTTCCACAATCGCCTCTCCCCCCTCTCCAGTCAACTCTGGCACCACTCTATTGACCCGTTCCTTCCTGTCCAGCCACGCCAGGAGTTTCCCTGCCTTATCTCCAACATCATACAGACGGCCCTGTTGTTCCCTGCTGAGGGTCTTGGCGGCGTCCGTCACCAGGTCCCTATACTCCGCCTGCTTCAAGCAAAGCTCATGCAATGAGGACTCTGTGACCTCCTCCTCCATATCCCCCTCAAGGGCCACAATCTCCTCCTCCACTTGCCGCACTTCGCAGTCCCTCCGATTCTTGGCAGTCACCACCAGGGAGAGGGCCTCCCCCCGAAGCACGGTCTTAAAAGCTTCCCACAGCGAGATCGCCGAGTCCACGGTTCCCAGATTGTCCTTAAAGTAATTATCTACCTTCTTTACCAGGGCGCTGCGCATCTTGGGGTCTCGGAAATACCATGGGTTAATGGGGGCCACCCTCCCTCCTCCCTCCCGTCCGAGATCCAGCCGGATCCACACTGGCGAGTGATCAGAGATACCACGTGCCATGTGCCTCGCCTCGGATATCAACGAGGCATGTGCGGCCAGAGTGAGCAGGTAGTCAATCCTGGAGAGGCTACCATGCGCCCCGGAGTGAAACGTGTATTGACTCTGTGTGGGGTGCCGGAGCCTCCAGCAGTCTATCAGGCCAAACGTGTCCAGGAGGTCTGGAAGCCATTTCTGAGCCCCCCCTGTGTCCCTGGGCGGGTATCTATCCAGCAGTCCGGAACCCACAGCGTTGAAATCCCCTCCCACTAACAGCATGCCCCCCGGGAGAGTCAGCAAAGCCCTGCCCAATTCAGCAAATGTGGCGGCCTGCAGGGCCGGCGGGACATATACCGAAACCAAAACCAAAGTCCTTCCTTCCCACCGCCCCGCCACCGCCACAAACCTCCCCCTATCGTCAACAATGGTGGAGTCCACCTCAAAAGGCAGCGATGCTCTAACGAGGATGCCCACACCCCTGGACCCAGAAGTGAATCCCGAGTGTGCAATGAATTTATACCCCTTCCTATTCAGGGCATAGCACGTATTGCCTATGAGATGCGTCTCCTGCAGCAGTACAACGTCTGGCATTGAGCGTTTCAGAAATTGCAAAACAATCCCCCTCTTAATGCGATCCCCCAAACCATTAACATTCCAGCTTATAACACTTAGGCCTCTACCCCCCATCCTCAAACGGAAAGAGGCCCACCCCACACCCGAGGCGCCACCATGGAACAACCCTGAGGATAATCATCATGCCTTGCAAAAATAAACCCCCCACCGACAAACTCAAACTCCCCATAACTCCCCCCACCCTGCACCCCTGCTGCAGCTTAAAAAGCCCCCCCAACTTGCAGTGTGCCTGTCGCCCTACAAAAACAAAAATCTACAAAAAGTACCCCAAGGGAGGAAAAGAGCACCCCTCGTCCTCCCGTAACCCTCCACAGTTACTGCACTCTGTTCAAATCTTCAAATATGGTCAAATCAAGTCAGGCCGGCTTTGAGATATCAGCCCTGTCCATCTCGGCCACTGTCTCCATGCTCAGCTGTGTCGTCCTCGGTCCGTCGCCGGGGCAAAGCGTCCAGCCATTCGTCGGCCATAACAGGAGAGTCAAAAAAGAATGTCCGATCTTCATGCACCACCCGTAGTCTGGCGGGGAAAAGCATGGCATATTTTAGGTCCCGTTCCCGAAGTCTTCGCTTCACCCCCAGAAAGCTCTGTCTCTGTCTCTGCACCTGCTGGGTGAAGTCCGGATAAAAATTCACCGACGCATTCTGGAAGGGGACTGGGCCCGTCACCCTCGAAGCTTGCAGGATAGCGTCCCGATCTCGAAAATGGAAGAGCCGGGCGACAATCGGCCGCGGCGGGGCACCCGCCTTGGGCCGTCCGCCCGGCACCCTATGGGCCCTTTCCACCGCAAAAAACTTCCCAAGGCCCTTAGGCTTCAGATGATTGAGGACCAAATCTTCCACAAGCAGGTCCGCCGAAGCCTCATCCGAGGACTCCGGGACCCCGATGACGCGCACGTTGTTGCGCCTGGACCGGCTCTCGAAGTCCTCCAGCCGGCGGGCGGCGAGATCACTCTCGGCCCTCAGCTTCCGGACCTCGTTCTGCAGATCCGCAACCTCATCAGTGAGGCCCGTGGTCTTGTGGTCCAGGTCCTTAACGCGTTCGTTTGTCTTGCCCAGGTCCGAGCGGATCAAGTTGACATCCACCAGGATGGCATCCACCTTATGCGCCAGGGCCTCGAATTGCCTCCCCATCGAGGTCTGCATCCCATCAAGCGCGCCCATGACATCCTGCAGGGAGAGCTCCGGTGTCCCAGGCGAGTCCTCCTTCTGGGCATCCGGCGCCTGGCTCGATCCACTCGGCGATGTCTTCAGGAGGGCGTAGCGGTCCATACTGTTGACTTGGGAATACGTTCCCCGCCTGGTGGACTTAGTCTTCGGCCGATCTCCTTCTGCCTTGCCCGACATAATGGACTCCAGGCAGTCCAATGCAGTGAAGACCGTCCCCTCCCAGAGAGAGGTATAAAGAGTGAGCAGGTCAGCCTTGTTCTGCCAAAGTAGCCCACCGAGCGTCCCCGGGGTTATAAAGCCACCCAGAGCACTACAGTGTCCGGGCAGACAAAGGGAACGAAACCGAAAGTGAAAGAGCGAGGGCCTCCGTCCGACAGTTCACACCTCACCAGGCCGTTGTTGATCAACTAGGAGTCGGGCATCCTGCCAACTCTAGCCCCTGGCATCTCCGGGAGTTAGGCCGCAATCTTTCGCCAGTTTTAAGTCCGGTTCCCGATGGGCGATCCGACCGCGGGTAGCATCAATCGCCTCCCTGACAACTCAGCAACACGATGCCATGCATACCATCAGGATTGGAGACAGGATAGTCGACGGAGGGCGCGAGGGTCTCGGGAGCTCTAAGCTCACGCGGCCATCTTGGTCAGGCGCTAGGCTCCTCCCCCCCTTCACCCTTTTTAACCCTGCATGAAAACAAAATTATCTTGGATTTAAATTTGAGAGGTAAGAGATAGTTGGGAGGTTTACATTGCATCGATTTGGATAACACTAGAAAGCCTGAAAGTTCTTTGAATGACTTTTAAGTGTTGACTTTATGATTAATATTTTGGCGCTTGCTTACTGGCGTAGGACAAAGCTCATTGGTTGGAAGAGTTGCAGAGGTTCGAGATATAGATATGGCATTGAATGCGCTTGTTCTGTGAAATCGTTGAAATCTTTTAAAGAGGAGTTTCACTTTTGGACATTGTGTTTTTCGTGCGGGGCGACATACCGTTTGTGTTCTGAGGGAAGCTGTTGCCTTTAACTAAAAATCATGGACATTCTGCGTGCTTGTTAAGCCAAGACGCATTTTTGAATTCACTTGCCTGAATTTGTCCGCGTAACTTGGAACTCTTGGAAAGTCGATCCTCGTTCCGGCATTGTTATTTCCAGCCTTGAGCCTTGGAAGATCTGCCACGACGTATCGCGTCATCAAGGAGTACGCACAAGGAAGGCATATTATTCAGCATTGTTCATGCCTGACCTAGCCTCAAGGACGCATTACATCATCACGTATAACGCACAACGTGGGGGCCATTTTGCAAATCAAACTAGTGAAACGCATACGGAGACCTTTATGTATTTCAGCGTATTGCTACAGTGACACGCACACTTTTGAGTTATAGAGTTAAGTGTGTACAGTGACACGCACACTTTTATGAAATACATCAAAGCCTTTCGGCGTGTTACTACAGTGACACGCACACTTTTATGAACAAAAACAAACCTGCACAGTGACACACACATTGTTGTTGATAGTGTTAAGTGTGCAAACTTGTGTGAACAGCGACAAGTGCTTGCAGTGGCACGCACACTTCTCTTCATTTATTTATGACAATGCACTAGTGTGTCACAATGGGGAAAATATAACGTTTTCTTGGGAAAGTATAATGTTTTTCTTGGGAAAATTTAAAGTTTTTTGTGTAACCCTCACACTTTAGGAATTTTAAGTTTCTTAATTATCTCAATACTTACCAGTATTTGTCAATAGTTAGTTCAGACAAACGTAAAAGTAGTTATGCAAAACGTAACAGCACCCCCTTTCTTTTTGTCTTCTCCGGGAGATCCACCAATGAAGTGGCAAAAATGGCGCAAAGTTTTCGAGAGGTATGCCAGGGTTTGTGGATCCTCCTTGAGAGCGGAAAGAAAGACTGCATTGTTATTATATTGTCTGGGCTCTGAGGGACAGGAAGTTTTCGACCATCTTCCGTAGTTGGATGACCATAGTCTTAATGAGTATGAATTATGTATAGCCAAACTTGATAAGCATTACTTGCCAAAAGTGAGTACCATTCTTGAGAGATACCATTTTGGACGTAGATCACAACTGGATGAGGAAACTGTTGAGAATTACATAACTTCGCATAGAAAGTTAGCTTCGTCGTGTAAATTTGGTTCCACTCTTGACAAAAGAATCAGAGATCAGTTTATGCTAGGATGCAGTATTGATAAGGTTAGAGAGGAACTGTGGCAAAAAGATGAGCCTACCTTAGATGATGTTGTTGTTATTGCCAAAAGAATTGAACATTCTTTAAAATGTGTAGAGGTTATCAAGAAAGATTGTGAAAAGAAGGATAAGAATTCTGTACATGTGGTTAAGCAATCTCCTAAGGAATCTAAAGATTATAAAAAGAAAAGTCATTTGAATGAAAGCAACGCAAAAGGGGGTTTATCTCATGTAAAATGTTTTCGTTGTGGCAAAGTGGGTCATTTTGCTAATGACAAAGAATGTCCTGGGTGGAAAGCAACGTGCAGCAAATGTAAAAGGAAGGGGTATTTCACGACTGCATGTAAAGGAAAAAGTTATAGAGGTAAAGTCAATGAAATATTTTATGATGTAAATGATTCTTATGAATCTCCAGATGAAGTAGATTGTGGTCAAATTCAAGTCCAAGTAATCCAAAATGAAGAAGAAAAAAATTGTCCCACTGATGAGATTTATGTGAAGGTAAACCAACAAAAGTTCTCTTTGACTCAGGTGCCAAGATCACCATAATTTCGAAAGACTTTAATTTAAAGGAGATCAGAGAAGAAGCAAAGGTTTATTCCCCGGATATTAGATCTTTTGCATATGGGGATGAGCCTATTAAGTTATTTGGCTATTTCTGGGGTCTAATTGATTACAAGAACAGGTTAACCAGTGCTAAAATTTACATTTCACAAAAAGGTGATAGTATATTAAGTTGGTTCCACCAGAGAGATCTTGGTGTGATTTTAGATCCTAGTGCTTCTCCTCCCATTCTACTCAAAGAAAACTTTATTTCTAAATCTGTAGCTGCCATTGATAGCAACACACAAGCAGAGAATCATGTCACCCTAATGTTAAAAGAAAGGTTTCCAAATGTATTTGGTGAAACGTTAGGGTGTCTAAAAAGTTATGTTCATCACATCCGCTTAGCAGATAATGCTATACCTGTGTGTTGTAAGGTACGAGGTATTCCTATTGCTGTTAGGAAACAAGTAAAGGCTGAACTGGAACGCTTAAAAAGGGATGGAATCCTTGAAGAAGTAGAGGTCACCCAATGGCTTGCGCCAGTTGCAGCAGCAAAAAATCTGACGGCTCGCTTCGTCTATGTGTGGACCTTAGGGAGTTAAACAAAAATGTTGTGATAGATAAATATCCATTACCCAAAATTGCAGACATGTTAATGTTGTTAAAAGGGGCTAAGGTATTTAGCACTATTGACCTAAAGTCTGCATACCACCAGATCAGGTTGGATGAAAGTTCTAAAGACTTAACGGCTTTTGTTAACCCCTTTGGCACTTTTTGCTTCCTCAGACTGCCATTTGGGTTGGTCTCAGCGGCCTCAGTCTTTCAGAGGGCCTTAGAGATGGTTTTAAAAGGACTCCCGGATGTGAGAGTACACCAAGATGATATCTTGGTGTTTGGCTTGGATGACAAGGAACATGATTTGAGAGTGTTGGATGTTTTAAATAGGTTGGATGAATATGGGCTTACTGTCAAGATGGAGAAATGCAAGTTTAAGAGAAGCTCCATAGATTATCTGGGTCACACGATTGGAGAAGGTGGAGTTTTGCCAAAGGAAAACTTAGTCACTGCAATACAAAAAATGCCTTCTCCGAATAACAAAGAAGAATTGTTGAGTTTTTTAGGAATGGCTGAATTCTATAGTAAATTTGTAAAGAATTTTGCCTCTCTATGGGCCATATGTAGGAAGCCTAATACCGGTCGGTAACGGCCGATTTTCGGTAAATATCCCGTTACCGACCGGTATTTAGGCTTTTGCTATGTAGGGGGCACATTTCAGGATTCGGTAATTTTACCGATTCTGTAAATACCGAATCCTGAAATGATATGTAGGTGACACTCAAATGAGTGATGTGTAGGGAAAATAATTCGGTATTTAGCACCAAATATATGTTGGTGCTAAATACCGGATACATTGCAAAAAGCAATATTTTGCTGGACTAACAGTGCCATGTGGCAGACATACATGCCCTTAGGGAATGTATGTGCGCCACATGTGCACACATGCAGGAATCAGGGGTGCAACAGGGTGTCACTGTGACACCCTGCCACCCTTGATTGTGCTCCCCCATTACCGATTCGGTATTTACCGATTCGGTAATGGTAACTGGCTTCCCATTGATTCCTATGGGCCTCCTGGCCCATAGGAATCAATGGGAAGGTATGCATCATTACCGAATCGGTAAATACCGATTCTAAATTACCGACCCATTCAGAATCGGTAAATATTACAGATAGATTACCTACATATCATTTACCGATTCATAAATACCGAATCGGTAAAATTCGGTATTTATGAATCGGTAAATGTTAGGCTACCTACATATGGCCCTAAGTGTTTCCATGAGAGAATTGTTACATAAAGGACGAGAGTTTATTTGGAATGAAAACTGGGAAAAAGAATTTTGTATTCTCAAAGAGAAACTTAGTTCAGCACCGAAACTTAGTAGTTTTGACCCTGAGAAGAAATCCTTTCTAGTGACTGATGCCAGCATGAAAGGCCTAGGAGCAGTTCTTCTACAAAGAAACAAGGGGCAAGATCAAGTGATATTGTTTTTGTCTAGAAGTGTGAGAGGAGCTGAATTGAGGTATTCGGTAATAGAAAGAGAAGCACTGGCGGTATATTGGTCAATAAAGAAGTTAAAGAATATGTTATGGGGTGGTGCATTTGAGGTTAGGACAGATCACAAACCCTTGTGTGACATTTTTAAGAAAAAAGGAAATGATGCTGTTTCAAGCAGGATCACAAAATGGGTGGTGGCGCTGCAGGATTATGATTTTGAAGTGAAGTATATACCTGGTGTACAAAATAAGGTGGCTGATGCTTTGTCTCGGTTAGTTGTAGATGATGGTACTAGTACTGAGGAAGAATATGAACAGGATGGAGAAATGGTATGCATTGTTGAAGGGGGAGTCATTGATAAAGAAAAATAGTTAAAGGCTGCGGTTGAAGCTGAAGTGTTGTTAAAGGTACAGGAGTGTATAAAAAAAGGATGGAATGCTAAGACCAAAGATGATGAAGTAGATACATTTTGGCATGTCAGGGATCAATTTTCAGATCAAGATGGTCTATTGGTCAGAGGCATAAGGCTTATTCACCAAGCTGTCCTTAGAGAAGAACTTGTTTCTTTAGCACATGATGGCCATCTGGGAAATTCAAAGACTAAGGAGCTTTTAAGGCTATCATATTGGTGGCCAGGAATGGATGTTCAAGTGGAACGGAGAATAAGAGATTGCATGCAGTGTGCTTTGAACGGAAGAGTGGCTAAACCTAAAGTTCGACCTATGATTATAAGGGATCGTCCAGATGGTCCTTGGAAAGAAGTTGGTTTGGATATTGTTGGCCCTGTTTGCTCGTCTGGCACTGAGTGGTACATATTGGTTCTTGTTGATTTATTTTCAAGATGGCCTGAAATAGCTATAACACGTGGAATTGAAACTAAAAATGTAAACGTTTTTTGGGAAAAACTTTTTGACAGAGAAGGCATATCGAGTGTCATCCTTACAGATAATGGGGTACAGTTGGTTTCAAGGGAGATGGAGGATTTCTTGTCTGCACATGGAGTTAAGCATAAGAAATCTTCCTTATATTACCCAGAAACCAATCGTTTAGTAGAGCGCTTTAACCAAGTGCTGAAAGAGACAATTGAAATGGCAAAATCAGCAGGCCTGGATTGGCGCACATAAGTCTTTAAAAAGCTGAAAGTCTATAGGTTATCTCCACATGCTGTCACAAAAAGAACTCCTTTTGAATTGTTCAGGGGAAGATGTGCCAACTCTTTGGTGACACCAAGTTGGGTTAATGATTTACAGCCAGACCGCTTTGTAGAAAGTGAAAAATGTGACTGGAGGTTAGCTGAATCTAAAAGAATAGATGCAAGGAAAGAACTTCATGATGTCAGAAAAAGCATAAGGAAAACAGTTGTGAAAGTTGGTGACTGGGTTGTAATTAAAAATCCTTGTAAAAGTAAATCCAAAGGAGCATTTTTTAAACCTATTCAAGTCATTAAGATCTTCAACAATGCCATCAAAACTGCTGATCATCGCATTTTGAATCTGAACAGGGTGGTGGTAGTTAGGAGGACTTTGTTCATGGATCTAAAAGAACATCTGGAAGTTTGGAGACGGATTCTCCAACTTATAAAAAAGAACAGGTTCGTCCAAATGATGTTCCAAATGCTTTGCGCAAGACATCAAGGATTGTTTCTTCTCCAACTTATTTAGGAGACTATGTTAAGTAGTATTTTCTTTTGTACATATATTTGTTGTTTACTCATCCTATTTTAATTATTTGTAAAGAAGGGAGATGTGTAGCATTCTTAGCTTCTTAGAGTTCTACACCTGTTGCCAGGTGATAGAGAATGTTATTCTCTGACTAGGATGTAACTTCAGTTGGAGCCAGGATGTTAAGCTGAAGACAAGCTGTTACTGGATGGGATCTTTATTTCTGGAATAAACCTTTATCTACATTTATATTTATGCGTGGATTGCATTCTTACAGGCCTCCACACTCGTGACGGAGGTCCCCCAGTCGTTTCGGGAAGCCTGCAATCATGGTGGGACCTCTGCAATGAGAAACTGCAAGGCGGAGATCTCGCCACGAGTGCGGAGGCCCTTTGTGAATCGGGCCCTGTGTTTCAACTATCGCATTTTACCAGATAAGGTACTGATGGAACACTTTCCATTTTACTTACAACCGGTGGTCCTTTCCCCTACAAACAATATGCTTCAACATTCGCACAATTTTTTACTTATCGAGTGAGTTTTGTGAGGGATGAATAACCAATTTCCTTTGCTTTCCCTCCTTTGACGTATCAGCATCTTGATGTTGGTAAACAGGAGGAAAACAAGATGGTGACTTCCAAATCACTTTTGGAGGGATTCTAGCCAATTATGTTCAGTTTATTTCAAGAACACTGGGGACTTTATCCATGCACAGTATTGTTTGTGTTTTTAATATCCCCTAATGTTCCAAAGATAAGCAACAGGTACGTTTTGGATTTTCTCAAAAATAGCTGGACCTTAATTTGCCAACTTGTAACATGCACAAATACACTTCTGTTTTTGTGCCAGTTTGGACCTCTCCTTCTTATACCTCTGGCTGCCCCTGGATTAATCTGCATCATATTTGCTATAATCAGAAGTTGCTCTTATATTTCTCTTTTTTTGTGGCTGTTAATGAGAAATTGCACTATTCTATAGGATTAGGTGAGCGGGATGTCTCAGATACAATGACTAGGAATGTTATTGCAGTAAACAAAACATCACTATAGTTCTTCCATCTTATTTTGAGTGAAAAGGTTGAGACGTTCATTTTGAATACCAAGTCTGGCTCACCTTCTGACCCTTGCTCACAAAAAACTCTGCACCAGATATCTGGGACAGTTGCAGATGGTCAGCTCATGGCATTTATTGAGCAGCATGAACTCCTCAATAAACACAATCTGTTTTTTTTAATGGCCATAGTACAGAATCTGCCTTGGTCTCGGCGAAAGATAGTATTAGATCACTAGCAGATGTGGGGCAGGCTGCGGCACTAATTATGTTATATCTGTCCGCAGCCTCTAATACGGTCTCCCCATTTCTTCTCACTTCCTACCTAGCCCAGCTAGGTATTAAAGATACTGCTTTGAGGGCCTGATTCTAAAAGGGCCTCCACACTTGTGGAGGAGGCCCCGCAGTCGTGGGGAATATTCCCACTCAGGACACAATCTCCGCAATGGGAATTCTCGTTGCGTAGATTCTTTCATGAGTGTGAAGACTCCCCCACAACTGCAGGACCTCCAACACAAGTGCGGAGGCCCTTTGTGAATCAGCCCATGAATGTTTTAAGATCTTTCCTGTCTGACAGAGTACAAACAGTAATCTGTGGACATTTGAGGTCAAAATATTTCTCTCTTCAATGTGGGATACCTCAGAGATCCTCACTAAGTACTACATTATTTTTCTGTACGTGTCTTCATTGGCTAAGCTGATTCGCTCTTATGGCTTTCAGGTTTTGTCTTACGCAGATAACACAGATTTTGTTTTCCTTACGGAAGATGTGCACTCAATTGCCATCAACTTTAGCAACTGCATGAAGGCAATTTATCATCTTTGGCAGTCATCCCTTGGTGGCCAGATGTCCTGGGGGCTCCACCTTCTCGGTTAAGTCTGCAACTCTTGATCACTGGACTCCCCAGATGCAAAACATAGACTGCAGATCAAACAAAGAGAATATAGGGATATTGTGGAGGAGGCAGCCAGAGCCCATTATCTTGCTACCCAGCATAGGGTATATGAGGTGGGAGATAAGGCAAGTAAACTGTTGGCATGGCTGGATAAGTGAGAAATGGCCACTAGATGGGAGTTCGAGATTAAGACAAACGACGAGACCTTAATTAGAGATAGACAAGAAATAGCGGAAGCCTTCGCAGAATATTTTTAACAGGTATGCGCCCCATCAGGGACTTCAACCCTACTTGGTGAGCGGGAATTGTTAGCAACCCTTGGCTTGCCCACCTTGGAAACTACAGATAGACAAGAGTTAGAATCTGATCTCACTGAGGAGGAAGTGGTACGGGCGATTGGGTCACTGCAGGCAGGGAAAGTAATGGGCCCTAGTGGGCTACCAATAGAATTGTATAAGTTAAATACATCGACAATAGCCTCTCACTTGACGAAGATGTACGACAAGAGTGCAAGCAAAGGTGTTCTTCCGATTAGTCAAAGACTAGCTAATATCGTAGTCATACATAAAAGCGGAAAGCCTCCCAATAGTTGTGGTTCGTATCGTCCAATTTCCCTGTTAGATCCTGAGAGTACGATTCTTGCCAAAATTTTAGCTACCCGCTTGTCCCGCCTGCTGCATTAACTGGTCCACCCTGATCAATCTGGGTTTATGCCAGGCAGAGATACTGCGCCTAATCTAAGACATCTCAATGGAGTTTTAGGCAAATTAGGAACTATTAAAGAAGAGGCAGCGATAATGCCTTTAGATGCCAAAATGGCATTTGATATGATTGAATGGCCCTTTTTGCTTGCTGCCCTCGAAAGATATGGTTTCGGAGACAAGTTCCTCTCATGGGTCCGGCTATTATATGCTAAGCCCCTAGCTCAAATTACTGTAAATGGAGGAAAGTCATCTGTCTTCAAGTTGCAGAGGGGTACGCGACAGGGCTGCCCACTCTCTTCACTAATATTTGCGCTAGTCTTGGAACCTCTGGCGATCTGGCTGAGGGAGATCCACTTATCAGAGGGCTTAAGTGGACGGACGAATGGGAAGACAGGATCTCCGTATATGCTGATGATATCCTCCTCTACTTAGAGAAACCAAATTCCTCAATACACAGAGTACTACATATATTCACCCTTTTCCCCAAAATTTCAGGGTATACTATCAATTGGGATAAGTCAATAGTATACATTCTCAATTGTACCGACATCAATCTCCCCAGGGGCTGTGCAGCTAAAATAGTTATGGAGGGGTTTTGATACTTGGGGATCTATGTCACCACAAACCCTACAGTTTTCTATGAAAGAAATCTAGCTCCCCCGCTGTGGCGACTACAAGATGATGTGCAACACTGTAAGTCCCTGCCCCTTACGTTACTTGGTAAAAGCCGCCCTCTACAAAATTATAGCACTTCCCTGGTTTGTTTATTCTCTGCAGAATACACCATATCTAGGCCCCACCAAATATTTCCAGATGATAGAATCAGAGGTATGTATGCTTCTCTGGAATGGCGGCACCCCCCGCATAGCCCTCACTAAACTTATGAAAAGCTGGTATGTCAGAGGTATAGCCCTTTCGGCCATCATATATTATTATTGGGCGTCTCAGCTGATGGCGATAAATCATTAGGTACAATGGCCACAAATGGACACAGCCTACAGAATGGATAGACTTAATATGTCCCCGGGAAATTACTTGAGAGCACTTTACAGGGGTATGAAGAACACTTCGACCTCAACCAATATTACCCGGTGGCACAATGCCATGGTGGCGTTGGGGTGGAAAAATAGGATAACAAAGACTACCCCACTTCTACAACCTACTGGGACTACTATCGACGTACCCAATATTTGATAAATGGGATTTGATTGGGCTGTCTAGGGTCGGTGATTTATAGGCAAAGGGAAAGATTGTCCCCTTTAGTGACCTCCAAAGAGATTATGAGTTGGGTGGAGGGGGAGACATTTCGTTATCTACAGATGCGCAGTGTCTTACAAAAAGCAGTCCCCAGGGGCACCGACCTCCCAGTCTCCTCACCCTTAGAAGACAGGCTCCTGGACGACTATATGGGGAAAGGAGCGATATCATTAACATACAAGAAAATATTGAATAACTCCCCCGAATAGTTAGAGAAAATCAGCAAAACAAGGATGGAGGATGTGGGTGACATGGGGGACGAAGAGTGGCAAGAGACACTGGCATCTACGATGGAGGTGGTGATACACTCACGATTTAAATTGATACAATGAAAAACTTTACATAGGGCCTATTACACTAGTACGCCACTAGTCAAAATAGGTCTGTTAATCTCACCATTGTGCCCCAGAGGATGTGGTCAAGTAGGGACGTTTATACACCAATGGTGGGAATGCCCAGTTGTTAAGAAGTATTGGGAGAAAATAACAACGAGTCTATTAACATTGTGTGGGAGGGACAAGCAGGTCACACTACGATGGTGTCTCCTCAATATATGGGAGGAAACAGATCTTACGGCTAAAGAGATAAAGTGGGTCTCCCTGAGGTGTATGGTTGCTAAGCGTAACATTGCAAGGACATGGAAAGGAATATCCAGACCTAAGTTTCGAGATTGGGAGACAGGCATGGAAAGGTGTATGCAAGCGGAGAGGGCAGTCTATGAAGGGAGAGGTTGCCCACAAAAATGGGCCACGATCTGGGGGAATTGAACAAAAGTAGAAGGATGATAAGTATGCCGGTTACGGATCCCCTGCGCATAAGGAGTAATGCTATGGAAGAATATCTATTTCTGGCTGAATAAACTTGCATTATTACTGTTCCTACCTGTTTTAAGTAATTATATACTTGAAATTGTATGCATACACAGCATAAGATAAATGTCTTGTTTCTTTTTGTGGTTTATGTTTCAATAAAAAGATTTACAAAAAAAAAGTCTGCAAATCTTGAAGTCTTTTTTGATCAAAATTCTCTTTAGATCTTCAAGTGAATCGAATGGTATCCTCATGTTTTAATACTATTAGATGTTTAAGGAAAATGTTTCATTATATTCCATTAATGGGATGGAAAACAGAAGTTCTTGTCATTAATTCTGTAATGTCCTGTATATGAATGTCAATCATTTTTCTTTGAGAAAACTGCAAACTGTCCAAAATGCAACAGCTTGCCTCATCTTGGATATTCCCAAATGAATATGTGATGTTACATCCGGTCTTCACACTGCGATACCTTTGCAACGCAGGCATTACAACGCAAGTCGTTACAATGACTTGTGCTGGAGGGCGCTGGACGTAGGAATAGTATGATTTACTATTCCAACTCCAGCCTATGTTACAGTAGGGAAGGTGTTGGAATAGTAAATCATACTATTCCTTAGCTTAGAGCGCCATCCAGTGCAAGTCATTGTAATGACTTGCATTGTTATGCCCGTGTTGTAAAGATATTGCGGTGTGAAGACCGCGATGTAACCGAGGTTTACCTTCCCAAATACCCATCACTCTCGGCGAGCTTGCTAAGCTACATTGGCTTCAGTAAGGAAGTGAATCATTTTTAAGTCTCTTTGTATCGCTTATAAAACCCTGCATAGTACCGATTCTGGGTTTATTAGAACACATTTTCAATAGTACTCACTGACAAGGCCACTTCTCTCAGCTAAACACAGTCTTTTGTTGGTTCTGAAGTTTTCGGCAGTCTAGATGTGTTGGTAGATCTTTTTCAGTAGGCACAACTAAATTGTGGAACACTCTTCCCTGCTATTTACCAGAGATGGGGAACCATTTGGATTTCAGAAAGGGTCTCAAAAACTGGTGTTTTTGCTTCTTAGGGATATAAGGTCCATTTGGATTGGCTGCTCTTGATCTTCCCAGGTTTGGCTGTTTCTAGTGTGTACATCTCCTTGACACCTCTTGGTATATACGCGCTTTATAAGGTTGATCTCATTTAAAAAAGAAAGGTAGTGCAACTAAGATTCCATAAACTTTGTAGTTTCTGAAAAAGTGGTTTCAAAATGCATCAAAAATAAAAAGTGAAGAAATATAAAAGGAAAATGTGAGGTAATTCATCTTTCCTACCAAGCCATCCATAGCATTTAAGATGTTGAAAGTTTGACAACAATAGTTAATGTGACCCAACCTAATAAGATTCGCTAATGCATAACACTCATCAAGAGGTAGAAGAACCACATGTGGAAACAAGGGCAAGGACTGCACCTCTGCTCCTACGGGTCTCAATATAGTTGAATGTTCATGCCTGCTTCCGCAGATTTACACTCAGAGAAATCTCATGTCTAGAAAAGTCAGGGACTGATTATGTGGGCTGATTGGGCTCTAAGAGGTTGTCAAAGACCGAGAGGAGATTCAGGCAAGTTTTAAATAGATTATTCCTTCTATGCTTTATTCCTTCCCAACTCGGGATGGATACATTAAGGAACATGATAATTCAGTAGTTAAACCTGTGTGTCTCTTGCAACCAGTCCAGGCGTGGAACCCTACAAGAGCTTGGTAACTGATACCGATGAAAGGAAGCACCCCTTTAGTCAAGTTTATGACGGAGCACGTTGTGGGCCTCTTAAGGTTCACTAAAGGTAGAGCGCCAGTGGACAACTTGATAAACGGCCCTGGTAAGCCCTCAAAGCAAATGTGCATCCATCTTTCATTTTCTGACCGTTTTTAAGTATCTAAGAACGAATTGCTTGAATCCTCTATTGATCTGTTCTGGGTAGCATAAGCCCAGCATTTGTCAATTTATTGTTGTAGCCTATAAACTTTTAAGAGTAGCAATAATGCTGAGAGAAGAGATATTAAAATGAAGTTAGACGTTTGACCCAGGTATGACTTTGGTGCTTTTAGTGCATGGGAAAAAAGGAGGGGATGGCAAAAATGGAAAAGGGACAGAGCACAAGAATAAATGAAGAATGTTGAATTACAGTGAGGCAATGTGGTTAGAACATATTAATGATAGTTTATATACATGTCAAGAATAGCTGTACAGTGTACATTTTTGTGCATGTATACGCAAGCCCTATGCCTAATTGGAGATCTGTGTGTCCCTTATTTTTTTATTTTAGTTTTTTTTTTGTTGCAGTGTTATACAGCACAAACTTGGCCTGTGGCCATATGAGCCCTTCACATGAGCACAAGTTTAACTACAATTTCTTTTTAGGTACAGGGAGATTACGTGACTTTCTCAAAATCACAGGATGGTGACCCAAGAACGGTACTCGACCTAGTTCCACAGGCTGAAGGATGGCAGCTCTTGGCCTTAGGCCACATTTCATAAAAACACAGAGTTTAAGAATTTGTGGCAAAGCAGAGTATGGACCTTGCACATCGCACCTTCCCAAAAATGGGGGTTAAGCATAGACAACTATTCTATCTTCAACGCAAATTAGGTGCAGTGATTACATACCCACAATTTGCGATACAACAGAGTCAGTGGGCCCACAGTTACCAAAAGAATGGATGAAAATGCAATAATTCCGCCTATTTACTCCTCCTGAGATAAGCAAACTCGAACATTTGCTTAATTGGCTCATGTACTTTGCACCACATTTGATCTGGTGCAAATTCTGCGGTGACAAAATTGCTACTCAGAGCAATTGGGCTTGAGTTATAATTTTGATTGGTGCAAATAGTTGGTTGTTACCGAACATGGGTTTGAGCATGGAATGTACCTGAGTCCCTCTGTCTAAATTTGTCCACCCTACACACCTGCGTGACCAGGGTCTCCAGTACAGCACTTGGTCTTGCTTCCTTTTTGTGTTATAGAAGACATTTCCACTTAGCGTGGCATTAAAGTGGAAGCCAATGACGTTGTAAAAATGGAAAAAGCAGCAAGGGAAACATCTCTATTGGAATGAGGAACTTCATGAAACATGTCTGTTGCAATTAAAGTGCAGTTCTGCTTTGGTATTTCTCCTTGTTGCCTCACAGTGTTTCTTAAATATTTACCGTGAGACACGTTTCTTTTGTTTTACAGTCCCAGTGCCAGGAATACACCCGTTTCTTATTGACTTCGTGCTGTGCGGAAGCTTACCCTCACAGCTGGAAGCCCTAAATGTTGAAGATCTTGGGACAAGAGGCTCACTTCTTCATCCAACTTCTGGAAAGCCTCGTTAGATGACATCCATTTTGTAGTCAGAAGTTTCTGAAACAGTGGCTGGAAAATTAGAAGCGTGCCGAATTAGAACCTGGAAAACAATACGCATATGCAGTCTACTCACAGTGACATGCAGGTACATCATTAAATGCAAAATGAGAGACTAGCAGCTCTTATTTGCTTGAGAAAGACCATGGGACTCATTCCTCACTTCGTCAACACATATTTTTCACTGCCACTATGACATCTCTTTTTTCCCCACCATCGGGCCATTTTGTTTCGTTGGTAAGCATACTACAGCTTGGTGATGGGAGTCGAAACTTCAGTTTTGATGATAAAGGGAAACATTTATTTAAAACAATTGTTGAATTTTTAACTCATTCAGTGACCGTCCATCATTGTTAAGGCCCTTTACAACGTTTACAACAGAACTACGATTTCCAAACAAACAAAGACTCATTTTAACAACCTATGGAGGTCGGAAGGCTGATCTGACCAATTGGAATTCAAATATGGAGGTTCTCCACACTTTGTCTTCCAGTTTTGTCTAATCCACTGAGCCATATTACGAGCCATATCAGTAGAGAATACCACAACACAGAAGGTTACTTTCATCTGTGGTAGACACATGGGTGTGATAAGGAGGCCAGTGATTCAAATCCAGGCTCAGGCTTTTAAGTATATTAAATGAGAGATACATGTCAATTAATAATGGCTGTCTACACCTACCCCACAACATTAATGACTTTAATATTGATTTCCTTAAACAAGAAAGACTTTAAACAGCAAGGCCTTTCATCACTACTCAGACATGTATGGTGTCACACCTCTAATATTCTCATCTAATAAGTTAAAAGCAACATTGCCCTCTACCTACCCACATATTTCTCTTTTTGGGGATTATCCCATCTAGAGTACATCCTTCTACATTTATATACCTAATCTTCCACATGTGCCTCTGTGAAGCAATCTTCACGTCCCCCTCCCGTTCAAGCATCCCATTCCCTCCACCTGCACAATAAACAGATCTACGCACCTATCTCTCTTCTCTGGTTCTAACATCACCTCACCTCACCTGCAGTGCCTCTCCCTCATCCTCAGCCACCCCATCCCTTTTCACCATAGACATGGGACTCTATGCCGGTGCAGAGTATATGGCGACCTGAAGGTGAAATCGCCAATACCGAATCTAGAAATGACAGCTCAACAGCATCAACGCATTTTACATTCCTTGTAACTGACATTGATGTTATTGATTCAATTTCGCGGAACCCACGGCACTTGAAATCAAATTTTAGTGGCCCACTGCCAACATGGTTAATGTAACGCTGGGAAACTGTAACATTGTGATAATACTTTGTGCTTCTAATAATTTAGCAACAGACACACAATCCACGCCCACTCACCTGTTACAAAGAAATAACTTCAGAAGGCAATTGTAATACCCTATTACAGTTGAGTTGTGATGTCCCAATGCCTGCTGACAAAGCCAGCAGCCAAGGTGAAAGGTAGGACAGGTAACGGAGCATAGTGTAAGCAGCTGTTTAAAAAACGAAAATGAAACAATGCTTTTCTCTCCAGCTGTACAGGGACAAGTAGAAGGTAGGGTGCTTATTTACAAGGAGGTTGTGCCGTCGTTGCGCCATTTTTTTTTACGCAGCAGTGGCGCTTCCTTTGCTCCATATTTACAAGGGGATGCATCTAGGCAGATGCACTACTTTTCATCGGCCTGCATCGGTTTTTACCTTCGTCATGTCGGCTGTGTCGCGTTAGAGTTAATATATGCAAGGTATGTGTTCCCACGTTAAAAAAAACTAATTTGCATTAAACTGATTTTAATATCTTATTTGAACACACCTTCAAAAGGTGATGGTGTGATCATGTAGTATAAGGAATAAAGAACGTTCCTGCCATACATGATAAGGATATTGCAAGTCCCCTCAAAGTTCCATCACCTATTAAAGGAACTCGGCTTGCAGCCTTGTTCCTCTGTATGGTTGGAACTTCTCAGTGACTTGCAATATCCTTATAGTGTAGAACCACCAGGAGTTCTTATAACCTGCTACTGAAACCACAACGATTTTCCAAGAAGAAAACTTATAACCGCACCTTCTCAGGAATGGCCCCTAGGATTTGGAATGCTTTGCCCCCAAACACAAAAGACAGAACCCTAACACAGCACTCTTCAAAAAAGAAGTGAAATCGATTTTCTTGGCCAAATTCACTTGAACTATTGGATGCAGTCATGTTAATATTTATTATGCTGTAATAGTCAACACTGTCGGACTAATATCTCTATTAGTATTTTGTATGTATATATCTATTCCCTATATTTCCTATATTTGTTGTAAAGCACTCTGATACCCGCAAGGGTCTTGTTCGTGCTTTATAAAACCTTCAAAATAAATAAATAAATGGCAGGAGGTACCTTTTTTCCTATTTAAAGCGCAATGTACACCACCCAGTGGGATCTTGGTGCTAAAATTAAAATCTCTGGCAGCATATCATTACCTGAGCCAAAAACGTTGACCAGTGCCTTAGTTAGTTAAAGAGGAAAGTTGCAATGCCTTTCCTGAAGGAAAAGTGATTTTGGTATCGTTTTAGGGGATTATTCTACAGCTTGGGGCTAGGTGTTGAAAAGACTTACCTTCACAGCAAAATGTGCTAATTCTGAAAACCTGCTAGAGAAAGTGACAAGAGGAACTTAAAAATCTTTGTGGGCTGTAGGCCTCCAGATGGTGAACTGCACCAGATAGGAATTAGTTGGGAAAGATTTAGTGCTAACGAACAGCCAGTGCAATCTCCTTCTTGCAGCTGATACCCGGTCATATTTCTTTAGTTTACAACCACTCTCATTGCATAGCTCTGAATGTGCTAGAGTCCAGAAACTTGCACTAATGGCAGTCTTAGGTATAAGGAATTACAGTTGTCCAACCTGGACATAGTACAGACAGAAACTACAGACCCATGGGTTTCTTTCAGGAGAAATGTAGAATTGTCCTAAGCAACTTCAGGCCAAAACTGAAAATACAGTGCTCGAAGGCCAGGTTTTCATCAAAAACTACTCCCAGTAATTCAACCTTTGTTTTGGGGGGTTGGAGATTACCCATTAACCCCTTGAGTGCCCATGATGAGATGGTCTCGTCATGGGCCGCGGTTGCGCTGTGCCCATGATGAGACTATCTCGTCATGAACCCCGCCCGCTAATTCAACGCCCGGCACAGGGCGGGGAAAGGGCGGGGCACACAAGGGGTTAAAGCAGCTCAAGAGGAGTTGGTGCAGCAAAGCTTCTCTCACCCCAAAAATAGGAGCTTTGACTTATAAGTGTTACACTTTTAAATAGCTGTGACCCATTAAATCCTGGACAGCCCCACCAGAATCTTATACTTTGGGTTCTGATGTCAGTGCGTGATGGCTTAGCCTGATCATGATCTGTGTGTCGTCAGCATACAAGTAGGCTCAACAAGCAAATTAGTGGCAATATGCATCAACAATGGGACATAAATATTAAGTACACCTGGAAGAGCAAGGAGCCCTGGGGCACGCCACAGGGTGCATGGTAGCCAAGCTTAACAAATGAGAAATATCAGTCAAATACGGCCTAAACCAGTTCTGTACTTTCTCCATGAAGCCTTCCTTTTCTGAGTCACATGGTGAGCCACGGTAAGATCTAAGAGCGTCACTTCCACTGCACACTTTTCATCTAGGCTAGTTCTGATGAAGTCTGTCACAGTAACTAGAGCAGTTTCTGTGACTCTACTAGGGAGAAAATCTATTGTAAAGCTGTCCAAAAATTTACCATATTCCATTACACTCAGAGTTGTTTGATCAGCAACTTTTTAAAGAAATTAGAAAATTAGGAGAACTTGATTGCAAGATGGCACAAGCTAGTGATTTAGTTGTTTAACTCTATGGAAAAACACCTTGACTTAGTTGTGCAATATTTACCTACCAAATAAGTAGTAGTCTAAGTGCTGCTGATTCCAGGTGGAGGCTTTGAACTCTAGTTCTGAAGCAAAAACTAAGGCCGGTGTATGAATATTTGTTGGGTGTTGGGTAAAAGGTCTTCATGCACAATGGAGAGGAACTAGTATGGCTGACTCTGCCTTCAAATGTACATTTGATGCCTGATATATTTTAGGTACTGCTTGCTTCTTGTGATTAGGGGTGGCAAGAACGAACGGAGTTTCACTCCACAAAATCCCGCAGTTACATAAAAAGTCTGCGAGCTTCCGCGAAGTTCTGCAAGCAGGTAGAATCAGCATGTCGCTCTGATTGTTAGCGCTGAGAGCTTGTTCTGCGTTGAAAAATCAGCGTGAACAACACCACAAAGCAAGCCAGATTGCGCTGCTTCTTTGCTGCCACTCAAGTACATTCTCTACTCGAGCGGCAGCATTCTCACTGTGAACAGTCGTGACTCCCCGCAATCGCCCGTGTTTAGAAAATCTCGTTGGGTGCCCTCCTAGCGCCTGAAAAAACTCCACTTTACAGGCGTAATCAGAGCGTAACTAGGCCAGTACGACTATGGGGTGTGAGCTTCAGATTTTCCGACAATCACGCTGGCATATCATGTCAATCATTGTATGGGAAGCAGTGCACAAGGGGGGAATATGGGCCAGTGTAAAGGTAATGGAGTGCAGATTGTGAGAGGTGCTTAAAACACAGTATTTTATAAAATAACCATGTATTAAGACCTTCAAAACAGACAAGAACGTGTGTGTATGTGTTTTTGTCTGAGTGAGTGTTTAAAAATCTCAGGTGAAATCGAACAAACATCTCACTACAGCAGCTGAAAGCTCCTGCAACCAACTATTTATTGAATATTAAATTTATTGGGGGGTCTAACACCCCAAATCCCCTCCCTGAAGCAACACCCCTGAGCATAATGTGGAGTGGGCAAACCTCTTCAAACTCTGCCAGCAGAGCAGAATTGATTGCCCACCCCTACTTGTGATGTGCTTTAATAAAACATGAATGCCATTTAAAAAAATAGGATCAGTTAATAAAAAATCCTTTGCTTACGGCAGGGGGTACTTGGTGTACAATAGCTGCCAACATCTGCTCCTGGGTGCTTCTGCAGATTGGCTTCCAGTGCCATCCCATAGCTGCACAGCCAGGCAGATGAAACTCACTGATCCTAGAAAGGACAGGCCTGCGAGCCACACTTTGTGAACAGGTGCTCATACAAAGTAAAGTTGTTTGCTGCCAACTGGATGGTACATCAAATAGGCCTCAGTGGCTTGATCAGCTGGGTGGAGCTAAACAGGCAAACTGTGATCTCAATGAAATGGGCATCCTTTTGACTTTAAGAATAGGGGAAGTGCGGTAAAGCCCACAAACATTCCCTTCCTTCTTTTGCAGATCTTATGTCATCTTTCTTGTCTGGTAAACATTTGAATTTCTAAATCATGCTGCAAACACAGTGCTCCAGTGTTTGAGCTTTCTGTCTTGAGAACAAAACGCTATTGACACTTGTGTGCCAGCGTGGCATGCTCCACCGTATTGGAACCGGTTTTATGTGTATGCTGAATAAAAGTGTTTTTCTCGAGCATATCCTACATCAGACTTCTACTAAAAAATCGAGTTTATAATAGTGACCCAAAAGAATACTGAATCCACAATATTGACTACCGCTATATCGATTACCTCCATATTGTCAATGAAAGTACATATGCATGCACATGCATTAATATATATTTATTAGTGAATTACCTACATATACTTATCTTTCCGATATATAGTAGCAGTTGATATTTTGCAATCAACATTCATGTAAATAGATAATATTTCTCTTGATATTTTGGCATATAATCCTCATATCCTCCCTCTCTACCAGGAATGCCTCATATCCCTGACCTGTGAGGATAAAGGCTTGAACACCTTAAAAATGCCTAAGGCGGGGTTAACCTAATTCCACCACAAGTATGCTTGTGTAAGGAAAACATAACACATTTCAAACAGAGCCACTATGCCCTTAAATTATACATCAGAAAAACATCACATGGAATTACGAGCCTAATTAAAATGTCTATGTGTAAAATGTCCACATAGTTTATTACTACTACCATGTAAGGATGAAATAAAATGGTTTTATGCGGATCATACACCGGTAAATGGGCTCATGCCTAGTATATGTACACTTAGAAAAGACCAGAAATGTTTTGTAAATTCAGTCTTAAAATAATGCGGATATGTTGTATCCCGTGGCGGGGCCTGCGCTTACCGACCATTGACGATGGAGGCTACAAATGTAACAAAGTGCGGCATTCGAATGAAACAATTTGGACTCTACCAAAGAGCACAAAGCCAGAATGATACACTCAGCTACATTGCGTCCAAGCACCAGTTTAGTCAGTTCTCCTCACCAAATACGACTGATTTGAAGTCACCATATTTCTAGATGAGCCCATCCTTATTTGATTTATCATATAAAATATGAATCTTCTGCACCTCTTCTCCTTTATGGATTCTGCTGAATGTTTCCTTTGCCAATGAGGGATTCTCTTTCCAGATCAACATTGTTTTTATATTTCCTCTGCTAGAGAAGTGGTTTAGGACATCACTGACTCACCAAGAAAAAACAATTTGAAAACAATGTGGTTTGTCATATCGAGGACCATATTGAGCAACATGATTTTTTTGTGGTTCTATCAATCAAGACCCAGATTTACTAACGCTTTGCACCAGGTTTGTGTTATTTTTGAAACACAAACCTATGCAAAGCCTTGTAGTGGTATTTTTATTTCCAATGCATGTCTGGATTTGCTTTGGAAGTTGCCTTAAATAGTGATATGCACTACTTTGCATCAAGGAGTGTTTCATGGGTGGTAGATTGGGGTAACCATGCAGCCACCAATCGGTTTTAATACAAAACCCTCGACATGGACTTGTATCAAACGTTACGCCTCTTTGAGGCACGCATAACGGAGAAAAAGTGTTTTAAATCTATGCCTGTTTGCTGTATTGTGCAGCACACATACAAAGTGGGAAAGTAGTAAAGCACAATTTTTGATTTGGAAGCATCCCATCCAGCTACAAAACATGCTTTAAAGAATGCACACACCCTTGCGCTATGGTGCATTATGGTGCAATGGTGTGTGTGTTGGTGCTTGGCAGTCAAAGCGTGCCAATGCTGGGGCAGAGAAAACCAGCATCATATCTTAGTAGATATTGGACTGTTTTTCACTCTCCTTTTGAGGCAATGCACCACAGCAACTTTGGTCGCAGCACTGCATTGAGTGAGATGCTTGTAAGATTTCCCCCTTGTTTTCACCCCTCAAAGGTACTGATGGATGATCTCTTCTTAGATGCAGATCACTGTGGTGTTTGCCCGCTCATACGCTTGCTTTCTCATAAGCTTTTGATGAGGGAAGTGCAAAGTTGTTTTTTTTGCAGACTTTGCAGGCTTCCATAGAAATGTTGCAACAAAGGTCTTTGATTTGCAATTTGCATGTGAAAATCATGATCTTAGTGACATTTTCCTTCAGACATATTTTTAGTTGCTAACAATATGATTCTAAATAAAATATACATCAAAGAAAGCAGCTCATTTTATGCTGATGCAGAATAATCCATGAAAGATGAACTTGCACATAAAAAATGTGCTTACATTTTCAAATTTGCTAGTCAGTTACAGTGAATATTTTTGGTCTATATTGTGATAATTATTTCAAGATGAAGAAAGAACATTTGCTTTAGCATAGGTAATCCGTGAAAATATACAAACTTTGTATAGGATGAAAGTCGGAACATAAGCACACTTCAGGTCAGATGCACAAAGCCTTTTTGTGGTCACAAACACACAGATTTGGAGTTTGCAAACACAAAAATGCCTTTTGCAATGTACTAAGCCCATGTTAGGAGTCAGTAACTTTCTTGCGACTCTTAAAATGGGATTCGAGATAGATAAGGAATCGCTATTTGGAAGGGGCGTGCTGTAAGAGTCTCATGTCAAATGTATCAATGGTTTTTGACCAAACAAGTAGTCGTAAACCTTTGAAAAGTTGCTGACCGACAAGTTGGGGTGGTAACCTATTCGTAAAAGTGAAAGGGTCTCCTTGGGAATTCCTCCCCTTTGTGAATGTAAAAGAAATTGTTGGGGAGTCGGAAACTCTCGCACAAACAAAGAAAAAAATGAACATTCTTTTTAAAACGCAGCCCCATTTCCTTTAAGGGAAATGGGCTGCTTTGAATAAAAAGACTACTTTGATGAAAGGCAGTCACAGACATGGTGGTCTGCTGACACCAGCAGCCCAACATAACTGTGATTGCCTTCGATCAGAGTGGGTCACGATTTGCAACCTACCTCATGATTATTAATGAGGAAGGTCAGATTGCAACCCTCGTCGAATCTGAATTTTGTGAACTCACCTATTTGTACATAGGTCGGTTCAGAAAAATTATTTACTATTTGCAATTTGCTCTGAGACTACTTGGTAGTGGCTTAAAGAGCTTTACAAAAAAACAAATAAAGAAATATGGGGCATATCAACAACAACCGGCGATAATTATCTCTAAGCGCACTTAGCGCTAGGATAATTATCGCCGGCTAGCGTGATTTTTTATCGCTGAGATAGCGTGCTATTAGCAACGCTTATCTCAATAGCGATAAAAATCCTCACGCTAACAGGCTAACGTGAGATTATCGCTGGAAACCCAGCGAAAATCTCACGTTACCTTGTTGATAGGGACAGGCAAACTTAGCCATGATATCCTCCTTCCATAGGATATCATGGCTAAGTCTGAAAATACCAGACGTAAAAAAGCAGCGTTAACCGCGGTTAGCTCTGCTTTTTTTGTCTCTAACAGGGTTAGCGACATTCTTAGCGACATTTCTCCTATTATTTTACTCTGGAACGCCCCCTTTGCATCTCATTAGAGATGCAAGGGGAAGCGTAGAGTAAAAGGGTGCTAACATGCAAATTTGCATGTTAGCACCCTGTTGTTGATAGGGCGCTAGTTTTATCTCTACTTTTTTGGCTTTTAAAGCCAAAAAAGCAGAGATAAAGCCATTGTTGATATGCCCCTATATAAGCTATTTGTCCGTATGATTGCCCATTTTGTCTTTGTTCCAAGTTGCTTATTGTCTGGATTCTTCTTTATGTATGTATCCGTCGTCAAATTGACGATTTTGTGGTTGAAATTTCTTTTTATTTTTTTTTAGGTTTTGTAACCAACCATTTTCATAGGAGTGTGGAGGGCACATGCAGTGAAAAGACATTCATAACTATTGTTCAAGCATCAATTCCTATATAGCAACGCCAAAACAGTTGGCATATTTTGTAAAAGCATCACAAAAAGGATACACAGGGGATCTTTCCAAAGGATGGAAAATGATTGAGAGATAAAAAAGGTTCTTCTCAAGGAAAAATAATATCTAATGTATGCCCTTTCTCATGTATTGGTCAAACTACCATCTTAGCCCTCAAGCTGAAATGGATTCCGAAATCCTTTCCTTTTCAGGTAGTGGGAAATTCGTGATGCGAATTTGCAGAAAGGTGGCAATTGTAGTTTGCCCCTATTTCCTTTCTAGGTCTAAGAGCAGCACTGAGTAGGGGTAGGGAAACTTCAGCAGTCGGGCAGTCAAAACCATGCAGTCTTAAGTCCTGCCCACCTTCAGCAACATCAGGCTGCAGGGAATGGTTGCCTGGCAATTCTAAACGTCACCTCTAGGGAAGTCCTTGGTAACAGCGGGGTTTAGGCGTTCCCCAACTACATGGCATAATGTTATACTTTGCTTGACTCAATCGTTTTCCACCATAAAAAAGCTTCTAGGCCACTTTCAAAATAGTTTCACTCTGCAATGTCTTAGCCATCCTATTCAGCCACAATGCAACCTCTTTTGAAAACTACCTATCATAAATCCTAAAACTCTTCACTGTACCAAGACTCCCATCATTCACATCTCTCAATGACATCATAGGCATAGCAAAGGGGGAGGGGTGGTCTGCCCTGGCCGTGAAAAGTTTTGGGGGTACGGCCTCCCCCCTGCTCTTACTTGCGGCCATCAGGCGACAAGTGCAGGAAACGTCAGGACTATATACTGGAGACTGTTCTGCTGTACAGCAAGCGAGATCTTGATAGTGAAGTACTGAGCAGCAGGAGGCAGATATTTTGGGGTCCCCAATAACTATGGAGGAGCTTGAGGAAGCCATTAATAGTTTAGCCAATGGTAAAGCGGGGGGGGGGGGGTGATGAATTGCCTTTAGAGGTAAGCAAAACTTTTTTCAGGAATTAAAAACAGATATTTTAGTCACTCTCCAAAAAGCGCAGTTAGGGGGTACTCCAATCTCATGGGATGAGGCAAGTATAGTCGCTTACAAAAAAAAAGGACAGGCCACCAGATGTCGTCTGTTGCGGCAAAGAGGGCGGTTTCCGTACTGTGGCTTTTTCTGAAGCCGGATTGGGAGGAGTCGAAGATGTTGTGCTCTTCGATGAATGTGGCGAGTTGGCTGTTGATGGTTTTCTCAATGACTTTCGCTGGGAGCAGGGAGATGGGTAGTTTTTGAGGTCGGTGGGGTCCGCTGAGGGTTTCTTCAGGAGGGGGTTGATCTCAGCGTGTTTCCAGTTGTCAGGGAATGAGGCATTTGCCAGGGAGCGGTTGATGGTGTGGCAGAGCATGGGTGCCATGGTGTCGGTGGCTCTGTTGAAAATGTGATGGGGGCAGGGGTCCGTGGGGGCCCCGGACTGGATTTTCTTCATCGTCTTCAGTGTGTTTTCAGAGGTGAGGGCTGTCCAGTTGTTGATCACTGGCTTCAGGGTGTCGGGGGTGGTTGGTGAGGGTTCAAGTGTGTTGGTGTAACGCCCTGAACGTCTCAGGATCGTTTAACAGACACGACAATGAGGACGCAACCACTTGTGAAGGGTTAGTTCTTTTAATGAAGGCAAATAAAATACAAAGAACAAACAAAAGTTATAGTCACTGGAATCCTCCAGGCTAAGTACGTTACCAGCCCACAGCACGGATGGTCCTAACCGTCCTCTGCATATACGCCGATCCCGGCGTATGCCAACAGAGGGCAGAAATGAAATGGCCGACAATGCCAATCGGTAGGCTGTGAGGGGCACGAAGAGTGTTGGGGAGAATCGAGGAGTCAGGGAAACACCCAGCCGGGGTCTCTACCTGAAGGGAGCAGCCGCTCAACCTCTTCCTCAGACTGCACCGGGACGCGGAGTCACCTCCTGGTGATGCGTCACCGATACCCCAATCACAAGCAAGAAGACTGAACCGAGAGCAGCCGCTCGATCGATCCTGTGGACTTCCGAGTCTGTAACGCGGCAAACACCTCCTGGTGTGCGTTACAGCTGGCAATCCCTGTGTCTCTGGTCGGGCTGGGAGTTACGACTCCAACCAGCAAAAGCGCCACTGCGCTTGGACTCAGCTGAGTCAAAAAGCGAAGCTCAATGGTTGACCGGTAGAGCTTCCGGGTCCTTCACAGGTGACGATGGGGCAAGACACGGCCCAGGGAGTAACGACTCGACCTACCTCCGTTCTTGCCTTACTGGAGCACCACTCCGGAACACTGCTCTTCACGAAGCAGGTACGTCTGTGTAAACACAATATCCGACAGCCTTGTACCTCCCGGTTCCTCCCTTTATAGGGCGTGTTTTCCTTGAGTTATGTAACAGCTCTCCTGTTTACATAAGGGCGTGTTTCCCTTGAGTTATGTAACAGCTCTCCTGTTTACATAAGGGCGTGTTTCCCTTGAGTTATGTAACAGCTCTCCTGTTTACATAAGGGCGTGTTTCCCTTGTATGACAGGAATTCTTGACAGTTGGTTGTCTTCGTCGAAGTTGTCGTAGATGCTCTTGATTTTGTGGTGGAAAAGGGTGCTGAGTTTGTAGCAGAGATCTTGTGAGGGAGGGATGTCGGTGGACTCGCTGGTGGGTTGGGCGAACTCCTTGATGATGTTGAAGAGTTCTTTCCTGTTGTGTGCATGAGTGGAGATTCTGTCTTCAATCGCTATTTTCCTCGTTTATCTGATGAGTTGGTGGTGGGCGTCGGTGGCGGCTCTGAATTTGTTGTGGGCTTCTGTGGATTTGGTGTTCCTCCAGGCCTTTTTGAGGCGGCGGCAAGTGCGTCTGAACTCTCGAAGGTCGGTGGTGAACCATCTAGCTTTCTTGGCATGGGTGTTGTTGTTTTTGTTGAGGGGGTTATGGTGTTGGCGCTGTCGGTGATCCATCTGTGCATGGTTCAGACTGCGGTGTTGGCGTCGTCGTTTTCCGTGGTGGTTGGGGTGGAGTTGCTGAGTGATGAGGTTAGCTGGTCGTCGGTGATTCTGGTCCAGTTTCTTCGTGGGAGCAGGTGCTGGTGTCTGTGGATGGTGGGTGTTCTGGAGGTGAAGTGGGCGCATCGATGGTCAGTCCATGGGAGTTCGGTGGCGTGGCTGAAGGTGATGGAGTTTCCTGTTGTGAAGAGGGGTTCGAGGGTGTGTCCTGCTGAGTGCATGGGTTCGGTCATGATCTGGCGGAGTCCAATGTTGTGGAGGATGTCCAGGAGGGATGTAGTGCTGGGGGCTCTTATCGACCTATATCATTGTTAAACTGCGATGGTAAGGTTAATGCCAAAATGTTGGTGTCCCAGCTCGCCAGAGTCATCTCTCCATTAGTGTCAATACGGCAACATGGGTTTATACCCAAAAGGAGAACAGTCAACCACATTAACAGGGTAATAACCCTGTTGGATGCAGCCCATGCTCAAGGTAATAAATTCGGTCTGATACCGTTAGATGCCGAAAAGGCGTTTGATCAGGTGGTGTGGGACTTCTTATGGGTGGTTTTACGATGGTTGGGCTTTGGCCCAGGCTTCGTTAAAGCTATTCAGATCCTAAATCGGACCCCTACTGCTAAAATCTGCACGATGGGCTTAGAGTCTGAACCGGTGAGCATTACTAGAGGTACAAGACAGGGATGTCCATGCTCCCCACTGTTGTTTGCATTATATATTAATCCTTTTTTAACCAAGCTAGAGCAGAGCCCTAGGATCGACTCTGTCATCTGTAGGCAAGAACAATGTCATGTATTTGCATACGCGGACGACATAGCGGCTGTAACTCCCAACCTTACTACAGCTAGGCCTGAGCTTTTTAATCTTTAGGATGTCTTTGTTTGTTATGTTTTTCTGTCTCTTTTTCTTTTGTGTTTGGTGTTATGTTTCTGGTTTTTACTGAGCTGCCTCGATAAAGCGCCGGGACACTCTACGGAGTAGCCGTGCGCTATAGAAATAAAAGTTTAACATAACATAACATAACATAGAGCAGCTTGCACACAGGTTTGGCTCGGTATCGGGTTATAAACTTAATGTGTCCAAAATCCTGATTCTGAGTATAAATCAAGATTGCAGTGATGACCCTAGGGTGATGAACGAGGTGACATATCTGGGTATTAGAATAAGGACTTGTTTAAAGGAACTGGTGGAGGTTAATTGGGGCTCTATTGTAACAACAGTGAAACCACAATTAGACCGATGTGAATGTTTGCACTTGTCGTTGGTGGGAAGGTGTAATGTTCTTAAAATGATTATTCTACCTAAGGTTTTATATTATTTTAGAACAGTCGCATTAGAACTCACCGAGGCCAGCTGCAAAACCTTTAATCAATCTGTGCTAGATAGTTATGGGACCAAGGGGAACCCCGGAGAACTATGCCTTTTATGACACTATCTTGGGAGAAAGGGGGTTGGGCTGTCCCGGACTTTACACTGTATTATTAAGCCTGTATCCTTCAAAATATGCGGATCTTAGTGACCGGAGAGGAAGTCAGCAATATTGCTGAAGCTCCATCCATCTATCAGATGCTCTTGGGTGCTGATGGCAGGAACTGTTTATTTAAGATGGTTGAATTTAGTTACTGTAAAAAAAAAACTAGGTTCTAGGTTTAAATTGCTGCTTTTAAAGTGTGAAAGGCTATACGGAGATGTTTTCAAATTGAGGGGGTCTCGTATTATACTCCCACATCTGCTTCGATCTTACTGCCGGCTGTTTTTTGGGATAGGACTGTTAATAGATGGAGAAGTAAAGGGATTTTACAAGTAGGCGATTTTTATACCAATGGGAGCTTGGCATCTTACGCTATTCTAGCTGATAAATACCATTTGCCTAAGATGGAATTTTTTAAGTTTTTACAAATCCAGGGTTATCTCTGTAAAAGACAGCGGATGATAGAGCTGAATCTGCTTATTGAGGCTATTAGAAGCAAAGCTTGTATTGGTGTTTTATGCAATCTCCTGCTTGACACACAAAGGGATGATATAGATGCCCAAAATCTTAAGTGGGATAATAGGTTGGGGTGTCAGGGCCTCCGAGGGGAACAATCTATTGATTTCGCAGAGAGGATTTTAATGTCTGCTAATATGCAGGTGCAACATTATAAAGCAGTGTTTAATTTGTGCCATACTTATGCTATAATGCTTAAATGGGGCGGGGTTAACGATGGGATTTTTTTTCGCTGTGGAGCAGAGGTGGCAGATATTGTGCATATCTTTTATTCATGTAGGCACTTGATTAACCTTTTGGGGTATATTGAGAATTTCCTTCTTGAGATAACCAGGGCAGTTATATCACTTTGCCTACAATGCTGCTAGGGGTCAGAAATGCCGCAACGGTGGGGCACCCGGCACACAAGTTTCGTTATTTGATCTTTTTAGTCACAGCTATGGCTAGGCTTTGTATAGCCTCTATGTGGTTGCAGAAGGAAGCTCCTACTTTTGAGCTGTGGAGAGATAGATCTTAGCTATCTTTAATCTTGAATATAGTTTATATTCTCTTAAAGGATCAGGTAGGCGGAAGCTGGGTATGCAGATATGGAGACCTATGATTGAACATATTAAAGATTGAATAATCATTTTTAGAACTATGTGTGATATATCTATCTAAATTCAAGTAATATTTTTCTGTTTTTGTCCTTTGGATGTATTATTTGTCTTTTTCTTACCCTTGATCAGCTTTTAGATATATTCTTCTAATGAATTGCGAATTGTATTTTTCTGCCATGCATTGAATAAAAAAAAGGCACAAGGCCAAGTTACGCCACTGAATGACATACTAAATAACTCAACCACCTGAGGTATCTTAACATATTTTTTAAAATAGTCTGAAACCTCCTACTTGTAAAACACATAACATGGCCAACAATCAACTCATCACTCCATTAGCCTGAACTAGAAAAATCATAGAAAATGAGACAGTATTCCAACTAAAAGAACATCTGAATAACAAACATCCTCGCTACCACTATCAACTTCACTGCAGCACAGACACTGTTACTCAGGGCTCTAATTGAGCTAGGGCCTGCCAGGGCTGGGCCCTGGGAAAGGAAAAAAAAACCTTTAAAATAGGGCCCTTTCGGGCCCTGTATTTTCTGTTTCTGCGTACCTCTAAGCAAGCAAGAAGAAAAATCAACTGATGTGCACATCAAAAGTCAAATGTGGTTGTATGTCCTGCAAGTGTGCATGGTGAAAGAGCTGGGCTTTGGGTAGAAGGAAGGGGCTCAGGGGAGAAGGCACTGACCTGCAGGGAAGTGAGGATGCCAAAGTTAATGGAAGGCCACTTTGTGATCTTTTACCTGTCACATTGCTACCAGAGGAAGAAGAAAGCTGATGATTTGTTGATTACTATGACATCATGTTGCTCCAGTCAAGCCTGGTTTAATCCCTTGTGGTCTGACTCTTCTGTACTTGCCGTCATTCACACCATGGTCAAAGTGGGAAATTGAGTTTGTCAAACTAAGAGCCCCAAGGTAAAAAATAGGCACTAGTGACACTGTGGCAGCGAATTCAGGACGTTCTAAGGGCATAGGTAACAATTAGCGCAGTTGTTGAAGCATGAGGGCCAATAAATCTAAGTGGTCCAAAGCATCCCAATAATAGATATATTTTAACTACCTAACCGGGGGGGGGAGGGGCAGGATCATCTTCGTATTCCAAGGGATGCCCCTACAGACAGCACCCCTTCTATATGATGAGGGGGAGCCCAGAACTGCTATCCATAGACAGAACCCTCTCTATATTGCAAGAAGTGACCCCAGCACTGCTCCCCCACATCTGGACCCTCTCTGTACTGGAAGTGGTGACCACTGCCCTGCTCCTCTCAGGCAGGATCATCTCTATATAGGAAACGGTGCCCCCTACACTGCTCCGTGCATACACAACCCCTTCTGTACTGGAAGGAATGACCCTGCAATGGCCCCCTTAGGTAGATCCTACTCAATTCTGCATAGGGAGACACCTGTTTAGCTCTTCTTGGGGAGGACCACTTCTATACTCAAAGGGGTGAGGGCATATCATAGTGGCAGAGGTGCACTAGAGGAAAGCAGTCTCACATAGGGGTGGACAGAACTCGCAGAGGTTTACTCTGCAGAATTCTGCAGAGTTACATAAAAACTCAGTGAGATTCTGTGGAGTTCCTCCCACCCCTAAGCCAGCCACCTGAGTTTGAATTCAGAGCAGTTAAACCCAAGCACGGAGCATCATTGGTCTGTATAGTGCTGCAATGTCACAGAGCAGCACTGTCCCCTTGCGGCACCAGGGGGAACCACACCAATGCCTCCGGTGCCCGGGGCATCACTGACCCCTGAAGTGCCAAGGACCGGTCAGGGCTGATATCGCGACTGCCCATCTCTTTATGAGACAAACCTAGAGGCAAAGGCATCTGTTCTGCTTTAATCTACATAAACAATGGCCTCTTCTTGGAAGTCACCCCCTGTCACTGGCTTTTATACTGAGAGCGAAAGCTGGCATTCAGTATTTCTTTAAAATGCCAAAGACAGAGACATGATCATAATCTCTTCCCCGCTGCCCACCCCGTATCTTTGGCAGGACGTTGCTAAATGCTAATTTTCATAGTTATTATTTTTCCACCTCATTCGCCAATATTTTTGTATTTGCCATCGCTTTCCTTACAACATTAAATGATTTTCTTGCTTTTTCCGCGGGTGTTTATTTATTCCCTTTCGCAAAACATTAAGGCCGTGATCATTCACATTAATGAGTAATACGTTTCTGCTGATTCTCAAAACCCTCATCTGGGGTAGTAAGCGCTACAAGGCTGCTGCCAATAATTTGTGCACTATTGTTATCACAGAAAGATCTCACTGAACAAACAGCTGATAACTGTTACAAATACGTCTGTGCCATGTGGTGCCCGTGGGAGTGCCCGGAGCATGGGGCAGTTAGCAACTGTTGTAAAACGTCAAATGATTGTGAAAAGGACAAATAACGCATGTATTTACACTGTCTCCGCCCCCTGGTTGTGCTTTTCCATTAGTAGTCCACTGCAGGGTTGCCCAATGGTTAATTGATAGCTATTGACAAATGATAATGGTTTCCAGAAATTATACAAACACAGTGCAATGATCTGTTAATTAGAAAGTTGCTTCATGTAAGTGGTTATACTCTGAATTAAAAACGCAGGGAAAATAGTTGATGATAATTTTGTTTCTTTCACAAAAAGTAAATTCCTAGACATGTGATCTAGACTGAAATACAGACTGCTTACAAAATGCCAGTGCCACTTAAAGACTGCTGGGCCGGGACAGAGGCAGTCACATGTCAGGTCAGTCCTTCTGAATGGGTTGGAGCAGTCAGCCATATCAGGCCAGATACGCAGCACAGTTATTTACGTGTCTGCCCAGTGATTCTGAAATCACTGATGGGCTGGGACAGAGTCATTCACAAGTCAGGGTAGTACCCTAGAAAGGCTGGTGGGTTGCACTTGCAAGGCAGACAGGGAGGAAAGACATCCTAGGAATTTGTTTTCGTACCAGCTGCTAACTTAGATCAGGTCCGGAATTCACCCCTAAAAAAAGTGTTTTCTTATTTGTTTTTATATGTCATGTTAAAGTGACTTGTAAAGCGCATGGCTACCTTGTCAGGTTTCCCAGCGCTGTGCTCCTCACCTAACACGAGTGCTCAATCTGTTAAATTGTATTGTACAGATGAACAGCCAGGTCTTAAATTATGCCGAACATCATGCTATGCAAATGGAAACAGCCACGTCTTCAGTTTCTTCCGAAACACTGCGAGCGAATTGCAGGCTCTCAGTGAAAGTGGCAGACCATTCCACAATTTATGGCCAAGATATACAAAAGACCGACCACCATGTCGGGACTTCCTGATACTGGGAAACAGGGCCAGGTCTAGATGGCTTGACACAGGGTGCGGTTGGAAGCCTATTCGAACACCAAAGATCCTAAGTACATAGGCCTTGTATTAGCAAGAAATGTATGCATATAGCATGAGGTCATTATTGGACCCGCTGCTCAACACGCATCTAGTGCAAGGTACAAAGCAAACTGGCTGTAGGAGTATGCCTAGATGGACGAAGAAGCATATGGGCTGCCACATTTTGAACAATTTGAAGCCATTTGAGCACAAGTTTAGCCACACCCAGATATTGAATTTTGTTTATAATCCATTCTGAATATCACCAAAGTCTGAACCACTGTTAGTTGGGCCACAGCCGGTAGACATGTCCACATTTTCTTCAGCCACTTAAAGATACCAAAGCATGTGGCCGCTACTTTATTTATCTGGAGACTCATGCATAGTTTATCATCATTCCATACTCCCAGATTGTTGACCTCCTGCATTGAAGAGGGAGTTGAGCCCAGAGAGGACCTCTGTTTTGACCCCATTAAGTTTCAGTGAATTGATGTTCATTCAAGCCTAAACTTGGCCAAGCAGGTGCTCAGAGCTTCTGCATTTCAGTTGTCCTTAGTAGATAAGGACATCACAATTTGTGTGTCATCGGCTTATGAAAAAAGAGCCCACCCATGGGAGTCCACAATGTTAGCAAGAGGCCTGACATATAAATTGAACCGGAGAGGACTCATGGTAGAGTCCTGATCCACCCCGGAGGGTAACAGATGGGATTTCGACCTGTATAGATGTGAATGCACCTGAAAGGGGCAATTATACAGGAAAGATCTAAGCAAAGCCAGGGCTGTACCCTGCACTCCCATTTATTCTGTGTGACACAGCAAAGTGAAATGATTCACAGTGTCAAATGTGGCACTGAGATCTCATAGCATCAGTGCCGCTGAGTTGCCAGAATCTAATTGGCCACGCAGATATTCCATGACACCAAGGAGAGCGGATTCAAAGCTGTAACCCACCCTGAAACCTGAATGCAATAGATGCAAGATCCCATTCTGCTCCACATAGGATTTAAGTTACCGATTACCATGCCTTTTTAGCACCCTAGCTAAGGTAGGCAAAAGGGAAATTGGCATGTACTTTGACCATAAAAGAGGGTCAGCATTGGGCTTTTTTAGTACACACATAACTAAAGCCCACTTTCATGCTAAAGGCACCCTGCCTTCTGCTAGGGAAACATTCAAAAGCTGGGTGAAATGCACCATAGTAAACATGACCAACTCACTCAATATAGAAGATGTAGTGTCATGGTATGCATAGGGCGCGGGCACTAGGACCCAGGATGGAGGAACCTGGGATGGAGGAGCGGAAGTGAAGAAACGGAAAGGGAGGGGGCAGACAGGAACTGAATGCGGAGGAGAGAGGTCGTGTAAAAGAGATTAACGCAAATCATAATCATTACTGTGTGTCCTAGTCGTCTGTGGCAATCAAGGGACACGACATCTGGCGACGAGGGTGGCCCCTGCCTCCTGCTCGCACCACTGCTCCACGGTGGAGTGCAGTCGGGTATTCACCCATGTAATTAGTGACTCTCCATTTGCCTCTACGACACGGCCTCGGGAGCCTACCCTGGGCGCGCCCTCCTGCTGCCAGGACGACTCTTTCCGTGCATCTTGTGACGTCGGGAGCCTACCCCGGTCACACACTGCTGCCTGGTACAGTGCGTTCGTTTGCACCATACTGCACCCACCCTGACGGGCATGTGTGTCAGCCTGCATGCACCTGTCTCCCCTGACTACCGGAGTCCTGGATTGCTGTACCGTACTATCAGGAGCCCACCCTGAGCGCATGTGTGTCCGCTTGCATACACCTGTCTCCTGCCTACTGGATTGCCCTACCGTGCTATCAGGAGCGCGTGTTTGTTAGCCTGTCTGCACCTGCTTACTGCTCCTGCTCGCCGGATCCCTGGTTTGGCCCTACTCCACGGTGCTGCTTCTCCCGCTTCCTGTGCAGGGTACATCTTTGAATCACTGGCTGCATGTTCTGCTGTGACCCTGGCCTCCAGTTAGCCCCGCCCAGCAGTCATCTTGAAGTCAGGCAGGCAGGCCCGTCAAATCGGCTGCCAGGCACTGTGAGCAGCCATTTTGGAGTCAGGCAGTGTGTTGTCTACCATTTCTGGGACTGCATATCAAGAATACGTTCAGGTGAGATCACTGCCAAGAATTGCACTGCCACCTTATCTGCTGAGTCACTTGCTCCCTGCTTCTTTCACGCACCCTGGGTTTGCCACGAAGAATACAACCTTCACGCTGGGTCAGTTTCTTTGCTTTTATGAGGACGTCTTCACCTCACGCCCATCGTTGCCTGGTTGGCCTCAACCATGTCTCTCACATTGACTACCGGCCATCCCAGTCTCCCACCTCTTCGTCCCAAGTGGTTGGAAATACCCTTGATATGTTAGGAGTTCCTTTCTAGCATCCACTGGAACCGTTACCTCTCATACCTGGAGGAGGTATGGGTCTTCGCTGGCAGGAGTGGCTGGAAGACTTTGAGGACTTTATGAAAGGCTCACAAGTATCAGATCCTGGTCAACAACTAATCGCTTTGCGCAATCTTGTTGGGAAAGAAGTTGGCCAGATAATCAAAGAGCTTCCAGCTGCTTTTGCATCTTCTTACCCAGATGTGCGTGAAGCACTCAACAGAAAATGTCTTCACAAACTTAACATTGACAACGAACGTTACACTTTCAACCTCGCTTCCCAAGAAAATGATGGATTAATGGGAGAATTCATATCGCGCTGAAAACGGCTGGCACGCTACTGTGCGTTTGACTCCTTTACGACTGAAGATGCTCTTCGCTTATGCATAATTGTAGGGTGTCAATCTGAATCCCTACGCAGACGCCTTCTAAAGAAGAGCTACTCCTTGGGTGAAACTGAGGAAATGACAAGAGTCCACGATCAAGCAGAGGAACATGCAAAATGAATGGAAGCTAGTAAAGGTGACAAACAGGGACAAGCTTTCCAAATCCAGTCTCGTCACACGCTCTTCTACAGGTCGAAAACCGTCCAAGTCCAAGGAATTTCCTCAATGACCAAGTCGTCGTTGGAGTCCAGACCGGGCTGACAAGGGTCGGGAGCAACAGCACAAATGTTATCGCTGTGGTTAAGATTTTCCTCACACTGAGCTATGTCCTGCACTAGGTCAGAAGTGACGGCGATGTGGAAAAGAAAACCACTTTGAAAAAGTATGCAGGGCAACTCGCAGGGACACTCACAGGCCACCTAAACACTACAGCTCTCACAATCAAGCCAAAGTGGTACAAGATTACAGAGATACGTCTTCCAGCTCGTCACATTCGAGTCTCTATTCTCATGTCTCTCGCAGATCGTGACGTTCAGAATCTCGAGAATCAAGGTCCCTCACACCGGTATCACAAGATAGTTAGGAGCATGTCTGCATGGTCGCAGACCCGGATAGGCTAAGGAAATACTCCAGACTACACCTCCAAATGGGTGAACACTCAGACCTCCCTCACATACAAAGACAGGTCTGTTTCAGCTCGCATTCACGTCTTCGAGGGGCCTGAATCTGACTGCCTTCTTAGTTTGCCCACATCGGAATGACTTCACCTGGTGGACATACTGTATCAAGTGGATGATGAACCTGACATAGTTCATAAATTTCCGAAATTGTTCACAGGACTCAGAAAAATGACTAATTTTCAAGTTCATTTACATATCAATGAACGGGTGACACCGATAGCTCAACACCACAGGAAACTACCATTTCATCTTCAACAGTCGGTGGGAGAAGAGCTGCAGGATCTTCTGAAGGCAGACATCATTGAAAGAACTTCTGGATCCACCCCCTGGGTCTCCCCAGCAGTCATAGTGCCAAAGAAGGGATCAGAAGGCAAAATCCGACTATGTGTTGACATGAGAGCGCCCAATACTGCCATTGAAAGGCAAAGACACCCTGGACCCCATATCAGTGACACGATCACGACTCTGAACGGTGCACAAATATTTTCCAAATTGGATCTTAACAAGGGCAATCACCAGCTCGAGTTACATGAAAGGTCACAATATATCACCACATTTTCGACCCACCAAAGTCTCTTCAGGTACAAACGACTCAGTTTTGTGGTCACTTCTGCTGCTGAGATCTTCCAGGAGGCAATCAGAAGAGTTATCCATCACATCCCCAACACTCTTTACTATAGTGACGACATGCTCGTGTTTGGAACAACTGTACAGGGACACAACAAAGCACTGGATCGTGCATGTCATGCATTATTAGAAACAAATCTGACTCTCAACAAAGATAAATGTGAGTTTCACAAATCCACCTTAAAGTTTTATGGACACATCTTCTCAGGCACAGGAATGAGACCAGATCCTGAAAAAATTGCAGCACTGAACGACACCCCTCGCCCTCGAGATGCTGGAGATGTGCGGTCATATCTAGGAATGGCCAGATACTGTGCACGATATATCAAAGATTATGCCACCATCAGCTATCCTCTGCGGAAACTGACCAAACAAGGTCATACTTTTCAATGGTCCACCAGCTGCGATCAAGCTTTCCACCTGATCAAAACAGCTGTTGAATCAGCCAAAAATTTGGCATACTTCAACCCTCGTCGGAAGACGGAGATCACGGTGGATGCCAGTCTGGTGGGACTGGGAGCCATCTTGGCTCAGTATGACAAGGAAAGTGACCAACGTCACATTGTGGCTTACGCCAGCTGCAGCCTGACAGACACCGAACGAGCATACTCCCAGTCGGAGAAAGAAACTCTTGCAGTAGTCTGGGTCTGTGAGCATTTTCACGCCGTCATCTATGGGAAACACTTCAAACTCATCACGGACTACCAAGCTCTCATAACCATTTATGGAAATCCTCGAGCCAAAATGCCACCAAGAATAGAACGCTGGGGACTTCGTCTTCAAGAATATACATACACCATCATCCACAAGCCTGGAAAAGCAGCTAATCCAGCAGACTACATGTTGTGACATCCAAAGAAGCCCTCATGCTCGAATCCGTCGCTGGTGGAGGAATATATACACTTTGTCATTGCTCAAGCAACACCCCTGCAGTTCCACTGTAAGCCATCATTGAAGCCACAGCAGGCGATGACACATTGCAGGATGTGAAACAGCGCATTGAGACAAACAGTTGGAGACACCTAGAAGAGCCTGGACGCAAACATCAGGTGGGTGGCCATGAGCTAGCTTCTTTCCGACATGTAAAATATAAACTGTCCTTTGCCAACGATGGCCTCCTCTTATGAGACAAAAGGATTGTCATTCCCAAGCAACTACATCAAGGCATCGTCAATGTAGCACACGAAGGACACAGAGGCATCATAGCTACGAAAAGAGCACTGAGTGAGCGGGTCTGGATCCCTTCTCTCGATCATATGGTCTAACTCACTTTGAAAGACTGCCCTCAGTGTCAGGTGGTCAGTAGAGAGGAACCTCCTGCTCCTCTACAAATGTCAGAACTACCGGAGGGTGTGTGGTGACATGTCGCTGTAGATTTCTTTGGTCCCATACAATCTGGCAAATACGTCATCTTCATAATGGATGAATACTCATGCTTCCCCATTGTTCACCTCGAATCATCCACCAGAGCAGCTGTCACCATACCAGTGCTAGATGAAGCCTTTGCAGCTTGGGGAATTCCCAAAGTAGTCAAAACAGACAATGGCCCTCCATTTAACGGACAGGAATTTGCCGCATTTGCAAATCATCTCAGCTTTCAACATAGGAATATCACCCCCCTGTGGCCACAGGCCAATGATATGGTAGAAAGATTTATGGCCACTCTGAAGAAAGCCATACAGCAGGAGGAATTCTCCAAACAAGATATTCAATCAGCACTGAACAAGGTGCTAAGAGCATATCGAACCACACCTCACAGCACTACGGACAGATGTCCAGCGACTTTGATGCTGTGTCACACAGTGCGCACGAGAATACCGAATTGGGAAGAGTCCACTGGGTGTAGGGGTCAAAATCCAGAACATGATGATTTAGCAGCAATAGATGGTGCTAGAAAAGCCAAGATGAAAGAATACGCGGACAGTCATAGGAGAGCCAAACCGTCATCCATCAAAGAAGGAGACTGGGTACTTGTCCGCCAAGAACAACAAAGAAAATCTGACAGTCGATATCATGCTCATCCTCTACTGGTAACGAAACAAAAAGGGACCATGATCACGGCTGCCTCAGAGGACAAGAGGATAATGAGAAACGTTGCGCATTTTCAGAGATGCATGCCAGTCACAAGAGAGTCATTAGAAGCTTCAGAAAGTGCAGAAAAAGAGGACAATCATGGGGACAGGAAGTGAGCATGTGTCTCCTTTTCTCCTGGCTAAAAGTAAAAGACCTGCTCAAGATGGTACCTGTCGGCCACAGCGTATTCATCGGAGACCTACACGTCTATTTGAAGAACTGTAACTATGTTCCTTTCTTTTCTTTAATTGCTTTGCCACATTGTTTGTTGATATCAGTTCAAATTGTGTAATGAGAGGGGAGGTGTAGTGTTGCGGTATGTATAGGACGCGGCCACTAGGATTCGGGACGGGGGAACCTGGGACGGAGGAGCAGAAGTGAAGAAACGGAAAGGGAGGGGGCAGACAGGGATTTAATACCGAGGAGAGAGGTTGTGTAAAAGAGATTAAAGCGAATCATAATCATTACTACGTGTTCTTGTCGTCTGTGGCAATCAAGGAACATGAGTCACGTGGAGAGCCAGACCAAATGGCAGACAAAAGGAACTGAATGAAGACACCTCTATTGGGGCAAAAGAGCTCAGTCCACCTGACACATGCGGAAAATGTTCATCTGCACAGGTAATAGATGTATCATAAAAGGTGGCTTGAATATCCTCTATTTTCTTTAGGAAAAATGTAGCAATGTCATCACATTAAACTAATGTAAGAGTGGTAGTAGAGGCTGTAGATTTCTGATCGAACAAATTCTCAACAACTCTAAAAAGAGTTTTGGGCAGTTTTTCGCCGCCAAGATTTCATCCAAGTAGTAATTAGCTCTGCTGATGCAGCAATTTTTTTTAAAGGCCTTTAAGGTCATCCTGTAAGTATGTTTGTCCTCCTGATTGTATGTTTTGCCCCATATTCTTTCCATATATAAAGAACAATGGTTCCCTTGGGTAGAAACAATGCGTATTGCGGTTAGCCGTAGTTACTTCAGCATAACATATGATACATTTCTGAAAGCCAGAACATTTCTTAAGCAAATGGGGGAAGGAACAAGAACACAGAAAAAGGGGTTTTCATTAATTTGTGTATCAGAATTGATAGCATTCGTTATGCGAACCAAATTACATAAAACAAAAATACATTGCAGAATTTTTGCACTTCAAAATTCATACAGTCATACACAATGGTGAGATAGTAGTGCTCAGGAGGAGAGGCCACCCTAGAATTTCAAGGGCGGTCAAGGCAATTGATTGAAGGGGTTGGTTTATTCTAGCATATCACAGTTGACATGTTGCTAGAATAAACCAACCCCTTCAATCAACTGCCTTGACCGCCCTTGAAATTCTAGGGCGGCCTCTCCTCCTCCACAGTCCTGATGAAGACCCGCTTGTGACACTCCACCAAGCGCCCATAGGGTTGAAACGTCGGCGATCTATTTTGGCACAGATTGTAGGACATTGTCGCTATCAACTATATAATTTGTTTAACGTACTTGTCACTGCTTCTTGAATTTGGCCCTCCAAAACAAACCGCATCCCCCCACTACCACCTCACTGCACTGTGTATCTATATCACCACTGAGCACTACTATCTCACCATTGTGTATCACTGTATGAATTTTGAAGTGCAAAAATTCTGCAATGTATTTTTGTTGTATGTAATTTGGTTCGCATAACAAATGCTATCAATTCTGATACATAAATTAATGAAAACCCCTTTTTCTGTGTTCTTGTTCCTTCCCCCATTTGCTTAAGAAATGTTCTGGCTTTCAGAAATGTATCATATGTTATGCTGAAGTAACTATGGCTAACCGCAATACGCATTGTTTCTACCCAAGGGAACCATTGTTCTTTATATATCAAACACCCAGGTTCCTAGGGACACAGGGTCACCCCATTTTGTTACTATATACCATATTCTTTCCAGGCCTTTGCATCATTTTTTCAATTGATGGAGGGCATCAGTATACCATGGGGCTGGGGAAAGAAATCTGTGTTGTTTCCTACAGGTGGTGGGAACCAAGGCATCTACTGTTAATCTAATCCGCAAGTCGATACCATCAGCGTCAACATCCACTACATTGCTTAGTGTGGGGCAATGTGCTTCAAGTAATGTACTAAATTCCAAATTAGCCAGCTTTGGCCAGTTCCTTCCAATGGAATTAATCTGGCCAACTCTAGTTTGAGCCCCAGGCAGAACCTAGATGGAGAACAGGACCATCAAATGGTCTGTCCAAGGGAAAGGAAGGGGTGAGTTGGACTGAATCTTACTAAGGTAAGTCCAACAAATGCCCTGCTCCTTGTGTGGGGAACTTTGTAATCAATTGCATATCAACTGCATCGAAATCCTCTATCACAGATATAGTCATTTTGCACACCAAATCATCAAAATGTATGTTAAAGTCACCCAGAATATCACAATTGGTGAATTTCAGAATATATGGTGCAAGGACCTCAGTGATCCTCAAACTCCAGTTCATTATATTGGCAGGAGGACGGTACATAAGGGCCCTAGACAAAGTGAACTTATTGGTTACTGATAAGGAAAAAATTAGGAATGACTAATTTATCAATTTTGCACCCATATTGTGCTTTAAATACAATAGCTATCCCGCCACCTTTTTTGTTTTCACGATCCAGTCTCTGGATCTGGTAAGGGGCGGTGCTAAATTCACATCACGTCCACAGGCGGAATTAAGCCAAGTCTCAGTCAAAAAAATCGCATCTGGCTTGTAGTCAATGAGATAATCAAAAATCTCCCAATGTTGCTTTACTAGCAACCGAGAGCCCGGGTAGAATTGTCCCTAATATACACAGATTGAGATACAGGAGTTGCAGCTACTTCACAGTGCAGGAGACTAGTCCTAAAATGACTGGGTGAGCACTTTTGAATTGTTACTGCTTAATCTAAGTTTAGAAGAAGGGAAAAAGCTGTATCTTCGGGGGTGGGGGTTGCAAAGCGTGCAATTGTACTGCAGAGTAAGTAAGCCTACCTGGGTTGTCGGAGGCAGTATTCCTGGCCCCTGGTCCCGTTCAGGTGCAGATGGGAGCAGACAGGCTTGCCTTAGGCACATCAGTGGTGCATTTGCGCCACTGCGGCATTTAAATACGCTGTTGTGATGAAGCAACGAATTAAGCAGCGCTCTAGAGTGCTTACTAACGGGAACAATGGCCAAATAATGGCAGCCGGAGTAGATATTTCCCACCACAAAATCACCACCCACAGTGAAATTCTTAAAAAGCAATTAAAAACACATCCAATTTAACACAATTTTTTCAAAGAAATCATAAGCTCAAGCACCTCTATTTGAGGTGAAACTATTTGCTTTGCAGTACAAATTTACAAATACTTGTGCTAAAGATATATAAGTTCTACAGAAGGCTCCAATGAAAGAGCTGTGAAACATTACAATACTCCAGTCTGGTGCAGAAACCATAAGTATTAACTACATCAGCAGAAAATCAGATATGCATTTATGAAAATAATATTGCCCACAATTTGTGGACCGATAGACCGGAGACTCGAGTCATATGTCAGGTAAATGTCTTTGAAGAAAGGGTAGGGATTTAGGCAAAGTCAGTCGCATGTCATGAGTTGTGGCTGAGGCAATGAGCTGCAGAAAGGCCAGTGTCGCTGACAGTGCAGTAGGGCAGGGGTCAAAGTTGATCATGTTGTCACAGTAGTGCCTGTGAGCTGAAAAAGTCAGCCACATGCCAGGCCAGTGTCTCTGACAGGCCAGTAAGGCTGGGGACAAGGTTGGGCACGTGCCAGGAAGAGGCCTTTCAAAAGTCTATACGTTTGTAGCTTAGTGACCTGCTGCAGTGCATTACGCACACTCCTAGCATGAGGGGATGGGAGCTTTGATAAGTTCATCTCTCAATCTATTCACATTGTTTATTCAGAGTGCCTGTCTCCCAGCCAAAATTCTGAGACATATCCAGAAGTATAAAGTGTATTTATTCCAGGAGATATGCTTCACCACTTCTAAATTATTGGGATGGGCTGTCAAAATAAGCATAAAGACTTTTAAAGCAAACGGGCACAAAGCACTGTTGTTATTAGTGGTAGTGGATGGGGTGAGCACCAGTAAACTCCACCATGCGGTGGTTGGCTGAGTTTTTGGCCAACTTCGTGCTCCAAGCAGAGTGGGCAAACTCTGCGAACTCCATTGGCGGAGCGGTGTTTACCGCCCACCACTAGTCACACCACCTTAAGATGCAAGGAGCACTATGTCTTCCCTCCTTTAATGAGAGGGTCATCAAGGGTTCTTAGACATACTTGTTTGGTGATGTCTCTTTTACCACCTCTCCATCCCACCTTTGTCATCTCACTTAAAGGACTGCTATACATATTCATGTTGAAAACAGTCCCATCCCTACCTCAGATGAAGATGACTCTGCAAGCCCTCTACCTCATCTTATCTGAGCTGTAACTCACCCATCCAACTGTCCCTTGAGCTTCCTTCATTGTACAATTGGCCCTGTAGTGCAGTAGAAGAAGTTATGATGATCTGAAGTCCTGATGTGAGTACTCCTGGGGCTGCGGGCTACTATGGAACTGAAGGCATACTCAGCACTACCTGTTGTGCTGATTTTTGTTGCACCGTCCATGTGCAGCTGTCCTGCTGCATTGCTGCTGCTTTCCAATGAACAAGACGTGGAGCTGTGACTGCAGTGAGGTGGATGGTGGGCTGTGGCAAGCCTGTACTTTGCCAGAGGTAGGGGTCTCCCTGCCATGACTACTCACCATGCATCTCTAGTGGACAGACCTCGTATTGTGCTGATAGGAGCTCAAGGAGAGTGCCCTTGACTTGGTCTGGCTGGGAGCAGCGCTGTCCCTGCAGATGGGACCAGAAGACCATCTTAACTTTCATGGGCATGTTGCATGGGGTGGTCGGGATAGGACCATGGCTGGTTGCCTGTGGGTGACACCAAGATCTGCCTGTGCTGGCTGCCATCTTTGTCCTGTCTCTGCCCTGCTTCCACCTTGTATTCTAGCTTGTACCTGAGTGGGGGGAGGGAGTGGGGGGGGGAGGCTAGCCTGCTCTCTGGCTTTATGGTGCACATGAGTGCCTGGTTCCTTGCCCATTCCATTGGGGCCCTCATTGACTGTGGCGTCAGTTCTCTTGCTGTGGATTGCCTGCCTTGACACCGTTGGTGAAGTACACTACAACATGGAGCATAGAGTCACCTAAATCCTTGCGGTAGACCTTAGCGGTGAATGAGGGTGCCTCACATGACCCAGGGGGGCTCCTCTTTTCTCCTTGCTGCCTGCAGGTGCTTTATTTCTCCAGCTGGGATTCTCTATGCCCTGTTTGCTGTCCACCAGACGCTATCCTGTGACCTGATGCTGTTGGACCCGGGGTGCTCCTGAGCCATAATCTGATGGCACAACCTAAATCTGAGACTTTGGAGGGCCCTTCTCCCAACACCAACTCATCTGGTGCGTACATCGACTGAGGCACACTTTGCAGTGCTTTATCACACTGGATTCATCGGCCTAAGGTGGGCTGCTCGTGCTGAGATTGGTTTACTAATTGGATAGATTAGCAGTAATTCGATTAGCCCCAGAAAAAAGACATGAAAAACCATAGGAGAAGTACAACTGCTCCCAGGTACTCCCTGGAGCGAAAAAACATGTAAACAAAAATGCATGGCCCAAGAACAGAGATGGAGGAGAGACTACAATCTTGAAGAGAAAAACAAATACAAATTAATTATTACTGAGTATAAAGCGCTAATCAGTTCTGAAAAAATCAAATACTTTATGAAAAAAATGAATACCCCTAAAGATTTCACAAGAGAACTTTTTAAGACTATTACTAATCTTTCCAATTGTAATAACAGTAAGGTCTTCACCCCAGATCAAGTTTTCTACAACAAGTTTTCCAAATCAAAGGTTAATAACGAATATGAGGAATTTTCCTCCAACCAAGTGGCTAACCATGTGATAGATCCTTTGCACTCTTTTATATCTCCTTCAGGGTCACATGGTAATGCTGACCTGGCCCTTAATGTCTTTGAAAGAGTCGCGCCTTTTACTGAAGAAAGAGTTATAAAAGTTATGGAGACTATTAAGTCAGGTTCTCCTTTGGATCTTTGCCCATCCTATGTATTGCAAATGGTCTTTAGCACTATCTCTGTGCACCTTACTGAACATCTTAACAATATTTGGTTACTGGTCACTTTCCAGTGGCCTGATACTGAGAACCACCAGCCCATTTTCCGCTTACGGTTGCCTGCGAAAACATTGGAAAAGGCTATTGATGATGACATGATGTCCTTTCTCGATACCAACAATCTTCAGGATCTATCACAATATGGATTTCGACCTCTGCACTGCACAGAATCAACCTTAGTTGCTGCTTCTGAGGAGATCCAGATGTTGGTAGACAAGGGAGAGAGGGCTATGCTGATTTTTCTTGATCTCTCAGCCATGTTCGATACGGTTAACCATTCCATGCTTATCAACCGGCTAGAGGGAATCAGGATTAGAGGTGCAGCCTTCGCCATCCTTATCTCTGTTTTATCCAACAGAGGACAAATGGTTTCCTTTGGGGATTTCACTTCTAATCCTTTTTCTCTTCCCTGTGGGGTACCTCATGGATCATCTTTAAGCCGCACGCTTTTCAACATCTATGTCACCCCTCTGGCTAAATTTATTCAGTTCCCTTGTTTTTCAGGAGTCTCTTACGCCGATAACACACAAATAGTTGTGTCTATTTCATCTGATGTTGATGGGGCTGCAAATACGTTTAAAAAGTGTCTAGCACACATTGTAACTTGGATGCAGGAAAACTGTCTTAAGCTTGATTACGAGAAAATTTAGGTGCTCCTTTTCGGAAGTAACATCTCATTCTGGAATGCCTCCTGGTGGTCCTCTAATCTTGGCCCTCTTTTGTCTCCAGCTCAGAAAGTGAAGAACTTAGGGGTGATTTTTGATAGACAGCTCTGTTTCTCTGAACAAATCAATCATGTCAATTCTTCCTCTTTTTATTGTCTTAGGATCCTAAAAAAGGTATACACTTAAATCCCCTAAAATAAGCAAAAATTGTCCATTGTGGCCCTGCTCTATCCACAATATTAAACTGTTTGCCACTGCTGTAGAATGGCAGAATGTATTTTGCTTTTACTTAGTTTCAAGTGTCACTTGCTGTATAATCTGTGTGAAGCATTTACTTGCTTTTCATATCACTGATGTATATCTGCCTTCCATTCCTTGACTGAATTTTAAGAGATTTATAGCTACGTCGTGGTAGAACACACACCTGGATGTCTGCCCACTCTTTCTTGTTATGGAATGGAAGGAGAGGAGCGCTGCATGGTGTGTCTGGCCGCAATGTGGATTTGCGATTGGCACTTTGTGAGCGCACTATGAGATAGCAACCCCTGTAGCTAGCAAAGGGTTGCTTTAGTCACTCCACGGGCCGGAGCTGCGGTGCTGTCACATTTGTGCCCAAGGGGTGAGGGGCCCATCCTACCAGTTATCCAGTTCTTGCCGGAAGTGAGGCTGGATGCTCCACCGCACAGCTACATACAGGTATGAGACATGATGTCATCAGGGGGTGCCACAACAGGGCTTAAAAACACAACAGCATCAGGGAGCAGCCTATTTGATCTTTGGCCATGCGACTCAGTAGATGGAGGATCCATACACACCTACCCTGCTGCTGGGAGCTGCATAGCAAAACACCTACCCACCCTCACATGAAGCAAGAAGTCAAGTTTTCAAAGACAATGAGATGGATACCTGACAATTTTTTTTTTTTTTGCTGGTGTGCCCCCTTGAGGGTTGGCTGGTAGGGGGAGTGACCTGCTTTTGTTCCTGGACCTTTTAGCTCTATACGGGGCTGCCTGGGATAGATTATTGATTGGGACTTCACTTGCAGGCTGAATAGGCCACCAGGTGCCCTGGCAGGGACTGTGCCCTATGCGGTTCCCTGGTGTCGTGTGCATTTGTTTGAATTTGTATGTCATTTTTCATCTTTCACCTAGTCAAAGGTGGAACTTGAAAAAGCGAAGGTTGTTGGTGATATTTGCCTCTGACTCTTGGCGGAGAACGAACGGATATTGTTGGCACAAGGTGCCTGCCCCTGAAGGGGATGTAAATAGAAGATGCTTTGTTGTCCACAATGCAACCATTGGTAGGAGCCTGCAACTGGGGAAGTTGATCCTCAATATTAAACTGTTTACCATTGCTGTGTCATGGTGGAATGTATTTTGATCTTACATAGTTTCAAGTGTAATTTGCTGCACAATCTGTGTGAAGCATTTACTTGCTTTTCACATCGCTGATTTATTTAACTGCTCTCCATTCTGTTGGAGGGGAACTCTATTAATAAAGTAAGACAGAACAATTTACACAATAATATGGCTTTAATCAATCATTCAGTTGGGAAAATCAGTCAGTATCAAAAGGAGAACAACGTCTGAAGTTCATAGTTCTGGATTACAAGCAGTGGTATATGTGCTGTGAAAGCCACAAAAAAACACAGGTTACAAATTCCTATATGATGCAAATAGGAAGCTGGGCAGAAAAGATATTGACAACACGTAAATATTTCCAAGAATTGTGTGCGTGTCCTTGTTTAGCAGAATCACCCTCTTGTGGGTTTTTCTTTTCGTTCTCAGCTACATCAACTCCTTGACTACATTTTAAGAGATTGATGGCTAATTCATTCCTGAGTAGGACGGGTATGCCCAGACGTGGGTCCTGTGCTCTCCCTGCCACTGGAATCAAGCTGTCCTGGCTGAAGAGGGGTGAAACCCGGAAACCGGTCCTAGGATGCTTGTTTCCAGTCCAGGGAGGACCTGGCTTGGCAGTTCGGGATGGACTGTTCCCATGAGGGACAGGGTCTAGACTGATTTGTATATGGCTGGGTTCAAACTGGAATGGCATGGTGAGCAAAGAAACGATGGATTTAGGCCCAGATCTCTGTACTGGGGTAAATGTATGACATTGTTCAGCATTCTGTCCATCAACTGTTGTTTTTGCATTTGTCACCCGAGTCGGACGGGTATGCCCAGACGTGGGTCCCGTGCTCTCCATGCCACTGGAATCAAGCAATCCTGGCTGAAGAGGGGTGATACCCCGAAACCGGTCCTAGGATGCTTGTTTCCAGTCCAGGCAGGATCTGGCTTGACAGTTCGGGCTGGACTGTTCCCATGAGGCACAGGGTCAAGACTGATTTGCATATGGCTGGGTTCAAACTGGAATGGCATGGTGTGCAAAAAAACGATGGATTTAGGCCCATATCTCTGTACTGGTGAATGGATGACATTGTTCTGCATTCTGTCCATCAACTGTTGTTTTTGCATTTGTCACCCCAAGTGGGACGGGTATGCCCAGACGTTGGGTCCCGTGCTCTCCATGCCACTGGAATCAAGCTATCCAGGTTGATGAGGGGTGAAACCCCGAAATCGGTCCTAGAATGCTTGTTTCCAGTCCAGGGAGGACCTGGCTTGGCAGTTCGGGCTGGACTGTTCCCATGAGGCACAGGGTCAAGACTGATTTGCATATGGCTGGGTTCAAACTGGAATGGCGTGGTGAGCAAAGAAACAATGGATTTAGGCCCAGATATCTGTACTGGGGTGAATGTATGACATTGTTCTGCATTCTGTCCATCAACTGTTGTTTTTGAATAATTCATGGTATAACGCACACCTGGGTGTCGGTCTCCTCCTTCTTGTTATGGAATGCATGGAGGCGTGCGGCGCATGGTGTGTCTGGCCGCAAAGTGTAGAGTCTGCGATTGGCACGTTGTGAGCGAACTATTCAAGGCCCTCTTTCTCCCCCTCCCCATTCACGGCATCAAGATTCACCTGCACATCTCTAAACCCCCCCCCCAAACAAACCTCATCTCAGCAAAATGACATCCAACAACCAAAATGGATGACCAGCGCCTATGTGAAAATAAACTACGCAAAATAAAACAGATACTCGTCCCCACACCAGCATAAAGCCAATGTGCAAGATAAAATCTTTGGCAATTGGCATCATTTGACCTGTTCTTTAAAACTCACACCACAAAGAAAATACAGAAAACATGTTACCTACTATTGCAACAACTTTTGCCTTAGCAAGGTCAAACCCTACATTCTCCTAGCTTATTCCATAACCGCAGTCCAAACACTGGTCTTCTCCTCTCTGTGCGCTACAAGACGCTGCTCGCTGGAGTCCTTGATCCAAATAAACAGCTGCTTTCATGAAGCCGCAAACCTCCAGTAGGTAAATTGTGAATATCAGAAAACCCCTGGAAAAATTCCCTGGCTCACTAACTGGAAACGTGCCACTACAAATATATTCAGAGCTGCTTTTGGTTCCAAGTTCCTGCCCTTTTTAATTACAAGGTCAATTTACATTGAATCTTAAAAAGTAAACAAACTTAATTGCACAGGCATTCAGGGAGGATTTCAACTATGAGCGCAGAATTGCTTTCTAATGTTGAGTTAGTCTGCCATCTACTGGTAAGTTATGTGAAACACATTCTTCTTCATTTGGTCAGTATTTCATGTTTACTGACCTTCCACGTTTGTATAATGTCTTTCAGATTTTGGAAAGATTAATTTTAATAGTTACTCTTACAGGATAGGGATTGGCTTCCTCTTTAAGATTTACAAAACATCTGCATCCATAGAGACTTTTGACATTTTACTGGTTATAATAATGGTTTAAGTATTTAAACCTAGCACCCTTCCCTAATATCATAACTGTGGTAAAAGCCCTACGTTTGTCACATCTTGATGAAGGCAATGCTCTGTAAACTGGGCAACCCACCCTGCCTTGCACCTCTCAGAGCCCGTTTCCATCCTGCAGCATGTCTCCCCTCCAAGGGTCTCCCCTAGAAACTAGAATTCATTTCACGATGGTCTGCATCATACACAGAAAGCCGTTCACCTGGGAATACCCAGCTGTCTGACAGATAAATTACACACAACTGGAGGCAAAAGAGATACTACAGATAAATGCTGATAATCTCTAGTTTTGTTGTATTCTGTTGTTTTCTGTAAATTTTCTTTCTGGGCTACCACTACATAGATATATGAAATGCAATAAAGCAATGATCAGCACAACTAGACAACCTCAATTGCCATAGAAGCAATGAGCACAAGTTGTTTCAGTTCTCAGACAGATGCCCCAGGACCAGCCACTCGGTTTATTCATACTATGCCGGATATTGTGGCCGAACTTAGTTTACAGAAAGCCAATTTCACTCTACTGGGTGATTTAATTATACAATTTTGATGATAATAATTGTGAATGTGCTACGAAGTTACTTCATGATCTTTTCGCCATTCAGCTTACACAACTGGTAACCTCTCCCACACATAAAAAAGGTCATCTTCTTGACCCCATTTTCACTGATATTCCTAATTTGGGATTATAAGACCCTCACCCTGTATGCTGGTCAGATCACTATATTGTACCGTTTCATCTCCTGAGAGCAGGAAAGAAAATTACCTGCCCAGCAGCCAAGGCTTAGCGAATAGGACACGTTACAACGCAAACATTTACAACACATGCTTTTACAACGCAGTTTTTACATCGCAACATCCATTACAACGCACAATTTTACAACGCATGACATCACGATGCATTTTTACAAACTACATTTACAACGCATTCCATTACAATGCATACCATTACAACGCATACCATTACAGCGCAAAACACTTTTAGGACAACAGTAGGGTAAAGTGTTGGATAGTGTAGGGGTAAACATTACTATTCCCACTCCAGTGAGTGCAACAGTAGGGTAAGTGTTGGATAGTGTAGGGATAAAAAATACTATTCCCACTCCAGTGAATGCAACAGTAGAGTAAGTGTTGGATACCCCAAAACCCATACCCACCCTAAAACTTAAAAAATCCCCATTACTTACCATATAATGCGTTGTAAAGGCATGCGTTGTAGTGAAATGCATTGTAATGGCATGCGTTGTAATGGCTGCATTGTAATGGCATGTGATGTAAAGTCTGTTGCGTTGTAACAGCTGCATTGTAAAGGTAGTGTGTTGTAATGACTGCGTTGTAATGGATGTTTCCCAGGCTTAGCGGATGCTGCTCAAAACTGGCTGCAGCTATCTGGAAAACCACATCACTCATTTCCATCCGGGATTAGAATGGAGATATATCAGAAATGAATACCAACTTCAATGACTGGGTAAAGGATTCACTGGACTAACTAGTCCCTATGAGACTGCAGGAGAGTAACCGACCACAGGGTCGTGCTCCTTGGTTCTCAGTGCAATTAGTCGAATTAAAAAAAGAAAGTGAAAGATCGGAAAGGAAGTGGAGGAAATGCTATGATGCTACCAGCAAACTAAATTATTAACAAACAATAAAACAATATCAGCATGCCATAAGAGAAGCACAAATGTCCTGTTTTAACACGAGGGCTGCAAAACCGCCCCCCAGTAACAAAACCGGCCCCCACACCTCCAACCTCTCAGGGAAATACCCATTCCCGGTATGGCCAGTCCGGCCTTGCTTCCAGTCCCCTGCTCCATGAGTCTTGCCTCAACACGGTAGACAATTTCTTACTTGAAAAAGTTAACAATATTTGAGCTACTTTGGCAGGGGACTCAGTACCCAACAATGATGTTAATAAAATCTTGCGGGATGGGTTGGGAAATGAGAAAATATCTTACCTCCCACTGGTGACAAAGGAAGATATCAAAGGACTTATAAAAACAGTAAAATCTGGATCACCGCTTGATCAGGCACCTCTTGACATACTGACCAAAGATCAAAATGCAATCTTCCAAGTACTATTGAACATTTTTAACTGTTCACTTGAGAGAGGTAGCGTCCAAGATGGCTGGAAACATGCAATTGCAATAGACTATTACTAAAAAAATATCCTTAGATCCTATCCAGGTGGAAAATCACCGGCCAATTTCCTTACTCCTTGGTTTTAGCAAATTACTGGAGAAATTTGTAAATAAACATGCACCTTTTGTTTTGGAGCATCACAGAATATTAAATCTCACCCAATAGGGTTTCCGGCCGGGAAGTAGCACGGAAACAGTATTACTAGGGGTCACAGCAGAACTGAAAAAAATCCCTGATCAAGGCGGCTGAGCAGCAGTTATACTGCTAGACCTAAGCACAGCCTTTGTAACGCGATATCCCACCCAATCCTAATTCGGAGAATAGAAGAGGCTGGAATTACTAGTCAGCCGTAAAATGGTTTGACACTTTTCTGAACAACAGGGACCTTTCTTCTCAGTTTTGCATCTCTCAAAGAGTGTGATCACACAGGGTTCATCACTAGCCCCACTCCTTTTAATGTGTATGTCCGCCTACTTTCAGAGATCATATGTTTCCATGTATTTTCAATGGTGTCATATGCAGACTGTCAACTCACTTAGACCTGATACAGAAGCAATACCCTGTCAACTCAATTCATGTCTAAGGCAAGCTGCAGACTGGATGTCTGCCAGCAGTCGGAAATTAAATGGCGACAAAACTGAAGTAGTAGTTGTTGGCAACAGTCCTTCCTATTGGAAGGAAATCTGCTGGCCTAATTCCTTTGGGATAACATCCTTCCCCTAAATCGGAAGTAAAAAATCTGGATGGTTTAATTGATAATAACCTCACCATGGAGGTCCAGGCCAGAAAATTAATCTCAAGCTGCTTTGGCCTGTTGAGAACCCTCTGGAAAGTGCTGGGCTGGTTACCATGCCCCACACGGAAAGTGGCTATACAAGGTCCAATATTGGCATGCCTAGACTATGGGAATTCTCTATATTTGGGAAGCCCACAATCTGTGATTTAAAAAACTAAAAACGTTCCAAAACACAGAGGCCGGGACACTTTTGGGAATACCGAATTATCCTTGTTTTATCCTCATTAGCCTCCCTGCAGAGGCTGCCGGTACATAAAAGGATACAGTTCAAGGCATTGTACATAACACATCGGGTGGTGAATATGAAGGGACCACAACTTTTACAACATCTGACACATCCCTACTGTCCTTGGCGACCATTACCATCCATGAATCTAGGTCTACTCACTGGTTCAAAGATCATGAAAGCCAGGTGCGGAGGATGCTCGTTCTCATATCTTGCACCCAAACTATCGATTACTGTACCTGAAGCACTCAGAAAGCAGGAAGAACAAGGGTGGACTTAGTTTCAGGAGACATCTTAAGACAATTCTGATAATTTAATTTTCAACGATTGTTAGCCTGGTAAGAACCCAAGAGCTGGGATCCCAAGCGAGTAGTCATGCGCTTTACAAGTGCTGAGAATAGAACAGAATTGCAATACGATCCAAATATGAATTTTGTGAACTTACTTATCTGTACATAAGTCGGTTCAGAAAATGATTTACTAGTTGCAAAAATACTGGTTGCAAATTGCTCTGAGGCTTCTTGAGAGTGGCTTAAGGAGCTTTACAAAAAACAATTAAAGAAATAAATGAGCTGTTTGTTCATATGGTTGCCCATTTTGTTTTGGTTAGAAGTTGCTTATTATCTGTATCCTTCCATTCCCAGTTCATTTTGACTTTAGTATTGAAGTCTATTCCCTAAACTTTTTCAAGTTGCTGAGTTGGTGGTTGAAGGATTTTTTTCCATAGGCTTGCAGCCACCCATTTCATAGGAGTGTAGAGAACACTTGCTGTGGGCATACTTTCAAAAAAATGATTTAGAAAAACAGAGGGGTAGGTCTGGCCTATAATGTAGCAAGGAAGACCCAAAGGACCCAAAGATTCATTAGGACTATCATTCAAGCATCAATTCCTATTAGCAAGGCCAGATAGATTTGTCATACTTTGGAAAAGCATCACAAAATGGATACCTAGGGGATCTTTCCAGAGGATGGGAAATAACTGAGACGCCAAAAACTGTTCTTCTCAAGCAAAAATAACATCTAATGTGCATCCTTTCTGGTGTATTTTTCAAACTACCATCTTAGACCTTAGGCTGAAAAGGATTCCGAAGTACTTTTCCTTTCGGTAGTGGGAAACTGATGACGCAGAGCTGCAGAATAGCGGCAAATGTAGTCTGCCCCTAGTCCAACTCTAGGTCTAAGACCAGCGCTGAGTAGGGGTAGGGAGATTCCAGCATCTGGGCACTGAACACCATGCAGTTTTAAGTCCCACTCACCTTCAGCAACATCAGGCAGCAGGGAATGGTTGCCTGGTGACACTAAAGGTCACCTCAAGGGAAGTCTGAGACTTTGTCCTCCTTTGTAAAAGTGGAGTTTCGAAGTTTCCAAGGAATAATTTTATACTTTGCTTGACTCAATCTTTTTCCACCATAAAAAAACATCCAGGCTGGCAATATTGGCCTATTAAGACAACATGTAACCTCTTTTGAAGAGTGTTAGACCAGGCATCCTTCGTGTGGTTTCCGCAGACTTTTTGCCTTCAGACCTCCTGTTTTTCCTGACTTCATTTTTGCTGACCTTAGGATTCTGCACACTTTACCACTGCTGACCAGTGCTAAAGTGCTTTAACATTCAGCCCTGCTCAATTACACATTCAATAGTGGTGCTACTGAGTCTAATATATTTTACATTAGGTACAGCAACCTTAAGCTACAGTCTTATACATTCCCCACTCCACTTGGGCGATCAGAGTTACCTTCCATTTGTGTTAGGGGTTTTAACAGTGCTCCTTGCCCCTTCTGCCTCACCTTCAGTTAGTTGTGACAGGAGAATGCCACCGCAATGGAAAACCCTACATTTGGGTTGTGTTGTTTGGACGGGGAGCCGCTTGCTCCTTGCCCTTTACAGTTTTGGGGGCAGATTTATGTTGCACTTGCGCCACTTTTGCACCGCCGTTGCGTCACTTTTGTGACGCAGCAGCGGCGCAAATCCTGCGCCATTTACAACGTGACGCATCTGGGAGATGCGTCACGTTGTAAAGCCCTGCACCACATGCAGGCGTTCCAGGGCAGGTGGGGGCGTTCCGGCGCAGGAACGCCTCCTAAAAGTGGCTGAGTGAAATCTACAAGATTTCACTCAGTCACTTTTAGGCCCATGCTGCGTCAAAACCCTGCGCCTGCTTGAAGCAGGCGTAAGGATTGACGCAGCATTGTACAGATAGGGCCCCCCAGAACATTGCTGGAGCTGCGTCGCGCTTGCGACGCAACTTCAGCAATGCGCCACTTTTACGGCACAGATGCGTCACGCATCTGTGCCGTTTTTGCCCCATGGTGCGCCGCATTATAAATGCGGCGCATCCATGGTGGCGCAGCTGTGGCGCATAATAATTGGCGCATCCCTGCTGATATGCAGGGATGCGCCAGTTAACATAAATCTGCCCCTTGGTTTCTACAGTTTTCTGGTAACCTCAGAGACTCACATCCTTTACCATCACAGCCTGGTAGCCAGATACACCTTGCCTTGAGTCTTCCTGCGACACATGCCACTGGCATCATATTCCTACTTACTCTTGCACATGGCTCCTGCTCTGCCCTCGAACTCTGCAGATGCATGTGGACTTTGGGGGTGGCACTGTCAGCTGACAGCAAGTCACCTTTCCCAACCTTGGAATATGTATATAACATTTAGTGCAAGCCTTTCTGGACGGGAACATGTTGCGTGCTGTTGCGGCACACCAAAGCCAGGTATCATTTTGGAGAACATTACCTTTGTCAGTGATTGGCAAGAATGCCCTCTTCAAGATGATCACGCTACCTCGTTTGCTCTATTACTGTGCAAATCTGCCAATACACATTGTGTGCCCTTGACACCCTCCTTGGTGGATACATTTGGCAGGCTGGTCACTGCAGGGTTGTTACCCATTGACTCAGGAGCTCTTGGTGTTCCTAATTTTGAACACTATTATATCGCTTCCCCGCTCCAATGTCTTTATCGCTGGATTGTTGGCTCTGAGCTGGATGACACTTCTACCATGCAAATGCCTTGGATGGCAAACCAGGTGCTACAGCCCTTGAACCAGGTGGGATGAAACATTTGTCCCGATTGCTGCAAGTTGCACTTTTCTGCTATCAGAGAGCACTGAGCTTCAAGACCAGCATAACATACCATTGGGATATGTCTGCACTCACTCATACATTTGGATGGCACATAGCAGCTACTGAGCCATCCATGCATAAGGTAGTTCAGGCACTGTAAGTTAAGGGCACTGGTCACCATCTTATCTAAGTGCACACACACAATTCTCTTTTGGTACCCTGCGAGCTAGGAGGGATGACAAATTCGGTTGAGAGCTGAACAGCATGGATTGAGACCGCGCCCTGTACCACACCTGTAGAGTATGGGTCCTCGGCCTGTTATAATGCCCTACAAAAACCCAAGGCCTCCTGCTTCCTGGATCTGGTACTTCTACGGGTGCTAGGGTCCATGGCATTCCTCTGGAAGGTCTGCACTCCTCCATGGTGGTCATTTGGCATCTAACAGTTGTCTCTTGGGCACATTGGGAAGATGTGCTGCTTCACCTGGAGGATGCTAGGTGCCTCAGAAAGTACCCCTTCTCACTGTGCTGGGAAGAGCCCCTCATAACCTTTCATGCCCAAGCCAAAGATGACCCCCTTCCCCCATAGGAGCATTGGACTGGGGTTGCCTCTCTCTGTGGTGGATATCTTCTGTTTCCTCCTACCTTCTCCATATGTGGTTGGTTGCCCTGGCCTCTTGGCCAGTGCTCAATTGGCAAACAATTAAGTGCCAGGGCCTCATAATGAGGCCACTGCGGCTTGCTCCACCCATTACCCCTGCCATCACTGCCAATTACATTACCACACAACTACTAACCATCACACTCCTTCTAGTTTGATAATTCAAACTATTCCAGGATCACAAACTGATTAGAATAGCTTGGGTGGCAGGTATTAGTCATTTTTAATGTATATTGAATTAGTAAACAACTGGTATTGTGTTCACACTAAATTAAAGAAACAGCACCACCATGTGGCAGACTGCCAGTTTGGACAATTAGGTGCAAGTGCTGCGCACCAGAAACAACCAGCTCAAATTTAGCACTGCTCTTGGGAGCGGGCCATTACCTGCGATTGTCCATTTCTGCCCCTCCCCCCCAGCTTCCATGTAATTTTTCTGTCCCTTATACTTACCACGTGCTTTGAATCTCCCACTCCTGCAAGTATGACTTTGCTGCCCGGGTATGTCTCAACTGCTTATACAAATGATGTCTGAGGTTGTTTAGACAGCTTGACTTTTGTTAAATGTTCGATGTTATTACACGTCCTTTCATATTAAGTATGGGCATCTCAATGGTTAGATTTGCTGCCCAAGCGTCCTCAGTTTGTGTAGTGCTAAGGAAGATACTGTTATGTACTTACTTTTTCTGTAATATATGGTGTTCCACTATAGTTTTCTCCTGGTTGCTTCTATTGTACGCAAACGTGCCTTGTGAACAGAAATCCATGAATTGTACGACTTCTCCAATCACATATGCAGCTAGCTTGCTTTTGTATGAAAATCTTGAAAAATCCTCATGAAATATAGTTAAGAAAACCAAAACAGTATTGCAAATGATTCTCTTTTGATCTTTCTAATTCATTACAGTATGTCCTGAGGAATAGATGCCATATCCATCTTTCGCAAGTGACCTGTTTATTTGCTTCAGGCACGCCTTCTAACCCAGGTTCTTTCCAGCCCGCTTTCTCTCCCTCACCATTCATGGCATCAATATTCACCTATATTTTAAGGATGCTGAACTGCATCTCAAAACCTCCACAAATAAAGCTCATCAAAGCAAAATTACATCCAACAATCAATATGAATGACCAGCGCCTATGTGAAAACAAACTACTTAAAATACAACTGGTTCTCGTCACCACACCAGCATAAAGTCAATGTGCAAGACAAATCCCTTGGTATCATTTGACCTGTTCTTCAAAACTAAAACCACAAAGACAGCACAGAAAGCACTGCTGCCCAAACATTGGTCTTTTCCTCTCTGTGTGCTACAAGCCCTGCTGGCTGGAGTCTTCGACCTGAGTCTAGCTCTAAAAAACAGCTGACTTCATGTACCCATGATCCTCATCAAGAAAAATTGTGGATCAGAAAATCCCTCTTAAAATTCCCTGACTCATTAACTGGAAACGTGCCACTGCAAACATAGTCAGAGCTGCTTTTAGTTCCAAGTTGCTGCCCTGTTAATTACAAAGCCAGCTTACCTTGAATCCTAAAACATAGGCAAACTTAATTGCACAGACATTCAGAAAAGTATATCAACTATCGGTGCAGAATTACTTTCTAATGTTGAGGTAGCCTGCCATTTACTGGCCATCTGCTGGCAATTTCTATGAAACTATTCCCACTCCAATCTATACTAAACTAAATGGCTGACGTTTACTATACCCACTCTAATCTAACTATATTGGGGGAAGGTGTTGAAGACTAGAGGGGTGACATGTTCTATTCCCACTCTAATCTAAACTAATTTGAGGGAAAGTGTTGAACACTAAAGGGGTGACATTTACTATTCACACTACAATCTATAACAATTTGAGGAAGGTTTTGGACACTAAAGGGGTGACATCTGTTATTTGTACTCCAATCCAACCATATTGAAGGGGTGGGTGTTGTACACTAAAGAGGTAATATTTACTATTCCCACAGTGATATAAACCTATTTGAGGAAGGTGTGGGACACTAAAGGGGCGACATTTACTATTCCCAATTCCATCAAAACGAATTTGGGGAAGGTTTTCCACCCTAAAGGGATTACATTTATTAAGGTTTTCGTTGCACAGGTTACATAGAAGTAGACACAAATAGTAATGGGCAAACTTTTGAAATGCAGCGGTAACAAGGGAAAACACAGATACCAGTAACAAAAGAGTAGAGGGGGCTAGGGAACTGAGCAGACGGTAGGTAGAATAAATTCAAGTCCTGCAGACCGGCACCAACTATGGTAACATCCCCGGTCAGTCCATCCAACCGGGCCGGAACAAAGGCAGACCTATTAGAGTCCTGTGTGAAACTCACAAACGTGTTGAGGTCGGGGCATCACAGCACAGCGGGCCTGCTTCGCTCTCCTAGCCAAAACTAGCTGACTGCCGAGAAAGCCAGCAGATGGGGGCAACATGGCTGCCTCGCACCCACCATCTCCACCAACAGTATGCAGGCGAGTAGTGAAGCGATGGGGGAGCATGAGTGGATCTCTGCAGTCCGTCACAAGGCACAGACCAGGCCGCCGACACCTATTGCAATGGACAAGATGGGCTGCATAAGGTGCTCTTATCAAAGACCCCCCCCCCACTTCCAGGATGGAGGACTCCGTCCGTGGCCGCCAGTCCCATGGACCTCCACCAATTCAGAGATAGAGTGGAGACCCCAATGACTCACCAGTGGAGGAAGGCTGTCCTGACTCCTGGAACGCAAGAGAGGCCATCAAGGAGATGAATAGGTCCACAGACAGGAACCCAGTGATCTCTCCCCACCCAAGCCGGAGAAACCATCTCGGGCACCAAGGCACCTGCCATGGGAAATGTGCAGGGCCGCCGCCTCGAAGGTAAACCAAGATTCACTTTATGTTTATTCCAGTGGGAAGCAGTCGTAGCGGGATGCAGAACAACGGTGACAGTGTCCGGAAGGTAGGTGATGGCCATGGATTAACACCCAAAGGGTGATCCCAAGTCCGTCTCCTCTCAGCTGTATTAAGCAGCTCAACCATGCGATCGGCCATCTTACTAGGATTCCGCTGGCTGTAGTCTTTCTTGTTGCAGTGGGAGGCTTCATCTCTTTCGGCGATCGGATCGGATAAGCCCTGGAGAATCGCTGAATTGTAGCCTTCAAATCCCTTGGGTGGTGATGGTTCGCTGGGGGGTTTTGCTCCAAGATTTTCGCCAAAAGGCGGTCCCTACCCAGGGAGCTCCCGGCAGGAGCTCCTTACCTGTTGGCCACCTTTGACATGGGGAAGGTGTTGAACACTGAAGGGCTGACATTTACTATTTCCACTCCAGTCTAAGCCAATATGGGGGATGGTCTTGGACACTAAAGGGGTGAAATTTAGTATTCCTACTCCAATAAATACCAATTTGAGGAAGGTGTTGGACAATAATGGGCTGACATTTACTATTCCCACTCCAATCTAAAACCATTTGGGAAAGATGGTTAGCACTAAAGGGATGCCATTTACTATTCCCACTCCAATCTACACCAAATTGAGGAAGGTGTTTGAAACTAAAGGGTGAAATGTACTATTCCAATATAACAATATTGAGGGAAGGTGTTGAACACTAAAGGGATGCCATTTACTATTCCAACTAAAAATCAAAACCAATTTGAGGAAGGTGTAGTACACTAGAGGGATGACATTTATCATTTCCACTCCAATCTAAACCAATTTGGGGAAGGTGTTGGACACTAAACATATGGCGTTTACTATTCCCACTCCAATATAAGGCTATTGAAAACAACGTTGGACACTAAAGGGGTGACATTTACTATTCCCACTAGAATCTAAGGCTATTAAAAAAGGTGTTGGATGCTAAAGTGGTGAAATTTACAATATCTACTTCAATATAACACATTTTAAACAAGGTAATACAAATTAAACATTTTAAATACACAATCAATTCTCCATTTTAATTCATATTTTTTATTTACTCTAAAACTTCAAAAAATGCAATCTAAAAAAACACTAACCAAAACTACAAACCTATATTTACATATTTTATTATTAAAATATATAAAAAATAAGTTAATTACTATGAATAATTAACTTTAAACCATACATTGACATATAAACTAATACTCTAAAATTAACAATAATAAAATATAAAAATAGTTTAAAAGGTTTTATATCTTTTATTACTTTATTAAAAATGTTGATATATATTTTTACTTTCTAAATCATTAAAAAAAAAAAGATTATTTAATCTAGTTAATTTATTTCTTAAAATGAAATTAAAATTGATCAAAAATATTACACATTAATTTAAATATCTTCACAATTATTAATATTATCTTCCCACCCTTTTCCCCAAATAACCCAATATCCCGCTACAAAAAGAATTATTAAATAATTATTTATATACATTAATACAACTAAAAATACAAATTTAAACATTTTCATAACTAAAAAATTGTCTTACTAAAAACAGAAATATAAAAAATAATAAACAGATACAGGCAAGCACACTACAATTGATTACATACTAATTAACACTTACAAACGGTATTACATGAAACAATATTTTCTACCTTGATATTTTTTACACTTATATTAAAAACAACACTAAAACAATATTTTCACCTTCAGTATTCCTGTCAACGTTATTTTTGATATCCCGATAATCAAGGCACAACATATTTGTATCACAATATTTTTTTTACTGACAATCTGTCCAAACAGTGAACTAAAAGCCCTCCTAGAGGTAAGGGTCCAATGTGCATGGAGCAAGACTCTGGAGAATGTTTCAGCTCCACTGTCTCAGGAACAAGAAGAAACCAAATTTAGGAAGGACCCCAGCATTAAACTGTTTCAAAGACAGCCAACATAGTCAGGGAACAAGATTGGAGCTATACTGTCCCACATCTTTTTTTGGCTCTAATGCTGCTATTAGGCACACCTCAAAAAAAGTATGGAAGAAACAAAATGATATTGGATTGGTTAGCTAAATGATTTCACGTTTACCAAGAAAGCATACAGGGAAGAGCAAGAAAAGCTAACCAGGCTTCAAATAGTTATTGTTAGAACCGGCGGTCTCTAGTTGGCAGAGGTATACACTTCTGACAAATAGGGACCAACCAACTCTAGTCAGGGAAAGGGGATTACACACTCAGATAACCCCTGCTACCCCCTTGGTAGCTTGGCAGAGCAGACAGGCTTATCTCAGAGGCAGTGTGTTAAGCATTTATGACCACATACAGTAATAAAGTGAATACACTACAGATGGACACGACACAGAAGTTATTATAAAAATAGTATTTTTATATAAGGCTTAGCACAAGACCAAATAACGACAAAAATATACCACAGTCTTAATAAATACTCTTTGGCAGGAAAAATAATAGTTCAAGTAAGATTTCTTCTTGGCAAATAGTTCTTTAGCAAAGTATTCTTCTGAGCACGGTTCTTTGGCAACAATGTAACCCCCACAGGAGTCACACGACGTCGAGTCTACAAGATTCCCAAGGTTCGGCGTCGACCGCGAGGAGCGCTACGTCGAGCCTGGAGTCGCAACAGACCCTACAAGTACAGTACCTTGAGAAACGAAGAAAACGATGATCCACGGCGTCGAGATGTCGGCGTCGAGGTCGGCGTCGATCGTGCCTCGGAGTCGGGTCAATCCGCAGCGGCGTCGAGGGATGTCGGGCCGGAGCAGCGCTCACGGCGTCGAGAAGGGCGTCGAGTCGATGCGATCAGCAGCGGCGTCGGGACGGGGTCGCTTGGAGGTGGAGCCGATACTCACTCCTCACTGGCGTCGATACCGGCGTCGAGACGGGATCACTTGGAGCCGGGGCCGATACCCACTGCTCACTGGCGTTGCTGCTGGCGTCGATCGGGCCCGGCGGCCGGCGTCGAAGGCTCGGGACACTGGAGCCGTTACTCACGATGTCGAGCTGGATTCGGCGGCGTCGAGACTGCAGATTTTCCCTTGTGTACTGGAAACAACACTTTCCAGCAATTCAGCAAATGGTGAAGTCCTTTGGCCCTGTGACTTCAGCAGGAGACTGGCACTCTTCCAGTCCTTGGAGATTTCCTAGCAAGTGTTCAGAGAGTACACACCAAGTTCCTCTCTCCTTGTTCCTTGGCAAAAATAAAGAAGCAGCTTTCAGGTTCCTCCACAGCAAAACAGCACTCTGGCAGAAAGGGGAGGCAAGTCCTTAGATCAGCAGGCTTCTTGTCCTTGGTACAGGTTTCCTTGTCAGAAGTGATCTGAGTTCTTGGTTCAGGGGTCCTTCTCTTATACCCCTTTTTCCCTTTGTTCCCTTTGTCCAAGCAGGGAGATTCCCACCATCTCAGGTTTGTTGTGGGTGTTGCCAGGCAGAGGCACCTGGCCTATTCACTGAGCAGGGCAGAGTCCTCAGCCGCCCAGCAGGAGGCGGAGCCAGTATTGTCACTGGCAGGAGCAGGGCTATCAGTCGCCCAGCAGGAGGCGGAGCCAGTATTGTGTCAGGCAGGGCAGGCTACTCTTCCCTCACTCTATGTGTAAACGCCCCATTCACCCCACACTGACTCACTCAGACCTCTGGAGCCACCCAGCCCCTGACACACACACCAAACCAGCAGAGACCGTTAGATAGTTGGACAAGAAAATAGCCACTTTCTAAAAGTGCTATTTTCAAACATAGAATTTAAAAACCATCCATCCTAAAGGGTGTGTTATTAAATTCTGAGTTCAGGGATACTAAACTCGACTTGCTACCATGCTCCCTGAGTCAGATAGATTATAATGGAGTTAATAATCAGTCTGCCCAGTCTGGCCTATTGGAGGCAGGTAGCACTTCAATAGTGAAAAACGAAAATGGCTGTAATTCACTATTAGGTCATGCCACACACATCAGGGCATGACCTACCTTTTACCAACAATGCACCCTGCCCTAGGGCCTACCATAGAGGTGTCTGAAATGTGGCAAAGTGAAGGTTTAGAGACTGGTAAGTAGGTTTCCTTACCAAGTCGACATGGCAGTCAGGGACTGCACGCAGGCGCTGCGGTGGCAGGCCTGAGACACATTTTACACGCTGCTTCTGTGGGTGGCACAACCAGTGCTGCAAGCCCACCAGCAGCAGTTAACTTACACGCCCTTGGCACACTCAGTGCACTAGACTAGGGACTGAACAGTAAGTCAACCAAGCCAATCATGGTAACACCAATCAATGTAACAATTTAACATAGGGAGCACTTGCACTGTGGCACTGATCAGCAGTGGCACAGTGCCCAAAGCAATAAACCAGCAAAAACATCGTAAACAGAGGAGGCAAACAGAAAAAAATGGAGGAGAGACTCATGCCAATGATGCCAGGTCTAACACGTGTCCCCTCCAGCTGAAATGTGGGGAGAACTACCCTTCACCCAGGGAGTCCTCATCACTAAGGCGGAAAAATCTGGACAGACCATCAGCATTGGCGTGATCTGTACCAGGGCGGTGTTCCACCGTAAAGTCCATCCCCTGTAGGGAAATGGACCACCTCAACAGCTTTGGGTTCTCACCCCTCATCTGCATTAACCATCTGAGGGGCCTGTGGTCCGTCTGAACCCGGAAGTGAGACCCAAACAAGTAGGGTCTTAGCTTCTTCAGCGCCCAGACCACAGCAAATGCCTCACGCTCTATCGCACTCCACCTTTGTTCCCTGGGAAGTAACCTCCGGCTGATGAAGGCTACAGGTAAGTCTCGGCCCTCCTCATTCATCTGTGCTAGAACAGCCCCCACACCATGCTCTGAAGCGTCTGTCTGGACAATGAATTCTTTTGAAAAGTCGGGTGCCTGGAGGACCGGTGCTGTACACATTGCAGTTTTCAGGGTGTCAAAGGCGTTCTGACAGACGTCAGTCCAGATCACAAGTCTCGGCTGCTTCCTGGAAGTCAGCGAGGTCAAGGGGTGCACAATGTTGCCATACCCCTTGACAAACCTCCTGTAGTAACCCGTGAGACCCAAGAAGGCTCTCACCTGAGTCTGGGTTTTGGGCGGGTCCCAAGCCAGGATGGTATCTATCTTGGGTTGCAGGGGGGCCACCTTGCCGCTCCCTACTTGGTGCCCCAAGTACACCACTGAACCCTGCCCAATCTGGCACTTACTAGCCTTGATTGTGAGGCCTGCTCTGCGCAGGGCCAACAACACTTCCTGGAGGTGGCGCAAGTGTTCCTCCCAGCTGGCGCTGAACACTGCTATATCGTCCAGGTAGGCGGCGCTGGAATCTTCCAGCCCGGCCAGTACCTGGTTAACCAACCTCTGGAATGTGGCAGGGGCATTCTTCATCCCAAAGGGCATCACACGGAACTGGTAGTGCCCATCTGGTGTGGAGAATGCAGACCTCTCTTTTGCCCCATCAGTCAAGGCGATCTGCCAGTACCCAGACGTTAGCTCAAACGTACTAAGGTACCGGGCAGCCCCCAACCGATCGATGAGCTCATCAGCTCTGGGGATGGGGTGCGCGTCAGTCTTGGTGACCGAATTGAGTCCTCGGTAATCCACACAGAACCGAAGTTCTGGTGAAGCACCAGGCGCTGCAGCCTTTGGGACCAAGACCACTGGGCTGGCCCAAGGACTGCTAGAGGACTCAACCACCCCTAAGGCAAACATCTTGGAGACCTCCTCCTTGATGTATGCTCTGACCTTGTCAGTCACCCTGTAGTCCACATCATGGACACACCACTGAGTGACACCAGGGATTAAGGAGAACAAATCAGGGAATTGTACCAACAGATGGCGACAATCTTGCTGCTGCTCAGGGGTCAGTGTGTCAGAGAGGACAACACCATCCACTGACCCATCTTTTTCTTTTGCACACAGGAGGTCAGGAAGAGGCTCACTCTCCTCCTCCATCCCAGCATCCGTGGCAAGGAGCATGCCCACTTCGGACCTTTCTAAGTGGGGCTTTAACCGGTTGACATGCAGGACCCTTAAGGGGTTCCTGGGAGATTTCAAGTCCACCAAGTAGGTGACATCGCTCTTCTTCTCCACAACCTCAAATGGTCCAGTCCACCTGTCCTTGAGCGCACAAGGTTCCACAGGGGCCATGACCCAAACTTTCTGACCAGGTTGAAGCTCAACCAGAGTGGCATTCTGATCGTACCACCGCTTCATCTCTTCCTGGCTGGCCTCCAGATTTGCCTGAGCAAGATCTCTGAAGCGCCGAGTCTGGTTCCTAAAGGCCAGCATGTAACTATATACATCCTGGGGAGGTTTCCTGGGAGATTGCTCCCAGCCTTCTTTGACCAGACTCAAAGGTCCTCTTACCGGGTGACCATACAAAAGCTCAAAGGGGCTGAACCCTAGAGACTTCTGTGGCACCTCACGGTAAGCAAACAGCAGGCATGGCAAGAGGACGTCCCATTTACGCCTCATCGGTTCTTCAAGACCCATGATCATGCCTTTTAGGGTCCGGTTGAATCTCTCAACCAGCCCATTACCTTGAGGGTGGTAAGGAGTGGTAAACTTGTAGGTTACCCCACACTCCTTCCACAGGGACTTCATATAATTCGAAATGAAGTTGGTGCCCCGGTCTGACACCACCTCTCTGGGGAACCCCATGCGGGAGAAAACACCCATCAGTGCCCGTCCCACCACGGGGGCCGTCACTGTTCGGAGAGGGATGGCTTCCGGGTACCGGGTGGCATGGTCCACCAAGACCAGGATAAACCTGTTGCCCATGGCTGTCTTGGGGTCCAGTGGCCCCACAATGTCAATTCCCACTCGCTCAAAGGGGGTACTGACGACGGGAAAAGGTTGGAGGGGAGCCTTCTGCTTCCGCCCACTTTTCCCACTTGCCTGGCAAGTTTGACAGGTCCTACAATGGATATCTGAATCCCTTCTCATCTGGGGCCAATAAAAATGGGTGACAAGCCTGTCATAGGTCTTGTCCTGCCCCAGATGTCCAGCTAACGGAACGTCATGAGCCAACCCCAGTAGGAAGGCTCTGAAGCGCTGGGGTACCACCAGCACACGGGCTGACCCAGGTTCAGCAGCCTTAGGCTCGCTATACAGGTGGTCGTTCTCCCAGTAGACCCAATGTGATCCTGACTGATCACCTGTCGTTTGGGCTGAGGCCTGCTGCCTCATACCCACAAGAGAAGGGCACACTTTCTGTTCAGCACAAAATTCCTCCCTGGAGGGACCACCATCCTGCTGCCAATGGGTCAGCTCGGGCAGGTCTCCCAGTTCGGCCACTTGTTCTCCTGTCGGTTCCAGGGCATCCCCCTCAGGGTCTGCTCCCTCCTGGACCGCGGGAACGATGGGGGACGGTTTCCCGCGCCCCCTGCCTCTTCTCTTCACGGTTGGGACCTGGGCCATACTTTCAGGCTCCGGGCCCCCATCAACACCCTTACTAACTGACATGGACCGGGTGGTCGCACACACCCACTCAGGCAGACCCAACATTTCCAGATGCGCTTTTCTCTCCACCTTAGCCCAAGGGGAGTCCTCCAAATCATTGCCCAAGAGACAATCAACAGGCATGGCGGGCCTCACAGCAACCTGAAGAGTACCTGAGACCCCCCCCCCACTCAAAGGGAACTTGAGCTACCTCACACTGACTCTGTGAGTTGTCAGCAGCTACAACGGGGTAGAATGCATGAGGGACCACCTGCTCTCTGGACACCAAGTGACACTTGACAGCTGTCACACTCGCTCCGGTGTCTCTGAGAGCTTCCACCCTATGGCCATTAATGGTCACCCACTGCCTATATTTCTTAGTGTTACTAGGCAGAGGGGTTGGAGGGACCATTTCCACGTCTCCTAAAGAGACCAGGGACATTTCTGCGGGCCCCCACCCACCGGGGGCACCCATCTCCTCCCCTCCCAGGGCTACACTCGCTACCTGACGAGGGGGTGCACGCGGCGGTGCATTCGAATCCTTCATGGGACACTGGGGATCATAATAACGGTGTCCCACCTGCTTACAGGCATAGCAGGTCATGGGGCCCCTGTGAACAGGTTTACCTGTCGGGGCCTCTGGCTTCTTTACAGGGGGAGGCTGGGAACCCTTCCCTTGGTTCCCTTGGGGACTACTTTGGGGCCCTTTCTGAAACTCCCTCTGTTTACCCCTGTCCCCCCCACTCTTCTGCTGGGGACCCTGCCCACCTTTGGCTGAGTCTCCCACTGGACCCTTGTGGACCCTGGTACTGACCCAGCGGTCCGCCTCCTCAGCAAGTTTTCTAGGGTTAGATAGCTTGCTATCAACAAGGTGCTGGCGTAGCTCTGGAAAACAGTTATTAGACAAGTGCTCCCAAGCAAACAAATCATAAAGAGCATCATAACTATCAACCTTGCTACCCTTTATCCAACCATCCATGGTTCTGCAGAAAAAAGACACATATTCAACCCACGTAGTACCAGGCAACTTCTTACATTCTCTAAAGGTTTGTCTGTACTTTTCTGGGGTTAAGCCATATCTCAGCATTAAAGCATCTTTCATATGAGTATAAGACATCCTATCCTCAGCAGGAAGGCTCAACAAGGTAACTCTCCCCTCGTTTGTAAAGCGGCTCCACAACCCCGTTCCCCAATCCTTCTCAGGGACCCGGTGGGCCAATAATGCTAACTCATACGCTTTAAACCATTGGCTAATATCTTCATTCTTACTGTAATCCTTGATCACATCTTTAGGAAAATAAAACCTACTTTCTGCAGGCCCAGATGGAGTGCTGCCACCAGAGGGATTCAACTCTAAACTCTTAGTTTTAAGCTCCATCTCCCTCACCATCTTCTCACGTTCAAACGCTAATTTCTCTCTCTCAAAATCTAATCTTTTGCTCTCCATTTCAGCTTCTCTCTTGCTTCTTGCATTCTCTAATTCCAACTGCCCTCCTAATTTAAGTTTTGCCATTTCTAACTTGTACCCCCTCTCCTTCTCCCTGTCTTCTAATTCTTCGGGGGAAAGGCTCCTAGAGGACGTACTACTGCCTGGAGATGACACTGGCCCACCTGTGGGCTCTTCCTCTTCCTCTTCTTCTTCCTCTTCCGGTACCACCACCGGATCAGAGGGATTTCTGGCCTCTAACCAGGCCTTCAGCGCTTTGAGGAAGCCCTCTTTCTTTGAGACACCTGTGGTAGGAACTTTAAACTGCTTGCAAAATCCTTTTAGATCTTTTAGCGTGTAGGAATCTATCTTCTCCTTATCAAATTCCCCCACAACAATCTCCACAGGTGTAGTAGCTCCGGCATTCTCCATGGTCAAAACTGGCAGTGTTTAAAAAAAAAAATCAGATCCAGGAAAGCGGAGAACAAAAATAGGCAATCCTACCAAAACAGAATGTGGCTGCGTTATGGTCTGCTTTCACTATGTAGCGTACACTAATCACTGCACATGAGTCATAAATGCAAAGTTCAAATCCCACCGCTGCCACCAATGTTAGAACCGGCGGTCTCTAGTTGGCAGAGGTATACACTTCTGACAAATAGGGACCAACCAACTCTAGTCAGGGAAAGGGGATTACACACTCAGATAACCCCTGCTACCCCCTTGGTAGCTTGGCAGAGCAGACAGGCTTATCTCAGAGGCAGTGTGTTAAGCATTTATGACCACATACAGTAATAAAGTGAATACACTACAGATGGACACGACACAGAAGTTATTATAAAAATAGTATTTTTATATAAGGCTTAGCACAAGACCAAATAACGACAAAAATATACCACAGTCTTAATAAATACTCTTTGGCAGGAAAAATAATAGTTCAAGTAAGATTTCTTCTTGGCAAATAGTTCTTTAGCAAAGTATTCTTCTGAGCACGGTTCTTTGGCAACAATGTAACCCCCACAGGAGTCACACGACGTCGAGTCTACAAGATTCCCAAGGTTCGGCGTCGACCGCGAGGAGCGCTACGTCGAGCCTGGAGTCGCAACAGACCCTACAAGTACAGTACCTTGAGAAACGAAGAAAACGATGATCCACGGCGTCGAGATGTCGGCGTCGAGGTCGGCGTCGATCGTGCCTCGGAGTCGGGTCAATCCGCAGCGGCGTCGAGGGATGTCGGGCCGGAGCAGCGCTCACGGCGTCGAGAAGGGCGTCGAGTCGATGCGATCAGCAGCGGCGTCGGGACGGGGTCGCTTGGAGGTGGAGCCGATACTCACTCCTCACTGGCGTCGATACCGGCGTCGAGACGGGATCACTTGGAGCCGGGGCCGATACCCACTGCTCACTGGCGTTGCTGCTGGCGTCGATCGGGCCCGGCGGCCGGCGTCGAAGGCTCGGGACACTGGAGCCGTTACTCACGATGTCGAGCTGGATTCGGCGGCGTCGGCGGCGTCGAGACTGCAGATTTTCCCTTGTGTACTGGAAACAACACTTTCCAGCAATTCAGCAAATGGTGAAGTCCTTTGGCCCTGTGACTTCAGCAGGAGACTGGCACTCTTCCAGTCCTTGGAGATTTCCTAGCAAGTGTTCAGAGAGTACACACCAAGTTCCTCTCTCCTTGTTCCTTGGCAAAAATAAAGAAGCAGCTTTCAGGTTCCTCCACAGCAAAACAGCACTCTGGCAGAAAGGGGAGGCAAGTCCTTAGATCAGCAGACTTCTTGTCCTTGGTACAGGTTTCCTTGTCAGAAGTGATCTGAGTTCTTGGTTCAGGGGTCCTTCTCTTATACCCCTTTTTCCCTTTGTTCCCTTTGTCCAAGCAGGGAGATTCCCACCATCTCAGGTTTGTTGTGGGTGTTGCCAGGCAGAGGCACCTGGCCTATTCACTGAGCAGGGCAGAGTCCTCAGCCGCCCAGCAGGAGGCGGAGCCAGTATTGTCACTGGCAGGAGCAGGGCTATCAGTCGCCCAGCAGGAGGCGGAGCCAGTATTGTGTCAGGCAGGGCAGGCTACTCTTCCCTCACTCTATGTGTAAACGCCCCATTCACCCCACACTGACTCACTCAGACCTCTGGAGCCACCCAGCCCCTGACACACACACCAAACCAGCAGAGACCGGTAGATAGTTGGACAAGAAAATAGCCACTTTCTAAAAGTGCTATTTTCAAACATAGAATTTAAAAACCATCCATCCTAAAGGGTGTGTTATTAAATTCTGAGTTCAGGGATACTAAACTCGACTTGCTACCATGCTCCCTGAGTCAGATAGATTATAATGGAGTTAATAATCAGTCTGCCCAGTCTGGCCTATTGGAGGCAGGTAGCCCTTCAATAGTGAAAAACGAAAATGGCTGTAATTCACTATTAGGTCATGCCACACACATCAGGGCATGACCTACCTTTTACCAACAATGCACCCTGCCCTAGGGCCTACCATAGAGGTGTCTGAAATGTGGCAAAGTGAAGGTTTAGAGACTGGTAAGTAGGTTTCCTTACCAAGTCGACATGGCAGTCAGGGACTGCACGCAGGCGCTGCGGTGGCAGGCCTGAGACACATTTTACACGCTGCTTCTGTGGGTGGCACAACCAGTGCTGCAAGCCCACCAGCAGCAGTTAACTTACACGCCCTTGGCACACTCAGTGCACTAGACTAGGGACTGAACAGTAAGTCAACCAAGCCAATCATGGTAACACCAATCAATGTAACAATTTAACATAGGGAGCACTTGCACTGTGGCACTGATCAGCAGTGGCACAGTGCCCAAAGCAATAAACCAGCAAAAACATCGTAAACAGAGGAGGCAAACAGAAAAAAATGGAGGAGAGACTCATGCCAATGATGCCAGGTCTAACAGTTATGTTATGTTATGTTAAGTGAAATTTGTTAAGCGCACTGACACCAAAGGTCTCCTGGCGCTGAAAGACAGAGGGGAGTCAGGAGGGACAGGAGCGGAAGGGCCTAGCAGGGTGGAGGGAAGAGGAAAGTTTTAAACAGTTTCCTAAAGTGAAGGAGAGAGCTGCAAGATTTGATAGGGAGGGGAAGAGGGTTCCAGCATTTGGGGGCGAGGAAGGCAAACCGGCGGCCGCCAAATTTGTTGGTTTTGATCTTAGGGGCAGCAAGCAGGTTGAGGAGGGCTGAGCGAAGGTTACGCGTAGGACGGTGAGGGTTGATGAGGGCCGTCAAAAAAACAGGGCTGGGGTAATGAAGAGATTTGAACGTGAGGCAGCCCAGCTTGAAGGCCGCCCTTTGTTCTATGGGTAGCCAGTGCAGTTTGTATAGCAGGGGTTTAGCAGACTGCCATTTGGGGGTGTTGTGGATGAGACGGGCTGCTTGATTCTGGACGACCTGAAGACGATGCAGCAGAGATTTAGGGAGACCATAGTACAGGGAGTTAGAGAAATCCAAGCGGGATAGTGCCAGGGAGATGACTACCTGGATCAGGGCAGCTGTTGGTAGTAGGTGGCTGACTTTGCGGATTTTACGCAGCTGCAACATGCATGAAGAAATCACAGTACCCACTTGCGGTCTGAGGGAGAGTTCAGTATCAATGGTCACTCCTAGGCTTTTTACTGATTTCATGGGAGCTGGAGGAGGGCCAAAGTTATCAGGCCAGAACTGTGGACCCCAATGGGAGAGGCTGGAACCAGGGAGGAGGAGCTCCGTTTTGCCAGGATTTAGTTTTAGCTGATTGAGGTCCATCCACTCCTGGATGTGTATCATGGTGGATTGGAAGTTATTTACGGCGTCTGGAGAGTCAAGTGGAAAAATGATCTGCAGGTCATCAGCGTAATTGTACACTGTGATGTCCCAGCCGCGGAGTGAACGGATTAGGGGACGGAGGTATAGGTTGAATAACAAGGGTGACAAGGCGGAGCCCTGGGGGACCCCGCAAACAGAAGGGGTTTTGGGTGCAGTATAGGGACCCAAGCGGACGGCTTGTGTTCTGCCGATTAGAAAGGACTGAGTCCAGTTGAGGGCCAGACCCTGGATGCCCGCCTGCTCGACACGGTGAAGAAGGATGTTGTGATCAACCGTGTCGAACGCGGCGGACAGATCCAGGAGTACAAGAGCCTGGGGGGTCCCCATGTCGGCATTCCTCCTCAATGTGTCCACAACTGCTAAAATAACAGCTTCAGTGGAGTGGGCTGGCCTGAAGCCAGCTTGATTGGGCTCCAGGTAACCGGAGGCCTCAATGAAGCTGGAGAGGCACCGGGTAACGTGGGCCTCAAGTAGTTTGGAAAGATAGGGAAGAAGCGATATGGGGCGGTAGTTCGAGTAATCCGCAGGATCCAAACCAGGTTTCTTCAAGAGTGGCACCAAGATGGCCTCTTTGAAGGAGCTGGGGACGCTACCGGTGCTAAGGGAGGCGTTCAGGAGGGGTAGAATGCAGTCAGGTAGTTTGAGACAAATGTCCCAAAGGATTGAAGGGGAGCAGCAGTCGTTAGGAGAGCCTGATTTGACCCGGGTGGCAAGGTCGGCTAGGGAATTGGGATTGAGAATGGGAAGGTGAGTGAGAATGGAAGGATTGTTCGGCAGAGGGGCTGGGGAGAGTGTCGGGAGAAGGGAGGGAAGGGAGTCCTTAATTTTATTGATTTTCTCAACAAAGAAAAGATTGAGGGCATTACAGATCTCTTGAGTAGGAATCTGGACCGGGTAGGTTCTATCATCTGAGGTGAGTTCATTCATAATTTTAAAAACCTCCTTGGATTTATTGTGCGCAGAGAGGATTCTCGTTGAAAAATGTTCCGATTTGGCGGAAAGTATTGCGTGTTTATAATCTTTGCGGGCTGTAGTATAGAGTAGTCTGTCAGACACCGAGTAGTTGCGTCTCCAAGTCCGTTCCAGTTGGCGCACCCTTAGTTTGTGCTTCTTAAGTTCGCCCGAGAACCATCTGTGAGAGTTGTGATGTCTGGTACGAGGGAACTTAGTGAAGGGGGCAAATTGGTCACTAGCAGACCTTAGCCAGCTAGCGGTATCACTTTCCAATGTGTCAATCTTGGCGGAGGTGTTAAGGGCTGGGCGGGTATTGGCTAAGGTCGTGAAAAAGCCTTGGGAGTCATAAGAATTCCATTTGCGAGAGAGACCGCCAGCCAGCAAAGGGGCGGGGGTCCAGCCGGTGGCAGTAAGAGTGGAGTCAATTAGGTGGTGATCTGACCAGACGCAGGGGGACACAGATGGTTGGGATAGTGCTATATTTTGGGTCCAGATTTGGTCCAGGATGTGGCCCTTGATATGAGTGGGCGAGGAGATTTGTTGGGTCAAATTAAGGCTATGAAGAGATTCGAAAAGTGCTGTGGCATGCAGCCCAGCATTGACGTCATTGAACCAGTAATTGAAATCGCCAAAGAGAGCAAGTCTGGGATACGATATCAGGAGGTTAGAGAGCTGTTCAGTCAGGGCCATAGCGAAAGATGGCATGGAGTGTGGGGGACGGTATAGAAGGAGAAGTATTAGGACTCCTGAGTTGGTCTTCAAACTAATGAGTAAATTGTCAACTTCCGGAAGGGAGAGGGAAGGAATGGTGGTAAAGTTAAGACGTTTAGATAAAATGGCTGCCACCCCACCGCCAGAACGATTGCCGGTACGATCGGCATGAAGAATATAGTAGTCTGTGGGGAGGGCAGTCAAGATGTCAGGGAGAGAGTCTGGAGTCAGCCAGGTTTCCGTAAGTAGGAGTACATCTGGGTTTTCATTAGTTAACAGGATAAAAATATCAACTTGATGTTTGATTAAAGACCGGGTGTTCAAGTACATCACCCGGATAGGGGTATCACTCCTAGCTGCTTTGGTGGGGGGCACCAACCGGCGAGAGAGATGTAAGCCGGGACGCGCAAGGCCGGCGATGGAGATTCGTCTGGAAGTGGCGGGAGAAGGTGGGGGGTAAGAGGTTTGTAGGTCTTTAAGAAACTTGGCCGAGTATGTGGTGAGTTTGGCAGCGTGGCTGGCCCCTGGGCCCGGCCTGGCACGGACGGGCGCAGACGGGCTTGCCTTGGGCGCGCATTCGGCGCGCCCAAGGCGCGCCCGCTGCGCGTGTCTGCTGCACGCTTGCGCAGGCATCGGCCTTAAATAAGGAATGTGGAAGAAGCCTAGAGCGCTGACCCCAGGAGCAACCAAGATGGCGGCTCCACCTCGCTACGATGAACGAGTAAGTAACTGTGCAAATTGGCAATCAGAGTAGACAAATGTGCAATGTGCAAAATAACGCAATAGCAGCAATCGGGATAAAAAGGGGTAGAAGCCAATGAAAGTTGGCCCAATACCTCGCTAGCCGCGTGCTCTCCTGGCACACCCGGCTCAAGCCTCAGGTGTCTTTGAGCGTGCTCGCGCAGGCATCGGCCTTAAATGAGGAATGTGGAGGAAGCCTAGAGCGCTGACCCCAGGAGCAACCAAGATGGCGGCTCCACCTCGCTACGATGAACGAGTAAGTAACTGTGCAAATTGGCAATCAGAGTAGACAAATGTGCAATGTGCAAAATAACACAATAGCAGCAATCAGGATAAAAAGGGGTAGAAGCCAATGAAAGGTAGCCCAATACCTCGCAAGCCGCGCGCTCTCCTGGCACACCCGGCTCAAGCCTCAGGTGTCTTTGAGCGGGCTCGCGCAGGCATCGGCCTTAAATGAGGAATGTGGAGGAAGCCTAGAGCGCTGACCCCAGGAGCAACCAAGATGGCGGCTCCACCTCGCTACGATGAACGAGTAAGTAAATGTGCAAATTGGCAATCAGAGTAGACAAATGTGCAATGTGCAAAATAACGCAATAGCAGCAATCGGGATAAAAAGGGGTAGAAGCCAATGAAAGTTAGCCCAATACCTCGCTAGCCGCGCGCTCTCCTGGCACACCTGGCTCAAGCCTCAGGTGTCTTTGTGAATAGTGAAATCATTCTCTGAGTGAGAGAACCCAACAAAATGCTAATGTTAGCAAAAGTGACTAAATATGGAGATATCACTTTCTGAGAATAAAGTGTGTGTGTATAGTGGTGGACTTCAAAGTTTGGGGGTGCACCCACCTAGGGGGACAAGCAGCACTCCAAGGGGAACCTCTGGTGCCATAGTTTCACAACTATATTTGTGTATATTGCTGCTTATTTATGACCTGCTTTAGGGTTTCGTAGACAGTGTACTCAATCACAAATGCGACGTAATACCCTGCTCGTCAAATCATCGGCCCCCCCTTCCATTTATAGACAGACGGACTTCAATGAAGGAGCCCCTGTCGGCTTCGTTGATGGAATACTTCCTCCGACAGCCCAACAGAGTATTCCTTTAATGCCCTGCATTATGAGCTCAGCCTTGCGCTTTTGAAGCACAGGAGTAATAAGTAAGAGATTACAGGGTGGCCTACCCAGCCTCCTTTATTTATAGTCCACCTACTGCCTTTTGTTAATCAATCCCATGGTAATGCCTCAGAAGTCAATGAATACCCTGCTTTAAAACTCACACTTGGCTGCCAAAATCTGCAAGCTTTCATGAAAAATAAAGAGACACTTTGGGATTGACTTCAGAAGTTGGCCAAGGGATAATCGTGAACAAATAAATAGTTAGTTTATATGGCTTAGAAGCAACTTAAATGTGTTGAATAACATGGGACAGAAGAAGTAATGTTGCATCTTGTGTTCACTTTGGGCTAGAAGGTGGCATGTCATTTAAATAATATGTAATGCATAATATATTCTGATGTATTTGTATATTAAAATTAGTCACAACCTTTTACAACACACAAAACAAATTGAATCAATTTGTGGAACTTAATAAAATCCTTATCCAACACAATGACATCTCTCCCCACTGTTGGTAGTAACTCCCACAATAGGGGCCCTCAATGTTGAGTGCCCACCCTTCTTATCCTGAAAGCTCACTCATAGAATGCCTGCCACTTATCTATGTCATCCCCCCCTACAAACATGGGAACTGTCACTTTGGGCAAACTTGGATCCTCGGCACCACCTATTTGCACCTCTGGTTCCGTGTTGCTGTCACCATTTTCTTGGTGAGTTAACCCCTTCTTGACCCTCTTCTTGGCTAGGGTCACTTTTGTTGCTTGGAGTTCCAACTTCCTCACCTCAATCTCCATTAGGGCAAGCTGGTCATCCAGTTCCTTGGATCTCCCTGTGGAAGTGAAGTTACTTTTACTTCCAGATAGTGAGTCATTCCTTAGTCTGATCCTGGGGACCACATTCTCGTTGTCCCCTTCAATTTCAAAAGAGTTAATCCCATTGTCCACTTCATCACACTGTCAGTAGTGACTTCTCCTGCCACCTGGGCCTAGGCTCTCCTGGCCTCTTCCCATTCTCAGAAGGCTTGTTCCAATTTCTCCTTTTTGGCAGTCATGTCTAGTCTAATCTCCCTTCTGTGCATTCCTGTCAAATCAGTGATTTTCATTGTGGGCAGGTTAGCCAAGTCAATTACCATGTTATCCATCTTTAAGCCTTTGTCGCTTTAGAAAAACTGGTTCTTGAGAGAACAGTTCCCAGTGCATGCAGAACTTTTGGAAAACTCCTGGAAACTGTTACTTCAATCCTACTCAGTATTTCTTTTCAGTGGTAGCCAACTTACTAATTATCTGGCACAGCTAAACACAAGTTCTGGATCCCACTGCAAGGCATCAATGTGAGAATTTAAGTGCACTAAATAATATAGCTGTAGGGCCTTATATTGGAGTACAATTGCAAATAACATCTTGGGTCCAGTCAGTATCGTTTATTAACCTTAGCTCAAACCTCTGCAGCTGTGGCTGCCAGTAGTAACGCTTGGCAAAGGAACTTAGGGCCACATTAGTATGGCGGGTCCGCCCGCCATACCCTCGGGAAACAGGACCGCCCGCTAAGGGTGCGGCGGTCCCGCATTCCTGATTAGGATGCGTCCGCCACACTTGCGCATCGGCAACATTGTGGCGGGCGGTGCAGAGAGCACCGCCCGCCGCAATGCCACAAAGGCAGGTTGTGCGTTTCAATGCACAACGTGACAGGCACCGCGTGGTTCCTGCCACGTTGTTCATTGAAAGGCAGGGGGGTACCATAGGTACCCCCCATGTGCACCCCCCACCCACCCAGAGTCCTTGGGGGCCTCCGCATGCCTTTCCGTGGCGGATAGGCATGTTCCCGCAAACATTGTAATATGTCTGGTGGTGTCTAACAGACACCGCCACCATATTGAACCCTTTTCCGCCCGGTCGACTTGACGACCGGGCGGAAAAGCGGCGGACGGTCTTTCTGTCCGCCGCGGACCCCGCAGCCATTGTAATATGGCGGGGGTCTTTGCTGCACGGATGGCGGGCGGATCGCCCCCGCCTGGCCGGTGGTGACTACCGCCGGCCCAGCGGGGGTGATCCACCTGCCATCCTAATGGGGCCCTTAGTGTCAATCAATCAATCAATCAATCAGTCATTTGTAAAGTGCACTACATACCTGCGAGGGTCTCAAGGCGCTGGGGGGGGGGCGCTACTGATCGAAAACCCAGGTCTTGAGCATCCTCCTGAAGGTCAGCAGGTCTTGGGTCTGTCGTAGGCTCAGTGGGAGGGTGTTCCATGTCTTGGCGGTGAGGTGGGAGAAGGATCTCCCGCCGGTGGTTTTTCTTTGGATGCGCGGGACGGTGGCGAGTGGGAGGTCGGCAGAGCGTAGCTGGCGGTTGGGGATGTAGAAGGAGAGCCGTCTGTTGAGGTTGGCTGGGCCGGTCTTGTGGAGTGCCTTGTGTGCGTGGATGAGGAGCTTGAAGGATATCCTCTTGCTGACGGGGAGCCAGTGCAGGTCCCTCAGGTGGGGGGTGATGTGGCCGTGGCGTGGTACATCGAGGATCAGTCACGCCGAGGCGTTTTGGATGGGATGTAGTCGTTTGATGAGCTTGGTCGGGGCTCCCGCGTAGAGGGCATTTCCGTAGTCGAGTCTGCTGCTGACGAGGGCCTGGGTGACTGTCTTTCTTGTATCTGTCGGGATCCATCTGTAGATCTTGCGGAGCACGTGGAGGGTGTTGAAGCAGGAGGAGGAGATGGCGTTGACCTGCTTGGTCATTGAGAGCGTTGAGTCGAGGATGATTCCCAGGTTGGTTGCGTGGTCAGTGGGTGGCGGGGCTGCTCCCAGTGTCGTCGGACACCAGGAGTCGTTCCAGGCTGAAGGGTTGGAGCCGAAGATGAGGACCTCTGTCTTCTCCGAGTTCAGCTTCAGACGGCTGGTCTTCCTCCAGTCGGCGACGGCCTTCATTCCTTCGTGGAGGTTGGCTTTGGCGGTGGTGGGGTTCTTGGTGAGGGAGAGGATCAGTTGAGTTTCGTCGGCATAGGAGATTACGTTGAGGGCGTGCTGTCGGATGATGTGTGTGAGCGGGGCCATGTAAATGTTGAACAGTGTCAAGCTGAGGGAGGATCCCTGGGGTACGCCGCAGATGATCTCGGAGTGCAAAGCATTTAACAGTACAAAACTGAATAATAAATTCACACAACAAAAAAGAGACATAACAGTGTTTTATAATAAATAGAGCATATGTTTATGAATTTTTAGAGTCTTTTATCATCAAAATCCACTGGAGGGTTGTGGAGATACAGAACTACAAACAAGCATTGATCAACAAAAACTTCGCAAACTTTTGAAAAGTTTGAAATAGTTAGTTCGGTGACTCTGGACTGCGTTGCGTGACCAAATCTGACAAGACAAAGGTCTAGGAGTTCAGTAAGGAAACTTTGGCCAGTTACCTGGCCATCAGAGCATGAAGTAAGTTCCAAACTTTACAGGACGACCACCATGGACATTAATGGAGTGGTCCTGACGCTGAGAATACAGGCAAAAGATGCTTAAAGGATGCTCCTGGTGCTGTGCAGTCAATGGGTGTGAAGTGCATTTGATCCATCGGTCCCTGCGTGGGTTGAGGCAACTTGACCACTGCACTTGAGGTCCCATGACGTCCTCTTTGCAACAGCAAAAGCATGGCTGGGTACTCGTTCTCCCGACACAGCAGTCACAGTGAATATCCTTGGTGGGGGCTAGTGTCCCTCTTGGGTGACAAATCTGGTCTCTGCCTGCACTACCGGGTACAGCAGACATGGGTGCAACTTTTGGCTATCTCGGATTTGTTTCTTGGTTTGTCAGGCGGCGACCACTGGTGTTCCCTCTGGAGTGGAAACTGCTTTGTCAGTTTGGGCTTCCACAGCTTTGATGTCCTTGGTGCTGTTTCAGGGGGCCAGCTGACAGACCCTTGGATTCCCTGCTTCGATCTGGGGCCGGTATTAAACTTTACTCTGAGCAAGGAGCCACAGACACAGTCCAATCTCACAGTGCAGCCTCCCTTCATGCAGCTTCAAAGGCAGCAGGACCCTCCTCTCTTGGTCCTCTCTCCAAATCCACTTTGTACTGAGGTTCAGGGTGCCTGGGGTGTCTGTTTTTACCCGGGAAAGTGTCCAGGGGGAACGCACGTCACTAGCCAATGGGCTAGTAGTCCCCCTCCTCTTGGTGACAAAGTTCCAGTGATGTGTGGCATTTGGCTATTCCAGACCGCAATATTCTTGCCACTCTCAAGTGCGAACCTTCTCTCAACTGTCAGGCGCTTGATAGCCCACACCAGAGGTGTGGCTACTGGAGGGCTAGACGCCCTCAGGAAAACCAGTTTGGGGACCGGTTTTGGCCCTGTCTCCAACTTGTCTACAGGAACAAAAGCTGCCCTGCTAGGCAGTGTTGTCACAGGCGGCCCTTCGAAGGCTGCTTACCTTTGAAACTCACCTTTTGGGCTAACGCCCCTTGCAGCCTTCCTGGGAGAGGAGGTCACACCTCTCTCTGTCTCAACTGCCTTTGTTCCTGATCCTGGGAATCGTTCACTGGTCTCCCCCAGTGGACAGAAAGCTTTCTGTTGGCCAGGCATTATGCAACGTAACTGCCCCAACTGGGTGACAGAGGGGCAACTTTCAAAAAGTTGCTTAACTTTAAAAGTGACATAAATCTTGACTTGGCAATCAATTCAGATTTAATGCCATGATTAATTTGATACCTTACCTTCCCAGTTAGGTGGTTCCATTCAGACGTTAGCCGGGCTGGGATGCCAGCCGGTACCCCTGTGTTAGCCAGTGGGGCTACTAACCTTTCCACAGCAAAATGGCAATTTGGAAGTGTTAATGTTAAGACATATGAAAAATATATGCCCTACGTAATAATATATAACTCCGTACCATAGGTCTCCATAGGCCTTCGTTATGGGAGACTTGCATATAATATTAAGGAAAGTGGGGGCTTTGCCATTAAAGGTAATGGCAAGGTCGAACTAACAGTGCACACACTGCTCTTCCAGTCTGCAGAGGCAATCTGGAGACCATTTTATCATTTGTCACACTCAGGGTTGCACAAACAGTGCTGCAGCCCAGGGTGGACACACTGCCTTACATGCCCTTAGTACCCTGGGTACCAGATACTAGGGACTTATGAGAAAGTCAATACTTGGCAATTGGGGACATCCAATTTGACCTACCTCTTGTAATGGTCCGGAACACTGGCACTGAGATCTGATTAGCAGGCCTCAGTGCACTGTCAAAGTTGAAAAACAAGCAGCTAATAGTCCAAGGGAGGCAAAAAGTGGGGGGAAACCTGAACAAAGGCCTATTTTCTTACAGTGGTGTGTTGTGAAGACACCTCTAAGTGTACCATTCCCAATAAGTAGTGCTAGAGCCATCAACACCAAGCCCATAATTAAACACTGGGTGCATAGCCCTCTGAGCTATTGCCCACAATCAGAACTTGCAAGTTACACAAAGATGTCCAGAACAACATGAGTCCACTGAGCGACCTTTAATAATGTTTGATACTGGGATCTTCAGATTTACATGCAGTGCCGGGCAGAAGGCGCATTAGTACAGCATCTGAACTGCCATGCTATGTAACAATTTGCATGTAGAAAAAGAGGACAGATATATGTGTGGGCACTGTACTGCATTTAATAAAGGTTCCTGTTGTCCTCCTGCAGGGCAAGATATGATTTTACTTGAAGTGAAGCTGATACCCTGGGAACTATATGTTAATGAAGTGCCTGGTTGCAGAGTGAATGCAGGTGCCTGGGGACTCCAGGCTAAGGAGCTGAGAGCAAGCTGGCAGGGCACGTTTCAAGAGAGTCTAATATTTGCATTTTGTTCTCACTATGGGTAGATGACCCTTCAATTGGTTGTTAAGTGGAGTGGAGATCAATGACATTTTCTAAGTGACTGATTGTATACATTTCTATTGGATTTGAAGGGCCCTGTAGTTGATGGTTGGAAACCATCTAAACCCCACAGCAAAAAACTATAAACTATAGCAATCCCTTTCTGAATGGGTGAAATCAGACTTTCCTTCCTCTGCGTTGTGGGTGGGAGGGTAAGCTACCAAAGTATTTCCACATAAAAAAATGCACACACTAACACAAATACATATAGACACAACACACACATACTAAGCAACACACACACATACACACACACACACACTACAAACACTTATACTTCGGTCCGCTGTCTTTCGGATAGATTCCCACTACAGAAACACCATGCACATATATGCTTACATTACACATGCATATATAGACAAGCATACATTGTGTATATTTCACTGCAAGATCAGGAGTAAGCAGTGTGATCTTAAACATAATGGCCATACTCTTCCTGAGAAAAAATATATTGTAACATCTTATAAAGAAGATTGATGCCTAGTCTTGTTTGAGAAGTTGTTCAAGTGGCTTTACATATTCAAGTGGTTTATTATCTTAGTTTTACTAATGCCCAGTTACTGAAAAAGGATTCTTGCATAAAATAGAAGCATTGGAACATTTTGTGGTCAATATCCTAAATATTCTCCTTCTTACTTATGTCTGGTCTACAGAGAGATTTAGCTGTCTAGCGGGCCTCATGTGACTAAAAAGCATATATAAAAATACAGATAGATAGACAGACAGACATTGAGGCAGCACTCTTCATCCATTGGTCTGTTCAGCCGTCACTCATTTTTTTGCTTTGGCCCACCAGAGCATATAGTATGTGGTAATGGGCCAGCCCACATCAGTCATAAACTCTCTTGTATTATGAGCAATGGAATTATGCATGATCACATGTGCATATCCTTTATAAAGAAGTGTGCATCCGTGGTAGGGCTGGTTATTCAACACTTTACGTTGCTAATTCTTTTCTCCTTTCTTTCTCCTTTTCTATTTGTTTTGTCATCCTTGTAAGTTTAAATTATATCTCCATGTTACAGTAATTCAAAGTCAATAGTGCCTTTTGTTTATGCAAAAAAAGTCTCATATTTTCCTTTGATGTACATTAAAACGAAAAACTTGAAATTAATGTTTTTTCAACTAACCAACAGAATGGGTACTAAGTGGAAGGACTATGAAAACGTAGCTCAATAGTGGTGGTGTGAGATGGAGTAACACAGTTAGCATTGTTGAATGGATATGAATTTCCAACCCGAGATGTGTGCTTCATTATTGAAACATTACTTTAATAATATCTCTAACTATATAAATAAAGGTATGATACTAAGGTTAAACAGTAAAAACACACAGATTAAATATACAATAAATAGGTAATGTACTAAAAACACAGTGATAAAGGAGTATCCCTGGATATACATACACACAATACAATGTTCATTATCAGTTGATGATCACGAGCACGGAAATACTCGAGAAAAACAAACACATGAAGGGTCTCAATTAGCATTTGATGGACGGTATGTATTCCATCCTCAGGGTGGTTAAAGACATTACCTCTGCCATCCTGATGGACTACCTCCATCGTATTTAGAGATGGCCGCCGGCCCAGTGGTCATCTCAAAACACCATCATCATTACGGTTCATGTCAGTGTACAAAACGTTTGGTGAATGGCCACCATTGGTTTTACCAGCCATTCACCATACTTTTCAAAAGTTTATTGTTTTTCTGAAACAAACTCCCAAAATGGGAGTGTGCTAAAGAAAAACAAAAAAAACTAGTCATCTCCATCCTAGGAGTTTTCTCCCAGCGTGGGCTGGTCATTATTTATTTATTTGTTAATGTCTCTCACTGCCAGGATTTTCCTTGTGGTGATGTGTAGAAAAAAAAGACATTACACCATCCACCCTGATTAGGGTGACCAGTGTAATATCCTTCCTCTGATGGCATCTACTACTAAATTTAGGACGTTTTCCATCAATCGAGTAAACTGTGGCTCCATCGTTGTAAATTTAGAGGCCTGGCAATTTTTTTAACCTAGACCTAGGGTTTGGTGGACAGGGTAATCGTTCACATTGCATTGGAGTACCATGTCCACCAAACTCTAAATCTGGCTTGTAGTACATAATGCAGTTTCAGCCAACTTAGGAAGATGGTTCAACACAATGATAAAATATTTGCAAACCCTAGCTGACCACTGACATCATACTGTAAAATGAAGAATCCCAATTCCCTTAATAAAATCTAGTTAAATTGTTACTGTTAGCAAATCACACTTAATGGTAGTCAATCCACACAGAATGTGGACATCTCATGAGTACATAGATCAGCAGCTCCATACTCACAGGGGACCGAGCTCGTTGATGAATGGGAAGGTCAGCAACCTGGACCTTCGGTACAAATGGTGTGAGGCCACAAAACAAGCGGGACACACGGCGATCACACTTCCTGATCCGGCTACTAGAAAGCCAACCTGGTGTTGGGCCTCTGCAAACAGACAGAGTTGGGGGATGAAATGATATAAAAGGTGGGACAGGGAGGGAGTGCACTCACCTAGAAGAAATGGGCAGCGCATATTCAACATTCTGGAAGCAAAGCAGCTGGTCCAACCCAACCCCTTGTGTCCCCAATGTCTCCCATAAACTCGTACTGATACCTTTTTTTTGTTTAACTCTAATTGCATCCCTTGTATCCTCTCCATGTAATTTTATCTGAAACTAAGACAGTGAATTATTGTTTCTCATTCTCAAGCATGGGACAACAAGGCATGTGATATCATTATGTTACATCTCTACAGAAGTCAAAGAGCACATTTGTAGGAAAGTGCCCTTTTTGACAGGGTAAACCCCTACTTTTTTGCCTGTTATATTGATGTGATTTCAACTGGAAGTGCACTGGGTTCCTGCTAACCAGGTCTCCAGTTCCAGATCTCTTTATCAAAACTGAACAATAGTTTCCCCCAATTGGCAATGCCTTTAGTACCTTCTGTAAGTCCCTAGCAGATGGTACCCCTGGTACATAGGGCCTGGGCCACTAAAGAGGGTCCCTAAAGGCTGCAGCACAAATTGTGCTACCCTAAAGGACACATCCCCAAGCTCATGCAAATTGCCACTGGAGGCTGCATGTCTTGGAGCAGATAAAAGTGAAAAACAGGACATGACACCCATCCCTGGTTGACATGTCCCCTAACACTGCATGTAATATTTGTAAGTCACCCCTACAGCAGGCTGTACGGCCCAAAGGCAGGGTGCTTTATGCTACAAGTGAGGACATATCTGCATGAGCAGATAAGCTCCAGCACTGGTCTGTTCCCTAACTGCCAGTACAAGGAAAACTGAAGTCATTTTTAAAACATGTACTGGACACTGGTGTAATTCCCCAGCTACATGATGGCTTTACTGAAAAGAGGGACGTTTGGTATCAAACATCTCGTGCTAATAAACCCAGACTGATGCCAGTGTCAGATTTAGCAATACAAGCACACATATGGCACCTTAGAGGTGCCCCCCGAAAACCTACCAGCCCTTGGTGATGACTGACTGGCTTTTGTCAGCCTGCCACCAGAGACGAGTGGCTGACCCCAAAGGAAAAGAGCCTCTGCTCGCTGGGGGCCATAAACCAAGCCTGTTTGGGAAGGGGGTGCTTTCAGCTCCTCTCACAGGATGACCTGCAGATTAACATTTCAAGGCAGGGAAGCTTCAAACCGCCTACCGCCTTTGATATGTGAATCTGGTTTCGCTCCCAGGAGAAGAAGCTGACCCCATGTCTCCAGAGCCATTTTGGCACTTGGACATGTGGGAAAATTATCTAGTCCGATAGGCGTGCCCACTCCCAGACTAGTACCACCGATAAGGTTCCCTAACCTGATGTGGATTCGACTTTACAAAGGTAGCCATATTCAGGAATTCTGGGACAGGGTTATGACCACCTCCCCTAGGAAGTGGTCATATAGAAGGCATAGTGACCCCAAGGGTAGGCAGCCCATTGGCTACTACTCTACATGCCCCTGACATCCCTAAAGTAAGTGTTTAGGGGAATGCTGGCACCGGAGAATCAGATCCTGAAGACCTAATAAGAAGAAAGACGCTGAAGAGCCACACAGCCAAATACTAAGGAAGAGCAACTGCATGTCCCCACCTCTGCCGGCCTGTCTGCTGTTTCCCCATTGAATTAAACCAAAGTCACCTCGTCCTGCAAGCTGTCATGCCTCCAAAACCTTGGAGGACAGCATGTCACTAAAGACTCATGGACTCCCATGGAGCAGCGGCGCTGCTTCCCTGCAGGCACCGCAAAGAAGATTGACAGACTCCGGAACGGCACAAATCTGAAACTGTAAAGCACCACTGCACTTCGCAGTCCGAGCTGAAGTGGCCAATGGTTTCAGCGTGGTCCCCAAGCCCTCAAGAGATAGAGTTCACTTTGGTTTTGCCCCACGCAAACTCCACGATGCAGCCTGCAGCCTCTGTTTGCAGGCCCCTCGACCGGAAGTGCTCCTGGTGATGAAACTCTGACGCCTGAAGACACCTCTGCATCACTGCCCCTGGCTCGTAGAGAAGAGGACCAAAGGTGTCCCCACATCCCAAAGCTTTGTGAGACCTGAACACCCCCTTGTGGTTCAGACTGACTGCAGCCTCTTATCGATCGGACTGAGGGTAACATTGGGCCTCAGACGCTAGAAAGCATCTCTGCACCCGGCCGCTCTAATGCCACCCGAGGTAACCTTTTGGTGCTGACTTGGAACCCAGCCCCATACTAACCTTAAGTCCAGGAGATTGGTCCGTAAGTCGCTGTAAAGTCGCCACATGCAGTACATGTTCTTCACTAATAGGATAACATTGGGCACCCGACGCTGAGAAGCACCTCTACACTCAGCTGCCTCAGTGCTGTCCGAAGTTACCTGTTGGTGCTGCCTTGGACCTTGCCCCATACTCACTTTAAGTGCAGGACATTGGACTTATAAGTCGCTGTATTGTACCTGAATGCCATATTTGTTTTTCCTCCCATAAAATAACATTGCAGCTTCTGAAATGAACTAAGTATCGATATTTTAAATGCAAAAGTATCCCTCTTGAAAAAGTACTTACCTGATCATATTGATTCTGGTGCCTAAACATATATAAAGATTTGTGTTATTTTTATAAATTGGTGTGGATCTCCTTTTTGAGTCATGTGCATCCTTTATTGACTATTGTGTGTATTTACTGATGTCTAACATTCATCTCTGAGAAGCCTAAAGCTGCTTGAGCAAACTAACCCCTAGACGAGCACCTTGGGATTGCTAGAGCAAGCCCCTGTCCACTGGTAAGGGAATACCTGGACTCTTTGCATGGTGTACATATTTTTGGTATACCATATAAGGAGCCAGATTCCTACAACGTGGTGTCAGTTTCATTAGTCTTATTCGTTTGTTGAAATAGCATCAGTGACTCTGAAAGATGAACTCAGGATATTGCACTCACTACAAGGAGGTGAGGTGTGGATTGCAATCCATATATCACCACATGTAAACACTCTGACATTTCCAAAACGCAGGGATGCACCGTATTTACAACAAAATGGCACACCCCTGTGTTTTCCCTAGTGCTGGTGCTAAACTTAGCTGCCTAGCACCAACGCAGGCATCCTTGCAACAGGTGTCCCTTCCTGCAAATAAACAATCCATAATGGAGGTTTGTTACTTCTATGTGTGCTGCATTGTGGAGCACACATAGAAGTAGAAAATCATCATTATTTCATGATTGTTTTATGTGCAGGAAGGGACACCTTCCTGCAGGTAAACAATAACGTATGGCGTTTTGCTCTTTCTTTGTGTGCTGCAAAATGCAGCACACATACAAAAAGCAAAAACGAGGAGATATAATAGTGTTTCTCCCCTTTTCATCATTATAACACCTGCTCTTGCATGGCGTTCGTTTATGGCGCTGCTTCAGATCTACACCTCCTTGTAAATCTGGGGCAGCATAAAAAAGCAATAGGTGTTGCGGTGGAACGTCCACAGGAACACCCATTGCATGCCCCTTTCACGCTAAGTGTTGCATGTAAATGGGCCATATTAACAAGGCAGTCTTAAGCAACGAAAAGTGGCTTAATGTCGCTTTGTAAATATGGAGAAGGGTATAGCGCTACCAGAACGTCGCTGAAAGTGACATTCTGACGGCGCAATCCCCTTGTAAACCCCCCCACTCTCACTATGAAGGTACTCTTAATTAGAATGGTTCAGATGCAATACACTGGTCGCAATTTGTGACCAGTATTTTGTGACCAGTGCAGTATTTTGTGAACTGACCGGTGTACAAATAGGAAGGTTTTCAAAATACAAAATCAAAGTGGGATGCAATTATAACTACCTCATCAATATTAAAGATGTAAGTTCCAAATCGTGGCCTACTATAATTCAGCAGACCACCATGTCTTTGATTATTTTTAAATAAAGCAGTTTAAAAAAAAAAAAAAAGCAGAATAAGATGCGTTTACAAAAAAAAAAGTTGCTCAAACATATGAGCACTGCTTACTCATAAAAAAAAAATTTTTGTCAATATTTTAAAAAGGCTCTTCCGGACTGCTTCCAGTTTGCGGATGGTTTACCACTACCTTTCAGTAGTCTTTAAAATATGAATGTTTTGCGACCACAAACATTAAGTCATCCCATTCTGAATCACTGTATGGAAGGGACACATTAAGCATGCCCCTTCCAAATACTAAATTACCGTATATGTAGTCACAAGCCAAAATTATGATTCAGTATATATATATAAATAAGTGCGTATTTTATTTGGAGTTATACGTCTATTTAATGGAAGAACAAATTGATTAGATAGGAATCTAGAGAAGGGGTACATAGAAAGGGGTCAATGTTCATTTTGTAATACCCCAAAACTTCAAAATCCCCTCAAAGAGAGAGGAACATGGAGAGGAGGCAGATTCCATTGCAGGAAAGGATGGAAAAGGTTTTGAGTAATGCAATATTTGCTATAATGATCTTGATTTTGCTGCAGGTGCAACCTTATCACAGACTTTGTGTGCTCTGTTGGGGACTTTCACGTATGATATAAGATGAGAACATTTGTGTACATGCTCCAGAGGACTCTTCGATAGATTGCTGCTAAGAGGATTGTTTATCTCAGGGGTTGAGGTGCGGACACAAGAACCCGCCCTGAAAAGGGTACATTCGTGAAAGTATACAAAAGTGCATTGGAAAGTACCCATTAAATACTTTGGGGCATATTTATGAGTGGGATTGCGCCGCGCTTGGCCCACACAATCTGGTGCATGCGTGATGCAAGCCCAAAATGCGATTTACGAAGCCACGCAAGGCCGCCTTGTGCGGCCCGAGTTGCTTCATAAATCCAGAGTATCGCAATGCAGCGCAAATCACTGTGTTGCGTAACTCTGCGCCAGGAAGGCATTCCATGGTTCTGCGTGGGTGTTCCCACACAACATCCATGCATTTTGACGCATTCCCAGATTTACCAAAAGCAGTAGACCTGGGAATTAATGCATCATACGCCTTCCCAGGTGAGGCGCAACAAGGATAAATATTTTATTTCTTCTCGTTTTTTTCCTCTTTCTATCTGTGCTGCATTCTGCAACACAAACAGAAAGAGGAAAATGCCTCAGGGGATTGTTTTAATGCAAGAAGGTGCCCCCTCCTGTACAAAAACAATCCTCCTTACAACATGGGCAGCAGTGCATTATGGTGCCAGGGTGTCTGCGTTAGTGCTGGGCAGCCAAAACGCCGCCAGAGCAGGGACAAAGGCAGGAAAGCGCTGTACCCTTTTAAATATTGCGCATTTCTGCCCTTTCCCTGTCATGTAATGAAGCATAGCAAGGTGTTGCAATGGAATGCATATGGATATGTGTGTGTGTGTGTATATATATATATATATATGTATGTATGTATGTTTGTATATATGTATGTATGTATGTATGAATATATATAATGTACTATCTTCCATCATTTATTTATTGATAGCTACAAAATTTTGGAGTTACCAACATGGGCTATTTTTTCACAAATCGTTGTGAATGCTCAGCTATTTAGATCGTGCTGTTTCTAATCAGGTGCACATGTCTCTTTAAATGTATGTTTTTAGTGTCTATGTTTGTCTTTCCACAAACCTTGTAATGTGATTGGTTGCACTGTATTAAAAAATGGGGACCTGTCACCGGCGCGTCAGGTATTCAAGATCGCGCAAGCGATCGAAACGCGTCCGGGGCGGACACTTGTCTGCACTGTTATGGTGACATATAATAAAAAGATGAAGCTGTAACTTCGCGTCCTTGGAATCTATTTTAACAAGAAGTGGTGGTCCGTACCTGTTCTGCTCTCCTCTGGAACGATATCCAGAACAACAGGAAATACTTTCTATATATATATAACATTTAAAAACCATCTTGATTCTTGTGGCATAAGATCATTAAGTAGTACTATGGGCCGCAGCAAGGATCTGTGTTGCTTAAAGGTGAACAGACAATGTGCCCCACCCTCCTCGATGCCTCAGGGTAATACCCAATGTTGATATGGAGTGTCTAGTATTCGCTGCTGCTAACCCAGTGGCCAGCCGCCTATTATTGACTTTCCCCGAAAATAGACCACGTAATTCTTCACCTCCATGAGATTTGTGGTTTACTGGTCTAAGTTCAGGTTTGGCAAATGCTACCTTAGTTCAAACGATGCCATCAAGGACCAGAAGGTGTAGAGAGGAAACGTATCTTTTAATGCACTTTATCTACCTGCCACAGCCTTCATGATCTCTGAGAGCAAGGGCTGCAAGGCCAGTGTAAGGAATGCCAAATGGCAAGTCAGGGTAGCAGCTGACTTGCACGCAATGCCATGGCATATTTCTCAAAAGTACTTGTCTATGGGTGCAGTAAGTCTACGGTGTCTCAAGGGTGTGTCTGCACCACTACTGTTGATTGTATGTCTACTCATGCAATCCAAGGCACCATTTTATGTAGAATGTCTTCTAATGCAATCAATTGTACCTTCCTCTATGGCGTGTGTGTGTTGTAGTCACATAAATAATTCCTTGTGAGGCAAGTAAACTGGTTCAGCCAATGACATCTTTTATATTTGGTACCAACAACCCATCCTGTAAAACTGACTTCAAATCATACGAAATTGCTTTCAATGATGCTGGCCCATTCGCCACAGCCTTAACAAAACTATCCCCTGGGAAGGGAGAACCTCTGAACCGCGCGACTGAACAAATTATGTCTAAACCTAGCAGTTTTCACTAAAGTTACTGCCACATTGCTTCGGGGATGGCTGAGGAGCCTGAGACATCAACAATAGGTCAGAGGGTACACTTTCCTGGCTTGCATTAGGGCCAGGCCCACCCTCATATGCACACTGAACAACCCATTCTGCTCTCTCATGGCTCAACTATATTTGTACAACTGTGTGATGGGCTCTAATGTTCAAATCCAGGGAAACAGTTTCACCTGTTTACCAGAGCTCAAGCCACGCCAAAACAAACGATGGAGACAACATGCTACATTCTTAAAGGTAAGAAAATGGAACAGTGGGCATCAAGTGAAAAGGCGACCGAAATCCAAATTCTGAATATACAGGACTACAGGAGTGCACATCTGAGGATGTTACTCTCTTGTGTTAATATATATAACATTAGAAAACAATATCTAAAGTAATCTAAATTAACATTAACATTAACATTAAAGTAAATTGTAAATCTCCCATCAGTTGTGTATGTTTGACTCTGCATGGCACTAGAATAGAATGTCGACAATAAAGAGTACACGGTTGTACAACTGTGTCCAGATGGAAAATTATTTAACATTCTTTCACCGGTAAATAAATCCTAAAAGAGGTATACCTATTCGAATTCTCGGGAACGGGTAAGGCTATTGAGCAAAGGTTAATATACATTCTTGAACTCGCAGGCGATTGTTATGTTAGAAATTTGGCTTTCATTGCCCCAGATGCCTTGCTGCAAACCATATATTACTCAAAAGGGCAACCTGATTGTAACAACTCTTCTGTGTGTTTTGAATTGTTCTCTAAATATCAAAAAATAAGTCTGCCATTTGACCTGAACCGTTTTCTTTAATTATTGGAAACAAAGACAGTTGTAAATAGCGGTGCTATGCTGACACCTGCCGGCCAATTTAAAATCGTTGTTGATATCTTTTATTGCAAAACGCTGCACGTAACTGAGAAGAGACCACCAGTAGAAGCCCAGAAAACGAGCATTTGCAATTCAATAGGTCTCGCAGTTACGCAAGTTTGAGCCATTGGCATTGTAAATGGCTATGTCTTTTATTTTGGTTTTGGTTTTGAAAACATATATAAAAGACATTGGGCCATACATGGAAATCAAAGTGCCATGCAAAAGAGAGAGCACTTCTTTTTGTAGTCTGCTTTACATGTCAGCTTCGAGGTAGAAAAGCAGACGTCAGCACTCCTGGTTTCGTTTCTTTAGATACACTTTGGGCCGCCATCTTTTCATAGGCAGACCCGTCTCTGAAGCAAGCAGTCAGCCTCTCTTGTTGCTGTGCCATGTACAGTAGCCAATTGGAGCCCCACTGAAGGCATTCCACTGCCCTAACATCAGCATCTCGTGACCAGCGCACCGCAGGCATGTCACTGACAAAGACTGAATATCAGCTGCTGCCATGTTAGTTATAACATGAGGGAGAATTAAAACACCACCAACAATAGAGTCACAATCCAACGATAGTGAGGGGAGGCTCCTGGTGACGCATCTGAGAATGGGGAGGAGCTAATCCACGTGGCTAATGTATACAGGCCAAACACGGACGATCCGGCATTCTGGGCAGAAGTGGCTCGATCGTTAGAGAGCTTCCCCCAGACTGACCTCATGGTGATGTTCGAAATAGCTGCTCCAAACACAAGGGACTACACTTTCTACTCTAACCCTCACAATTCATACCCCAGGATAGATTACATATTAATATCTGGATCCCATACACAGCTAATCGAACATTCTGACATAGTCCCAATACTGGTATCAGACCACTCATGTATCAGTCTAAAGCTGAGCGGTTGTCATAACGAAGCTGTCCCCCCGGAGATGGAGGCTTAACAGCAACGTGCTTTTAGACCCCGCTGACAAAAAAGGGGTCGAGGTGGCTATAGCTGAATATCTGAAATGTAATGACTTCTGCGGAGACTAGCCCCAATACTCTATGGGATGCTCTGACGGCGATGGTCAGAGGCACAGTAATTGAGATTAAATCGAAAATAAACAAAAACACAAACTCAAGAATAGAACAGCTGGAGCGGGAGATTAAAAGCCTTGAATTATCCCATGCTAGGGTGGTTAAGGATAAAATACTATTAACTAAACTTACACAAATCAAGTACGAATACAACAAAATACTGAGTGAGAGGTCGGGACTGTGGATCAATAAATACAAAGCCTTTAATCTGTGCGAGGCAAATAAAGCGGGAACATTACTGGCCTCCTACTTGAAACACAAACGTAGCCAATTCGCCGTCTCTTCCATCACTGACTCAAATAACAGAACCCACACAAAACAGAAAGACATCCTTAAAACCTTCCAGAGTTCTACCAGGTACTATAAAAGAAAGACCAGAACCTCAACACAGAGGAATGCTGTAGATACCTCAATAGACTCGGCCTATCACAGCTAAATACCGAGGAGATGCTCAGGCTAGGCCAAGAAATTTATATCACCGAAATTGAGTTGGCAGTCAAATCGCTGAAAGACAATAAAGCCCCAGGGCCAATGGGTTCACTGCCGCCTTCTACAAGGCTTTCCTAAGCCAATTGAAACCAACTTTGAAACATGTCTTTAAACACGCTGCAGTGTCACAATCCATGTCAGAGGCTAACATTATAGTCATCCCCAAGGAAGGCAATGACCACTTATCACCAAAAAACTACAGACCCCAATCCCATATTAACGTGGACTGCAAGATATAAGCGAAAATACTGGCAGTCAGACAAAATTCCGCTCTCCCCAAGCTAATAAGCAACTCACAGGTGGGTTTCTTACCCACACGCATGTCCAATGACAACACACGACTTCTCTGCCATATCATAGAGCAGGCATCTACCAAATTAGAACCAGCTGTGGCCATTACATTGGACACAAAGAAGGCCTTTGACAGAGTCTCCTGGGAATTCCTGGAGCACTGTATGCAGGCCTTCAACCTAGGTAAAGGGTATATACGGATGGTGATGGCCCTGTACCGGGAACCATCAGCCTGAATAGTGATTAATGGGTCACTTTCTGACCCCTTCACCTTACAACAGGGCACCAGACAAGGATGCCCACTGTCCCCCTCGCTTTTCCTACTAGCACTAGAACCTCTCGTCCAAGATATCAAACTAAACAAGAACATAAAGGGAGTAAATATCAACGGCATTGATATAAAAGTAGCCGCCTACGCTGACGATATTTTAATAGTAACAGAACAGCCGAAAACCTCAATTGCTGGCCTGATGCACACTATAGCCGAATACTCTGGGCTCTCAGGGTATAAATTAAATAAAGGCAAATCTGAATGCAAAACATTAAATATTCACTGCACGAGTGACAGTCTAGGGGGGTCGGGCTTATACTGGCAAGCTGGTTACATCAAATACCTGGGCATAAAATTTGGCAATGACCTAACCGACACACTACATCATAACGAGAAAATAATGCTAGAGAAGATTAAGAAACTCCTAGAATCATGGTCACCAAAGTTCATAACATGGTGGGGCAGAATAGAAGCAATCAAAATGATGATCAAGCCAATGATTAACTATCTGATCAGCATGCTCCCACTCCTGCTCACAGACGATTTCCACCACAAAATAGATAATATGATCTCAAATTTTCTCTGGCGTGGAAAGAAAGCACGTATAAGCATTAAAAAACTAAGACTGGAGAAAAAGCTAGGAGGAGTAAACCTAGCAGACTTCAAAACTTTCCAATTAGCGTTTCTAGCGAAACAAGGCTCTTACTGGATAGCGCCGCCGGATGGCTACACACCGGCATGGAGAAAGTCATACTTAACAATCTAAGCCCTCTCGCTCTGCTAACAGCAAACAGATCCCCCTATATACCTCAAAGCCGATCTTTAAAAACACTAAAATCGCCCTACTAAAGGTAGATAAAAAGTAAGAAAACAGCATTATAGGGTCGAAAAACAAGTCACTCTGGCCCAATAGCAGGATTCTATACAAGGGGAAAAGCTTAACCTTTGAATCATGGATTGAGAAAGGGATCTGCTATTCCCTCCAATTAGAAAATGAAACCTACTCCATCACCTTCACCACCCTCAAAGAAAAACACAAACTAAATGATATCGAATTTTATAACTTCGTAAAAATCAGATCGGCTTTGTCCAAAACCAAATTTTTTGCCTTGCAACCATTAATCTTCCAGCTCATATCGAAAATTGAATATGCTACTTACCAGTATGCATCTGTTCTTGGCATGTAGGGCTGCTGACATTCATATCTGTGCATAGATCGCCGCCTAGTGTTGGGTCCGGATGTTTGCACGTTGTTGTCCTGGAAGAGTCTTCGAAGTATCCTGAGATAGGTGACTCCTCCCCTGGACTACAGTGTGCATGGGCATCCTCTCCATCCTCAGATTGTTTTTCGCCATTGTGGCAGTGATGGAGTAGATACAGAAAGTGATGACCATGCTATACAGTAATTCTGAGAGCTGCAGCTGCTACAGGCGCCGGGGAGGAGGGTGGGCGATATGAATGTCAGCAGCCCTACATGCCAAGAACAGATGCATACTGGTAAGTAGCATATTCAGTTCGAGGCATGTGGGCTGCTGAATTCATATCTGTGCATAGAATACATAGCAGTACCTCCTATTAGCGGCGGCTACCAGTGCCAGCTGCAGCGGTCTGAAAAATAGTTTTGAGAACAGCCTGTCCTACAGCTGCCTGCTGTTTTGAGTGTACATCTACACAGTAGTGCTTGGTAAATGTATGTATAGTGGACCATGTGGCTGCTCTACATATTTCCTGTAAAGGAATGTTTCCTAGGAAAGCCATGGACGCCCCTAACTTACGTGTTGAGTGGGCTCGTGGGGGAATCGTTAATGTGCGTTTAGCCTTTTGATAGCAAATTTGAATACATTTAACGATCCATCTGGCTATACCTGCTTTGGAAATGGCGTTGCCCTTGTGCTGTGGAGAAAAGGCAACGAAAAGTTGTTTTGTCTTCCTGAAGACCTTAGTTCTGTCTATATAGTACATGAGGGCTCTCTTTACATCTAGTGTATGGAGCATTCTCTCTGCTACATTCTGTGGATTTTGAAAGAAGACAGGCAGTTCAATAGTTTGATTCATGTGGAACTGCGATATTACTTTAGGCATGAATTTGGGGTTGGTACATAGTACGACCCTGTTTGCGTGAACCTGTATAAATGGCTCTTGAATGGTTAGTGCCTGGAGTTCACTAACTCTTCTTAACGAAGTGATTGCCACTAGGAAAGCTACTTTCCAGGTGAGGAATTGAATCTCACATGAGTGGAGAGGTTCGAAGGGTGGACCCATCAGTCGGGTGAGGACCAAGTTGAGGTTCCACACCGGTGCTGGTGGGTGTCTTGGGGGAATTACTCGTTTAAGTCCCTCCAAGAAAGCTTTGATGGCAGGCACTCTGAATAAAGAGAGGTGCTGCCTGTTCTGGAGATAGGCTGCTATTGCGGTCAAATGGATACGTATTGAGGTGTATGCCAGATTGCATCGGTATAGGTGTAAGAGGTAACAGATTATATTTTGAATGGATGCGTCTAGCGGGTTAATGTCATTGTTGTTGCAATAAATGACAAACCTCTTCCATTTAGCCGCATAGCAAGCTCTGGTAGTGGGTCTCCTGGCCTCTTTAATGATCTCCATACAGTCAGGTGGCAGGTTTAGGTAGCCAAACTCTAGGACTTCAGGAGCCAGATTGCCAGGTTCAGCTGTTGCGGATCTGGGTGCTGAATTTCTCCATGGTTCTGCGTCAAAAGCGCGGGTTTGATCCGCAGCCTTTGATGCGGCACCACGGAAAGTTCCAGAAAGGTTGTGTACCATGGCTGGCGTGCCCATGTTGGAGCAACCAGGATGAGTGTCATTGAGTGCTGTCGCAGTTTGCGTGCCACCAGCGGTATCAATGGCGCTGGGGGAAAAGCGTACGCAAATCTGCCGGACCAGTTCATCCATATCGCATTGCCCTGCGACTGTGGATGTGGGAACCTGGCGGCAAAGCTTTGGCATTTTGCGTTTTCGCTTGTCGCGAATAGGTCTATCTCTGGATGACCCCACTGCTGGAAGTACGGTTGGAGTACTGATGGGTGTAACTCCCACTCGTGCATCTGGTGGCTGTGTCTGCTGAGCAGATCCGCCATCTGGTTGTCCTTGCCTGGGAGGTGTTCCGCCATGAGGAATATGTTCCTCTGAATGGCCCACTTCCACATGCTCTGAGCCAGATGAGACAACTGTGGAGAGTGTGTTCCTCCCTGTTTTTGTATGTAGTACATGGCAGTCATGTTGTCCGTCCGGATCAACACGACCTTGTTGCACAGATGTACTTTGAATGCCTTCATGGCTAGGAAGATTGCCAACAGTTCCAGAAGGTTGATGTGCATCTTCTTTTGTTGTGTTGTCCATAGTCCCTGCACTGTGTAATTGAGTACATGAGCTCCCCATCCCTGGAGAGACGCGTCCGCTGTCAGTATTATTTGTGGAACAGGCTCTTGGAACGGTCGGCCCTTGCAAAGGTTTTGTGGATTCCACCAATGCAGAGAGTTGTATGCCCGACCGCTCACCAACACTAGGTCTTTTAATTGCCCGTGAGCCTGATTCCATTGACGTGATAAGCACTCCTGAAGCGGGCGCATATGTAGTCTCGCGTGTGGGACTATGAAAATGCAGGAGGCCATCATGCCTATCAACTGCATGAACACTCGCTCAGGAAGGGAGTGTTGGGGTTTGAACTTGGAAATCAGCATTTGCATGCTGTTGATCCTCACTAAATTTGGCTGAGCTGTGGCTGCCAGAGTGTCTATGGTCGCACCTAGGTACTGTTGTACGTGTGCGGGTTGGAGATGTGATTTTGGGTAATTTAGTGAGAATCCCAGACTGTGAAGAAGCTGAATGGTGCGGGACATGTGGCTGGCACATTGCTGGGCTGACTTTGCCTGAACAAGCCAGTCGTCCAGGTAAGGGTAGACGTGAACGTGTTGCCTCCGTAGATGTGCAGCCACGGTAGCTAGGCACTTTGTGAAAACTCTGGGTGCTGTTGTCACTCCGAAGGGGAGGACTTTGAATTGATAGTGCTGACCCTGAATGGTGAATCGGAGATATTTTCTGTGTGATGGGAGTATGGGTATGTGGAAATACGCATCTTTGAGGTCTAGCGTGGCTAGGAAATCTCCCTGTCTGAGGAGCGGGAGAACCTGCTGCAGGGTGAGCATGTGAAAATGCTCTGAGAGAATGTATTGGTTGAGGGGTCTCAGGTCTAGGATAGGTCTGAGTGACCCGTCCTTTTTTGGTATTAAGAAGTACAGAGAGTACACCCCTGTTCCCTGCTGGTGTACGGGCATGACCTCTATTGCGCCTTTTTGCGTCATACTTAGCGCTTCCTGCTGTAATAACGCTAAGTGCTCTGAGGACATAGGACGGTGCCTTGGCGGTATGGTGGGTGGAGTGGAGGTTAATTCGAGACAGTAACCGTGTTGGATAACATCTTTGACCCACCTGTCTGTGGTGATGGAATTCCACGTGGACAGGAACCGCTGGAGTCTCCCCCTGACAGGTGTTATGTGGTCGGGGGGAAGGGAGAGGGCGTCACTGTTTGTTCTTAGGGGAGGACCTGGTATTGCCGTAACCACGTCCTCTGCCCTTGGTGCTGGAGCCACGATATCCACCTCGGGTGTTTTTATCGTAGGAACTCTGTGTGCCCCCTTTATTGTAGGTTTGCTGTGCCCCCTGTCCTCTACCTGCACCTCTATTTCCGGGGCGACGAAAGGAGCCACTACGAAATGTCTGCGTTTGCAGAGCCCCCATTGACTTCGCAGTGTCCGTGTCTTTTTTTATCTTTTCTAAGGTGGCGTCAACCTCCGGTCCAAATAAGTAGTCGGGGTTGACCGGTTGATTGAGGATGTTATTTTGGACCTCAGGTTTGAATCCGGAGATTCGTAACCAGGCGTGTCGTCGTAGCATGACGCTGGTGTTTATTGCCCTTGCAGCAGTGTCTGCAGCATCTAGTGCACACTTGATGGATGCGTTTGTGAGCAGTTGTCCCTCCCTGATGAGGAGCTCCGCTGCCTCTTTGTACTCGTCTGGCAGGTGTTGGAGTAGGGACTCTAACGTGTCATAGTGTGAGCGGTCGTAGCAAGCTAGGAGGGCCTGTGTATTGGCGATGCGCCATATGTTTGCTGCCTGGGCTGCAATCCGTTTGCCGGAGGTCTCTAGAACCTTGGACTCTTTGTCCGGGGGAGGAGCATCACCAGTTGTCTGCGAGTGTGCCCGTTTGCGAGCATTGGCAACCACAATGGAGTCCAGAGGCAATTGGCTCCTAATGTACGTGGGGTCCCCAGGTGCGGCTTTGTATTTTTTCTCGCTCCTGGGGTTTATTACCCGTGCCCTAGTGGTCTCTTTGAAAATGTCCTTTGCTGGCTTAAGGACACCTTTTAACATGGGCAGAGTTTTTACAGTCCTCTCGGAGGATGCGAAAGTGTCCACCAAGAAATCATCCTCGATAGTGTCTGAGTGGAGTTGCACTCCATGATTGGCTGCGGCCCGTTCAATGAGGGCGTTGAATGCAGCAGTGTCCTCTGTGGGGGACGTTTTTGCGCCATAAAGTTGTGTGTCCTGTGTATCCAGAGCGGCACCTGGCTCTACGGGGTCATCCCAGACCTGATCAGGGTCTTGCTGGCCCTCAGGGTCCATGTCTTCGGGGTATGTGGTGTCGTCACCCATGTAGTCCTCCACGGCATCCGTGTCGGAGTGCGTTGGAGAGAATGATGGATCTGTGTAAGAGGTTTGGATGTGTTCATAAAGAACTGGTTCCGATTCCGCCGGCATTTTTTGTTTTAGCGGGATCCTATAAGAGTCCAAAGCGTGCCCTGAAGTGATCTTCCGCTTTCGGAGCATAAGCCTGCCGGTGTCGGCGTCGATGAAGTGGGACGGCGATGTCCCAGTAGTCGAGTGTTCGGTAGATGGGGACCTTGTTTGGGTAACGCGGGTTCTGATTTCGAACATCTTCGGCGCCGTGGATGGCGGCAAACCAAAGGTGATGTTGGCCGGTGCCGAAGGTGCCTTCTGTGCCCGTTTCGGTTCGGAGCCCGACGAGGTCTGGAGGGCTGCCTTTTCCCTGATGCGTTGCAAGGACGCTGCCACTTGTTGCACCTGGAACGCCGACGGTTCTTTGGCGCCGAGAGGTTCCGTCGAGGCAGGTGTGGACTTCTTCGAAGTCACCGGGTCATCGAGCCGAGGAGGGGTAGTAGCCGTCGACGGCGTCGATGAATGTACCTTAGTAGGTGCCTTCGAGGTGGATAGCGATGCAGTGGCCATTGTCACCTTGATGGCTGGTGCCGATTGCTTTGGTGCCTGTGGCCTTGGCGCTTTGACGGTACCGATGGATTTTCTTTTTGGGTCGGCGCCGACATCGGCTGCAGCGAGTTCGGCACCGAAGTCCCTTTTGGTGCAGTCGGAGCCGACGGGTTTGGCTGGCGTCGAAGGTGTGGTGGTCCTCGAGCCGACCAGTGTCAGTTTCACTTTCGGTTTCTGTTGAACCGGTGCGATGATTGGTTTCGGTTTCGTGGTAGGGAAACCAGTCTTTTTAGGTAACAATGGCTCTCGCTGAACGTCCGTGGCCGGGCCAGAGGGCGGGGCCGAGGAACTGCGGGATTGGTCTTGGGTAAGGCCCGAAGGCGATCCCTCGACCGGAGCCGTCGACTGACTCACTGGGATATCCTCCATTTGGACGGGTAGGCCTTGCTCCTCACCGGAGCTACCTTCTTCGGCCCCTAAGGCCTCGTCGTAGTCTCCTACCTCATCGTCGGCTTCTTCCCTGTGAAAAAGCTCTTCATCGACATCTTCCGATCGGGAACCGTGTTCGGAAGTGGGGCTGGAGGGTGTATTTTCCACGCTTTCGACATCTTCGTCCTCGGTGCTGAAGATGTTGGTCGGGGCCGGTGCCGCTTGCTGCGCTTCCAGTCGCGCGGCTCGTCGATTCCGTAGAGTCTTCTTGGATCGGAATCGGGCACAGGCCATGCATTTCGATTCGTCATGATCCAGTGAGAGGCATTTGTTACACACCGAGTGGACGTCGATATGGGGGTATTTGGCGTGGCAAACAGGACACCGCTTGAATGGGGTCCTCGATTCCATCGTCGAAGTTCTGTCGATGGTCGGATTTAATGGATCCGAAAAGTTGTTAAAATGGCTAAACTAGCCTGTAAACTGTCGATACCGATCGGGAACAGTACCGTCGAAAACTAAAGGCCTTTTGGCCTGAAACTAGATTTTCCTAACTTGAGTCAAGATAAGCACATCCGAACCCAATGGCGGAAAAAAACAATCTGAGGATGGAGAGGATGCCCATGCGCACTGTAGTCCAGGGGAGGAGTCACCTATCTCAGGATACTTCGAAGACTCTTCCAGGACAACAACGTGCAAACATCCGGACCCAACACTAGGCGGCGATCTATGCACAGATATGAATTCAGCAGCCCACATGCCTCGAACAAATAAATTAGGACACCAGGTCTCAAACCTCTACAAACTCCTCCGCCCTAAATCCACCAAGCTTAACGACAAGACAGTTGCCTACTGGAATAATCAAAGTAAAGCTATTTTCAATGACCATGAGTGGGCCACAATATAGGGATCAGCTTCACGTAATAAGATCTCCCCAGTGCTCTCACAAACTAAGTTTTGGTTGCTTCACAAGGCTTTCTGGACCCCTGCACGATTACACTCATTAGGCCTCAGAGAAGAGGCAGTATGCTGGAACTGTAACAAAGGAAAAGGGGATCTAGCAAACCTTATCCTGTACTGCTCAGCTCTTAAAACATTCTGGGGTGAAATCTTTAGATTTTTAAATAAAATGTTTGACTGCACAATTATTCTCCATTATCACCACGGGATTTATGAACACTGAACTGAGGTCAGCAGACGACAGGGACCTCCTGGACTTACTGCTAACAGCAGCAGTGAAAATGGTCCTCACAAACTGGAAAGACACTTCTAAGACATCGTACAAAGGATGGTTCAACTGGATCACGCATCTTAGAGGAGCAGACAACATGACACTACAGAACTCACCCTGGAAACCAGCCTCCAGAAGGATGTAGGGGTCCCTGGACATGTTCCTAGACTCTTTTGAGCACCCATGAAAACGGGGTAGGCCGTGGAGACACTTTCTGGCACCCCATGTGAAGTCCCACCCTAGCAAGAATGTAATTGGGCCCACACGGTGCCATCCAATATCAGACGTAATGTATAAGCAATGTTAATCTTGAGTGCCTGTCCTCTATCTCTTCTTTCACCCCTTGCTTTTATGCTCCGTTCCTGTTTCCTTTCCTTCTTGACTGTTAAGACAGGTAGGGAATGCACAGAATTATATGGGCAAAAGCGAGTGGATGTAAAGATGCAAACCCTGTTATAGAATTACTAATGTGTTCTTGTTTAAAAAATGTAATAAAACATGTTGAAAAAACCCAAAACACCATGTATATTACCATTGGTTAGATTTTAGCGCGAGGTTAAGCCGCACGATAAAGCTTTCACACTCCACGGAGAATAGGGTATATCTCAGTTTACACACGAAAGTAACATCCACTAACTGAAGGGGCTTTCTCACTGCAATATGCTTATTTGTATAAACTACCAGGCTCTGAAGAGCTGACTGTTAGTGAGATGCACCCTCAACAAAGTATTAAAGAGAGAGCAAGATCTCCCTCCCGCTCTGATGAAGTGTCGATTATCAGCAAGGGATACAAATGTGGTGAGGATAGTATAATACCTGGTGTCAAGAAGGGATACAGTCCAGGCTGGTCCTTGTCAAGAAACCACAAAGATTTTGGAGAAAAAAAAAAGCATGCAGTCTCGAGGTCATGGACAAAAAAAAGTAGGACAACATTTCGGACGGCTAGACTGTAAACATACGTCGTTGAGCGGCAGCCGAAGAGGAGTCTCTTTGGGTTGCCTTTGCCATTTATGCTCACTGTGCTGATATAACTGTACGAACTGCGATTTCAAATATATGGTGCCATGTGCACTTTTGAACAAACTACCAGGAGTCTCCCTCTTTCCTTTCTGTAATGTCGTGTACATACATGTGTTATTTGCCTTCCTCATCGAATCCGGTTGAGACATTGTTTCTAGCTTTTGTGTTTTCTGAGTAGCATAGCTTGAGACCAGGACAGGTTTCTAGGCCTCTCTTGTTCTCACTTCATGCAGAATGATTTTTTAACCAATCCTCCATCTTGGTGAGAAGCAGGCATGGCTCTTAGAGTTCTCCCGCAGGTTTACTAACTAACCCTCAAGTGGAAGTGAGCTGGGCATCATAAGGGAACCTGCGTGTCCAATAACCGACAGATCAAAGGAGATGGAGAAGGGGTGGCCAGGAAGTTGGCAGTGTTTAATTTGTGTCAGTGTCTGCTATTTATTGGCATCAGGACTCTCTGGTACAACCTGCAGGGCGCATTCCCAACTCCCCATCTGATCAGTAGACAGATTTACATCCCTGATGTGATAGGCTAAGGGAAGCTAGTTTGATTTCTCTCTTGAACAAAAATGTCAACAAGCTTTGACAAAGCTAATAGGTTTAACTTTTCTTTAACACACATATTTGTAGATTATATATATATGTTTAAATGCCTAAACAGGACAAAAAACCTAAGCATTATGCACAGGCGTAATCACAAACCTACAACCACTCCTAACTCAAACTAACAGACTGACACAAACATGCAGGCACCAATACACATGCAGTTACCCAAGCAAACGTATCAAGAGAATTGCTATGTTGGTTGCTAGTATAGTGCTTTATGCTCTTCTAAAGCCACCTCAAAGTACTAGACTTGACAGGAGAGTGAAAAGGGGGTAAACAGAGTGAGAATATAGAGAAGGTTACTTGTGAATGAGACCATCATCAACAAAATGGAACAGTTATCAACAACCATTCTTGTGTATATCATTCGCAAGTAGGAAACAGGAGAACATCGAGTGCAGGAGAATATATTAGGTATAAACCAAGAGGAGGTGTAAGTAGAACGATGAATTAGGATCTTGCTGAGGTTAGTAATGGTAGACTGTTTTAGAGATGTTAGGGCAACCCAGAGAGAGAAAGACAGGCACCCAAGATAACAAACCAACAGGCATATGTTAGCACACACAGACAGCAAGCATGCACACATCTCATATAACACAGTTGTAGCCTGACAGCAACAGGCACTCATTAAGAGAACAAGCATTGAAAATGCAATAGGTTTCGCCTTTGATTAAGTTAAAGTCATTTGCTTTGCTAATGGTTTTGCAGCGTCAGGTTCAGTTACACGGTGAGAGGAGAGATAGGGGGCCATCCGAGGAAAGGAATTTCTTAGATAAGGCAAAATCTGGTCCACCAGGCACGGCAAGGAGCGCCACCTGAATGAAGGGGTCGGCGCCATGCGCACAATAGCCGGAGTCCTGTAAAAACGGCAATATACATAGCTGCTAAGGTTTCAAAGTGCGTAGGTGACATTTAATGTTTGTGAGTATTCCTTTGGTCTTTAAAAAGTAGTTCACAACTCTGTTAAGGTATGCTGGTTTGTTTTAAAATGACACCAAACGTGTTGAAAAGTGTGCAGAACTCTTTGGAAACGTGCAAGAAGCCTTTGAAAAGTGGAAACGAGTCTCCAAATGAGCAAATACTTGTAGGAAAACGTGGCCCGAAAAGTTTATAAGTGAACAGATCTCTTTGACTAAGAGCCAAAAAATCACTTCAATAAGCGTGCAGATATTTTGAAAAAGTTTACTCACTGACAAGTGAGCCCTCCTTGTAAACAAGCCCGGCGGTCGGTGGAGCGTGGCGCGCGCGCGCTTGGGGGCGTGTGCGTCTGCGCTTCTCAGAAGCGCGTCCACAGACCCCGATCGCTGCGCGTGCCCCGGTCTGTCTCCCTTGAGAGGCATCACGGCGACAATAGTTCTCGTTGGCGGCAGCACTTTGCGCTGCAACGCCAGCGAGACCTAAAAAGGGGTAATATACGGAAAAGGGGATGGGCAGATGTTTTAATGTGGATTTCATGCCCACGTAATCTTTAGACCCTTTACTGACAAACTCAGGTGTGGGGTAGAGGAAAACCCATGTTGATGTCAAACGGATATAGGGCCTCTCCTAGGAGAAAACATTTCTCAGTGGGATTGAATACTTTATCGTTTCCATATCCATTCAGTTATTCCCATCTTTGGAAATATCCTTTCTTGGTAACGATGCCATGCTATTCCCAAGCCCATTCCATCTTTGGCCTCTTTGCTATGATCACACATATGCAAATCAGAAACTTGTCCTTTTTCACGCTATCATGTTACACATTTAAACTTGCTAGATCCTTCCATCAAACACGGTTTATCCAGTCCTGGGCCTTTAAATTACACACCATTGTTATAAAATGCATTAGTGAATTGAAGTTAATGAGGCAACATCTTTCCTAATGCACTGCTTTGTTGATTGAAAGCCAAGGACCAAAAGCTTGCTCGCTCGTTGTATCTGGAGCAAGCATTACAAATATTTACCTATGTTTGTCCTCCTGCTTTTAAACAAATTAAAGGCATCTTGGCATTTCACATGGCGATAGTAAACGCTTCACTCATTTGTTATTTTACTGTGCTAAACATGTATTTGGTGAGTAATACTCTTTTTTTGTGTTTCTGCTTTCAAAAGAATTAAATATTTTGCCACTTGGCAACAAGAAAGGTGTAGCTGTAGGAGTTATTTTACATTCTTTGTGCTTCGCTTTCTGCATCTGTTTATTTTCTTCGCGATTGATTCCAAGCAATACATCACTGTAATGCTAGTCACAGTGCTTTAAGACAGAGGGCATTGGCGGTTTGGTGGGCATTGGAATGAATCACCCACCAGTCACAAGGAATACCCGCTTCAAAGTGGTAGCTGTATAAAAGATATCTTGGTTGTAACAAAGATCTTGAGCACTGAAATCAACACACACACTAAGTGAGAAAAGAAAAACTCCATTCACGAACCGTATTGTTTCCCACCTCCGTTTCCCAATAAATTGCAGAGCAATTATACAAACCAACCTCATAGTCCCTTCTTGTATGTTGTATACAAAATTTTGCCATAATTAATGCTACAGCCATTAATCTAACCCTAAAATCTGTGTGCAAGTAGTGAGTGTATCTAACGTTTTTTTCTAAGTGCATGCTTCTGTGGTATGACTATTACCCAAACTAAACTTTTTCTTAATAAGAGTCACAAATTTGGAAAGATAAAATACTTAACATTTGTTTTTTGGGTTGTCCGGTGTTATCATCATTAATTTTAGTGCATGTAGTATATGTAAGACACTTACAAAGTAAATATTTTACTTTGATATTATGATGTCGGCATCTCATTAGATGCTTCCTGTAGCAGCCCAAAGAGTAAACACAAAATCAAGCCCCAGAGGAGATGCCCTGGAAACATAGTTGGCATGAACTAATGTAGAAAACTAGCTCTGTATATACTATACCAAAGTGAGGTATAGTGTGCACAGAGTCCAGTGGAACCCCAAAGGTAGGCAGAGGTTAAGGTAGATCGCACCTTACTCTCTATTTGTAGTAGTGTGGGCGAGCAGTAAGGCTTTATCAGAGGGTAGTTAAGCATTTGTTGTACCCACTCAATCAGCAAATGATTTCACACACTCAAAGACTGAACTTCAGACCAACTGGTTTTGTATAAAAATATTCTTTTAAGTATTTTTTTTCCTAGAACCAAGCAAGCCTGGAACAGGTAAGTGATTTATACTTTGCAGTAATAATACAGGTTAAATTGCAGTTGAATATATACTTTAGTTGATTACAGTAGAGTTACTAGTAATGCAATACTTTGAAATATTGTACATATACTTTGTATTGACTTTTCAGTAGGATGTCAAGTGAATTACTTTACAGATTACTTTTCTTACACAGTGTGGTATACCTGGATACTGCACTGGCACATTTCCTGTAAACAGGTAAGTAAAAGCGTTTTGGTTATTTGGTTACAGTTTTAGAGACTTTTATAGATTTTCCAACTCCGCATTTTGAAACTTTTGTTTATAGAAAACAGTCAATGTCATCCTATGGGAGAAAATAGTGTTCTCGGTTCAGAGGTAAGTACTTTGTTGTGGGAGTTGGGTTTCTGGGGTTAGACTCAGGGGTCCCCCAGGGTTGAGGAGGCACTCTGAAAGCACCTCAGCGGTACTAGGGCGGTCGGGTGCAGGGTGCTGGTTTGTCATCAGGTGCCCTGTTACTTTCAAAGGGGATTCTCTGGTTTGCAAACACACTGCAGGCTCGGGGATGAGGGTCTTCTGGGTGCGACCACCACTTGGAGAGGTAAGTTGGGATGCTGGGGGTTGGTTAGACACCGTTGGTTGGGCCACCCAAGGCCATGGGGCGTTGGGTGCAGGGGTGTCTTTTCGGGTCGGATCTTCTTACCAGCTCCTGGTCGTGGTTGGGGAGATTGAGGCTACAGGCGTTGGCTGGAGGTTGGAGGTAGGTCAGGGATCGCTGAATCTTGGGTCAGGATCGCCGGGAAGACCTCCTCATGGTGTTGGGCCACTCGAACTCGGGACGGAGGCCAGTGGCGTAGCAAGGTCAGGTGGCACCCGGTGCGGTTCTTGTCACCCTCCACATTGAAATGTCACCGCCCCCACATTGAAATTATTAAAAGAAGGATTTTTTCTTATTTTTGTCACCACCTTCAGTGATGACACCCGGGGTGGCCCGCACCCACTGCACCCCCTTCCTACGCCACTGCTGGAGGCGACGGGTGCAGAGTGGTGCAGACTTACGGGGTTTGCCAGAGCTGGAGTCTGTGGGTGAACAAATCCGGTGTTCATGGGAGACAAAGCCTTTTCCTTGGAAGGCAGGGCAGGTCCTCGGGGTTTTTGAGGTAGCTAGCTGCAGGACACACTGGAGTTTCGCTTCTGCAGGTTCGAGGTGGGGCAGGCCTGTAGGGCTGGGGCCAAGTCAGTGGGTGCCCTCCTCTTCTTCGCTTCAGCACGGCCGTTTGGTCCTTCTTTTCTTCTTGGTTTTTTCTTGTCTGAGGAGGCAAGGTTCAGGGGTGCCCCTAAATACTAATTTTAGGGGCGTTACAGGTAAGTAAAGGTTGGGACCAATGGGTCCCTTCCTTGGGTTGGGTACACCCCCTATTATCCCACCCTCCAGTGGGAGGAGGGCATATGCCTCACTCTGGTTGGCTGGGACCCCCATCTGCAAGATGGTGGGGACTGAGAGTTGGCTTTCACCTCGCCTCCCCCACCTGAGGTGTGGGGTTGGCAAAGCTGGCACACCTCCCTTACTCACTTGGTTTTCCCACCGATTCTCCCACCCAAAGTGGGGGTCAGAACCGGTGGGGACCAGTTGCTGGGAGCAGCAAAAGGCCTGGGGAAGCTCACAGAGGCGGCAAGCCTTTGAAGCTTCCCCTTAGTGGGCCCTGCCAATCTTGGGTGAGGAGGCTTGGCACCTCGTCCCAGGATGTGCATTGGTTCAGGCCCCCCAGAGCGGCAGGCTCTCGACCCAAGGGTCCAGAAATATGTCTGGAGGTGGCAGCTGGGGAGCAGTCACTCAGCCTGGACACTAGTGTTAGATCATTTTTCGGGGGGCATCTCTAAGATGCCCTCTGTGTGCCTTTTTCATTAAATCTCACCCTGACATCAGTGCGGGTTTAATGTGCTGAGAAGTTTGATACCAAACTTTTCAGTTTTCAGTAAAGCCATTATGGTACTGTGGAGTTCGTAATGACAAACTCCCACCACCATATACTCTTAATGGCATTACTGCACTTACAATGTCTAAGAATTGGCTTAGACAGAGTAGGGATACAGGGCTCATGAACCTGTACCCTTACCAATTGTATAGTGCACCCAGCTAGAGGGGTGGCTGATTAATGCCAGAGCAGTGGGTTGTAGGCATGGTACACAGGGATGTGTGCCATGTCGACTCTTCACTTTGTTCTGCACCAATACATGCAACCTGCAAAGGCAGTGTGTGAGTGTAAAGGTACAGGGCCTCCAAGAGTGGCACAATGAGTGCTGCAGCCCTTAGAGGCCAACCCTGGTCACAGTGCCCTGGGTACCGGTGGTACCATTTACCAGGGGCTGACTTGTGGCCAGTGAGTTCCAATTGGGTTTGGTCTTCAATGCAGTTTTAGGGAAAGAACAGGAGCCCAGGGCACACTCAGTCAAAGTACATCAGCAGCTCAGCAAAAAGTGGGGGCAACCATGCAGAAAGAGGACACTTTCTCACAACTAAATAAAAAAGATGATTTCTCTGCAATGGACAAGGGGCAGTGTCTCTCTTCTCCATTGATCTCTCCCTAACAGGATCACCTGTCAGCATCCCACCCCTCTCTCAAAATGCACTCACTGATAATATTCCTAACACCTTATGCAAATCTGACTCTATAAATGGATGCCACCATGTCATTCTAGAAGGTAATTACATAGTTTGAGAAAGCACACCTCACGAGCCAGAGCAGGGAACAGTGGTACATGCCACTGGCCAGTTACCCATGTACCTCTTCATAGCTATCACCTGTCTTGAGAACAAGCAGCATAACGTCCATTGTTTCTTTGATTCCTGTTCTTACTTTAACTCCTGCAACCACTTCCCCTAGATGAGGGGCACTGGTGTTGCTATCTCTTTTTAAATCACCCCAGATCCTTTTTTGATTGACCCTACAGCTGTTGGTTACTATCCAGCCTACCAGTACCCTGTAATGCTGCAAACAATGCTCGAGGATTTAGAACAAGCTTTGGCATAGCCAATAAGTCTCACCTTTGGGACCTTATAAGGGTTTGCCCATGCAGCTCATTACCCTGGGTGCTGTGCCACCGGGGTTTAAAGAACTATACAATTACTACACACTGGGACATGCAGTGTGATCCAGGAATACATGCTTGCCTCAGGAAACATTTATGGAAACATTCCATAGCTTTTTAAAGCACAGACAGAAAGACAAATGCCTCTATGCAAGTCAACAAAAAGAATCGATGATGAACGGAATGCTGAACAAAGCAAACATTCACCCCCAGTCACAGATCTGGATTTAATCCATCATTTTGTTGCTCACTACACCACCCCAGTTTGGACCCAGCCATATGCAAATCAGTCTTGACCCTGCCACCCATGGGAGCAGTCCTGCCTAAACTGCCAGACCAGGTCCTCCCTGGACTAGAAACAAGCATCCTGGGACGGCTTTTGGTGTACTACCCCTCATCAGCCAGGCTAGGTTGAATCCAATGGCACAGTGATCACGGGACCCACGTCTGGGCATACCCTTCCCAATTAGGGTGACAAAAGCAAAAAGAACAGATGCAACTCAACAGCACTATAGCATTCTGTGTGCGACTGCATCACTACAGTATTCAATAGCCTATGAAAAAAAGCAGTGAAGTACTTTCCAATTAAGGAGACGTCACATTCCTCCTCCCCAGGCTCTATTCACAAGGCACCCTTCTCCAGAGTTTTCCATTCAAAACACTGCTCACACCATCCATTTACCAGCAAGCCCCCAATTCCGCCCTCTGACCTAGCCCCCTGGATATAGCAGCACTAGACATAGCAATAACAGCTAAATACTCCCATTTGGCAGGTAGAAGGGAAATCATGAATTAACAGGGACAGCATCAGCATCACCTCCGCGCAACTAAAAACAAAAAAAAATTAACCTTACCTTGTGCAATGTAACTGGCGCTTTTGTAAAGTGTTCCAATACCTTTGGGTCAGTCGAGTTCGTGCTGTATAAAAATGCCCCCAAAAATTAATCTGACCTTGTGTAATGTAACTAGAGCTCATATAAAGCGCTAAAAAACCTTTGGGTCCCTGGAGTTCACATTATATATTAAAAGATGTCTCACAGTCCTTGGGCAGCTGCTGTGAATGTGTTTTGAAATTAGAGCTTTGAGAGGAGGAGGGTGACAGGAAGAGGCAGTGGGGTGTACATGCACCGACATGGGAGGATGTGGAAGGGTCGAATGCTGATCTCATTTATCAGGTAGAGGCGAATTCAAGAATAAACAGGGGCAGCGTCTGCATCACTTAATCTCCGCGTACCTAAAAACAAAAAAATTAACCTGACCTTGTGTAATTTAACTGGTGATTTTGTAATGCGCCTCAATACCTTTGGGTCAGTCGAGTTGACACTCTATAAAAATGCCCCCATAGCGAATCTGACATCGTGTAATGTAACTAGCGCTCATGAAAGTGCTCCAGCGCCTTCAAGTCGCTCGAGTTCACATTACATAAACAAGAATCAGAGAACATGCGACGGGAGTTGGTCAAGCCTTGCCCATAACTGTGCTGCAAGGTTGGACTGCTGAAGGTCTGGTGACCGAGGCACGCTAAAGCAACAAGCAGTGAAGCAGGAGGGGTTTGGGTGAAACCCTTGCACACTGAATTCAGAGACATCAATAGAGGATATTTTGAAAACAGCGTCTGAAGCATCTGAAATTTTATCTCGGTATTTGAAGGGACGGGTAGATTAATTGATGGTAGCCGAAACTGAACCACTGAAGATGGGCAAACAATGACTCGAGCTGGAATCATAGAAAAAAATTGTCCCCCAAATGAACACATCAACACAGAAGCGTAATGTTAACAGTAATTGGTTGGTGCTCTGTGGGAGGAAACCAAACACATAAAGGAGTGACAAAGAGGAAGGATTAACCACTAGCAAGCAAGCATTTTTGAACAACAATCAATGGGGTGAATGAAAAGTCAATGGGCCCACAGAGTGAATACAACATGTCTCGTAGAGACAGCAAATGTGCTAAAAAGGGCATGAATCATACGCTATGGACTTTTGTAGTGTGTTGTTACAGCAAACGATGCCTATAACGATATGCATTTGTTATAGAGTCCACAGGATACAACTGTGGTGGTCTGATGCCTTTAAAGTCTGCATGCTGAGCTGGTGCTATGGGAACAGAGTGCTTGGTAGCTCCCTAGCATGTCACAAATAAGGGCAGTGCTTAATTTGTAAACATACAAATCTATGTATAGGAGTCCACAGCATTTCTTAGCAGCCTACCTCTGGTGCCCTCAATTGCCAGGGGCTGCCTCATATTGTTTCTAGCTCATGCTTCTTTCTTCCATCACCCTAAAATTCTTGTGTCTTTACCTCACACTTGCAGACTCATTTGTATCTATACTTCCTCCATTAGTCACTGTTTTCCTATCTTTCTGTTCCTCCGTCTTTTTTCCTTTGTTGCCTTTCTCTCCCTCTTTCTCTCAGTCAAAGTCTGATGATCAAAAAGGAGTCCTGGTCTAAACACCGAATGCATTCGGTTTCATCTATGTGATTAATAATAAACTGTTTTTTTGTTTAAAATTGTAGATTGCTGAGTAGTTGTGCAATATAAGTTACAGAAAGTCTTTTTATGTGTTATGACTTGTTTATGTGCAAAAAGGCAATATAATGTGATATTACTAGTGGTAAAGTGTGGGCAAGTACACATTTTTGAACAATGAAATGAAAGAGGGAAATAATTGAATGAATTGATGTAATAGCAATATTATGTGTTTAGAGGAGTTCTGACAACTTTTAGGCCTGTGCCACTGCACCTGCAGCACCATTGAAATCATGGCCCTAGTGCCTGCTAGATAATTGCACTTGTGACTGCCTGTTTGGTAGTAAAATGTAGCAATATTCTGCATTTCTGGCAGTCCCTAGAGCTTTTGGGCCTGTGCCACTGCACCTGCTGCACCTTTCAAATCAAGCCCTTTTTAACTGAAAGATAACTACAATTGTCTGCCTGTATAGTAGTAAAATATAACAATAGCAGGTGTTTCGAGGAGTTCTGACAACTTTTGGGCCCGTGCCACCGCACCTTCAGCACCATTCAAATCATGACACTGTTGTTTGCAAGGTAACTGCACTTGTGACTGCTTGTTTAGTAGTAAAATATAGCAATATTAGCTATTAGTTGGGTGACTAGAGCTTTTAGTCCTGGTGCTACTGCAGCTGCTGCTCCATTCAAATCATGGCCATATTGCCTGCGATAGATGCACTTATGACTACATTATCTAGTTAAATATAAGCATTATTGGGTGTTTAGAGGAGTTCTGACAACTTTTGGCCATGGTGCCACTGCACCTGCTGCTCCATTCAAATAATGACCCTGTTGCCTGCAAAATAACTGCAAATGTGACTGCCTGGTTAGTAGCAAAATACAGCAATATTTGGTGTTTAGTGGAGTTATGACAACTTTTGGCTCTGGTGCCACTGCACCTGCTGCACCATTTAAATCAAGTTCATTTCAATTGTCAGGTAACTGCATTTGTGACTGCATGTTTAGTAGTGAAATATAGGTGCTTAGAGGAGTTCTGACAACTTTTTGGCCCGGTGCCACTGCATCTGCTGCACCATTCAAATCATGACCCTAGTGCTTGTAAGATAACTGCACTTGTGACTGCCTGTTCAGTTGTAAAATATAGCAAAAAACTGTGTTTAGTGGGGTACCTGGAGCTTTTGGTCCAGGTACCACTGCCCCTGCTGCACTATTGAACTCGTGACCCTAGCATTTTCTAGATAACTGCACTTGTGATTGCCTGTTTAGTTGTAAAATATAGCAGTATTAGGTGGGTTTTTTTTCACAACACTTTTTATTGAATTTTCGGCCATAACACGACCCACAGGGCCTGGTATCATATATACATCGTCTCTCTACCAATGACATGGATTATTTATTGTGCTAAGTCCAAACAGTAGTACCAACAAAAGCAGAAAAATACAGGTCAACAGTTTAACTAAGTGCGCTACAGCTCTCCAGTGAGACTCCCTCCCACCCCACCCGCCACCTTACCACTCTCCAGTGAGACGCCCTCCCACCCCACCCGCCACCTTACCATGTGTGTGTTCGAACCATAGTGTCGGATTTCTGTCTCTAGAAGTGTATATGCTGCGGTGACTTGCTCAAGGGTCAGGCCCCGATAGTCTGCATATCTTGGTCAGATACTGTGGTGTTCCTGTGGGCATTCCTACACCTGGAATATGGGAGCCTCCAACCCCATGCAGAAGTCCCTTTCCTTCTTCCAGACCCCTAGCAGAGAAGGAGACCCAGCCTTCCACTCCTGTGCAACATCTTTCTTGGAGATGGTGAAGCCCAGAAACAGCAGGTGTTGTTTGTACCTGTTGCCGCCAATCCCCTCTGTGCAGTGTAGTAAAATTAATTTAGGTGACATGTGAATATCCCAACCCAGGACCTCCGTCAGGCATGCTACTACCCCACCCCAGAATTTAGCAAGAGCGGCATAGGCCCACACTGTGTGTAGGAATGTACCTTTGTCAGGCTGACAGCGCAGGCATGTGGGAGAGTTGATAAGCCCATACGCCACAGCTTCTAGTAAGTGAAATATACGCGATGAAGACATTTAAACTCGATTAAACATAGGCAGGAAAATTTTGCATCTCCACATGGGGACTCAAGGGCCTCTCTCCAGTCATTCTTATCTATTGTGCCAAGGTCGTCCTACCGTGCCACCCTAAGGGTATCAGGAGTGGTGGTACTGTTTGTAATTAGGGACTGGTAGATCTTGGCTATTTTGTGATTCCAAGGTCTTCTTTCAATAGTTTACCCTCTAATGGCTTGAAGTCTGGGAGGACTGAGAGTTTGGTAATATATGGCATTATGTTATGTTATGTTAATCTATATTTATATAGCGCACGGCTAATCCCAGGAGTGTCCCGGCGCTAAAGAGAAAAGAGAAGCCCACATAACATCAAACCATGCACAACCACGACTCTGAGATTCACAGCTGAAAGAGCCACGTCTTCAGACTTTTTCTGAAAATGAAAAGGTCAGGGCTCTGTCTGATTGCGAAAGATAGGCTATTCCACAGTCTAGAGGCCACGGCATGCAAATATCTACCCCCTACCCGGGAGAATTGAACCTTTGTAAAGGTAATCAGCAGTTGGGAAGAAGATCTCAAAGTGCGCTGAGGGAGATAGGGTTGAAATCTGTCCCTAAGGTAGGGTGCTCCAATCTTGTGGAAGACTTTAAAAACCAGGACCAAGGCCTTGAAATGTATTCCTTTCCGCACCGGGAGCCAGTGCAGTGAGGACAGAAGCTGAGAGGTATGGGTTCTGGGCCCAGTCAAGAAGATGGCCCTAGCCGCTGCATTCTGAATTACTTGTAGTAGGCCCAAGAGAATTCACATAATCCAGTCTGGAGACTACCAAGGCCTGGACAACAGTTTTCCTATAGGGAATGGAGAGCAAGGGAAGGAAATTACACAGCATTCTCAGTAGTCTAAAACAGACCCCAGCCACAGTCTGAACTTGGACTTTCATAGAGAGGGTTGCATCCAACTTGACTCCAAGGTTTTTCACGGTGGAGACAGATGACACAGAGGGGGGCATGTCTTGTGGCCACTATGTACGCCAGGCTTCAGAGGGACGTGGCCCGAAAAAAATAATCTCGGATTTCTCAGAGTTGCATTTTAAATGATTGTGACTAAACCAGGAGAAGACTTTTGAAAGACAGGAATTAATTAGAGTACCATTAAAATCAGCGCCCTTCTCACAAGTAAACAGAGGCTGGGTGTCGTCAGCATAAGACACTATTTTAACCCCTGCTTCTTCGGCGAGAGGAGCAAGCGGGGCCATGTACAAATTACATAGTGTTGGGCTCAATATAGAGCCCTGGGGAAAACCCACATTCATAGGCAGGATCTCTGCAGCAAAAGGAGGAGACCAGATGGTTTGGGAGCGGTTGGCCAGAAAAGATGTAAACCATCTCAATACCGTGCCACCAATACCGCTCTCCCTGAGTCTTCGCAGTGATATATTGTGGGGTACGGTATTGAACGCTTCAGAGACATCCAGTAAGACCAAGACTGCATTACCGCCTCTATCCAGCATAGCTTTGATTGTTTCAGCCACCTCTAGCAAAGCTGATTCAGTGCTAAAATTAGGTCTGAAACCTGACTGGCTAGGGTGCAGCAAATGATTGGTTTCCAGAAAGTTCGTTAAAACTCCATTAGCATATTTCTCTACGACCTTAGAGGAAAAAAGGCAGGAGTGAGATAGGCCGAAGGTTGCTGGCTACCTCGGGGTCTGCCGTAGGTTTCTTCAGTAGCGGAAGGATTTTGGCATGTTTCCACGCTAGTGGCATGGAGCCTTCCCGCAAAGCAGTATCCAAAATTGTGTTCACTATAGGATTAATCACTTCCGCTAAGGCAGACAGGACTTTGGCTGGGCAAGGGTCGGAGGGGGAGCCAGATTTCAAAGATTTCAGAAGCACTAGGGATTGCTCTAAGGAAGTCACAGGGAACTCGATAAGGGAGGTGGTATGGCGGGGATGCACCTCTAAGAAAGGTTCTCCGACATCCTCCAGGTTAGGCAGCGGGACAGAGAAGGAATCCTGGATGATTTTATTTTTTTTATAAAAGAAACAGGCCATACGCTCAGTTCAATCGCTAGAAGGAGAAAACGGACGACACGTAGACGTGGGGGAGGAGAAACTTTTTACAATGTTAAAAAGGGATTTACTTTTGTTGGCTGCAGAGTCAATTTTTGTTACTAGAAAAAGTTAATTTTCCTTGCGTACTTTGTTATAGTGTTTTTTCAGAGCAATTTTATAGAGTGATTTAGCAGAGGAACTGTAGTTCCTCCGCCACCCTCTGTCGAGATGTTTAGAGGTCCTCTTGCTGACCCTTGAAGTTCTGGGGGACAACCCGGCTTGAGGAACACCACAATCTCGACGTGTCATCAGTCCAAAGGCATGCGGGCTTCCCCCAACACCTCCTGGAGTGTGTCTGGATACCGGTTGCAGCCAATACTCCTTGAAAAATTAGCTGGGAAATCCGCTGGGTCCCAGGGCATTTTACCGGGCATAGGTCCAATAGGGCCATGGCTAATTCTTCGACAGTGAGGGGAGCCTCAAGCGATTCTTATGCCTCGGTCGACATGACCTTGGGGTGTAAATCATCCGGAAACTTCACAACCTGTGCGGCAGTCAAACGGTCACTATTGGCGTATAGAAGCCAGCATAGCTGTTGGCAATGGTGTCAGGTTTAGTGAACACTGCGCCCTGCTCCTTTCAGATCGCCGGGACATGGGCCGGGGTCAAAGATTTCTCAGACAACCGAAGCAGTAGTCTCCTCCACTTGTCCCTACATTGATAGATCCTGCTCTGTGAGGTGAGCTAAGCACACCTGGCTTCTTCTAGCAGTTTGCCCTGATAGTGTTGTTGAGTGAGGCTCAGTTGCCATTGCACCTGTCCCCCCCTCCTCCCTAACCTCCCTATACAGCTCTAGTATTTGGGCTTCTATCTGTAAAAACTGGTGCGAACACTGTTTGCATGCAGCAGCGCAAAAACTGATATCAGCCCCTCATAATGTGGGCTTCATAGCTTCCCACAGAGTCCTACTAGAGGGAGCAGTGGCCTCGTTGTGTGCTAAGTACTCTGTCACCGCACAGTAGATATGTGTTCTATATGATAGGTCATTTAGATGCCAAGGGGACAGTCGCCTGCAGAACGGGGGTGGCGGGAGCCCACCGATACCTTTACTGCTACAGGACAGTGGTCCCTCTGGGCAGTATCTCGGTATCGACTACCCTTTGTGCGCATCCCATCGATATAACCAGATAATCCAGCCGGGAAAACAAGCTGTGCCCTGGGGAATAGAAAGTACAACCGGACTCCGTGTGGTGATGAGTCCTCCATACATCTGTCTACCCTGACATGTCTGCCAGTGGTTTGAGGTAGGAGTCGCGCAATCTGAACCCCCTCCCCCCCCAGAGCCGCCATCTATCCTGATCAGGATACATAACATCATTCCAGTCCCCATCGATGATTGCCAGCTCGCCCGGCATGGACTTCCACACATCCACTAACTGATCTACAAAGGTTTGAGTGAGTGGTGGCAGGGCATATATATCTACTGCCTATAGCCGAAATGGGCCAAACAGGGAGCCTTAGACCTTAGGAGATGTCCGCCTGTAGGCGTTTGGTTTGATGGGAGTACCGCACCCCTTTTGACCTTATCCAGAAGCCCGTGTATGTTCCAGCTGACTATGTGTAGTCACTCCAGAGAAGCGCTAGTGTTTGTATCAGTCATTTGGGCACTTACTACACATGTGACGGGCTATCAGTAGCCTGGGCTCCCAAGCAAAAAGTACCAGAGCAGCGCATAAAATAGAAAACGTACACAACAACACCTTCAATATTAGGTATTCTGCTAATGTTTGGGATTGGTGCCACCGCACCTGTGGCACCGGGGTGGGGTGCCTAGAGCTTTTGGTCTTGGTGTCACTGCACCTGCTGCACTATTGAAATCATGACTGTTGTCTGCAAGGTAATTGCACTTGGGACTGCCTGTTTAGTTTACAATTTTAGCAATAATCTGAGTTTAGTGGGATCCCTAGAGCTTTTGGCTCCTGTGTCACTGCACCTGCTGCACCATTCAAATCAAGTCCCTTTTAACTGTAAGGTGACTGCAATTGTGACTGCCTGTTCAGTATTCAAATATAGCAACATCATGCTTTCAGAGGAGATCTGACATCTTTTGGTCCCTGTGCTACTGTACCTGCTGCACCATTCAAATCATGACCCTGTGGTCTGCAAGGTAACTGCACTAGCAGCTGCCTGTTTAGTAGTAAAATATAGCATAGCTCTTGTATATTAAGTTTATTTTTAACGTGCACTGTTTATTACAACATTTAGAATTTGATCATAATGACCAAAGAGACTGTGTTGAAAAAATCAATTCGATAATGTCTACACAGAGCAAAGAAAGGTTCTGGGGCATGAATAGGAAATGCCACAAACTTTCTAAGGCGAAAGCATCTGCTTTACACAACTAAGTAACAAAAAGCAAGCATTACAGCATACTGTTAGAAGCTGTCTGACTTTTCCGTGGGAAGAGATCTTATTTTGACAGTGAATCAGCCTTAAACAGTGTGAATGGCTTCAGTAGATGTATCGTACATTTCTACAGTAAGGAGAAGTAAACAAAAAAAAGTTCCACACAAAAGCAAATGAACACATTCATTCAGCATTGGGAACTGATAAGATCCCCCTTTTAAGATATATTAAATACAAGAGATTTCACAAGCACAGCGTAATCACTGTGCAGAAGAAACCTAATAAATGAGAGCCGGTGCACTCACCTGCATCAACCTGCGCAATATAAGCACTAGTAAAGGGGCACCAGTTTGCCCTTGCAGCATCAAATATGACCATATTTCCCAGGGGAAGGTGACAGCACATTGCCACATTGACTACAGCCTTTGGTTGGACCTATCACACTCCTGTCATGGGCTCGCACCCTGTCTTGTCCTTCTGGTATTATTAGTACATGAGATCAAAAGGGTTTACCAAAGGGCAACAACCAATGGCACTTTGGAACTCTGACTGGTGTTTAATCAAATAGTGGAAAAGGTTTCTGGGTACTTAATCTGAGATTTTATGTCAAAGCCATTTAAATAGAATCTATATTTTGTGCACACACCAAATTTAAATCTGGGATTGTTTCTGGTGAGGACATGGAAAAGATCCTGTCAGTGTGTCTGGTAAGGTGTGCAATGGTACCGTTTGAAATTGAGGGACTGAATTCTGGTGCTCCAACCAGGTGCTCCTAGGAATCTGCGCCAAGCATGGGACGGTTGTGTGGCAGACAGCACATGATTGTCATTGGAAAACCTCTGAAAAGATATTAAAATGGTTTCTTACTTGAGTTTGCTGTTCCAGTTTTTTGAAAAAATACTTTTTAAATTCTTTTATTGCTAAAGTAATTTTTTCTTCCAGCACTTTGCTCTCTGTAGTGTCCGTAGTCTTCAATTTACTTCTATAAAGAAAACACATGCACAATGTCCATTATGTTTCAGAAGACTGTGTCATAAATCACAAGCCATATACACACGCATTTCTAACACTGTAGTTGGTGAACTTATCAATGCGATGGGCGTGTATGACAACAATGGCATACTGGCTTTAAACTGACATCGCAAATCAATGATATTGATCAGTGCTACTCTGTAAATCTCATCGTTTGACTTTAAGCCAGATATTGATCAGTAACGCTTCATACATTTGTAGGTGAGAACTCTGTGCAAAGTGAACCAGGGGCTTCAACACACTGCCATCCCATGGGAAAGGAAAGTTCTTCAAAGTTATTTCTAGTCATGGACACAGGTGTTTATAGGCAGCGATCCTGGTAATGCGTCAAACTCTTATTTGCTTTCTTGCCTGTGAAGCTTCTCCATTTGAATAATCTATTATTAGCTCTTAATCAAAAAAAGCTAATGCAGACTTTTCAGATCCCAAAATTTGCAGGTCAATATCATTGTTACCACTGCATTCCAAGATACTGATGAAGCGGTGAATGGATAACTTTCTAGTTTCTTGGACATTTCCTGTGCCTTTGAACCCTGCACAACCAGGTACAGCCCAGAGCACAGAAATTGTCCTTGTGGCAACCATGAATGATATCATGTTACCGCTGGATTAGCGTAATGTCACAACATTAATGTTATTAGATCTTTCGGTTGCCTTTGACACTGTCGATTATTCGTTGGTTATCACCAGTCTCTGTAGCTTGCGACCTAGCTCCAACACCTGGAGATGGTTGTATTTTTCATTGATTAATGCTCACAGGCTTTCTCCATAGCATCTTTCTGCTCTGGATACCAGACTGCTCACCTGTAGAGTCTCAACCATGCACTGTCAATTTGCTGATGCAAAAATGAAAAACTGCAAGTAACGGTTACATCCGACAAATTAATGTATCACCATCACAAACCTGTTTGCCCAAAACGCCAATCCTGCCCACCAATTTAAATAAGGCCGACACAAAGCCGTTTTCGCAGAATATATCAAGGTGTTCAATAGAATGGAACAGATGTTTGTGGTTCAACGTGTTACTCTCAATTCAGCGGTACTCATTTTTTGGCCCTTAGAAGAATAACATGCTGAGTGGACTCACCCAGATTTAAACCTGTAACCATGAAGTGGATGCATTCACTGAAGCTACCAGTCCTAGTGCAAGATGTGGAAGTAAAGTCGTTCACAATTATAAGCGAATTATGACTTTATCAGACTCCATCTCAGGGTGTGCTTGCTCAGAGTAGCTGGTAAGGGGTGTAAGAGGCAGATTTTAAGTTGGGTTTTAAGGCCTTTGCCTCGACATATAGTCATATGGTTTGCAAAGCGCATGGAACAGAAGCAGTACAGCCAGCTGCAGCGAATAAATGGGAAAGATACGTGTTGAATCTTCTGGGATGTGGTGAAACGAAGAACGATCGCCCTATCAGAGGGGGGGGAAAGGCGACCGTCGCCAGCTGTGGCGTAAACCACCTAGGCATGGTTCTGTAACCAGGGAATCTAGCTTCACGGGAGCTCCCAGATACTTTCTGCTCCTTTGTTCCATGTTAACGATGTATTTATTCACTTTGTGCCTGAGTCTGCCCTTTAAGTCCTGCTTCTCGCTACTTCAGCTGACATCGCCTGTCCGCGAGTGACAAGGCTGACACCTGCAGCTCCCTGGAGCTCTGCGTAGCAGCAGCTGCCGCGCGCGCACCGAGCACGGCGCGAGAGCAGCCTCGGTGACCTGCTCCTCTGACTAAAAGCGCAGGAATGGGACTGGAATGCAAAATCATGACGCGCTGATTGGTGCCCCACGGGATCTCGGGCTAACCTAAATATAGAGACAGCAGTGATTTCTTTCGCCTCCGCGGCGTCCTCTTACTGAAAGAAAACGTACTAGCTATTTGCTAAAGATGGCAGGTATTGCGATAGTTCTCAAGTATATCCACTGCTCTTATACTTCTCAATCTGCCAAATACAACAGCACGGCTGTGATCCCTCAATATAATAGTACTGACGTCAATAATCGTGCTGCTGCTCTCTTTTACAATGGGATCCCCAAGGCACCGAGAGAAGCAGGGGCGTGTCTGTGTTTATTTCTACCTCACCTTTTCTTAATATGGGCTTCAGCTTCTCATAAGAGCAGAATCCTAGCAACAATACATCGTTCTATCCCCAAAACAGCACTATTCAGGATCGCCCTGGTTGCCAGTCCTCTGGGCGGAACCTGATGGGTCATGTGATGTGGCAATGGAAACGGAGGTGCACAACTTCCATAGAGATGGAAAGCACCTACGCTGTCAAGGCAAACAAACGTCAAAGAAAAGAATCGGTGCTTCTAGAGGTCTGTCGGGACGGGGATGTCCCTAACGTGGAAAAGTGACGTGCTACCTTCCCCAGTGCTTACTTTGTAAAAACGTAATTGCCAGAGCTCTCGTGAGGAGGCCACTGCAGTTTGTACCACACTTTGCCCCTGCCATGCTGCCAATGTTAGTAACAACACAACTACTAACCATCACACTCTTACAATTGTGACAATGTTGATTATTTCGGGCCCCCAAAGCTATAAGAATGGCTTAGGAGTACGGAAAATAGTCGTATTTTTTTATGTATATTGAATTAATAATTAACTGTTGCTGCGATCTTCGCTAAATTAACGAGACAGCACCGCCTTGTAGCTGACCGCCACAAGCGGTGGTGTTCACAATTGAGTATGGGTGCCGAGCACTGGAAACCACTGGCTCAAAGTTAGCAATGGCCCTGCCAGAAGCAACCTGACTGCATCTGAAACAAGTATCCTGATTTTCTTTTGGCGCCAGTACACACACAAAATCCTGCATAAGCACTAAGGCCTAGGCCAGAAATTGACCACGAGACCCAGAACCTAGCTCTGATGTCAGTAGAAGGGTGTCAAAAGTGTTCTCTGTAGCAGACACAATTCTACTAATCTGTGTCATCTGGGACACGTACTGCGAGCAGTGGCAGGAGCGAACCATTTTTGATTCGCAAATATTAGACAGGCCTTTTTTCAGAGCACAATGCCTACAGGTCTTCTTCCGTAAAGTACTGCTTACATTTCATGCACATATATGAATATATTCCTGTCTACCCAACAGCCAGAAGACAGGCAAAGTTGTGGAATGTCACCTAAAATCTTCCATAAGAACCAACACCTCAGGATAAAGCCTAAGATAGGAACCTCAGACCTGGAATGGAAAACATAGGAGCACTCACTTTTAACTATAAGAGACCGTTTAAGTTACGCTTGGATTGTGGCAAGGAAGGTCATAGGCAGGGAAGTCCCATTCGTTGAATCAGAAATATATTTTATGAAGTATAATGTGAAAAGGGCCACTTGGAACAAGAGGAGTAGGATGTACCTAGGCGTCAATGATTAGGCTGGCAACTCAACAGGAGGTGATAGCAAGTGTGTTAGTACATAAACATCTCTTAGGGTTTCTGAAGCCAACAGCATCTTATTAGAAGCCACCCAGGGTGCAACAAATAGAGTGATTAACCCCTTCGCCTTGAGGCCGCCCCCCTGCGCTAAGCCTTTTTTGGCTATTTGGGACAGGTTAAGCTTAGGTCCCCATAATTCTTTGTCCGCCTAAGGTATTCACGCCAAATTTGCACCTATTTTTCCACCATCATGAGGATTCAAAAGGTAGCAAACACAAGGAGATGATTGACGGAGCGCTGAAACTTTTCAGACACTCACCCCTAGTCACAGATCTGGGTTGAATCCATCATCATTTTCTAGCTCACTTCGTCACCTCAGTTCAGACCCAACTATATGCAAATCAGTCTTGACCCTCATGGGAACAGCCCAGCCCAAACTGGCAAGCCAGGTCTTCCCTGAACCGGAAACAAGCATATTGGGACTGGTTTCGGAGTAACACCCCTCATCAGCCAGGCTAGCTTGAATCCAGTGGCAAAGCGAGCAAGGGACTCATGTCTGGGCATACCCTGCCAACTTAGGGAGAACAAAGCAAACAGAAGGAGATGATGGACGGAGCGCTGAAACTTTTCAGACACTCACCCCCAGTCACAGATCTGGGCTGAATCCATCATCGTTCTTTAGCTCACTTCGCCACCTCAGGCCAGACCCAGCTATATTTAAATCAGTCTTGACCCTGTGCCTCATGGAACCAGTCTAGTCCGAAATGCCAAGCCAGGTCTTCCCTGAACCGGAAACAAGCATCCTGAGACCAATTTCGGGGTAACACCCCTCATCAGCCAGGCTAGCTTGAATCCAGTGGCAAAGTGAGCAAGGGACCCACGTTTGGGCATACCCTGCCAACTTAGGGCACACAAAGCAAACACAAGGAGATGATGGATGGTGTGTTGAAACTTTTCAGACACTCACCCCCAGTCACAGATCTAGGTTGAATCCATCATCGTTCTTTAGCTCACTTCGACACCTCAGTTCAGACCCAGATATATGAAAATCAGTCTTGACTCTGTGCCTCATGGGTACAGTCCCGCCCGAACTGCCAAGCCAGGTCTACCATGAACCGGAAACCAGCATCCTGGGACCAGTTTCGGGGTAACACCCCTCGTCAGCCAAGCTAGCTTGAATCCAATGGCAAAGTGAGCAAGGGACCCACGTCTGGGCATACCCTGCCAACTTAGGGTGAACAAAGCAAACACAAGGAGATGATGAACGGAGCGCTGAAACTTTTCAGACACTCACCCCAGTCACAAATCTGAGTTGAATCTATCATCATTCTTTAGCTCATTTCGCCACCTCAGTTCAGACCCAGCTATATGCAAATCAATCTTGACCCTGTGCCTAACTGGAACAGTCCAGTCCAAACTGGCAAGCCAGGTCTTCCCTGAACCGGAAACAAGCATCCTGGGACCAGTTTCGGGGTGAGGTAATTCAGTTTTCGTATTTAGCCACCATCTTGTGTCTTTCCGCCATTTTGTGTTGCTCTCACTCAGGCAGTACGGGAACGAGGAGTTGTTTTCCCTCATCCTACTGCAACGTGTCAAATAACCTCCCGCCTCTGTTTATAGCTGGTGTCAGGGTCTGGCCGACTCCATTAATCCTCGTCTGGTTTGACTGATCCCTGTTTCAACTATCTGTTGGTTCGCACCATTCTTTCCTGACTTTATCTTATCCTCTGGCCTTCGCTATTCTTTACTCGTATTCTCTCATTTCACAACTGTCCTCCGGGGCATACAAATGTGCCCTGCCACCTGCCAATCGACTCATAAACACTACCACTGATTAACTTGTGGGGAAGGGTGACAAACACAGTTGGAAGAGAGGCTTATTTGAGTTACTTAATATCTTGTTTTCACATTCTTCTCATTGGTTAACCCTGTATGCATTGGGAGTGTTGTTTGTGAATATGTGTGTTATAAAAGATTGTGCGCCACGAAGTAAAGTGGCAGTCTCCTAAGAACATACCGAGTGTACTTCTGGGACAACTGTACTTAGCTGCAGCTAATAAACCTTATCTTCTACGCCTGACGGAGTGTCCCGTGTCTCTGTTCGACAAAGCAGGTGAACTCAGGAGATTAAGGCGTACCCTGCGCCGCCAGACCCATAAGGTCTAGGTTTTTCAATTTGGCGCCCGAACGTGGGCCGGCTTCAGAGGTAGCAGGTCTGCCCGAGGATCGTGAGGAGCCCCGCAAGAAAATTCTGGAGGAATCGCGAACCACGTCAAGCGACCCCTGTATGTCGAAGTGGTCCGAAGGTCTTTTGCAGCGCGGTTTCTCCTTTCTGACGGCTGCTCACGACTGCTGCCCTGACTGCCGCCCTGCTTTGGTCCCTTTGATGATGTTTGGTATCGCGAGACATTAGACAGGCCTCTGTTGGCGTAAGAAGACACTTAGTTAAGTATTGGTGGGTAGCTCCCACTTTTTTGTTTTGTTTTGATTTGGGTCTTTGATTCGGCTATTGCAAAAGCCGAAGCCGAGGGGTGAGTACGTTTGTGCTGTATTATTTGATTTAACCCCTTGATGTTTGTGAACAGTCCAGTGAAATAACGATGCCTGGTTTGAATAAGTTTAGGAAGTTCTGTTGTCTTGGTTGTAATAGGGATTCCCGGCTGGAGGACTCTTGTCCGATTCCTCCGGTTGGAACTCCCACCTATGAGCTTTATTCAAAACATGGTGTCGGCCCCATTGCCTTTAATAAGGCATGGATCCGATACACGAAGAACGATGGCGTTCTACAGTGGCCACAAAATGGTAGTTTTGAGCCTGACATATTAGACAATTTGGAAGCGATATTATTCAAAAGACAAGCCCGGCCGGCAATCTTTGACTCTTTCCGCTTCTGGCGTAAGGAAGCCAAACAGAAAGAAATTAAGCAGGCAAAACGAGATAAGAAAGCACAAAATATGATGATTATACAGGCTGCCCAGCAGTTTAAAGATAATGAGATTGATAATGCAATGGAAATTTCAGAGAGACAGCATCGTATGGCAATAGATAGATGCTATCCGGAGTTGCCTAATTCCCCTTCTGATAAAAGTAAGGATCTGGAGGAAGACCCTTTGATGTCTCACCTATTGAGATTGCCTCCACCCTATGTACAAGGTGCTAATGCACCCCCCGTTGTTACAACCTGTTCAGTTGCCTGTTGTTCCCCCACCTGTTCCGGTTCTTCCACATTTGCCCCTTCCGGTATTACCACTTCCACCTCTCGTGCCGCCGATTCCTTTGTCTCCATGTCCTGAACCCCAATCTTCTTTGCCTTCGGCTCCCCTTATAACTGCCAGTACCTCTCCTGTATCGCCTAATACCTTGTCCCCTGTCCTTATGTCTAATTCTCCTACTGTGCGCAAACGAATAACAGATACTGTCTCTGGTTATTTGTCCCCTTTCTTTGGGACTCTGAACATGTCTCCAGCTTTCTCTCGAAGACAGTCTCGTAGTCAACTTCCAGGTTCCGACGAACGGGTGGTATTGGACTCTCTCGCTAGCAAATGGATCGAGAAGGGTCCCCAGTATAGTGTGAAAGATATCATGATCACCTTTCATCGGTGGGATGCGCCCATGCAGAGATATGTATTTAATGTTATGTGTGACACTCTCGCTAAAGGATGGGAGGATATGGATTTGGGTTTACTTCCCCAGGGTCTGTTGGATGTTCAGGCTAATTTCGATAAAGGACTCATTGTGGGTTCTAAGGTTGAGGACGCCGTAAGGACACTTGTTACTTTTAGGTCGCTATTTTCTTCACAAACTTTTCTTGATTCTGATCCTGCTGTTCGGCAGACATTGAAACATTACCCAATGAGAGAGGTTCCTCCGCTATGGAGGGAAGAGGTTGCGCAAGCAGGAAATAATCCAGCTATTCCCGCTCACTTACAGCATATATGGGTAAATGTCCCCTGGAAGAGATCTGATGTTTTGGCTCTCAAACAATCTTTACCGGATCCCCGAAAAAACCCTGCTGGTTACTATAAAGAATTGTCTCAGACTGTTGATGCCTGTATTATGAATTTAGCCGATATTGACATGTTGATGGGAAATGTAGTCCCACAAGCGTTATGGGCTCGGATTCGTAGAGAGGATCACGCTCAGGAATTTGGTGGTACATGGAATGCTATAACTGCCTCGGATAGAGCACAAGTGGGTGGTGCTAAGCCTGATGTTTTGATCACAGAACTCCCTGGTAGGATTATTACTTTAATGAAAACAATGGTGCCCGCCTTACGAGTTAATTGGGATAAATTAGCTGCGTGTAGGCAGAAGAAAGATGAGAGTGTCTCCGATTTCTTCACTCGTTTTGAGTAGACGTTTATTGATCACAGTGGTCAGGATATTACTACGGAGGGTGGACAGCGATTATTTGTAGATGAATTCGTATTTAATTTGCTCCCCGAGTTGTCACATAAGTTAAAAGACTCTGAAAGTTCATGCGCTGTTTCTTCTCCTGCTCAGATATTGGCTTCTGCTCAATATTACGAAAACAGGGACAAAGAGGAAAAAGACAAGCAAGAGAAAAAGACTAACGAATTAAAAACGAAGGTTCTTCTGCAACAAGCTTATCCTCCTCGCTCTGCTCAGCGCCAGTTTCAACAGCCTCCCCAGTTTCCAAGGGTGTTTCAAAAGCCTGAGCCCTATATTCCGCGGCCTTTGTTAGGTCCTAACCAATGCGCCTATTGAAGGGAGGAAGGTCACTTTAAGAATGGCTGCCCGGTTTTATTACAGCGTAATGGAGGACTATCTACTCCACGAGGTCGTGGTGGTTCCCAGTTAGCGCCCAGGGGTAGAGGTCGAGGTATGTTGCCCCAGACACAGCGCTCCCCTCCACCTCCACATTCTACGAACTACTTTGATCAGCAAAATACTCAGTCTACACAGTATTACAATGATGATTACTATGTTGAAGGTGAGAATGACGGTCTTCACGCTAACTAGGACAGCCATAGACAAAGTGAGGGAGTTGCATCGATTCCAGTAGATCAGAATGGGCCTTATGGTAATGTCACTACAATGGGTGTTTCAGAGCCATTTCTTTTAGATACTGGTGCGATGAGAAGTTCTATTATTCACTCCAAACTCCCTGGGGCACCTTTGTCTGGCTTAACAAACGTATCCGTAGGATGTTCTGGCGCCCCAGTTCATAGCCCGGTCTCTTGTCCTCTGCCTATTTCAATTCGTTCTTATGATTTGGAAGCTCCGCTCCTTTTAACAACTGGTTGCGGCAAAAATCTGTTGGGTTTGGATTTATTGAAAAGATTGCATGCAACGATATATTGTTCTCCTTCTGGTGTGCAACTCGTTTTGGGGCAGAAACTGACTTCTCCAATGTACTTGTCTAAAGATCAATTTACGCATTGGGATGTTGGATAGAATTGTCAGAACATCAGCGTTGGCTGTTAACAGATGCCTATGTACTGCCTGTAGTTGCTATGGCACATGGTCCAGCCCAAATCAGTGCGAAAGAAATATGTAATCTTCTGGCTCCAGTGTGGCTGAATGAAGGGATTCCAAATGTGCAGATAATTTAGTGAAGCATTGTATCGTTTGCTTGATGCATAATCCAGGAAAGGGAACCCCAACTCCAGCAGGTCATTTTGCTCCCCCAACATATCCTTTTGAGGTGTTGCAAATTGATTATATCCACAAGGAACGATGCAACAATCTCAAATATGTCTTGGTGGTGGTGTGTGCCTTCTCCAGATGGATAGAGGCCTACCCCCTGAAAGACAACACTGCTTTGTCCACTGCCAAAGTTCTTCTAAAAGAGTTCTTCCATAGGTTTGGTTTGCCACGCATTGTCTGGAGTGACAATGGAAGTGAATTTGTGGGCCAAATTATGAAAAAGGTGTGTGCCGGTCTTGGTATTCGGCAGAAATTCCATGCGGCGAACCATCCCCAATCAGCGGGTTTGGTAGAGTGCTATAACGGCACTCTCAAACTCAAGGTTGCAAAGGTACAGGCTAGCACGGGACTTGCCTGGCCCGATGCCTTACCTTTGGCTCTCCTATCCACTAGAACAACAGTACATTCTCGTTTGGGACTCAGCCCATACGAGGTTGTTTTTGGGCGCCCGGCTAATGTTTGGGAGTCCCTCGCCCTAAAAAGTATTCTGACATACAGTATCCAATGCTGATTGACTACTTGCATGACCTCACCACTAAATTACGTGTTCTCCACCAACATGTTCAAAACGCTTTGCCAGAGGTCTCCACAGACCCAGGTCATTCCATCCAACCGGGAGACTGAGTCTATGTGAAAAACTCTCAGAGGACAAGGAATTTGGAACCTCGTTGGAAGGCGCCTCGACAGGTTCTTCTGGTGACACGTACAGCAGTGAAAGTCGAAGGGAAAAAGAACTGGATCCATGGCGTGCACTGCAAAAAGGTGCCATTGCCCTTGCCTTTTGACCAGTGGGTCCGTAAGGGTGTAGGTGATTATGAAGGCGAAAGGGTCCCTCGGTTTGTACCTTTCAGTAGTGCACACCTAGATGGAGCTCGGTCGGAGAAAGAAGATGACGACGTTTTACAAGAAGCAGTACCGCCACATCTCCGATTGAACACCACAGATCCACAGACACTATTTCAGGACCAAACTGTACTGAACAGAACTCGATATAATTTAAGGCCTAGACTGGTCAAGGACACCTGAGATTTTCATCTCTTTCGTGACATGTATCATCTGTCCAGGTTGCAGGGTCACGGTAAGAGTCATGGTTCGTGACCTGTATAGTGGCTAGGCCCCCAGGACCTGCAGTGTCATAGGACGGCTAATAATAACAGCCAAGTGAGTGAGGAAGATTGCTGTGAGCAACAATTTTAGAGGATGGATGTCAAATTGGGAAAGAATAATAAGAAGGAAGAGATGAGAAAGAAATATTGTAAATTAGTGTACAGTCAATGTGGCATAACATTGTGTGTTCTTATGTTTTCTAGAATCTTATTGGCTTGTATAGGTTGGATTGTTCATGCTATGCAGCACTAATCTGTCCCTACTTCTATTTCCTTGCCTTTTCATTCTACTATCTCCCCACATCAGTTATATACGCTTCCCCAACATGAACTAATCAGGAGAACAGAATATTTTAACAATTCATTTGTCCAGTTGTTGCATCAACACCAATTGGTAGTCAGCACAACCGACTGTTGGGTGTGTGGACTTATGCCTCATACCACAGACAAAGGGATGCCATATTTAGCCCTTCCATTTTCTTATGAAGGTTCCGCTTGGGCCTATTTTGTGATGTTTTCAAATGCATATCAGAACCGATTTAGACGTCCAGTTGGTTCACTTGGTAGTGGGCAAGATTCTAGTCATAGTTCTCTGATAAAAGTAATAGTGGCTATGGCTAGAATTGTGGAGAATAGTAGGGTTCCTGTTGATGAGACTCGTTACGCTACTAGCCTTACAGATAGAGTTAAACAGGGAAAATCTTCACCAATTTGGACTGTGCCTCATCGAGGTAACTTTTGTGTACAAATGAATGGCCAGACTACTGACACTGGACAAGGAAAGAGTGTTTGTTCCCATACATACATTCACACATCTCAGAATTCTCCACCGTTAGTACCATCCCAGGGCACGTATTTTGTCTGCCACGATAGAGCGTACACGTGGCTACCAACGGATTTTTCAGGAACATGCTATATAGCCTTTCTTCTCCCCCTACATACACTGCTTCTTCGGGACATCACAGAAACAGATATGGCAGAGGGATTATTGATTCTAAAGACACGGCAGGACAAGAGGGAGGTGATTTCCTTAAAGGATTTCTTCCTTTTTGGGGCCCAATGGCCAACAGTAGAAACATGAGACAATTGGTTCGTGTTGTTGAAACTACCATAGATGTCACTGTGGGAGCCTTGAGTAATCTCACAGCTGAACTTCAAGCGGATCATCTCATGACATTGCAGAACCGGATTGCTCTGGATGTTATTCTCGCGGATCGTGGTGGAGTTTGTAAATTGATCGGATCCAGCTGTTGCATTTATATACCTGACGATGCCCCTACGGTATACCAAGCCATCTCCAAATTACATGTGATCTCCGAGTCGATTCATCAGGACGAAGGAGATTGGTCTTTATTGGAATGGTTTTGGGGATTACTGTCCAAATGGGGATGGAAGGTATTAACATTCCTTGGAGTGGTTTTGGCCATCATTTTTTCCTGTTGTCTCAGTATGCAGGCCCCGCCATCTGTGGTCTTTGTGCCTCTATGTGCGTCCCAAGGCCTGTGCCACGGAAGACGGAGAGCATTAAAATGATGTTGCAGCAACAGTTTGATGACCTCATGGCCATTGACGTCGACTCAGATTAAAATGAGTCTGTGTGTCTTGCCTGAGTAATGGCAAAAGGAGGGTCTGAGTTAATTCATTTTCGTATTTAGCCACCATCTTGTGTCTTTCTGCCATTTTGTGTTGCCCTCACTCAGGCAGTATGGGAATGAGGTGTTGTTTTCCCTCATCCTACTGCAACGTGTCAAATAACCTACTGCCTCTGTTTATAGCTGGTGTCAGGGTCTGGCCGACTCCACTAATCCTCGTCTGGTTTGACTGATCCCTGTTTCAACTATCTGTTGGTTCGCACCATTCTTTCCTGACTTTATCTTATCCTCTGGCCTTCGCTATTCTTTACTCGTATTCTCTCATTTAACAACTGTCCTCCGGGGCATACAAATGTGCCCTGCCACCTGCAAGTCGACTTATAAACACTACCACTGATTAACTTGTGGGGAAGGGTGACAAACACAGTTGGAAGAGAGGCTTATTTGAGTTACTTAATATCTTGTTTTCACATTCTTCTCATTGGTTAACCCTGTATGCATTGGGAGTGTTCTTTGTGAATATGTGTGTTATAAAAGATTGTGCGCCACGAAGTAAAGTGGCAGTCTCCTAAGAACATACCGAGTGTACTTCTGGGACAACTGTACTTAGCTGCAGCTTATAAACCTTATCTTCTACGCTTAACGGAGTGTCCCGTGTCTCTGTTCGACAAAGCAGGTGAACTCAGGAGATTAAGGCGTACCCTGCGCCGCCAGACCCATAAGGTTTAGGTTCTTCAGGGGTAACACCTCTCATCAGCCAGGCTAGCTTGAATCCAGTGGCAAAGTGAGCAAGGGACCAAAGGGATTCAAAAGGTACCCAGGGTTTGTGGATTCCCTTGGAGGGGACAGAGACATTTTACAAAATACAGTTTCGTTTTGGGTGTTTTGGGACAATTGGGAGAAAAAATCTGCACAAGGAAGCGTCTGTTTTTCCCCCTGAAAATGGCAAAAACAAAGGGTTTGCGGTTTAAAACCACCATCTTCCCAGCTTTCAGGAACAGGCAGACTTGAACTAAAAAACACAAATTTTTCAACACAGTTTTGGCATTTTACTGGTAGATAGACCATTTTCCTATTTTTGTGTTTTCAACCTCCTTCCAGTTAGTGTTGGAAACGGATGTGAAACCCATGGTGGATCTCAGAAAGCTATGCATTTCTGAAAACTAGACACAATTCTGAAATCAGCAAGGGATCATTTGTGTAGATCCTTCAAGGTTTCCTATAAAAAGTACCAATTGAAATAAAAAAATATTGAAATTGAGTTGTGTTAGACCTGGCATCTTTGGCATGTTTTACCCCAGTCTTTATTGCTTCTGGCCTCCTGTTTTTGACTGCGTGCCGCATTTAGTTTTTACTGGTTTTAGAATTCTGGACACGTTACCACTGCTGATCATTGCTAAAGTGCCAGTGCTCCCTGTGTAAATGGTGATTGTGATTGGTTATTCACGACTGCCATATTTGATTTACTGGTAAGACCCTAGTAAAATGAACTGAGTTTGCCCAGTGCCTGTAAATCAAATGCTACTAGTGGGCTAGCAGCCCTGATTGTGCCACCCACATGAGCAGCCTTCCAAACATATCTCTGACCTTCCACTGCAGTGTCTGTGTGGACAGTCTTAAACTGCCATGTTGACCTGGAAAATGCTGCCACTTGCCAGGTCCAAACCTTCCCTTTTACTACATATAAATCCCTCCTAAAGTGGTCCCAAGTTAGACACATGGATAGGAAGCAGTGTATGTGAAAGGTAGGACATGTACTGGTGTACTTTACATGTCCTGATAGTAAAAGGCTGATCATTTCGTTTTTCACTATTGCAAGGACTATCTCTCAAATAGGTTATCATTGGAGCTGTAACTACGAAAAAAAGGGGTTGGGGAACTAGGAGCGAAAAAGAGGTCTAGTGCCCGTGCTCCAAAAATAAGTATACTCCAAATAGGGGGTCACCTATCCATCCTCCGGTCTGCCCAAATGCATTCGGGCAGACGGAAGGAAGGGTAGGTGCGGCCACATGAAATAGTAACCAAAACTATGTGCTGGTGTGCACCCTTTCGTCCTGACCCATGTGGCACATTCCATATTGAGAATAGGTTGGATAAGTAAAAGATAAGTTCCAATAGGCGGTGCCACCCTAATAGAGGAGGGCCCTCTCTCACCTGTTACTACATACAATTTTTCTGGTCCTGAAGAAGCGCCAGGGATCTCTGTCTAAGACCAACAGGGTGCGAAACAGGTTGACCCAATAATAAAAAAAGCAAATTCTTCACTCACGTTTACATTTGACTACTAAGGGACATTACAACCCACAAGTAGCACCAACCATCTGTTTTTTTAATCTGACAGAGGAATCCACCCATTAAAATAACATAGTACGGATATCCCCTAGTCAGTTTTACACTCACTCACTTCCCTAGGAGCACTCCCTAACACACATCATAAGGCGAGAATATCAAAAGATATCTGCTAAAGTGACCCTTTGGGGAACCCATAGGGCTTTGATGCGCCGTACCGACGAGGAGCAACCACCCTATGATGAAGTATTACAGCCCTTGGGATGTGTGCGGGCAACAAGTAAAAGTCTTCCTGACTTCCCTATCTTCACCCTAGATCTTCCTTGTTCTTTGGCTCTTCTTTAGGAACAGTGACCCCCCTATTTGGAGTATCATTGGATCTACCCTGTAACATCTTACAAGTCTAACTTTCAATTGGGAAGGGATAGAGATTTGGAGTTTGGAGTCTCCGAACTCATAATTTAAAAATACATCTTTTAATGAAGTTGTTTTTTAAATTGCGTGTTTGAAAATGCCACTTTTAGAAAGTACCGTTTTCTTGCTTTACCATTCTGTGCCTCTGCCTGCCTGTGGAATCAATGTCTGAGGGAGGGTGACAGTTGGGCTATTTGTGCATTCGCTCTAGACAGTTGTCACTGACACCTGAGTAGGGTTGTGCCTGTCCTCGCACAAAGCTGTCTCCACCCCCTTGTACTGTGTCTGGAGCTGGGTCAACTTCAAAGGCAGAACATGGTATAAGTACTGGAGCCGTGACACCATAACTTCAGAACACTTCTGGACTAAGAGGAGATTCTGCCAAGAAGTACAGCTAGATGCTGTAGAAGGGGAACTGCTACTATGCTTGTTGCTTTGTTGTGCTGGCCTACTGCTTGCTGCTTCTGTCTTGGCCAGTGAAAGTACTGGACTTTGCTTTCTGTATCCTGCTTGCCAAGGTTCTCCAAGGGCTTGTGTGTGCTTGCCTCTTGTTAAGAAGTCTCAGGATCATCAAAGACTTCATCTGCAGCCCCTGAACTCCTTTGCTGGGAGTTCTGACCTGCCAAGAGGTGCCTATTCTAGTTCTGGGCCCTTGGAGGTGGTTTTTGCTGCACTCAGAACTCAGGACTCAGAAAATTATCCACACATCAATCACCAGTGCCTGTTTTTCCTGATGCAACACCACTGTGCAGTAGAAAAATCAATTTATCGCTGTGGTGCATCCGAAGAATTGGAGCAGCGCCTGCCGTGTGGTTTAAAGATAGCCACAGCCTAAGTCCTGAGCATCGTGTCTCCGACATCCGAAACAACCGCTCCGACTCCAACACAGGCCTTTCTGTGTGGCTGAAGAAATCGACACATCACCTGCTTTGCAACAGGAAAATTGCCGCAGCACCTGTTTTGCTGCCGCCGCATGGACCCAGCGAGTCCTGATTTATGACGCATTGCACCTGTGCGCCAAGTTCTGCATCGACGTTGCCTAGCAGTAAGGAACCGAGGCCGCGTGTCCGGATATCAACGCATCACCTCCCCTCACAGTAAGGAACCGATGCATCTCCTCACCTGACAGTAGGGAACGGACGCAAAACCTCTCCTCTGCTAAAGCAAGGAACTGATGCATCAACTCCCCTGGCAGTAAAGAAACAACACATCACCTCCCCTGGGAGTAAGGAACAGAGGCATTGCTTTGCTTTTCCAGTGCCTCACTTCCTCTGCGACTATTTTCGTCTTTGTTTTTGGCGCAGTGATATAAGTGATGCATCCATAGTTTCCTACGGAGTGAACTGTCATTAGCCGTCTGGACTATGGCAATGCCTTGTTGGCAGAAGTGGGACAAACTAAACTGGCTAAACTGCAAGTAATTCAGAACACAGCAGCATGATTGATCTTGAATTGCCCGGCAGGATCAGCTTCGGCCCCCCTGCTGAGGGAGTTGCATTGGCTAACAATAAAGAACAGATCCTTTTTTAAGATATGCTGTCTTACATATAACGCATTGAATGAAAGAGGCCCTCTCTATCTGCGTAAAAAGCTATTAAAGTATTCTCCAGGTAGGAAACTTAGATCCAGCACTCTAGATCTTCTTCAGGTCCCCAGAATTCGTCTTACCCGCACCGGAGGTAGAGCTTTTTCATATTTAGCTCCAAGCTATTGGAATAAGCTCCCTATAGCTGTATGTAAAATTCCATCGCTAACCATCTTCAGGAAACAGCTGAAAGCTTTTTTGTTCCAAACAGGACATTTCTTTTGAGATTCAGACTCTTCTAGCCTCAGTACATTCTCCTAGTTAGCGCCTAGATGCCCAATGGTGAGTTGTGCGCTCTATAAAAACCATTTAACATAACAGAACTATTTTGAACCTTTTAAAAGTGATATCTCGACTTGTGTATGTAAATTTTTGCCATTTTGCTCTTGTTTTATTCAGATAAAGATTGGTTACTTCTCTAAACTGGCGTGGTGTTCATTTGTAGCGTTTTCATTGTGTTACTGTGTGTGGTTGTACAAAGGCTTTACACATTGCCTCTGAGATAAGCCTGACTGCTCATGCCAAGCTACAAAAGGGTGAGCAGGGGTGAGCAGGGGTTATCTTGAGTGTGTAACTCCCTTACCCCGACTAGAATAAGGGTCCCTACTTGGACAGGGTGCAAGCCACTGCAGACTAGAGACCCCCATTTCTAACAAGTTGAAAAAAAAAAGCCATTTGTTCTACGTTTTCAGATGTGACTTCTACTAACTATAGCAGATTTTCGAAAGCAACATACTGTTACGTCTGCTCGACACTTCTGGTTGCGGGGATATATATGGGATTTGTAGGTTCGCCAAGAACTCATGGTAGTCTGAGGCAATAACTGAGCTACACCTTACAATGGTTCTTCATCATGTACCTGGTATACAGCAATTCATTTGGTAAAATACAAATAGTGAAAAATAGGTATCAAGGAAACCTTTGTATTTTTTAAATGTGCACAAGACATGGAGTTCAGATGCAGTGGTTATTTGCACATCTCTGAACTTCTGGGCACCTATACTAGCATGTGAATTAGAGGGCGTTTCTCAAAATGACTACTACTTTCTTACACACTGTCTTTACATTTGTTAGGCGCAAAGGAAGAGAAAGACAATTGGTACTATTATGTGTTCTCCTAAGTCTCCCAATAAAAATGGTACCTCACTTGTGTGGGTAGGCCTAGAGTACGTGACTGAAAATGGCTTAAAACCCAGCATGGGCACATCACATGTTTCCACTGAAAACTGGCGCTTTTTTGCAAAGTGCCTAGCTGTAGATTTTGGGCCGTAGCTCAGTCGACACCTAGGGAAACCTACTAAACCTATACATTTTTTAAAGTTTGACACCCAGGGAAATCCAGGATGGAGTGATTTGTGTGGCTGTCTCCAGGTGCTGTTACCCAGAATCCCTTTCAAACCTCAAAAGTTGTCTAAATAAAACACATTTTCCTCACATTTCTGTGATGGAAAATTTCGGAATCTTCAGGGAGCCACAAACTTCCATCCACCCAGCATTTCACCAAGTCTCCCGATAAAAATGGTACCTTATTTGTGTGGGTAGGCCTAGTGCCTGCAGCAGGAAATGGCTAAAGACATCAGAATTAACTAGCACAAAACTACCTGGTTTTGCAAGGGGGTAACCTGTGTTTTTAGTCCAGGGCTCAGCCGTCATCCAGGAAAACCTACCAAATCCTGACATTTCTGAAAACTAGTCACCCGAGGGAGTCTAAAGAGGTGTAGCTTGCATGGATCCACCAACGTTTTCTTACTCAGAATGCCCTGCAAACCTAAAATTTAGCTAAAAATCATGTTTTCCTCACACCTGCTGGGGCTCAACAGAGAATCGTAACGCCTTCAGTAAAGCTCTAATGTCTGATGAGGGGCATGCTATTGATACCTCCCCCTTGACTGCTTCAGGGCCCTCAGCTAATAGGGAAAAAACAACATAATCAGCCTTCGAAACCCTTGTTCAATATTGGATCTACCCCATCCAAAATGCCCCCTTTACCAACAGGGTTGGATGTCATAACGACTTTCTTGACATATTTTATACTGAAATTGCCTTGGTGGTGTATATTATTACCAGGGAGCATGAGGCTTTTACCCCCATGACCCATAATACCTCATCCACAATCTTAAATGTGCTCCCTGAAACTTGCCCCTATATTGCTATACTGGCTAATGTCATAATTGTATCGCCCAATGCTGTTGATTCTACTATCCAGTCGAAGAATAAGGTAGCTCATCGACTGGCCAAACACTATAGTGTGGAAGGGAGTTCTTAACACTAAAGTAGGGGCCAGAATTACAAATACTAATCCCTTCTTAGCTTATCAGTGTGGTTTGTAACTTGATTCATGAGGGGAAAATCTTTATAATTATTTAGTGAAATATGACTTGTGCAATTGCAAGAGGTCATTGGAGAGGTAAACAGTCAGAGTCTAACTTTTATTGCAAGGAGATGTGGCACAATTATAGATTACTTTTTTGTATCCCAGACCAGTGGAAGCTCATCCAGGATGGGGGTACATGGGGGCTTGAATACAGTGACCACAACCCTCTTGAAGCCATCCTGGTTACTCCTGATGGAACCTCTAGTCAATTAAACCATGATAAAAGAAAGTGTCCTTAATATAACTATCAATGATAAGGGACTAAGGCTAAACTGGCATTCAGATGAACTCTCGCAATTACTATCTAAACTGATCAGAGAGAACCCAACACTTATCAGCTCGTGTCTATCACTGAATACCTGCCCTGCTGTAGTTATTTTTAAACTTTTGTTAATTTGGGTAGATTTATTAGGAATACTCTCCTGAGACCATGTAGTACTATTAAGACAAACTATCCTCGTTGGTTTGAAGCAGCATTTTCTAGTCCAACAGAAGTTTAAGGAAGGCATTAAGTAGAAGACTAAGGAATTGAAAGGACATTTCAAGCAGTAGAGCTGTCTATAAATGTATTTATAAAAAGATAAAAGTTGATTTAAGGGAATCAACATGTGAAAGATTGGTCACCTCTTGTAACCTTCAAGACATTAAGTCATTTTAGAAGGTTGTAAATTCATATCAGTTTAGTAATGCTCAAACATCAACATTGGAACTGCATATTACGGCTGACTAGTGGATATCCCAATTTGAGAAGAGCTATTGCTCCCGGATGTAGAGGAGCAGACTAACAGATACCCTACTTAGCAAATACCAATGAAATAGTGAGCACTTTTTTGGAAAGCCCATCAGGTAAAGCTCCAGGATCAAATGGGGTTGCAACAAACCTATATAAATCTAATGTAAATTTTTGGGCCCCAGTAATTACAAATGCTTTAAATTCAATCTGTAGGACTGCACTTACCAACTTTTGCCATTCTGCTTTTATTGTCCTGTTTTTTAAAAAGGGTAGCCACAATACTTAAAATGATTTTGTTGCTGGACCTTATGGTTAAGATAGTGAGTCAAATTGTACTGGAAAGAATTCAATCATGGACGACCAAATGTGAGATCTTTACGAAGTTCAGTTCGGTTTTGAGGAAGGTTTAGGGTCAACAGAAAAATGTCTCAACTTTCGCTTAGTAGTGAGCAAGTACACAATAGCTAAGAAAAGTGCCATGTATTTAGCCCTTAATGGAGAGCTACATGTATTTAGCGTTCATGGACTTCAGTAGTGCATTCAACTGGGTGTACCAGTCTAAATTTTGAGAACTATTAATTAGCATGGGCTTAGACCAAACTTTCATCAATTGTCTTCAGGTATAATATACTGAGGTTTTAGCTTCAGCTATGGTGATTTGGGGGAATGTACCAAATCCTTTAAATTGGTTCGGGTAATTATGAGGGATGGGTTTTAGCTCCTATTCTATTCTTATTGTACATTGTAAAACTCATTTTTGATAGAACAAGGACATGGCTTGCCACTGGTTAAATCTAAACCCTTACCAGCACTTTCACTTGCAGATGATGCAGTACTTATGTCCTATACTTCCAATGGGCTTAAACGTATCATTGACAAAGTTGTAATGTTTATGATAAAGTAGACTTGGAGACCAATCTGTCTAAAACTTTTTATAAGGCATATGGCCTGAAGTATTTGAAAACTACAGCTATCTATAGTAAATGAAGAGCGATTAGGAACGTTTGGCAGTTCTCATATTAGGATGTAACATATGATTCATTAATATCTAGATCCCCTGCCTCTCCCTTAAGTGTCAAAGATTTGGTCAGTCAGTAGGTTATGTATTTATTATGCTTCAAACTTAGGCAGTAAGCTAATACCCCCACTTCTGGCAATATACAGAAGAAAATGTCTACCATCCTTAACTTATGGATCTAGCATTTGGGGCCACAGTCATGTGACTAATCTCCAAGTCGAAGAAAATTGAGTTTGCAGGTGTCTTTTAGCTTTGCCACATAATAACCCACATTTATTTATCCACAGATAACTGAGACTTAGCTATGCAGAGGTTTTCATTAAATTAGCCCCCTTGCATCTATGGACATCTCTCTGGAACAATAAATATGTGAATTTAAACACACAAAGTATTGGGGATTGCTTAACATATAACTATGGCCTTAAAATCCCATGGCTATGATACATTAAATATGTAGTGGAACAGCTAGGCAGACCAGATCTATTCAATAAACCCTATTTAATTTCCTCAAAGGATAAATCCTGGGTAATGCTCACATGAGTGTAGGTGCTACCTAAGAGAGGAGAAGAAGTTAAAGAAACCCTCATTGAGACAATATGCCAGCCTGCGCACCATTATGGACCTGGAACCATATATAACTTTGAATATTCATCCCTTGGAAAGAACTATTTTAACTAGATTGAAATTGGATACCATTTGCAGTTCTTTTTTGTTGCATAAACTAAGACCCAGGCTTGGCTCTACAAGGTTTGTTTTCACACCCACAGGCATCACAAGTGAACTTAGTTCAATGCTCCAGCAAGTGAATGTGAAAGCCAGCTGGTTGTATATTTGCACAACCCATCCCAATACATTGTTGCAGTGGTGTCTGTGCTTTTAGGTTGCTTACAGTCCATAAACCAGTCCATAAACAAAGACGCCAATGTCATTCTCTACAATATCACACGTAATAACTGAATTAAGAGTAGGGCAATTTTACTAAAAAGTGTCTATTTCAACACTTTCATCCTGTTGCTTAGCACATCTAAAATAACCACACACAATATTATTAAACCAGACAGCACAAATGCACATTGAGAACAACAAGAATAAAATGAAAATTTCTACCACAGTTAAAATGTCATCTAGAAACCTAACATCCTAAAACGTACTTCTATGTGCTATACTAGGAGATCAAGGAGTAGGGTAAATTGCATCTACAGTTTCCTGGGGAGAATCAATGCACTGTATACCTGTTTACAGCAAAACATTGGAGTTATCAGTAGTAGGAAGCAAGTGTTCCCTCAAGAGGAGAATATACATCCACTGTGGCTTCCCTCCTCCTGAACCTGGCTCGGTATCAGCTTTCAATGCAGAACGGAATCCCACAGTATCACAGCAGTCTGAAGATCTTCTGCCAGTATCTTGTTTGATTATCTGGGGTGAAGGACCTCTCTTGACAAGTGATCAATTGGCGAGCCTTTTATACTATATCATATCTGAGATTGGAATTTCTGACATAACCTTAGAAATGTCTTACATAACCTTGTGCATCAATATGCTAATCCTGGACACATTTATATAAACAAGTAAAGTAAAAACAGGTAAATTTAGACTACACTATTTATGTTATTATTATTATCTGACATTGAAATACAGATAACAAGGAACAAGTCCCAGAATAATGTTGCATCATGTGATCTAGTGAGATCATTGTCTGTGCATTAAATGTCTAATCGATATAATTGTCTTAATGACTTGACACTTTCATACATTCTTAGAATAATAAGGAGAGATGAGATCTGTGTCAAAGGCAGACATGTCAATGATTCTGCAAAAATAGAGAAAATGGTGTCTCAGCCTGCTCAAGATAGAGTTGGGCCTTAGGGACTTTACGTCAGTTTATTTTCCTCCAGGACAGAACGATATTGTCTCAATTAGTATTTGCCTTTGCCATGAAATTTCCTCTCAAATCTTGATAACTTTACTTTCTTTTATAGGTTTTATCAACAGTTCATGTGTTGTTTTTTAATTCGTGTCTGCATACATTTGTTAAATGTAGACCAGTCATTTATTCTTTACAATTATTATCTAGTTAGATCATTAGTTCATCAGAGGGTAATTATTTAAAAGCCACAGTTTGCCCTTGTAGGACAAGTGCTCCTTCAATTGTATGTACACAATTGTATTATTTTTATACTGAGCTGTTTTATATGAAATGTGTGTAACATGTGCATTCATGATTATAATTATAATCAAATAAAGACAATTGGTTGATTAACTGATTGATTTATTGATTGATGGCCATGTGGGTTGAGTGTGAGGTTGCAACACCTTTTACACATCTTTTTCATTAATTAAATTAATGGGTTTGTATTGATGTTTAACAAAACTTTTAAACTATGTTTGCTGAACTTCAAGCAGAATTGCTGACCTTCACTATAGTTTAGAGAGTTGAGTTACCTGATTCCACAGAATCCATTTATGTAGGTTACAAAATATTTCATGAATAGAGGGGATGATTTAGTCTGGTCCCAGCATATAAATTCCTCTGCCAACCTACATCATGAACAAAAGAAATTAGGTACTTTCATGATTATACACAACAATGTAAATTTAAGCATACATGCTGCATTACGACCTAAAAATGGTGTCTATACTAGGCCTGGGCTAAATTTCCGTTCCGCTCGCGGAAATTGCGATAATTTGACATTTTCGCGTTCCGCAGAGAGCGCGAAAATGTCAAAATTTCCGCATTCCGCAGCTTAGCGATAATTTGTTTCTTGCTCGCGCAGTAAAATAATACATTCTCGCGCGCGCGCGATCGCCTTACCTGAATCCCCGCGTTCGCCGACAAGTTTTCCCGATCCGGTCGCGTTCTCCACGAGTTGTTGGATTGTTGGTAGCCATTTGCGCTGTCTCGCGACAGTTCGCGCCCGCAGTAACGTCATGCGTCGCGCAATCACGTCTTTCTTCTCGCGATCATGCACCACGAGAAGAGTGAAAACAAGATGGCCGTGCCCGCGAGCAACCGCATGGGTAAGTTGGCGAGCCGCGACCACGCAGAAAATACCGCAAACAGGCGGGAAAAAAACTTCCGCATCTTCGCGATATTTCCGCGTGTTTGCGGAGATTTGTAACATTTTCGCGATAATTTGCGAAAGTCACTTTCGCAAATTCCACCCACCCCTAGTCTATACAACTAAATCTACCACATCACAATTTTCAAGTCTCTGCTTGTCTTGTTCACATTAATGTGTCCCAGTAGGTGTGGCAGTCAATGTGCCAATTAGTGGAGTGCAGGAGAGATTACAACCCTCAAGCTATTAGAGGTGGTAATTCCTTGGACTAGCCCTCAAACAACAAAACAAAGCTGTTGAGATAGGGAATACTTGTTTACAAATGGCATTCACATTACGTAATTGCCATAATCAACTTTCTTTATTCAATTTTCCGATGAAACCATAAAAGATATCCCAATTTCATGACAGTAAAATACATCAGTAAAATCACCAATTAGCCAAATATTTTCCATAAAATATCAAATTATACTCACAAAAAAAATCTACAGTCCATCATAGCGGATTCTTCGAGTTCCTCAACTTAACAGCGCTAGCTAAAAAACATGCCACATGGTAGCAGGTCAGTTGATCTAAAAGTGTTTGTAAGTGCAACAAGGTGGGTTTAACCTGAGTAAAGTACTTCTCTTTTAACAATGGAATCATAATTTTTTATGCAAATTCACATAAAAACGACAAAACATTAAAAAGTGCATAGTGTCCTGTTTCAAAAACAGATCACAATTACAAGGTTCCAGAGAACAATCCTCAGGGGCTGCAAACAAATGATGTATCGCATTAAGTCGAAGGGCTTTGTTATGAGTCTGGGAGTCCACGAACCGCCAGACTCATAGGGGGGCAGAGGTGGCGGTCCTCTGACTGCCCTATTACGACCAGGGCAGTCGGGCCACCCTGGGTCCAATGCCAGGGATAAGAGATCCCTGACGGTGGCACAGCAGTTTTGAGGCCACAATACGCTTGGTGGCCCGCGGCAGCCCCTCCAAGCATATTACGAGTTTCCTCACTGCCACACTTATCATGGCAGTGCGACCGACATGAAAAGTGTGGTGGTGAGGAAACAAAGGGTGCCTCACGGCATGTGGATGCACACAAGGGAAACAACATGTGCCCTCCCGTGTGCATGCACACCAGTGCCTGCATGGCATAGACTGCAGCAGTCCATGCCGTGCATGTACTGCCTTTGACATTCCCATTGCAGTGCCTATTTCATAGGTACCGCTCTGGGAATACCAAAGAACCACCCGCCAGACAGATGAAGACCCCTAATCTGGCAGGAGGTTCAAACATGGGTTTGGCGGTGCAGGAGTGGGCGGTCCTGCTCCCCCACCACCAAACTCATAATAAGACCCTAAATCTAGTCAATAAAAAAACAATGATGAGAATACAGTCCTAGTTTTGAGTGAGGTTTAAGAGTTTGCGAGGTTAACAACATAACATGAGATCTAAGTGATGGATTAGCCAACCCCAAACTTTTCCTTATGGACTTGAGTAAATGCATGAAAGCGTTCTTTGTCCAAAGGAAGTCTGTCTTCACAAGCTTATCTGGCTTATTGAAAATTTCTGGTCACGGAAATTCAGTAAAAGATCTCTTGACAAAACAGAACCAGGGAATTCTGTTAGATCCATTCAAAGCAATACAGTCTCTTATTATCAAGCGTTTTAACTCATCTTCTGGCTTAAACCTAACCCAGATCCACTGTAATAAGGGACGCATTTCACAATATCAGTAAGGCAACCAACACCCAACTCTTAGAGGCAGAACTGTTCGAAAGCAATAACAATTCTTTCACAAATTGTTTTTCCACTTTTTGAAGGAGAGAAACACCAGCGTGCTCCCAGATATAGATTCCATAAGTAGCAACAGAGACACATTTTGTCTCATAAATCTTTTAAAATAGCTGGTAAGGGACTATTGCCGAGTCTGGCACCAAATCTAGACTAGAAGATATTGATCTCATAAAAATCATTGATCTAGAAGACCAAATCAAATAACAATCCTAGATATGGATCTGAGTTAACCTTCCTAATAATATTATCATGCACAAAAAAATCGACATTTGGTGCATCTATGGCCTAACACCATTACATGTGATTTTTTAAAATTTGTGCCTAAATCCAAAGAACAAGCCACAAATGAATTAAAAAAAAAATGTTAAAGAGCCAATGACGTTCTGGCTATTAAGAATGTATTGTCTGCATACAATAGTGCAGGAATTGGGCACCGTCTGACATAGGGCACATCATAGTTACCCTCCATAAAGAATACTTTCTAATTGATTGATATAGAGAGTAAAGAAAGGAATCAAGAATGCATCTTCGAGTCGAGCCTTGCCTCACCACCATGGGCAAGGAATAGGGGTGGGCAGAATTTGCGGAATTAACCTTCGCAAATTATCGCGAGAATGTTTAAAATTATCGCAAACAAGCAGAAATATCGCGAAAATGCGGAAGTTTTTTTCCGGCATGTTCGCGAGATTTTCTGCATGGTTGCGGGTCGCCAACTTACCCATGTGGTTGCTTGCGGGCGCGGCCATCTTGTTTTGAGTTGTTCTCGCGGTGCATGATCGCGAGAAGAAAGACGTGATCGCGCGACGCATGACGTCACTGCGGGCGCGAACTGTCGCGAGACAGCGCAAATGGCTAAAAACAATACAACATCTCATGGAGAACGCGACCGGATCAAGAAAACTTGTCGGCGAACGCAGGGATTCAGGTAAGGCGATCGCGCGCGCGCAAGAATGTATCATTTTACAGCGCGAGCAAGAAACAAATTATCGCCAAGCTGCGGAAACCGGAATTTTTGACATTTTCGCGCTCTCCGCGGAACGCAAAAATGTCAAATTATCGCAATTTCCGCGAACGGAACGAAATTTTTGCCCAGGCCTAGCAAGGAATCGGTTTGTTATGCGCCCGTTCGGCGCGATCAAAGTGGCCCTGCCTCCAGGGCACAACAAGAATTCTGGGCCTTTGAGTCTAGCCTTCCATCCTGTGGGTAAGGAATCAGAGCTTTATGCGCTCATCAGGCACAATCAAAGTTCCCCGCCTCCAGGTCACAACAGGAATTCTGGGCCTTCGAGTCAAGCTTTGCACCCCGCGCCGTGGGTAAGAAATCAGAGTTTTACGCACCAGTCCACCACGATCAAAATGGCCCTACCTCCAGGGCACAATAGGAATTCTGGACCTCTGAGCCTAGCCTGGCATCCCGGGAATCAGTGATTTATATGCCCATCCGGCATGATCAAAGTGGCCCTGCCTCCAGGGCACAACAGGATTCCTGGACTTTCCAGGCCAGCCTTGCGTGCCCACGCACATCTGTGGGAGAAATTTAATTTTACCTGAAATTTTGAAGAAGTTTGCAAATTTTCTGCTTCGTATCAAATGAAAAACAATTTGCAAAAAGGGCAGTCTTATTTGTGGATAAAAAGTCTTGTAAAATGTGTTTGTGGAAGAATTTTCCGAAAACATATTTCTGCCAGAGAATTTTTATCTAAGGTGTATTTTTTAACAGACGTATTTCTAGAAAACTGTTTTTAATTTGTTTAAATATTTTAAAAAACTTTGCAATTTTCCTGTAACTTGAACTTTGAGATACTAATGACATTAACCCCTTCGATGCTCATGACGGAACGGTTCCGTCATGAGCATCGGTTGGGCTGTGCTCATGACGGAACCGCTCCGTCATGAGCACAGCCCCCGGGGGAAGCGCTGGCGCTCCCCCCCTGGGGCATCGATCGTGCCCCCACAGAGGGGGGTGGCAGCGGAAGATCTTCCGCTGCCACCCCCGAGCCCCCCCACGCTTCCCCATGACGTCAGCGCGCACAGCGCGCGCCGGCGTCATCAGGAAGCGCTGGGATGCCTGGAAGCCATTTGTTTCCAGGCGTCCCAGGGAGGAGACGTGAGTTTTGTGCTCGGGTGGGGCCGCGGGAGGGATTTTCAAAGTATTGAGGCATCGGGGGAGAGGAAAGAGTATTTCCTCTCCCCTGATGTCTCAATACAGGGCATTCCTGCTCCACGATCGCGCACAGCGTCGCGATCGTGACACCAGGGATGTGTGTTTCCGTATTTGGGGAGCGACCCCTTGGGCAAGGGTCGCTTCCATTGCCCCCATAATAATTGGAAGTCTTTTCTGCCCCCTCTGGGGGCAGATCGGTTTATTTTTTCGCCGTTTCTGCTCCCAGGGCGGGCAGAAAAGCCCACTGGACACCAGGGATATAAATATTATTGTAGGAAGCGACCCCTTGGGCGACCCCTTGGGCAAGGGTCGCTTCCTTGGGCCCCTAATTTTTTTGAAGACTTTTCTGCCCCCTCTGGGGGTAGATCGGTTTTATTTTTTCGCCGTTTCTGCTCCCAGGGGGGGGCAGAAAAGCCCACTAGACACCAGGGATCTTATTATCATTGTAGGAAGCGACGCCTTGGGCAAGGGTCGCATCCTGGGCCCCCAATTTTTTTTGAAGACTTTTCTGCCCCCTCACTTCCAGGGTGCAATTTTTTATAATATGTATTTGGCTCACCCGCCCCGGGATTGAGTAGCCCCACCTGGCACACAACCCGATTGACCATTTGGGTAGTGACATAGCATGTTAAAATGTTTATTGTTATATTTTTTGTGAATTGCAATTGTAATGTTTTTTTTTTAACTTTTTTGTTCTAGGTGAAGGCTTTTGCTCTTTTCAGTTTGCCGTTTTGTTCTGCTGTTTGATTAGTTTGGTAAGAGACTTTTTTTTGTACAATGTAAATGTGTTTGATTTCTCTCCCTGTTTTTTTTTTTTGCAAATGGTGTAATAATAGCAGTATGTTTGGTTTTTGAGTGTCAAAAACTTTTTGCATTGGTACTCGATGTGTATTTTGTTGTCTTGTGAGTAATTTGTTTTTTTTCTTCTTTCTAGTTGGATATCGTTGGTTTTTGCTGTGTCACTGCAGAGTTGGTTTCTGGTGAGTGCAGCTGTCTCTTGTAATTGAATTGTATAGTTTTTGAGTACATTGATCTTTGTGATAAAGGTACACATTTCTTTACTTACTTGGTTTGCACATTGTTGGTTGTTGTTGACTTGTTTGTGCAGTCTTCTATCTTAGTAAGTATAATGGCTAGCCGCAGGATTACTGCTCAGCAGGTTGTTGGTTTGCTGTTTGAGTCTTCCTCTGATATTGGTTCAGAGACTGACTCTGCATCTGAGGGAGAGCAGGCAGGGGACGATTCTGGCAGTGAGTTGTCTCTCCGTATGGAGTCATCGGATGATGAAGATACTCTTAGTGCGGATGAAGTGCCTGTGTTAGCGGAGGAGACTGATGTGCCGATAGTGCGGCAAGAGGCATCTGGGCTGCAGCCTGGGGCTGCAAGGCTTCCCGTTGGTGTAGTGCGGCAAGAGGCTTCTGGGCTGCAGCCTGCGGCTGCAAGGCTTCCCGTTGGTGTAGTGCGGCAAGAGGCATCTGGGCTGCAGGCTGGGGCTGCAAGGCTTCCCTTTGAAAGTGATGACCTCTGGGTTGCCCCTGGCATGGTGCAGCCGGCATTGCCAGAGTTTACTGGTGTTCCAGGGTCTAGAGTGAATACTGAAAACTTTTTGCCAGTAAATTTTTTTCAGTTGTTTATGGACGATGTGTTTTTTGCAGAGATTGTTGAGCAGACTAATTTGTATGCCGAACAGTTTTTGAGGGACAACTGTGAGAGTCTTAAGCCACACTCTAGAGCTACCCGGTGGACTCCCACAAATGTTGAAGAGATGAAGAAGTTCTTGGGTTTAACTTTTTTGATGGGCTTGCTAAGGAAGCCATCAATGTCTTCATATTGGTCTAGCAGTCCCTTGATGGCAACGCCTATTTTTCCGGCAGTCATGAGTCGTGACAGGTATTTGCTTCTGCTTCGGATGATGCATTTTGTTGATAATGGTTTAGCGTTGCCACGAGATCACCCTGACTGTGACCGTCCTTTTAAGATTAGGCCTGTCCTTGATCACTTTGTTGATCGATTTTCTGAGATTTATGCCCCTGGGAAAGAAATTGCAGTGGATGAGTCTTTGGTGTTGTTCAAGGGCCGCTTGGTTTTTAGGCAATACATTCCTAGTAAGAGGGCACGCTATGGAATAAAGCTGTATATGCTGTGTGACAGTAGGACTGGATATGTCTCTAATTTCAGGGTGTACACCGGTAAGGAATCTAGGTTTAACCTCCCTGGTTGTCCGTCCACTTTTGGAGTGACTGAGAAAAATGTTTGGGAACTTGGAAGAGGATTTTTTAACAAAGGCCACCATTTATATGTAGATAACTTCGACACTGGTGTGCGGTTGTTCAGGGAATTGGCCAAAGTGGACACTCTTGCTTGTGGCACAATCCGCTCTAACCGTAAAGGTTTCCCGAAATAACTTGTTTGTCAAAAGCTTGTGCGGGGACAGTGCAGTGCGTTGCGTTGCCAGGAGCTTCTTGCTGTGAAGTTTACAGACAGGAGAGATGTCTACATGCTGACTACCATCCATGATGAAAGCACTGCACCTGTGACTGTTTGGGGTCAGGTCGCTGAAGCGTGCAAACCTGTGTGCATTTTAGACTATAATAGGCACATGGGTGGTGTTGACAGAGTAGATCAGAGGTTGGAACCTTACACTGCTCTTCGTAAGGCTTACATTTGGTACAAGAAGTTGGCTATCCATCTTTTCCACTTGACAATGTTTAATGCTTTTGTTGTGTTCCAGGATTCTTGCCCTGAGTCAAAGATGACTTTTGCTGAGTTTCAGGAGTCTGTAATAGGCAGCCTTGTTGTAGTGGAACAGGCAAGTGTTCCTAGAGTTGGACTGGTGGAGGATGTTGCTAGATTGAAAGAACGCCACTTTCCAGATCACATTCCTCCCACACCCGCAAAAGATTTTCCCAGTAGGAGATGTAGAGTCTGTTGGCGAAAAGGTTTGCGGAAGGAGAGTCGTATGTACTGCCCCGACTGTCCTTCTCATCCTGCATGTGTCTCTCTGCTTGTTTTAGAGCGTACCACACATGAAAGAATTTTTGGGAGGATTCTTGAGTGGTAAAGTGAACTGCCTGGTCTGTATTCTTTGGATAATTTGATTCTGTTTCAAGGTTGGTGTTAGTGCAATGTATTTAGTTGCTGATTTTCTGTTAGAAGATTTGTATCTATTTGCAATTTGTTTGTGTTTTTATTTTTTTCTAAAAAAGTCCTAAATGTGATGGCGGTGTGTGTAGGCTTGCGCTTGGCTGTTGGTGTGTGTGGACTGGCACTTGGTTGGTGGTGTGCGTGGAATGGTGCTTGGCTGGCGGTGTGCATGGACTGGCGGTGTGCGTGGACTGGTGCGTGGCTGGTGGTGTGCGTGGACTGGAGCTTGGCTGGCAGTGTGCGTGGAATGGTGCTTGGCAGGCGGTGTGCGTGGACTGGTACTTGGCTGGCGGTGTGCGTGGACTGGTGGTGTGTGTGGACTGGTGCTTGGCTGGTGGTGTCCGCGGACTGGAGCTTGGCTGGTGGTGTGCGTGTACTGGAGCGTGGCTGGCGGTGTGCGGGGAATGGTGCTTGGCTGGCGGTGTGCGTGGACTGGTACTTGGCTGGCGGTGTGCGTGGACTGGTGGTGTGTGCGGACTGGTGCTTGGCTGGTGGTGTCCGTGGACTGGCGCTTGGCTAGCGGTGTGCGTGGACTGGTGTTTGGCTAGCGGTGTGTGTGGACTGGTGCTCTGCTGGCTGTGTGTGAGTAGTGACTTTCTGCTGGTCACTACACACACTGCTAGCTGAGTGCCACTCCACGCAATCCATCAGCCTGTGTAGTTGCTGTGTCTGGATTGTGGGCGTGTGAAAGTGATGGGCCCTTGAATGGCGCTGTGTGCTGGTGTGAGTTTTGTTATGTGATGGGCCCGCGGCTGGCGGTGTGAATGGTTTTGTATGTCTCACACGTATGAAAGGTGTATGAATGGCCTGTAAAGAGGTTGGTGCCTTGTCGTGGCTTTACAGCTCACGAGCTGTGAGTCAATGGTTCAGTTTCTCGCCCTTTCAATTATTACCAGTGCATTTCATTTCTGTGAAATCACTTGCTAATACAATTGTATCTACTGAACCATCACTCACCCTCGTGCCAAATCCAACCAGTATGTGTGTGTGCTTGCGGATTAGATGGCTGTGCAGTAATATTTGTCTTTCTGAAGCAGGGTGTACCTTGTCCCTTTTTGGTGAATTTTGTAATGTGTTGCTTTTGTGCCTGGTGGTGCGAATGGTCTTGTTTGTATCACGTATGAAAGGTGTGTGAATGGCCTGTAAAGTGGTTGGTGCCTTGACGTGGCTTAACAGCAAACGAGCAGTGAGTCATTGGTTTGGTTTTTTGTGAATTTAATTATTGACAGTGCATTTCATTTTTGTGAAATCTCTTGTTAATAAAATTTAATACACTGAACCATGACTCGCCCTCGTGCCAAATCCAACCAGTATGTGTGTGTGTTTGAGGAATAGATGGTTGTGCAGGAATCTTTGTCTTTAGTTTCTCTGCCAAGGTACACTTTCCATGCAAGAATAACCCACCAACTGTAGATATTGTCGAAAACCCGTGGGAGTTCATGGTGATGTCTCTCTTGTGAATTCAAAAAATGTTTTTATCTCCAATGTCCTGCAAACCTCAAAATGTCTGCCACATTTTCTTTGCAATATTATTCCAAAATTCTCACGCTGTAGGAACAATAGATAATCTGGTTTTGCAAGGGGGGTCACTTTGGTTTTTGGCCCGGTGCTCGGCGGCCATCTAGGGAAACCTACCAAACCCACACATTTCTGAAAACTAGACACCCGGCGGCTTCCAAGGAAGTATGGCTTGCGTGGATCCCCCAACGTTTCCTTACCCAGAATCCCCTGCAAACCTCAATTTTTGCTGAAAAAATCACTTTTTTCACACATATTGGGGTGGGAAAGTAGTGGCATCACCGGGCTCACACAAATTTACCACCACCCAGCGTTCCCCCAGGTCTCCCGGTAAAAATGGTGCCTCACTTGTGTGGGAGGCCCAAGTACCCACGGCAGGCAAGGGCCCAAAACGTAGTGAGGCGACATCAAAGTGGCCTATCGCAAAACCACCTGGTTTTGCAAGGGGGGTCACTTGGGTTTTTGGCCCGGTGCTCGGCGGCCATCTAGGGAAACCTACCAAACCCACGCATTTCTGAAAACTAGACACCCGGCGGCTTCCAGGGAGGTATGGCTTGCGTGGATCCCCCAACGTTTCCTTACCCAGAATCCCCTGCAAACCTCAATTTTTGCTGAAAAAATCACTTTTTTCACACATTTTGGGGTGGGAAAGTAGTGGCATCACCGGGCTCACACAAATTTACCACCACCCAGCGTTCCCCCAGGTCTCCCGGTATAAATGGTGCCTCACTTGTGTGGGAGGCCCAAGTACCCGCGGCAGGCAAGGGCCCAAAACGTAGTGAGGCGACATCAAAATGGCCTATGGCAAAACCACCTGGTTTTGCAAGGGGGGTCACTTTGGTTTTTGGCCCGGTGCTCGGCGGCCATCTAGGGAAACCTACCAAACCCATGCATTTCTGAAAACTAGACACCCGGCGGCTTCCAGGGAGGTATGGCTTGCATGGATCCCCCAACGTTTCCTTACCCAGAATCCCCTGCAAACCTCAATTTTTGCTGAAAAAATCACTTTTTTCACACATTTTGGGGTGGGAAAGTAGTGGCATCACCGGGCTCACACAAATTTACCACCACCCAGCGTTCCCCCAGGTCTCCCGGTAAAAATGGTGCCTCACTTGTGTGGGAGGCCCAAGTACCCGCGGCAGGCAAGGGCCCAAAACGTAGTGAGGCGACATCAAAATGGCCTATCGCAAAACCACCTGGTTTTGCAAGGGGGGTCACTTTGGTTTTTGGCCCGGTGCTCGGCAGCCATCTAGGGAAACCTACCAAACCCATGCATTTCTGAAAACTAGATACCCGGCGGCTTCCAGGGAGGTATGGCTTGCGTGGATCCCCCAACGTTTCCTTACCCAGAATCCCCTGCAAACCTCAATTTTTGCTGAAAAAATCACTTTTTTCACACATTTTGGGGTGGGAAAGTAGTGGCATCACCGGGCTCACACAAATTTACCACCACCCAGCGTTCCCCCAGGTCTCCCGGTAAAAATGGTGCCTCACTTGTGTGGGAGGCCCAAGTACCCGCGGCAGGCAAGGGCCCAAAAAGTAGTGAGGCGACATCAAAATGGCCTATCGCAAAACCACCTGGTTTTGCAAGGGGGGTCACTTTGATTTTTGGCCCGGTGCTCGGCGGCCATCTAGGGAAACCTACCGAACCCATGCATTTCTGAAAACTAGACACCCGGCGGCTTCCAGGGAGGTATGGCTTGCGTGGATCCCCCAACGTTTCCTTACCCAGAATCCCCTGCAAACCTCAATTTTTGCTGAAAAAATCACTTTTTTCACACATTTTGGGGTGGGAAAGTAGTGGCATCACCGGGCTCACACAAATTTACCACCACCCAGCGTTCCCCCAGGTCTCCCGGTAAAAATGGTGCCTCACTTGTGTGGGAGGCCCAAGTACCCGCGGCAGGCAAGGGCCCAAAACGTAGTGAGGCGACATCAAAATGGCCTATGGCAAAACCACCTGGTTTTGCAAGGGGGGTCACTTTGGTTTTTGGCCCGTGGATCCCCCAACGTTTCCTTACCCAGAATCCCCTGCAAACCTCAATTTTTGCTGAAAAAATCACTTTTTTCACACATTTTGGGGTGGGAAAGTAGTGGCATCACCGGGCTCACACAAATTTACCACCACCCAGCGTTCCCCCAGGTCTCCCGGTATAAATGGTGCCTCACTTGTGTGGGAGGCCCAAGTACCCGCGGCAGGCAAGGGCCCAAAACGTAGTGAGGCGACATCAAAATGGCCTATGGCAAAACCACCTGGTTTTGCAAGGGGGGTCACTTTGGTTTTTGGCCCGGTGCTCGGCGGCCATCTAGGGAAACCTACCAAACCCATGCATTTCTGAAAACTAGACACCCGGCGGCTTCCAGGGAGGTATGGCTTGCATGGATCCCCCAACGTTTCCTTACCCAGAATCCCCTGCAAACCTCAATTTTTGCTGAAAAAATCACTTTTTTCACACATTTTGGGGTGGGAAAGTAGTGGCATCACCGGGCTCACACAAATTTACCACCACCCAGCGTTCCCCCAGGTCTCCCGGTAAAAATGGTGCCTCACTTGTGTGGGAGGCCCAAGTACCCGCGGCAGGCAAGGGCCCAAAAAGTAGTGAGGCGACATCAAAATGGCCTATCGCAAAACCACCTGGTTTTGCAAGGGGGGTCACTTTGGTTTTTGGCCCGGTGCTCGGCGGCCATCTAGGGAAACCTACCAAACCCATGCATTTCTGAAAACTAGACACCCGGCGGCTTCCAGGGTGGTATGGCTTGCGTGGATCCCCCAACGTTTCCTTACCCAGAATCCCCTGCAAACCTCAATTTTTGCTGAAAAAATCACTTTTTTCACTCATTTTGGGGTGGGAAAGTAGTGGCATCACCGGGCTCACACAAATTTACCACCACCCAGCGTTCCCCCAGTTCTCCCGGTAAAAATGGTGCCTCACTTGTGTGGGAGGCCCAAGTGCCCGCGGCAGGCAAGGGCCCAAAAAGTAGTGAGGCGACATCAAAATGGCCTATCGCAAAACCACCTGGTTTTGCAAGGGGGGTCACTTTGGTTTTTGGCCCGGTGCTCGGCGGCCATCTAGGGAAACCTACCAAACCCACGCATTTCTGAAAACTAGACACGCGGCGGCTTCCAGGGAGGTATGGCTTGCGTGGATCCCCCAAAGTTTCCTTACCCAGAATCCCCTGCAAACCTCAATTTTTGCTGAAAAAATCACTTTTTTCACACATTTTGGGGTGGGAAAGTAGTGGCATCACCGGGCTCACACAAATTTACCACCACCCAGCGTTCCCCCAGGTCTCCCGGTAAAAATGGTGCCTCACTTGTGTGGGAGGCCCAAGTACCCGCGGCAGGCAAGGGCCCAAAACGTAGTGAGGCGACATCAAAATGGCCTATCGCAAAACCACCTGGTTTTGCAAGGGGGGTCACTTTGGTTTTTGGCCCGGTGCTCGGCGGCCATCTAGGGAAACCTACCAAACACATGCATTTCTGAAAGCTAGACACCCGGCGGCTTCCAGGGAGGTATGGCTTGCGTGGATCCCCCAACGTTTCCTTACCCAGAATCTCCTGCACACCTCAATTTTTGCTGAAAAAATCACTTTTTTCACACATTTTGGGGTGGGAAGGTAGTGGCATCACCGGGCTCACACAAATTTACCACCACCCAGCGTTCCCCCAGGTCTCCCTTTAAAAATGGTGCCTCACTTGTGTGGGAGGCCCAAGTACCCGCGGCAGGCAAGGGGCCAAAACGTAGTGATGGGACATTTGGGATAGGCAATGTTGATGTCGCCTCACTACGTTTTGGGCCCTTGCCTGCCGCGGGTACTTGGGCCTCCCACACAAGTGAGGCACCATTTTTACCGGGAGACCTGGGGGAACGCTGGGTGGTGGTAAATTTGTGTGAGCCCGGTGATGCCACTACTTTCCCACCCCAAAATGTGTGAAAAAAGTGTTTTTTTCAGCACAAATTGAGGTTTGCAGGGGATTCTGGGTAAGGAAACGTTGGGGGATCCACGCAAGCCATACCTCCCTGGAAGCTGCCGGGTGTCTAGTTTTCAGAAATGCATGGGTTTGGTAGGTTTCCCTAGATGGCCGCCGAGCACCGGGCCAAAAACCAAAGTGACCCCCCTTGCAAAACCAGGTGGTTTTGCGATAGGCCATTTTGATGTCGCGTCACTACGTTTTGGGCCCTTGCCTGCCGCGGGTACTTGGGCCTCCCACACAAGTGAGGCACCATTTTTACCAGGAGACCTGGGGGAACGCTGGGTGGTGGTAAATTTGTGTGAGCCCGGTGATGCCACTACTTTCCCACCCCAAAATGTGTAAAAAAAGTGATTTTTTCAGCAAAAATTGAGGTTTGCAGGGGATTCTGGGTAAGGAAACGTTGGGGGATCCACGCAAGCCATACCTCCCTGGAAGCCGCCGGGTGTCTAGTTTTCAGAAATGCATGGGTTTGGTAGGTTTCCCTAGATGGCCGCCGAGCACCGGGCCAAAAACCAAAGTGACCCCCCTTGCAAAACCAGGTGGTTTTGCGATAGGCCATTTTGATGTCGCCTCACTACGTTTTGGGTCCTTGCCTGCCGCGGGTACTTGGGCCTCCCACACAAGTGAGGCACCATTTTTACCGGGAGACCTGGGGGAACGCTGGGTGGTGGTAAATTTGTGTGAGCCCGGTGATGCCACTACTTTCCCACCCCAAAATGTGTGAAAAAAGTGATTTTTTCAGCAAAAATTGAGGTTTGCAGGGGATTCTGGGTAAGGAAACGTTGGGGGATCCACGCAAGCCATACTTCCTTGGAAGCCGCCGGGTGTCTAGTTTTCAGAAATGTCTGGGTTTGGTAGGTTTCCCTAGGTGCCGGCAGGGCTAGAGTTCAAAAACTACAGCTAGTCACTTAGCCAAAAAAGGGTCATTTTTCACTGCAAAATTGAGGTGTGACCACCTTGCGTTTTGCGCCGTTTCCTGTCGCAGGCACCAGGCCGACCCGCACAAGAGAGGTACCATTTTTCTCGTATGACTTTGGGGAATGCGGGGTGGGTGGAAATTTGTGGATCCACGCAGATTCCAGAACTTTCCATCCCAGAAATGTGGGGAAAATGTGTTTTTTTGTCATTTTTTTACGTTTGCAAGGGATTCTGGGTAACAGACCATGGTGGGAGGCAGTCAAGTCACCCCATCCTGGATTCCCCTGGGTGTCTAGTTTTCAAAAATGTATAGGTTTGCTAGGTTTCCCTAAGGGCTAGGGTTAAAAAACTACAGCTAGTCACTTTGCCAAAAAAGGGTCATTTTTCACTGCAAAATTGAGGTGTGACCACGTTGCGTTTTGCGCCGTTTCCTGTCGCGGGCACTAGGCCGACCCGCACAAGTGAGGTACCATTTTTCTCGTAGGACTTTGGGTAACGCGGGGTGGGTGGAAATTTGTGGATCCACGCAGATTCCAGAACTTTCCATCCCAGAAATGTGGGGATAATGTGTTTTTTTTGTCTTTTTTTTACGTTTGCAAGGGATTCTGGGTAACAGACCATGGTGGGAGGCAGTCAAGTCACCCCATCCTGGATTCCCCTGGGTGTCTAGTTTTCAAAAATGTATAGGTTTGCTAGGTTTCCCTAAGTGCCGACAGGGCTAGGGTTCAAAAACTACAGCTAGTCACTTTGCCAAAAAAGGGTCATTTTTCACTGCAAAATTGAGGTGTGACCACGTTGCATTTTGCGCCGTTTCCTGTCGCGGGCACTAGGCCGACCCACACAAGTGAGGTACCATTTTTCTCGTAGGACTTTGGGGTACGCGGGTGGGTGGAAATTTGTGGATCCACGCAGATTCCAGAACTTTCCATCCCAGAAATGTGGGGAAAATGTGTTTTTTTGTCTTTTTTTACGTTTGCAAGGGATTCTGGGTAACAGACCATGGTGGGAGGCAGTCAAGTCACCCCATCCTGGATTCCCCTGGGTGTCTAGTTTTCAAAAATGTATAGGTTTGCTATGTTTCCCTAAGTGCCGGCAGGGCTAGGGTTCAAAAACTACAGCTAGTCACTTTGCCAAAAAAGGGTCATTTTTCACTGCAAAATTGAGGTGTGACCACGTTGCGTTTTGCGCCGTTTCCTGTCGCGGGCACTAGGCCGACCCGCACAAGTGAGGTATCATTTTTCTCATAGGACTTTGGGGAACGCGGGGTGGGTGGAAATTTGTGGATCCACGCAGATTCCAGAACTTTCCATCCCAGAAATGTGGGGAAAATGTGTTTTTTTGTCATTTTTTTACGTTTGCAAGGGATTCTGGGTAACAGACCATGGTGGGAGGCAGTCAAGTCACCCCATCCTGGATTCCCCTGGGTGTCTAGTTTTCAAAAATGTATAGGTTTGCTAGGTTTCCCTAGGTGCCGGCAGGGCTAGGGTTCAAAAACTACAGCTAGTCACTTTGCCAAAAAACGGGTTATTTTTCACTGCAAAATTGAGGTGTGACCACGTTGCGTTTTGCGCCATTTCCTGTCGCGGGCACTAGGCCGACCCGCACAAGTGAGGTACCATTTTTCTCGTAGGACTTTGGGGAACGCGGGGTGGGTGGAAATTTGTGGATCCACGCAGATTCCAGAACTTTCCATCCCAGAAATGTAGGGAAAATGTGTTTTTTTTGTCATTTTTTTACGTTTGCAAGGGATTCTGGGTAACAGACCATGGTGGGAGGCAGTCAAGTCACCCCATCCTGGATTCCCCTGGGTGTCTAGTTTTCAAAAATGTATAGGTTTGCTAGGTTTCCCTAAGTGCCGGCAGGGCTAGGGTTCAAAAACTACAGCTAGTCACTTTGCCAAAAAAGGGTCATTTTTCACTGCAAAATTGAGGTGTGACCATGTTGCGTTTTGCGCCGTTTCCTGTCGCGGGCACTAGGCTGACCCGCACAAGTGAGGTAACATTTTTCTCGTAGGACTTTGGGGAACGCGGGGTGGGTGGAAATTTGTGGATCCACGCAGATTCCAGAACTTTCCATCCCAGAAATGTGGGGAAAATGTGTTTTTTTTGTCATTTTTTTACGTTTGCAAGGGATTCTGGGTAACAGACCATGGTGGGAGGCAGTCAAGTCACCCCATCCTGGATTCCCCTGGGTGTCTAGTTTTCAAAAATGTATAGGTTTGCTAGGTTTCCCTAGGTGCCGGCAGGGCTAGTGTTCAAAAACTACAGCTAGTCACTTTGCCAAAAAGGGGTCATTTTTCATTGCAAAATTGAGGTGTGACCACGTTGCGTTTTGCGCCGTTTCCTGTCGCGGGCACTAGGCCGACCCGCACAAGTGAGGTACCATTTTTCTCGTAGGACTTTGGGGAACACGGGGTGGGTGGAAATTTGTGGATCCACGCAGATTCCAGAACTTTCCATCCCAGAAATGTGGGGAAAATGTGTTTTTTTTGTCATTTCTTTACGTTTGCAAGGGATTCTGGGTAACAGACCATGGTGGGAGGCAGTCAAGTCACCCCATCCTGGATTCCCCTGGGTGTCTAGTTTTCAAAAATGTATAGGTTTGCTAGGTTTCCATAGGTGCCCGCAGGGCTAGGGTTCAAAAACTATAGCTAGTCACTTTGCCAAAAAAGGGTCATTTTTCACTGCAAAATTGAGGTGTGACCACGTTGCGTTTTGCGCCATTTCCTGTCGCGGGCACTAGGCCGACCCGCACAAGTGAGGTACCATTTTTCTCGTAGGACTTTGGGGAACGCGGGGTGGGTCGAAATTTGTGGATCCACGCAGATTCCAGAACTTTCCATCCCAGAAATGTGGGGGAAATGTGTTTTTTTTGTCATTTGTTTACGTTTGCAAGGGATTCTGGGTAACAGACCATAGTGGGAGGCAGTCAAGTCACCCCATCCTCGATTCCCCTGGGTGTCTACTTTTCAAAAATGTATAGGTTTGCTAAGTTTCCCTAGGTGCCGGCAGGGCTAGGGTTCAAAAACTACAGCTAGTCACTTTGCCAAAAAGGGGTCATTTTTCACTGCAAAATTGAGGTGTGACCACCTTGCATTTTGCGCCGTTTCCTGTCGCGGGCACTAGGCCGACCCGCACAAGTGAGGTACCATTTTTCTCGTAGGACTTTAGGGAACGCGGGGTGGGTGGAAATTTGTGGATCCACGCAGATTCCAGAACTTTCCATCCCAGAAATATGGGGAAAATTTGTTTTTTTTTGTCATTTTTTTACGTTTGCAAGGGATTCTGGGTAACAGACCATGGTGGGAGGCAGTCAAGTCACCCCATCCTGGATTCCCCTGGATGTCTAGTTTTCAAAAATGTATAGGTTTGCTAGGTTTCCCTAGGTGCCGGGAGGGCTAGGGTTCAAAAACTACAGCTAGACTCTTCGCAAAAAAAGTGTAAATTTTCAGGGTGAAAATGTGGTGTGTTCAGCTTAGGTTTTGAGCCACTTCCTGTCGTGGGCACTATGCCTACCCACACAAGTGAGGTAACATTTTTATCGGGAGACTTAGGGTAGTTCAGATTTGTAAAGCAACTGTTATTACCTATTGATTTTGGATGCATTTATCCCTTCCAAATGAAAGACATTGTGTAAAAAAAAAGTCATTTTGAAAAATGACCAATAATTGTCATGCAAGTATGAGTATTCCCAATTTCGAAAATGTGCAAATATGCACTGTTTCTAAACTCTGTAGTTTGTTCCCATTTCAGAAATACATAGGTGTCTTTCATACCGATTTTTCCATGTATACATTTTCCCACAATAATTGCTATAGACCCGGAACAAAAAAAAAACCATTACAAAATGCTGCTCAGTTTTTTACTCTGGGTTCGTTGGGCTCTTGGTGAACCTACAAGTCCTATATATCCCCACAACCAAGAAGGTCCAGTGGATGTAACGGTACATTGCTTTCTAAGAGATGTGATAATTAGAAGAAGTTACAGGTGAAAACGTTGACTCAAAAGGCTGTTTTTTCAACTAATTTTTAATTTTTCCTATATTTAACTGTTAGTTTCTATAAAGAAACCTTGATGGATCTACACAAATGACCCCTTGCTGAATTCAGAATTTTGTCTACTTTTCAAAAATGTATAGCTTTCCAGGGTCCATTATTGTTTTTGTACCCATTTCTACCATTAACTGGAAGGAGGTTGAAAGCACAAAAAATAGCAAAAAGAGGGTATGTCCCAGAAAAATGCCAAAACTGTGTAAAAAATGTTGGTTTTCTGACAAAATTCTGTCATTACCTAAAAGCTGGAGAAATGGTGATTTCAGCCCCACAAACCCTTTTTTGATACCATTTGCAGAGAAAAACCCAGAAGCTTTCATTTGCAGCCCGTTTTTCCCATTTTTCACAAAAAAACCAAAATTTTGCTGTATTTTGACTAATTTCTGGGAACCCTCTAGGAGAATCCACACACCCTGGGTACCTTTAGAATCCCCATGATGTTGGAAGAAAAGGACGCAAATTTGGCGTGGATACCTAATGTGGTCAAAAAGTTACAGGGGCCTAAGCGCGCACTACCCCAAATAGCCCAAAAAAGGCTTAGCACAGGAGGGGAAAAGGCCTAGCAGCGAAGGGGTTAAATGCCCGAATTTCTAGAGGAAAACTGTATAGCTCTGTACACTATCCAACATCAGCAACAGCTTGTTTCTCTCATGCAAAGACGTTGAGATGGGGGATAATTGTTTACGAACGGCATTCTCATTACGGCATTGTCACTAGTGTGATGGCAATAGTCAGAGTGAAAAGAAATCAGGGTGTTTTTTCCCCAAGAATGATACAAGAACCTGCATGGCTCAATTGTGCAGTGCGCCAGCTTGCTTTTATAATTTGCAATTTACCATTGTTTGAGCTAAAACGACATAGATGTTATGGGTGCTTATAAGGGAAACTTATCAAATATTCCAATTTTTCTGGATCTGTCAGCGTGCCCAGGAGCACAATAGCAGAGTAACTTAATTTTACTCACCCTCTTCTCTTCTCTCTGGCCTTCTACTGGCCAATGTCTTTTTTACTCTTTCTTCCCGGCCTTCCTTCTACTTCTTCTTACTTTTTCCTTCCCCCTTCGTCTTACTACTTACTTTACTAACTTTTTCCCCCCTCCACTGTACTTGGGCACTGAGTCAGGTGAAAAAATACAGAATGATCGACAAGTGACACGTCCTAAAAATAAATGGGGATTCAACTAACAAAGGAAAATATGTTGTCACGGGAAGTGACCTCACAGTGGTATCAAGCCCCTTTGTTGATTGGGTTCTTTTCCGGTCAAAGCCGAAGCTGGTCGATATATTTGCATATGCTGTGGAAATAATGTTGTATAGTCATGCATAAACCATGCATTTAGGCCAACACCCTACCTGTCTGTGACTATCTAGCAGTGACTGGGCCAATCCATGAGTTTATATTTGAGAGTTATGCATGCAATAATTGTGTGGAGATTAAAGAATGTATGACGTGGGACGTGACTGCAGCATCTATGACAGTAAATATGGTATGTGTTTTTAGGGCTTAAACCTGGAATCCGGCTTTGGCAGGGCTAAACAAATACAGTCTTAATAAATTGGCAAAATCATTGCAGTACTGGGAGCCACAGGCAATCAATAATACTCCCAAGCAAAGGCCGGACAGCGCACAGTAGGAAAGAGCGGCGATTACATTTGGCATTCTTCTTAAGGTTTTGCATGGCATTTCCATCTTTCCTCGCCAATATTATTTTTATTAATATGGCACCAAATTATTCATTTTGCAGCACCATTTTCTAAATGTAGGCTGTTACAGACAGAAATGAAGACGTAGGTGTGAAATATTCGACTATGCTTGGGGATATGGCACGGTACCAGGAGCATCATTTCACTGCAGTAAAGTACATATAAAGGTGTTTGTGCTGCTCCCTCTGGGCTTCCTACTAGGTGTGGGCGGAATTTGCGAAATTCACTTTTGCAACCTATCGTGAAAATGTTAAAAATCTCCGCAAACACGCGGAAATATCGCGAAGACGCAGAAGTTTTTTCCCATCCATTCACGGTATTTTCTGCGTGATCGCGGCTCGCCAACTTACCCATGCGGTTGCTCACGGGCGCGAGATCTCAATCATCTCATACTCTCGCGGTGCATGATCGCGAGAAGAAAGACGTGATCGCGCGACAAATGACGTGATCGCGTGACAAATGACGTTAATGTGGGCACGAACTGTCGCGAGACAGCGCAAATGGCTACCAACAATCCAACATCTCATGAAGAACGTGACCGGATCGGGAAAACTTGTCGGCGAACGCGGGGATTCAGGTAAGGCGATCGCGCGCACGCGAGAATGTATTTTTTTACAGCGCGAGCAAGAAAAAAAATTCCGGTAAGATGCGGATTGCGGAAATTTTGACATTTTCGCGCTCTCCGCGGAACGCGAAAATGTCAAATTATCGCAATTTCCGCGAGCGGAACGGAATTTTAGCCCAGGCCTACTTCCTATATCTTTTCCTGGAAGGAATACCTCCCGGTCTCGTTTTGTCAAGAGGTCTACGAAACCCCCCATAACAGGCATCTATTCAGAACTGCATTGCACTGCCCCTGAAACTGTCTTTGAGTGCTACTGTTTGCAGAACGATTGCAGACCTGGCAACTTGAGAAAATGTCACTGTGCACTTTTTCCCACCAGTCGGCAGAAACTTTGTTGGTCCTATAAACATGCTCATAACAACCGCAAACATATAAGAATACATTATTAGACAACAAAATATTTCTGTTTAGGGGGGTTTAGGCACTGTTTGTAAAATGTATGTTATATAAATATATATTAGGAAAAATGAAATAGACTCTCAAAATCTGCAATCGATTATTACTCCTTTTTACATTACCCAATCAAGTTTGCATACAATCGCCTCTGTTCTTATACACAAATTGGTTTAATTGCTAAATAAATGTAAATTGAATTGTGTTAACAACACAGAATACGTTTGATTACCTATGAATACGTGACAGTAAGGAGTTTTACTGAGATTAGAACTGCTTTCTGGCTCACTATCGAAGGTCTGAAAAATCATCCCACTTGCATAAAAGTTATCCATGTCCCACTAACTAACTGTCGGTTGACCCTTCAGTACTGATGGTAACATTTTCTCATAAAAGCACTGTGAAATGAAAGCGACTGTACAGACCAACATGTGAAAAGACAGTCAAATGTTAGCTGAAGGATGCAAGGAAGCTTTTTACAAACCTTGGAATAATCTGTGTCACTTCTCCTAAGCAAATTCGAAGAGTTTCCTTTTGTAAATATTCTGAAATGTTCCCGGATTCAATAACATGCTGTCCAATCATCTGTAAAATACATGCACATGTGTTCAGTTTGTTTGCGGAGCCTATTGACTTTTATTGCTATAGATTATTAAACCCCTCCCCAAGCTCCATCTTTTTGATCACTAAGGAAAATGAGGCACACAGGAAAAGGTGCCCTCAACTGTGTGACGGAAGATAGAACAACCTCTGCACCTCGTGTGTCAGAGTGTGCCATGTCCTCTTATAAGTTATTTTACTTTTTTTTCAGGACACAAGGAGTCAGTCCCCGAGTAATAAAATAGCTGCCATATGTCTTTCTTGATGTGAGACAGCAGTCAGATTTTTCCTTTTCATCTCTCTGTCCTGTGGTACTACCAAGGCCTGATATATCTAAATATTTTAAACCTTAATTTTTCAAAAACTGCTGAATGGATTTACACCAAATCACAAAAAGCATGCTTTCTGGGTAAAGATCTAGCTTATTGCCATATTTGGTGTAATGGTGTTTAGCCATTTTGGCTGTAGCCGTGTCTAAAGTTCCAATGGGAAATTACATGGGGTAGATGCATTTTGGGACCCCGCTTTTTCTCAGCCCATTAAACAGACTGCCCTGAAACTTTCCAGGATGGAGCTGAGGTGGTTAAAGCATTTTTTGGGAAAGTTTCTTGGAGATTCGTGAAACAGCAGCAAAGTTATTAGCAAACCAAAAAAACAGTTTCCTATAAAACCTCAGAGATTCGTGAAACGGCGGCAAAGTTATTAGCAAACACAAAAATACATTTCCTATGGTGTGTGTGTGTGTGTATAATGACAGTCCCCAAAGCACTCTGCAAAGCATTACCATTGTCAGTGCTTCAAGGATAATGCAGAATGGAGGACAAAATTATGCAGCAAGGTTATCTAGTTTATGCAGAAAATGCAAATTATGCTGCACATTATCTGACAGTAATATTTTCATCCATTTGAACAAACAAACATTTGTGTGTAACCTACACATTATGCGAATATGTGGAAAATGTGTTCAATTCATATGTATACTGTAAAAGCTGTAGCCATAGAACTGTATTAAATCCACTGCCTCTGATCATTGCCCATTAACTTTAAAACAGTTTATTAAAAAAACTTAAACAAACCTTAAGCATTCTTGTTCCAATCAGTGTACATTGTTAGGTGCACTTTGAGGATATCAGCTTTCAGAGAGATCAGTCATGGAAGAGCACTTAAACATGTACGGAGAAAATTCCCACATTCACATTTTGGGCCAACACAGACCCTACATGAGAAACCAGCATTTGAGCCAAGTCAAATCTACAGAATCAGCATTGAGACACCCAGATTTTCCTATTATGCCTGCAAATTATATTTTTTAATCTTAGAACCTTTTGTGAATTGAGTGAACTGTGCATATTCTGTTCATCACCAGACAATTCCTCTTGCATGGTTAAGTCTTGAAACCACCTAGGCTACTAACTGTTGTACCAAGGGTACCCTAGAAAAGCTTAGGTTCATTTGCTTCTGTAAATAAATGTTTTCTGAATGGTAGAAGTGTGTTTACAGCAGACTAGTCTATTACCTTTCTCATTTTCCGGCCCAAGACATTTCTTACAATGCAACACACTCAAGCTTTCTATGATCTGAAATGTCCTCCTGTTCTTAGCAAGTCACCAGTAAGAAAGATTCTGGGTGTGGCTAATTATTGAATATAACTGTATTATAATATATTATTAAATATATAGGGGTAGCAGCGCAAGTTGTCTACAGAAACTACAAAGGCTTTGAAGTAGATTTTAGACTCTGAATGCTCTCAATCTATTTTTAAACTGCAACCAAACTACGGCTCCTCATTATCCAACAGAAACAGTTCAAAGAAGACTTTGACTGGTGCCTCATCCAGGAGATGCAGTGACAAAATAACGGCGGTTGAGTGCAGATCCCACTCCATGCCACACTATGCCTTTACCCTGAATGCTGTCACAGTTCATTCCTTGCTGAGCAACACCCCACCCCTGAAATCTCTGTTTAACACGAACCTTAATATCATAATTTAAGCCAAGGCCGCATGGAGATGCTGCTCTCATGTAAGCAATCTCCGGACATTATGTCTTGTTAAGATACAGCGGGTAAACCACATACCAGCTCATGCAGATAGATACATTAACCCAATGCATTTAGTAACCTTAGCAAACTGTCCAAACTCTCAAGTCTCAAGTAGATATAAGGAGTGTCTATTGCTATATAGCACACATATGATATATGAATACATAAAGAAATAATAAACTAAAACAATATCTAACCAATAGAGTTCCAAGTGTTTAGTCTTGCATAAAAGATCTGGAGCAGAAAGCCATTCACCTCCACTCATCACTATGGGGAGTGTTAATCACTCAATGAAAGCACCTTCTGGATATACAATTCAACAAATCAAAGTATCCCTAAATATATCTTAATGGTTCATATTGAGTTGCCGATCCTAAACCTCTTGGCTACAACTTGCCAACCATTTCTGTCCCTACCCAGTGAATGTGTTCTCTTCTGAAGATGTTTGTGGCAGTATGTCTGAAAAGCTGAAAGTACCCATACATTCTCTTGTTAACACCACAGTCAATATGTGTTCCACAATGTTCCCACCTCCAATGATCCCTCATTGCAAGACATCCTTTGTTTAAATGAACTGTTTCCTGGTCAGAGTGGTTGCTTGTTTCAGCCAAGGAACCCTTAAACATGATGCATAGAACTTCAAGGCTATTCTACTTTAGCATTTATTTACATTCCTTTATTTTTCTATTGTGTTCCAATTCAAATAATATTTAATACCCCTGAACATGTCAGGACACCATGTCATGTCCTAGCTGCATAAGAGAATGAAGACTTCCCAAAGCAGGCCAGAACGCCCTCCCTTTTGATAATTATTAACTAAATTGGTCTAATGTATAGATTTTCTAGTACTTAAAAACGGAAATTGGGTTGTTGTTGAGTGATTCTGAATGCTGTCAATCATGACTGCCAGGCCAAATGTTGTGCGGATTGACAGGCAAGGGATTAAAAAAATATAGGAACTTTAGTAAAAAGCCTTAAACATCAGATTTTCACAACCTTGAATGAAGTGTGTATTTTATCATCTGAGTGTGTATATATCATTAAAACCTGTCAGGTGTTCAGGCACAAGTGTACATTAACTGATTAAATAAATGCAGAAATATACACATTTCAGCTTAATTTTTTCACAAAACCTAAAATAAATATGGATAAATACAGGTAAAATTAGCAAAAAATAAATATGGATAAATACAGCCGGAAATGACAAAAATATAAATACCATAAACTCGGGAGCCCTAGTCATAAAGAGTCACGCTATTATTGGTTGTGATTGCTAAACTAAAGAAATGTGGGAGAATTTAATTTCCTGGACTTTACGAAGAGCATTTGTGAATACAAAATTGACTAAAAGATGAAATTATTTAAAGTTCTATGAAATTTAATACAGAGAGATGCAAAAATATCTGTTGTAGTAGGAGAAGACATACCACCTAAGGGTATGTATGCCAGGATACATCGTAATGATGGATAAAGAATTGCATCCATGTGTTTGGCTCGAACAATGACACAAAATTACAGAAAAGACGAGGTTTACAGTTTTCTCGTTAAGGGACATTTACATTTGAGGATCCTTTAAAATTTAAGGAGAAAATTATATGAAATGAAACCACATCCTAGACCAGCTCAATTTGAGGCATTAAATTCCTGGGATCACAAAGCTCATTAGAAAGAGAAAGAAAAATATCAGGGAAGATGTAGGAAAGCTATAGATTTGTACTCAGAAACTAGATGAGATGCACAACAAAAAGCATGGAGAGCTAATGTTATTACGGGAATGAGAATATATCCATTAATAACAGTAGAAGCATAAACTGTGCGGAAATGAAAAGAAAAGAGGAAACATATAGAGACAGAAGAGAGTGATGCTGAAATAAAAGGAGAAAGTAGTGACATAGAAGATGTTTTCTTGAATGACTTATTGATGAATCGTCCACCAACATACAATGAAGCTCAGAGTGAGGGTATGACAAATTTAAATCCACCTGAAATTCCAAATGCACGAATAGAACATGAAAAATCTAAAGAGATAACACTTATTGCTCCTATGAGGGGGAGATAGAATTATGGGCTCCTTTGAATCCATTTTTTTTAATGCTCCAGATGCTTTGACTGTCCTGTTACTATTGGTCCTACTGGAATGAAAGCTGTATATGTCAACCCAGTAGATTTGACAAGATTATGGCTTCAGACGCCTATGGTTCCAACTAGAAGCCAAAACTACAGGTACTAAGAGTACAGGTTCCCCTTTAAATCAGAGACATTTTGACCCGCTAGCAGAATGATTCAGAGGTTACCATCGTTTTACATACCCAGAACAGGCGAGTCTACTGAAATAAGTTACATTACTTCTGAAATGACTGTACCCATGGGAATTCCAATTCCTGCTACATCATTATTAAATTTGCAAACTGAAACAAGTAAAACTATGACAAATGGAGATTTGCATTCAAACACACCAGGAGAACAATCAGAATTTACTCCTCAAGAAATTATGATAGGCTCAAAGGGTTCAGTACCCCAAATACCAATAAAAGCCCTGGAAGTGTTCAAGTCTCGGAAAGGGAGAGGACATTAAAAGTGGCCACACTGAAGGTAAAGTTAGAAGAAATTATGTTGGGAACTCTTAGTCCCTCTCAGTTAGATACCTACCAGGAGGAGGAACTATTGTTCCTCTGCAAAGATATTACTCGATGAGCTAGACAGACACAGGAGAAACAGATTGAATTGGCTCAGAAATATGAAATTGATGTTCGGAAATTAAAGTTTTTGCCAAGACCATATAGATTAGACTTTAGCGACAAAGATTTTGCTAATATGAGACCAGCTGGAATGAAACTACAGATTAAAGAAATAATGACCCTGATTAGCAATTGGAGTGAGAGAGAGAAATGGGAAGGTAATGGTAAAAAAAGAAGGAAACGAAGAAAGTTATGGTACTACTGCCTCCAGTTCTGGTTGATGGAGGAGAAGAGGAAATACAAATGTCTCCTATGAGAGAAGTACCCGGTGGAGGATATTGACTTGTGCCTTGGACTAGAGCTGTTATTTTTGTCATTTGCAAACAAATTCCCAAAACGGAGATAAAATCCAGTGGAATTGAATAGGCAAATTGAAAGGTTTGTGAAAATGTCTAAATGTTTATGGATTGATTTGAATACTTTATTTGACATTGTGGTTCCAGGTGACATATGGACCGAGTGAAACATTCCGCGGATTGGCCTGATACAGAGCCAAATAGGGAACCTAAAACAGATGCACCATCTCCAGTGGTATGAAAGAAATGCCAATAGGTGATAAATCCCCTGAAAACCAACATTTCTCCCAAGGACCTTGATTGGTTGAAGACTGACAGAATAACCCAAGAACTTAAGGAAACAGCTCATGCCTATTACAAGAGATTGATTCAGATTTTCAGACAATACAGTGAAATAGAAAATGCAGCTGATAAAGATGTGGGGCACTTCATTTACAGATTTGTGAATGGTTTGAGAACTGAGATTGCTTCCATGTTTCATCAGCATTTATTATTGATGAGATCCTGCGATATGCTAAATATTTCAGTGATGAAATAGAGGTGAAACACAAGAGATCGAAAGAAAAGCTTATGATTGCACAAATGAAAGCTGTGCAGAAAGGACAGAATCAGTCAGGTTTTGAAAACACGGTTCCACTACAGGGAGCATATAATCAGGTTCCAATGATGCTAAGGAGTTTATGCTTTTCAACAGCACAAGCCCCCTTTCTCCACCACTATTGAAATGTGGCTCCTGGCGCACTACTGGTTGGGGATGAAGTCTACTTTACTCCTGACGGACCTTGGGGGCCAAGAAGCCCTCCTGGTACCTCCTACACGGTGGGATTCCTGACAGCTGGTTAGAGGCCCTTCCTCCTTTCTCCAACACTCTGCAAACGCAAACTTCTTGAAAAACCATAGAAATTCACTGAAAAACAAATGATTACAGGGATGTTATAGTTAGGAATTAACATTTAAAAATCCTTAGAAATCCACAGAAAAAAACAAAGGTTGCAGGGACGTTATAGTTAGGAAATGTAATTTTTTTTAAAAGTTGAAATTCACAGAAAAAAACAAAGGTTACAGGGACGTTATAGTTAGGCTCAGGTTTCATCGCACAGCACCAGTGAAATTCAGCCATTATAGTTAGTGAGCTAACTATAACTCACGCTCCCGCAATGCACTGCTTATGACCTCACGTATTACATCACTTATGACAAGGTCAGTGACATCACTCATGACATCTCAAATGACATCACTCATGGCATCATTACATCATCCACATAATCTCTGATGCACCCACTCACATCCCATATAATCTTTCATACACCCACTCCAAATTCCACATTACCATTCTGAAACCCATTCACTCACCCATACCAGTACTTACACGGCCACTCACTGATTCATAGATCATCCCACACATCTACTCATCCACCCATATAGCCACTCATACACCCACTCATCACTAATACAGCCACTGACATATCTACTCATACACCCATACAGCCACTCACACATTGAGTCAGTTGCCCATAAAGCTACTCACACACCCACTCACTCACCAATACAGTCAATCACACAACCACTTACACATACAGTTACACACACACCTATTCAGACATTGACACAAGCACACCATCCCCCTTACAGCCACTCTCACATTCACTCACTCACTGTAGGAAAGTAGAATCTGCTTCTATGGTTACCTCCACATTTTGCTTGATGTAATGCTGTTTATGACTAGGCTGACTGGGATACTGTTAATCAGGACCCCAGCCTCTCTGCTTTCTCCACTAAAGTGCTATGGTAAGTACTTAGGTACATCCCTGATTAGATACTGGGGTACCCTTACCAGTCTCTAGTATATGGTACTAAGGTACCTGGGGCATAGGTACCCCAGAGATCTCCCATAGGCTGAAGCATGTATTATGCCACCTATGGGAGACCAATCAAACTATCTCTACAGGCCTGCCATTGCAGCCTGTGTAAGCTGGTGCTAGCACCACTTATGAAAGATATAGGTTTCCATATATCTAAGGTCACTTCACTTAAAACCTATAAGTCACCCCTACAGGAGGCCTTTTCAATCCTGAAGGCAGGGTGCTTGGTTCTAAGTGCGAGGGTGCCCTTGCATGATCAGGACACCCCTGCAGCCTTCAGAGTCCATTCTCCCAGCTTGTAAGTGAGAGAGCCATATAACATATAGAGGGGCACCCGTCATTACGTGATAACCATCTCGAAACTGTAACGACCCATGTGGTGTTTGGTATAAAACATGTTGGAATCATACACCCACACCATAAACGATGTGGGAGGTATGATTCCAAGCACTGTAAAGGCCCTCCGTTAGGCCCTCAATGATCCTGGTACCAGTCTTCTAGACCCGGACAGCACAACATGGTTGCTGCCAGCCAGAAACACGATTCTGCCCTCCTGCTGCTGAGCCAAGTTTGAGCAGGGGAAGGCAGAACAATAGGCATCCTGTCACAGGGAGGTGTGACCACCTGCCAGACAGGGTTTAGTGTATTGAGGCAGGGTGTGAGCACTAGCCAGCACCACAAAGTCTGCGTGCATGTCACATTTGGTGCCCTCCATGCATAGTCCAGCTCAAACCAGTTAACGCTCTGGCATGAAACTGGACAAAGGACAGGGGAGTAGCCTCCCCCTTGTCCAGCCCCTCAGAGAGGGACCACTATATCGTCTCAACCCTTTCCTTAGGGTATTTAAGGCCTTACCTGTGGGTGGGTCTCTAGAGACGTCATGGGACACGATATAATTCAGACAGCACTTCAACTTCGACCGTCTGGGCATTCTGGACTTCGCTGGACTTCGCTCTGGGCATCAAGGCTGCAACCGGGAAGTGTCCTGCTGCTCCTGATCTCTTTGCCTTGCTTGTCTGCTGCAATGTCCGTGCCTGTGCTCCAAACAGGAACCTGTACAGGGCTTGTTGACATCCAGGACACCTGAAAGAATCTGCCTTGAAGTGATGGAGTCACTTCCCTGCATATGCAGGCCCCGCAACTAAGCTGACCAGTCTGTTCATCCTGAGCTCCTACGGACTTTGGAAGGCTCAGCACCCAGGTAGTGGTTCTTCACATCCCTCAAAGCCTGCCCTGTCCTCTCACCAAGTTTGAGGCCAGTATACCTCATCGAAGCCACAGGAACCAAACCCCTGTGCAAAGCGTCGACTTGCAGTTGCAAAGGTTTGTTGGCTTCCTTCCACCAAGGACTTCAGACTCCAAGTAGCCTCAACCTCAAGCATCTCCAGAGACCAAGATCTTCTTCCTCACCATATCTCTTGCAACGTGGGCCTGTTTCATGGTGAGCTGTTCGAGGTCCTCTTGCGACTCCAGTGCCTTTGGCCTGTGGATCCTATTGAGGGTCACCTTTGAATGATTGCTCAGGGCCTGCCTGACTCCTGAACCTTGCTGGTCCCGACATTGCATCTTCTTCTACTTCCAAATTGGTTGCAGTTGCCAAGGCTTGTTTGTGCTCCCGCCCCACACCGACCCCTCAACTCTCGACATCTGACGTGGGACAGCGTGTGTTCGGCTCCTCGTCTTCCACAGCATCGCCTGGACCACACAGCTGCAGGTTCAAGGTCACTGTCAACTCTCTTGCAACGCTGGACATCGGTGGGCATTCGTCTTCCGTGCCTCTTGGTCACTCCTGAGTGGCAAAGACTCCGTACCCTCTGCTTGCAGATTTTTCACATCTTGAATCCACCTTTGGGTTCCACCTGACACTTTCACCATCTCCAGCAGCGGCATCTTTCTGTAGTCTCCCATTGAGTTAGACGAAAGATTCCAATGTCACTTCAAACCTATGCACCCGGCTTCCCTAGTGAAGGGATCCTGGTTCCTAAGGTATCCACGGGTGGGGTGGTTCTCTAACCTCTTTACTTCCATGGGTTTCTTCAGGGTGCACTGGGAAGGGTCCTCTTTCTTTAAATTTGCAACCGCGACCTACACGCTGATTTGTACAGAGAACGCGGTTGTGTTCCCACACTGCACACAACCTCTGTGGGGCTCCTAGATACTCATCTTGGTACCTTGGGTCCCCGACACTTCTTTGTCCTTTGAGAAATTGCCTTGACTCGAGTCGTGGTTCGCATAACACTATTTCAGTATATGATTTGGTCTCCCCTGGGGAACACTGTGTATTTTGTGCTACTTACCTGTTTCTATTGCAAAGTAGTGTGCGTTTTGTGTATTTCTCCTGTTAGGAGATATCTGTATGTGTTAGTGAGTGTCTTATAATAAATGCATATTTTCATACATACACTGTGTGGTTCTTTTTCACTTAATCTTTACATTTAAGATTATGTTATGTTAAAACAAGCTGCTTTACACTCCTTCTGGACTAAACCTGAAGGCTGATCTCCACAGCTACCACTTAGAGAGCTTTCTAAGGTTGTCTATGACCACTAAAATCACCATAAGGGTTGTCTGGATCAGTGCAAGGTGTCCACTTACATAAGTGTACATCCTATACTGAGCCAGCCTCTCACACTCACTCATACAGTCACTCACAAACTCCATCACTCACCAATACTGCCTTTCACATATCCAGTTACTCACCCATATTCCACTGACACATGCACTCACTCACCGACACAGCCATACACACACTCACTCACCCGCAAAGCCCCTCAAACATGCACTCACTAACCCATACAGCCACTGACTAGACCAAGCCACACACCCCCTCATCCACCCACACAAACACTCAGACTCCCATAGAGGCCCAAAATAATAGGGGGAGCAAAAGCCATTGGCCAAGGGCCGCTCCCCCCCTCCCTGGTGCCTAGTGGGCGGAACCCTGCTTGGGGATCACTCTCCTGAGGTGATCCACTAGGGAGGGGTACCACTGGAAAGATCTCCCCTTTCCAATGATACCTCTCCCATCTTTCTCAGTGCTCAAGGGGCTGAGATAGACCCCTGAGCACCGAGGCAGTGAAACTGAAACTGAATTCAGTTTCTCTGAAATGATGTCAGTGCGACATGCACAGCGACCGCCATTTCGGAGAAATGATTAGAACACCCTCTGGAGCCTGGAAAACTCTTCCCCAGCTCCCTAGGGTGTTTTGACAAAACGGTTACCTCACTGCACCAGAGGGATTCCCTGTGCCATGTGCGCGGACGGCCGGGAGCCATCCGGCACACATGAGATGCACTGAATGGGTTTATACCTTCTATAGGGGTTGCATTACACTCACACAAAATTAGAAAACTTTCTACTATAGTTGATAAATTAGCCACCATTACAGATGGAGGAGATCTGTTGTAGATATTGAAATTATACCTATAAGGTTGAAGGTGATGCAGAATTGACTTGCTCTCGACATCCTTCTCGCGAAGGAGGGCGGAGTCTGACGGTTTTTAAAGGTTCAGCAATGTTGCACCTACCTACCGGAGAAAAGCAGAGATGTAGAAAACTACATTAAAACGTTACTGACAAACAAAGATCTGAAAGGGTTAGAATCTGATGTTTCCTGGGAAATTATAGGAAAAGGATTTTTAACTGTTAACGACTGGTTGGGTAACTTAGGTAATGGACTAGTGATTTTCATCTTGAGACCATTCGTGGCAATCTTTTTGTGCATAATGCTGATGTTTTTGTCTATCAAAATCTGTAGGTATAAAAAGAATCAAAAGGGAGTTAAAAGATCAAGATCTGAAGTTGAATTAAAAGATAAAGAATGCAAATACATTGATGAGATTAAAGTTCTGGAGGAATCTAGAAGAAAGATGCTTAAGATGACAAAACTGTAATCCGTGATGACCAGATTTGGGGATAAAGTGTGATGGCTTGATTCACCATCAAAGGGGGGGGGGGTTGATACAGTGTAACAACTGGTTAATCTTTACATGACATAAAAAAAGCGATTTTGACAATGAAACACTAATGTGCACTTTGCACACGTCTAGGAAAATAACATTGAAATTGAGAAAAGTTGAAGTACCATCACCGTGAAAATATGCTTGTATTTGTAGAAATATAATTTTTTTAAATAATGAGTTTGACATGCTTATTTATTGATTACCTTATTGCCATATTATATTAACAAAATTATAATGAGATTATGGATGAACAATATTTATCATAATGAAAATTAACACAAATTATTATAATAAAGCAAATTAATAATAATAATATTAATAATAATAATAATAATAATAATAATAATAATAATAATAATAATAATAATATGTAAATAAGTCTCACACACAATTGTACAAATATTAATGTTGAAACCTAGCATCTTTAGCTTCTTCATTGTAATGCACCATATCAAATGAAAAGTTGGTGCAAAATCTTTATGCATCATGATACATGAATGAAACTTTCAGCATAAACGCGTTTTACTATTAGAGTCTTAGATTCCTAAAATGAGAATTTTATATTGACTTTTGAGAATAATTTGCATATATGCACTTTCAAAAATGTAGTGGTAGGCCATATTTAGAGTTGAACATATAAATGCAATAAGCATTGACAAAGGAAATGATTTTTTTACAATATGATATGTTGATAAAAAGTAACTCCGACGTTCAGCGTGCAATGCTACTTAGTCTTCCGATTGATGACTCTTCATGCTTACTGACTTTGAACTTTATGCAGAGATCATTCTGGATCCTTCTGCAGAGCCCATTTTCTTTCCTTTTCTACTGATGTTATTTTGGTGATGCACTTGCCTCCTGGAGGATTTGGAGCTTTCTTATGAGAGACCAGACCAGAATTTTCCTGATCATAACTCCATTCCCCGTGCTCATGCCCATGGACTTTCCTTTGGTGGACTTTAAGCAGATCCTTTTGTCTATGCTCAGAGAACTTTTATGAACTGTCCTTCTGCCCTTGTTGGTGGTAGGAAACGTCAGCTTAGTTATCCTTTCATGGACTTTTTATTAACTACTTTAACTAAATGTGCGGTGTTATACTACTTGTTGTGAGACTCATGACAGAACTGCTTAAAATGTTGCTCATTTGCATTGATTTGGGATTTTTAATACAATAACCAAATAAACTACATTTGTCTTAGGTTGTTTTTAGAACATCAGGTTCTACTGCTTTTGTTCTGCATGGCTATAGCAGAGCTACTCGTTTGTATGATCCTTGTTAGACTGAACATTTTCAGAAGGTTTGGTCTCCCTGTTGCCATCCCTTACATTTATAGTATGGTTCTGAGGGTCGTCTATTTAAATGTGAACAATAATCTGTGAGTTGACTACCAATTATTGGTCTTCATTGGGTGGCCAGTGGCTCGACATCCTAGTTCTCATCACTTACTATGACAAGCAAGGTCCATCACAGGACCAATGCCTATGTTTGGCAGAGTTGAGAATCTGATTGGAGTGACTAAGTTAGAAAGAGTAGATTTGGGCCCAGAACTATTTCCACTGCAACACTATTTATTGATCTGGTTGAAGTTTGCTTAAGTGGACGTAAACCTAATCAGCATTTTAAACTACTTGCTTGTCTATGCTGTGCAAATATGCAGGCTAGCTACTGCCCCATTGTTTGGCATGACTACATGCAGACTTCACTGACAAGAGTTATCTATAATGTTGAGGTGAAGCTGGTTGTAAGCCTCCTCAAGTGACTCTGAGGTGAGAGAGAGCCCCTAGGGTCTTTATCTCAATACCTTTTTTGTTGTTTTTCCAATTTTATATAGCGCGAACTCGACCTGAAGGTTTTGGAGCACTTTACATAAGCACCAGTTACACATAGACACGTACATTTTTTGGTAAGCACAGGAAGATTAAGTGATTTGACCAGAATCACAGGATGCTGAGCCGATACCGTGACTTGAACCTAGTTCCCCAGATCCAAAGTCAGCAGCTCTAGCTGTTGGGCCACATCCTCTCCCCTTTCTAAAAGAAGTATTTTTCTTGTACGTCTGATGCTGGGTGAAAGATAGATACTGTTGGACTTGGCCCTTCTGGCAGGTTCACCCCTGAACTTTTTTTGCTTTTTATTGGTGACTTGGTGTGGTGATTTGTTTGGTTTCTGCGCACTTTCCCTGTGTCCCAGGGTAAAGTGCGTGCACACTCTGAGTGCATGTGGTGAGATAGGCCTGCCCTCCCATAGGAATGCATGGGGAATGTATGTGTCCCTAGTAGTTCCTGATGCGTGGGGTGTGCAGGCCCGAGTTTGGTATGTGCGGACTCGTGTGAGTGAATGCTGCGCGATGATGTGTGCGGCGTGCATGTACCTAGTGTGGAAGTGCCACTTCTAGAAGTGGGCACTTCGGTGTGCAGTGTGAAATGTGTGCCTTGTCGCGTGATTGGCTGGTCATGTCATGTGACGGGCTAGGGATTCCCCAGAGTCAGGATGAGTCACCCAGTGGTGAATGGGGAGATCAGCAGCTAGATGGGTGGGAGGAGTGCACCTGGGTCCTGAATAGGACAGGGTTTTCCACACACAATGCTGGCCCCGCCCCCTGTGGTGCGACTGACGACCCTAGCCCTGCCAGTGAATAGAGTGAGGGGCTGAGCACATCAAGGGTGCTCCCCAACCAGCTGCGACTGGTTTTCCCCCTCACCCTGAACCCAGAACAAAGGGGTTTGCTGTATAAAAATGGGGCTGTGTCCCCACAGAAACTGTTCTCTGCCAGGATCTTACCGGAGAGGGGGCTGCTGCTGCTGCCGCTGGACCAGAGGACCGCCACTTGGACTACCTCCCTGCCTGGAGGCCCAGTGAGCTGGCTCTGGGTCCAGCCTTGCCCCCACCCCTGCCTTGCTGTGTGCAGGGGAGAACTTTGCTGGACTTTGTGGTGCTTTTTAGGCCTAAGCGCTTGGAAGCGCTTTTATTTCCCTTTAGCGCTTGGAAGCGCTTTTATTTGTTCTAGCGCCAGGAGCGCTTTATTGCTGCAAGCCGGTGCCCACCCGGCATTTCCCCCGTGCGGTGCCAATCCTGAAATCCCCTGGCAGGTGCCCACCCTGCCAGGGACCTTGCCGTGCTCGTTGGCGGGTGCCCACCCCGCTTATTTGTTTATTTTACGGCGGGTGCCCACCCCGCCGTACATCCACTGTAACGAGGGAGCCTACCCCTCTTATTACCGAAGAAGGATCACCGCAGCGGCCCGGTCCGTCCCCGGAAGTCAGGCGACCTCCGTCGGGACGTGGGCGGGACTTCAAAGCAGGAAGCAACGGGAGCCTACCCCGCGCTCCTGCACGGGGCGGAAGACGGGAACCAGGAAGTCCGCGAGTAAGCGGGGCTCCCGTGTGCCAGGAGAGCCCCACAGCCACAGAGGAGGTGGGAGCGCTGCGTGTTCCCTTGCAGCTGTCCCCATCGCCTGACCGGAGCAGCCCGTCGGAGCAGCCCATCGAAGTCCTGGTGAGTGGGGGTGGCCTGATTGTGGGAAGGACGCGAGGTCGCTCCCAAGCCGGGCGCATTGTTGTTCAGAGCCCGGTTGAGGCTCCAACTACTAGGGGGCATTTTTCTTCTACCAGTAGAGCAGCCCCGGAAGGCAGCGGGCCGCTCCAACGTTGCCCCACATTCCCTTCAGAGCCCACGAGGCTCCAACAACGTGGGGCACATCATTTTTAAGCGCTGGTGCGCTCCAACAACGTGGGGCACATCCCTTTAGAGCGCTGGTGCGCTCCAACAACGTGGGGCACATCCTTTTAGAGCGCTGGTGCGCTCCAACACTTGGGGGCATTCTTTTTCTTTGCAGAGCCCAGGGAGGCTCCAAGGGGGCACAAGTATTTAGAGCGCTAGGCGCTCCAACGTTGAGGCACATCGTTCTAGAGCCCACGAGGCTCCCGCGCTGTTTCTGGGGCATTGCTGTCTCAGAGCCCAGAGAGGCTCCACGTGAGTGCTGTATATTGTTTGAAAAGGCACAGTGGTGCCCCAGCATCTCCCCAGCTGCCCAGCACTTAGTGGGCAGCTGCAACGTTTAGGTTGTACATTGTGCGCCTGGCTTGCGCAGCCTGCGCAGTCCAGCCCTGACTTTGTGGACAAAGGGCGTTTGAGCCCCTGAAAGGCCAGGTCGGCCGGGGGACAGTTTTGCTGTGTCGTGCCCTCACCTAGGGTACCTGTTGATGTTTACATATGTACTTTTGCGCCTGCGCAATGCCCTTATGCTATGTTGATTGCTAGCTGTACCTATGCGTAGGGGAAGGTCTTTCCTAGTGTAGGTTGTGCTTTTATGCGTCATGTGCCTTGTGTTTGCACCTGAAATGTTTTTATGCATCATGTGTTTATGTGCTTAGACCCCTACAGGTATTGTGATACTTAGGTGGTTGTTTTCTCCTAGTACAGGTGGTGCTAGTGAGGTCCTGATTCCCTGCGCAATATTGTCCTAAGGTGGTTAGGGTTGCGTAGGTGGTACTTACCTGATACCAGTAGCTACTGGTTGGGTGCTACATGTTCTATTTTAGTGCTACAGTGATTGTGTGCTATGTTCTAAAGTATTGTTCCTAAGTTCTAAAAGTGCTAATTCCGGACAGTGGTCCATGTGGCCCTGTCCCCTGTACATATAATCCCTTGTAAATTCTGCCCGTGCCTGTTGGCACATTGTAGAGTGTGTGTTGTTATCTAATGTGTTGTGTATAATACAAAGGTTATTTTTATAGAATACCTTGTGTGGAGTTTCCTTTGTGGTGGGCCTTGGGTGTTGTTGCTGGGTGCGCGCGCAAACGCTTTACACATCGCCTCAGAGATAAGCCTGACTGCTCGTGCCAAGCTACCATGGGGGTGAGCAGGGGTTATCTTTGGCGTGTAACTTCCTTGCCCTGACTAGAGTGGTGGTTTCTGCCTGACTTTGGCGCAAGCCTTAGCCAACCAGAAATCCCATTTCTAACATTGGTGATCAGCGGTGGGATTTGGACTTGCGTTTGCGCTGTACCGTAGCAGCAACTGGCCGCACTACAAAACTCTGCATTTAGATAAATCACATGGTATAGGGATTATTGTTCTAAGTTTGTTTTTAATTGTCATTTCTTTGGAAATGTGGTTTTGTGCACTGTGAGTTAGGTGTCCCTAGCTCGGGAGGGTAGATCATCCCCCTTAGTGCATTGTGTTTCTGGATTCACCAGAGGGTGGGATCCAGTGGTGGCAGCGTAATAGTGTCCTGTACATTTGTCCCCCGCCCTGCGCCCAGAGTTGGTACCTGTGTCACGTGGTGGTCAGGTTGAGGAATCAGGGGTGGTAGAAACTGCCTTACCAGTCCGAGGGGAGGGTTGTGTGTGTGGATGAATGGTGTGTGGCACTAGGCAAGTGAGTGTGAGTTCTCTGGGTTAGAGAGCTTGCTGAATCTTTTTGTGAATTGTGTGCTCCTGTGTTAAACGCAGACCCCTAGGTTCCCTGTGTGATCTTTTCTCTAGAACGTCTGCCAGAATGGAGCCTGCTTTTGATCTCAGAGATCTAATTTATTACAGTATGCAGGAGTTGGAAAGGTTCTGTAGAGAGAGAGGCATAGGGGTGAGAGAGTCAGACACTATGTGTGAACTTAGGGGCCACATGATCCAGTGGGTTAAGAGGCAAAGGGATCTTGAGCGCAGTACGGAAAGGGCCCAGGCCTCACACCTGGAGGGTGGTGGGTCTGTGGGGAGCCCTGAAGAGTCAGAAGAGGAGGTAGAGGATGACAATACCTGGACGCCAGTAGAGAGTGAGGACCCCATAGGTAGGGCGTCCCTTGCTGGGTCCAGCGTAGGAGGCAGCGCCTCATCCCTTTCCCTGTCCCCAGAGGAGTGGGAAGATAGGAGGAAAGAAAGGGAGCACCAGCTGGCGTTAGAGAAGCTCAGGTTAGAGCATGCTCAGGCTATGGCGCAGCTGGAGGCCAGGAAGCAACAGAGAGAGACTGAGTGGGTCTTGGCGCGGGAGAGGGTAGAGGAGGCTGAGAGGGCCTCCACCAGAGGCAAAGTAGCTCTGGAGGGTAGACTATCCCCTGCGCGCAGTTTTAATTTTCTGGACTCCCCAGGGAGGGTTGAGTCCAGTGGTAGTAGCGATGTAGATTCCAGTGTAGGAAATCCCAGTCCCACCAGTCTGGTACCTGTTCCCCAGGAGGAGGAGTTAAGGTTGAAGTTCAGGGGCAGTAGGAAACTGTCTCACCAGTCTTGGGAGGAGTTTGTGGATGAATGTGAGGATGCCCTGTTTGATTGGATAAGAGTTCCCGCAGAAGCTGATTATGATAAACTGTGTGATCTGATTCTCAGAGAACACCTGCTCAATTGTTGTGCGCTGGGGTTGCGCCAACACCTGTTAGGGTGTGGAGTGTCTGCGCCATTTGAGCTTGGAGATGAAGCAGAGCGCTGGGAAAGGGCTAGAGGTTCTCTAGAGTCATTAGGGAGTGACTCCAAAAGTAGTGGGTCAGGTATCTTCCAGCCCAGCGTGGTGGAAGAGGCTCAGTGTAGCCCAGCTAGGTCCCAGGATAGCGAGGAGGGTGTAGGGGCTCACTGCCTGGCTCAGTGGAGCAGGAGTGAGAGGGTGACCGAGGGTCCCCGGACGTACGAAACCCTGCCTCAGGACTTGGATGGTTCCATGAGGGAACACCAAGTTGAGGACCTAGGCTGTCCTGTTAGCCCATTTGAGGAAGATCTCCTGGTGAGTAGAGGACCTGGAGCGCCTGTAACCAGGGCTCCTGTGGTTCTAGAGTCTGGCAGTACCGCTCCGGTAGGGAGGGTACAGGAGTCCAGTGTGAGGAGTGATTGGGGGATGAGTTCCCCAGTGGAAGAGCCTGTGGGTCAGGGACTACCCAGTTGGGCTAGGATCCCGTGTAGTGGCCAGGGTGGCACCACTTCTGTTCTGGGGGATCTCCGCGCACTGTCAGGTGGACAGGGGACGGGAGATCAGCGCCAGACAGACAGTCGCTCGACATATGTGTCCTTTGATAGCCTCAGGGGGATGGAGTGGAAATCCCCAGAAGTCCTGGAGTGCCAGGCAATTATTCCACCAAAGGTTCTAGGCCGGAGGTTGGGAGGCCAGGTTCAGGATCAGCCTGACCTGAAGGGTGGGACGTCTGTAACCAGCGTCCCGACCAGTTCTTCTTCCAGAGGTACCGCCCCAGTTGGTAGGGAGCAGGGCTCTGGAAGGGGGTGCAGAGGGTGGGAGAGCCCACCTCTGCCCCCGGTACAACCTGAGGGGTTAAACCCTGGGTTGGAATGGCGTTCTAGGTGTACCCCTCGCCAGAGGAGGAGGAACCCTAGGAGAAGAGGTAGGGGGAGGAGAGCCTTCCCTGAGACTCCTGGTCCGCCTGAGGGTGTAGACCCTAGGCTGGAGAACCAGTGGCAGTCTAGTCCTGTCTTGCAGAGAGGAAGAGTGGAGAATGGCCGCTATGTGTCAGGGGTTACTACCCCCCACTCTGTGATTAGGCAAAGACCGGTGGCACCTGGGTGGCCTGGTCTTGGCCGCGGACAGCTTGGGAGTACCAGTGGGGTAGCCCAGTTGGTCCAGACAGTGGTGTTAGAAAGAATTCCATGGGTTCACCGTGGCGTAGAACCGGAGGGTGTCCCTGCAGTTGCGGGCCCGCGTCTGTGTTCTATCGCCCCAAGCAGGGAAGTCCATCACGGTGGTGATTGGTCTGCCCTGCATTTTGGCTGGAAGGGGGTTGTGTTGGACTTGGCCCTTCTGGCAGGTTCACCCCTGAACTTTTTTTGCTTTTTATTGGTGACTTGGTGTGGTGATTTGTTTGGTTTCTGCGCACTTTCCCTGTGTCCCAGGGTAAAGTGCGTGCACACTCTGAGTGCATGTGGTGAGATAGGCCTGCCCTCCCATAGGAATGCATGGGGAATGTATGTGTCCCTAGTAGTTCCTGATGCGTGGGGTGTGCAGGCCCGAGTTTGGTATGTGCGGACTCGTGTGAGTGAATGCTGCGCGATGATGTGTGCGGCGTGCATGTACCTAGTGTGGAAGTGCCACTTCTAGAAGTGGGCACTTCGGTGTGCAGTGTGAAATGTGTGCCTTGTCGCGTGATTGGCTGGTCATGTCATGTGACGGGCTAGGGATTCCCCAGAGTCAGGATGAGTCACCCAGTGGTGAATGGGGAGATCAGCAGCTAGATGGGTGGGAGGAGTGCACCTGGGTCCTGAATAGGACAGGGTTTTCCACACACAATGCTGGCCCCGCCCCCTGTGGTGCGACTGACGACCCTAGCCCTGCCAGTGAATAGAGTGAGGGGCTGAGCACATCAAGGGTGCTCCCCAACCAGCTGCGACTGGTTTTCCCCCTCACCCTGAACCCAGAACAAAGGGGTTTGCTGTATAAAAATGGGGCTGTGTCCCCACAGAAACTGTTCTCTGCCAGGATCTTACCGGAGGGGGGGCTGCTGCTGCTGCCGCTGGACCAGAGGACCGCCACTTGGACTACCTCCCTGCCTGGAGGCCCAGTGAGCTGGCTCTGGGTCCAGCCTTGCCCCCACCCCTGCCTTGCTGTGTGCAGGGGAGAACTTTGCTGGACTTTGTGGTGCTTTTTAGGCCTAAGCGCTTGGAAGCGCTTTTATTTCCCTTTAGCGCTTGGAAGCGCTTTTATTTGTTCTAGCGCCAGGAGCGCTTTATTGCTGCAAGCCGGTGCCCACCCGGCATTTCCCCCGTGCGGTGCCAATCCTGAAATCCCCTGGCAGGTGCCCACCCTGCCAGGGACCTTGCCGTGCTCGTTGGCGGGTGCCCACCCCGCTTATTTGTTTATTTTACGGCGGGTGCCCACCCCGCCGTACATCCACTGTAACGAGGGAGCCTACCCCTCTTATTACCGAAGAAGGATCACCGCAGCGGCCCGGTCCGTCCCCGGAAGTCAGACGACCTCCGTCGGGACGTGGGCGGGACTTCAAAGCAGGAAGCAACGGGAGCCTACCCCGCGCTCCTGCACGGGGCGGAAGACGGGAACCAGGAAGTCCGCGAGTAAGCGGGGCTCCCGTGTGCCAGGAGAGCCCCACAGCCACAGAGGAGGTGGGAGCGCTGCGTGTTCCCTTGCAGCTGTCCCCATCGCCTGACCGGAGCAGCCCGTCGGAGCAGCCCATCGAAGTCCTGGTGAGTGGGGGTGGCCTGATTGTGGGAAGGGCGCGAGGTCGCTCCCAAGCCGGGCGCATTGTTGTTCAGAGCCCGGTTGAGGCTCCAACTACTAGGGGGCATTTTTCTTCTACCAGTAGAGCGGCCCCGGAAGGCAGCGGGCCGCTCCAACGTTGCCCCACATTCCCTTCAGAGCTCACGAGGCTCCAACAACGTGGGGCACATCATTTTTAAGCGCTGGTGCGCTCCAACAACGTGGGGCACATCCCTTTAGAGCGCTGGTGCGCTCCAACAACGTGGGGCACATCCTTTTAGAGCGCTGGTGCGCTCCAACACTTGGGGGCATTCTTTTTCTTTGCAGAGCCCAGGGAGGCTCCAAGGGGGCACAAGTATTTAGAGCGCTAGGCGCTCCAACGTTGAGGCACATCGTTCTAGAGCCCACGAGGCTCCCGCGCTGTTTATGGGGCATTGCTGTCTCAGAGCCCAGAGAGGCTCCACGTGAGTGCTGTATATTGTTTGAAAAGGCACAGTGGTGCCCCAGCATCTCCCCAGCTGCCCAGCACTTAGTGGGCAGCTGCAACGTTTAGGTTGTACATTGTGCGCCTGGCTTGCGCAGCCTGCGCAGTCCAGCCCTGACTTTGTGGACAAAGGGCGTTTGAGCCCCTGAAAGGCCAGGTCGGCCGGGGGACAGTTTTGCTGTGTCGTGCCCTCACCTAGGGTACCTGTTAATGTTTACATATGTACTTTTGCGCCTGCGCAATGCCCTTATGCTATGTTGATTGCTAGCTGTACCTATGCGTAGGGGAAGGTCTTTCCTAGTGTAGGTTGTGCTTTTATGCGTCATGTGCCTTGTGTTTGCACCTGAAATGTTTTTATGCATCATGTGTTTATGTGCTTAGACCCCTACAGGTATTGTGATACTTAGGTGGTTGTTTTCTCCTAGTACAGGTGGTGCTAGTGAGGTCCTGATTCCCTGCGCAATATTGTCCTAAGGTGGTTAGGGTTGCGTAGGTGGTACTTACCTGATACCAGTAGCTACTGGTTGGGTGCTACATGTTCTATTTTAGTGCTACAGTGATTGTGTGCTATGTTCTAAAGTATTGTTCCTAAGTTCTAAAAGTGCTAATTCCGGACAGTGGTCCATGTGGCCCTGTCCCCTGTACATATAATCCCTTGTAAATTCTGCCCGTGCCTGTTGGCACATTGTAGAGTGTGTGTTGTTATCTAATGTGTTGTGTATAATACAAAGGTTATTTTTATAGAATACCTTGTGTGGAGCTTCCTTTGTGGTGGGCCTTGGGTGTTGTTGCTGGGTGCGCGCGCAAACGCTTTACACATCGCCTCAGAGATAAGCCTGACTGCTCGTGCCAAGCTACCAAGGGGGTGAGCAGGGGTTATCTTTGGCGTGTAACTTCCTTGCCCTGACTAGAGTGGTGGTTTCTGCCTGACTTTGGCGCAAGCCTTAGCCAACCAGAAATCCCATTTCTAACAGATACTTACTATCTTAACTATCTATCTGACTTAAGTTACAGGATTCCATTGAGTCACTGGTGCACTAATCATTGGAGCTGCGATAGCTCCAGACAGAAGATAAATCTGGTTGGAGAGAGTGAAAGATTTGGAAAAATATATGCGTGGTTGATCCTGACCCATCAGGCACTTTTAAGCATAATTCCTTAGGGGCAGTAGCGTGACTGAAATTGCAAAATGTGAACGGATGCTAGAAAGCCCTCTGTAATTCCTTAATGAGTCAGCAAAATTGGCATTTTCAGTTTGATGCCATAAACGTTTAAAAGGCTTAACAAACTTCAATATTTACCCTCTTGAGAGGTGAAAGTTACTACAGCTCAGTTTATCCACAATCCACAAATCATGAGCTATGATAAAGGAATGACCATTAGGCATTTAACATAAAAGCATTGTTTCACCTGTAGCATGAACTGCTGGAAAAATTCAGATGCTGGCGCCACCATTCACATATGTGTTTTCTTAATGTTATTCATATTGGGAACCTGAGATGCTGCTCTTCAAAGTTTAAGAAATTATGCCAGTCCCGGGAATGACATTTTATGGAAAATAATGCTGACCTCAGTAAAAATATTTGGAGCCAAAAGTTGGTTCTGAAATATTTACACACAAGGGCATTCTAAAAGCAGTTAATCAGTTTGCTCCCTGAACCAATTTTTGGATTATGTACATATCTTGATAGTATGATCGGAAATAGAAGACTTAACAGTACCTTTCTGGTATGGTTTATCAGATTCTCCGAAGTTTAGTGACAAAGAATCTAGATGTTGTAAAATACACTGACGTGCCGATCACGATCCGGTAAAAACCGGGTACGAACCGTCGGACGGAGCATATTCTCCGTCCGACGCGTACCCGGTCGAAAAAATATACAAACATGGAATTACGATTCGCACGGAAATACCATTTCCGTACGAATCGTACAAAACCCCGACCGACGAAAATAAACATACAAATGTGATCCGGGAAAGCGCAGACGTGACGTCGGGACGCACACAGCCTGCCATTCACGAACCAGGAATTACGATTCGCACCGACGTCATCCCGCACGGTGAATATTTTCCGGCAGCCAAAAACTGCCGGGAAATCAGGACGACGCGAACAAGGAGTACCTGCACGCGACGGACAGACATGGAACCGAACCTACGTGTCATCCCGGCCCTCATAGCAGTCGAACTCCTCTACAGGTTACGACGCAGACGCCGCAGAAGGTCAGAACAACAAAGGGAGGGGGGAATGGGGGGGGCAGGACCAGGGGCAGGCCACAAAACCCCCACCAAAGTCACACAGCACACATGCCCTGGACATAACTGACCCCCAGGCCCTGGTCACTACGAGGGGGTGGGGGCGTGTCCAGCAAAGCCAGCGTCCGCCACAACAGAAGTGCTTGACGACGCGAACCGGCAACACAACAATACAGGTACATCCCGTACCCACGCCTTAAGAGCGTGGGTACGAGTCGTACCACGCCCACACCTACGTCATCCCAACAATGGCGGGACGGCTGTACCCACGTGGCAAAGGTCTGGGTACGGGCCGCACAAGCATCACATAGCGTGGGGACGGATATGTACGGACCGTACCCCCACCCCCGTATGCATGGAGCGTACCCCCCACCCCAACAGTGTAAGTACAACCCGTACCCCCACCCACGTATGTATGGAGCGTACCCCCCACCCCAACAGTGTAAGTACGACCCGTACCCACACCCGCGTACGTATGGAGCGTACCCCCACCCCAACAGTGTAAGTACGACCCGTACCCTCACCCGCGTACGTATGGATCGTACCCCCCACCCCAACAGTGTAAGTACGACCCGTACCCTCACCCGTGTACGTATGGAGCGTACCCCCACCCCAACAGTGTATGTACGGACCGTACCCCACCCCAACCGTGTAAGTACGACCCGTACCCTCACCCACGTACGTATGGAGCGCACCCCCACCCCAACAGTGTAAGTACGACCCGTACCCTCACCCGCGTACGTATGGAGCGTACCCCCCACCCCAACAGTGTAAGTACGACCCGTACCCACACCCGCGTACGTATGGAGCGTACCCCCAACCCCAACAGTGTAAGTACGACCCGTACCCTCACCCGCGTACGAATGGAGCGTACCCCCCACCCCAACAGTGTAAGTACGACCCGTACCCACACCCGCGTACGTATGGAGCGTACCCCCCACCCCAACAGTGTAAGTACGACCCGTACCCTCACCCGCGTACGTATGGAGCATACCCCCCACCCCAACAGTGTAAGTACGGCCCGTACCCACACCCGCGTACGTTTGGAGCGTACCCCCAACCCCAACAGTGTAAGTACGACCCGTACCCTCACCCGCGTACATATGGAGCGTACCCCCAACCCCAACAGTGTAAGTATGACCCGTACCCACACCCGCGTACGTATGGAGCGTACCCCCAACCCCAACAGTGTAAGTACGACCCGTACCCACACCCGCGTACGTATGGAGCGTACCCCCAACCCCAACAGTGTAAGTACGACCCGTACCCTCACCCGCGTACGTATGGAGCATACCCCCCACCCCAACCGTGTATGTACGGACCCTACCCCCACCTCGTATGCATGGAGCGAACCCACACCTGTGTATGTTCTAAGCGTACATATCCTGAAATAGGAGGGGTGTGTGCAGAGTCCTCCCAGCAGTGCCCAGTCACAAGAGTGGTGTGTGCAGAGTCCTCCCAGCAGTGCCCAGAGACAGGAGGGGTGTGTGCAGAGTCTTCCCAGCAGTGCCCAGAGACAGGAGGGGTGTGTGCAGAGTCCTCCCAGCAGTGCCCAGAGACAGGAGGGGTGGGTGCAGAGTCCTCCCAGCAGTGCCCAGACACAGGAGGGGTGTGTGCCTATCACTCCCAGCAGTGCCCAGACACAGGAGGGGTGTGTGCCTATCACTCCCAGCAGTGCCCAGCGACAGGAGGGGTGGGTGCAGAGTCCTCCCAGCAGTGCCCAGAGACAGGAGGGGTGTGTGCAGAGTCCTCCCAGCAGTGCCCAGACACAGGAGGGGTGGGTGCAGAGTCCTCCCAGCAGTGCCCAGACACAGGAGGGGTGTGTGCCTATCACTCCCAGCAGTGCCCAGAGACAGGAGGGGTGGGTGCAGAGTCCTCCCAGCAGTGCCCAGAGACAGGAGGGGTGTGTGCAGAGTCCTCCCAGCAGTGCCCAGAGACAGGAGGGGTGGGTGCAGAGTCCTCCCAGCAGTGCCCAGACACAGGAGGGGTGGGTGCAGAGTCCTCCCAGCAGTGCCCAGTCACAAGAGTGGTGTGTGCAGAGTCCTCCCAGCAGTGCCTAGAGACAGGAGGGGTGGGTGTAGAGTCCTCCTAGCAGTGCCCAGTCACAAGAGTGGTGTGTGCAGAGTCCTCCCAGCAGTGCCCAGAGACAGGAGGGGTGTGTGCAGAGTCCTCCCAGCAGTGCCCAGAGACAGGAGGGGTGTGTGCAGAGTCCTCCCAGCAGTGCCCAGACACAGGAGGGGTGGGTGCAGAGTCCTCCCAGCAGTGCCCAGAGACAGGAGAGGTGTGTGCCTATCACTCTCAGCAGTGCCCAGAGACAGGAGGGGTGTGTGCAGAGTCCTCCCAGCAGTGCCCAGAGACAGGAGGGTTGTGTGCAGAGTCCTCCCAGAAGTGCCCAGACACAGGAGGGGTGGGTGCAGAGTCCTCCCAGCAGTGTCCAGACACAGGAGGGGTGGGTGCCTAACACTCCCAGCAGTGCCCAGAGACAGGAGGGGTGTGTGCCTATCACTCCCAGCAGTACCCAGAGACAGGAGGGGTGTGTGCAGAGTCCTCCCAGCAGTGCCCAGAGACAGGAGGGGTGGGTGCAGAGTCCTCCCAGCAGTGCCCAGACACAGGAGGGGTGGGTGCCTATCACTCCCAGCAGTGCCCAGAGACAGGAGGGGTGTGTGCCTATCACTCCCAGCAGTACCCAGAGACAGGAGGGGTGTGTGCAGAGTCTTCCCAGCAGTGCCCAGAGACAGGAGGGGTGGGTGTAGAGTTCTCCCAGCAGTGCCCAGTCACAAGAGTGGTGTGTGCAGAGTCCTCCCAGCAGTGCCCAGAGACAGGAGGGGTGTGTGCAGAGTCCTCCCAGCAGTGCCCAGACACAGGAGGGGTGTGTGCCTATCACTCTCAGCAGTGCCCAGAGACAGGAAGGGTGTGTGCCTATCACTCCCAGCAGTGCCCAGAGACAGGAGGGGTGGGTGCCTAACACTCACAGCAGTGCCCCTGCAAAGAAAAGGGTGGAGTACCCACAGATCCAACGCCCACAAATGTCAGTCAGGTGCACAAAGATCCTGCAGTACATGTACCACATGTGTGCGAGGCTGGAAGTATACATATGCATAGCGCCTAAAAGAATACATGTACACATGAAGTCATGGCAACAGTCTACATACACAAGTACAGTGACCACCAAGGATGCCACGAATGATGCAGGTGGAGACATCGCTCAGCATGCATGGGCCAAGTCTAACGAGTCCGTCACACACCCAGCCAATGTAGACACAGCTCAGCACCACATAATACCCTGCAGGGAAGAAGTCAGGTTACACAGAGGTAGGAACACACCTTGGGACGATGTCACCATGCAGTAACTGCTTACATGAACAAAGTTATGTAGCCAACAGCTTGTGATGGCACACAGATACCAGGATTCACCCTATGACCAGCACAAGACGACAATTCCCACACACCCAACACATAATCACCACCCAAAATAATGGGGCAGGTCGACCAACAGCAATACCAGACAGACAGTAGTGTACTAAGGAAAAATAAATTGCTTTAATCAGCATCCAAAAATATGTTTGTCCCTTGACAGTTCAAAAAGTACAATGCCCATAGGGCAATCCAAAGTTCCAATCCAGGTGGGGGACACAGTGGGACGCGTGTCCCCTAACTTGCCTGCACAGTCAGACTCCTTCATCTTCCAGAGCGGGGAGGGCATCATGTGGGGGGGAAGGACCAGGCACCGCAGGGACACGAGGGCGAAGGGTAGGTGTCGTGGCTGCAGGGATGGAGGACTCCACCACAGGGGGTGGGGCAGGGCCAAAGGCGGAGGCCAGGATGGCGCTGCACACCTTAGCAAGGTCCTCCAGCGACTCCCCTGCACCCGAAGGAACCAGAGGCCCCAAAGGGGGGGGGGGCGGAGGGATGGGTCACAGCACCACTGGGGGAGGGTGTGGACAGGGGGGGACTCAACCACCCTGACCGGGGACTCCCTTGACCGCTTGCGGGGTGGTGTCACAGTGGGGCTCAGGGACAGAGCGGCCATGAAGGAGTCCTTGCCGGATATGTGGCCAGGAGAGCTGAGGGGAGGGGATTTGGAGGTAGTGGATTTGGTGGAATGCGGACTCCCACTCTGGCTGCGTGACTTACATTTGCCCCCCGACCCAGTGGGTGTGCCTACTTCACCCTGTGTGTGCGTGCCAGGAGGTGTGCGTATGACCTTCCCTGCTGGTGTGGTGCCTGTGTCTGTTGTGGTGGGTGCATGCTGACGTCTGGGTGTACGTGGGACAGGCATGGGAGTGGGAATTGTGGATGGGTCAGGGGTAGGGGGTTGGACGTAGCGCTGCAGGAGACCCACTGCTGCAGTCAGTGTCGAGTAAATGGACCTCAGCAAGTTGCGTTGGTCAGCCTGCGATGAAAAAATGCCCTCCAAGTATGCCTCCATGTTGTTCAGCACTTGGCTGTGGCCATGGAGGACATTAAGCATCGCATCCTGACCAACCTGCAACTGCCGCTGGATGTCCACAGACTCGGCATTGGCGGCAGCAGTGGAGACAGGGGTAGGGGGTGCGGTGCCTGGCAGGAAGGAGACATGTGGTGACCGGGCACGCTGGGAAGGGACACGAGCAAGTGGGAGGCGGCTGATGGCAATGGAGGGGGCGGGGTGAGATGTTGTGCCGCTGTCGGCTGCTGGTGCAGCCTCCGCCCACTCGGAGAGATCATCCTCGGACCCGTCAGCTTCATATTCAGTTGTGCCAGTGGACAGGTCCTCGGCCTCACTCTCCTCTGCCTCAGTTCCACTCAATGTGCCAGCCACGATGTCAACGCTGGCAGTGGTGCTCGGTCCCTCCGCTCCGTCTGTGCTCATGTCTCCCTCCGTGTCCCCCGACGATGCTGTGGGCAAGGTGAAGAGACAGCAATTAATCACACACCTGTATACATATGTCACATGAGTCCAATCTACATAGGTTACAGTGCATAGCCCGAAAAGAAAGATCAGTAACATCTACAAAACAAGGTACAGATGTAGGGCATGCAACACACAGTTGGTTGACCCACCATGCCACTGAAAATCCATGGAGAGCATGACACAATAGCAAATGACATGAAATGGAGTTCGACATAGGAGCCAGGCCCTGGGGACAATCCAGCACTGCATCTGCACCACACAGCGTTGCCGAAAATAGGGATGAGCATGGACCATATCCATGAACTTGAGGCACATGCTGCATAGGTAATACTGAAAACATGCCCAACATGACTGGCTCACTGCACCTTGACTGTATGTTCAGACAAACATCACACACTGGCCAGACCTAGCAAGGAGATTTAAGGTTTTGACATGTAGGCTTTGCCCGCACCAACCACCCCCTACATGAGACAATTTGTTGAGACACAGGAAGCACTTACATCTCTTAGTCTGGGTGAAATACACAGGGGCTGCATAAATGCAAGATTGGACGCCAAATACCCAAGGTGCGCCTGTCCATATAATCATGTACAAATGGTCATCATCAGATGATTGTAACAAGACACACAGGCACTGGCCACCGTGAGTATGAACAAGGAAAATCAGGTCAGGCTGTACAGTGGACACTTGTACTACATTTTACGTCAATATACATGGTGCCAGGGGACAATGGCACAGAGCACAACCTATGCTGTAGACACTGAGAGTGTCCACGTTTTGTGATGACACACATGATACCTATGAAAATATGCCCCAGGGGACAGTAGTGGCCACACAACTCCATGGTCCTGAATGGGAATGACTGCAACACACGCCACCATCCCTGCACTATGCGTATCGCACACTCATGCACATCATGTCACAGGCCACAACATAGGACATGCGTGCTGTAAGGCATGACACTTGAGAGACTAACTCCCATGTCTGGACTCAGCATCAGTGCCAACTGACATGGAACCCACATGTACTGAACTGGACAGGGCACAGGCAAGGTCCCAAAACCTGTTACACACCACCCCCACACATGATGCTACAGGCATAGTTCACGTGGAGAAAGCGCCAGCCTACATTACCTTGTGAAGGAGTGACTACACACAGACCAGGGAACACATTGCAAGGAGGGAAAGGGAGGCAGGAGAGCACCGCTATACTGTGGGTAACTGGATCTGCACAGCACCTTTGAACCCGAGCAGTGTATCCATGCAACTGTGCACTTTACAAATGCTGGTGACACACAACAAACACACATGTACCTACCCCCTTCCTGCTGCTGCTTCTCCTGTAAGCGCCTGTCCAAGTCTGGAAATACCACCGCCAGCACACACTTGTGGATGTGGGTCAGACGGCGGCGCCCGCGGTTCTTATGGGTCTCAGGTGAGTCCCCCAGCAGGACCCGTGCGATTCTCCGCGTCCAGCACCGGATATCCTGCCACCGTTTCCTCACCTGGGCCAGGCGCCGCTTGCGACCCTCCGTCTTCCTCACGGCACTGACAGCGGTCATCCATATCTGCTTCTTGGCAGAGGCGCCTACCTGTGAGGATGAACAAGTGACACTACATCAATACACCAGGCACATGTCACAGAGAGACATATTAGAACAAATTTGCTGTTTACAACAAGGCATAGTATGCATCCAACGCATTGCACCGTTGTCATAGGGACATGATCCTCTGGGGAAGGGCAAAAGCAGTACGTGCCATTGAAAGTACACAGGTGGAATGAGGGCAACGACACAATCAATGATCCAGGCTCACAATGTGCATCAGAAGGTACACCAGGATAATGTGCAGCACCTCTAAGCAGTCACATGCCACAGGCCACTGACGCTACCGCAGCAGAGTACACAGACACACACAGGCACAGGACATTCACCTGCCATTGGCAAATGCAGCGACAAACCTCACTCGGCACATGTGCCACTAGACGGGGGGGGGCTCACAGGTGTGGGGCTGGCTCTGCACGTCAGACACACAGCACTGCTCCCTGCTCACATCACATGGGCAGGGTATATCCATCCCTCATGCAGCCCGGGTGCCACACTCCACATATGCACCCACCCACATGACAGGGGACTTACACACACACCGATGTCCAGGGTACGAACACATCATGTGGACACTCTCAGCACAGGTACACAGAACTAACACACATCTGTGGGTACAGTCACCTGTCACACTGGGCTGACCACATAATAAAATGAGGACTGTAGAGGCTACATTCCCAGGAGGACAAGACAGGCAGAATGTGGCATGCACCATGCAGTGATTGTCACAGTAAACACAATGCAAGTGAGGACGGCAGACATGCACCACAGCATGCACTGGCTGGAAGACATCAGGCATTCCCCCCCCTGGAACCCCCCCTACAGTACATAGCATGTGTGTCACACCTGGACACAATGCCAGAAGTCACAGTCACAAACAAGGGACACAGTCTGTGCTAGTAGACTCTGCACTCACCTGATACCCTGGTCGCCCATACAGCAGAGGGTACTGTGGGAGGATCACATCCAGCAAAGCCAGGTTCTCCTCCAGGGTGAAAGGCTGTGACCTCTCCACAGACCTTGACATGATTCCAGGGAATCAGTAGCAGCAGCTGGGTCGTCGAATCCAAAGATGTGCAGGCAAGTGCTCCCTCATGGGACCTGGCTGCCTTATATCTGCCTTGCTGGCCTGTTTCATGCAGAGGAGTACAGAGTGATTGGTCACTCACATTTGCATCCTATGTTTCCTCCAATCCCTTCAAACCTAGCACAGTCAGTGGGTTCTTATTGTGTTTTTTTCTTGAGCATGATGTCAACTCCAGAACCACATTGCAACAAAGTAGATTCATTCAAACTGACTACTGCTGTGCACCTGCAGAAAAAAAATCAAACTTTAAACTTGGTCTCCATGACAACCAGCATGCATGTAGGCCTTTATACTTGTCCCTCATGTGTCCCCTATGTAATTTGGAGTTTCGCACACAGGTACGGTGCGTACCGGGGCCCTAGGGCACCACAAATGCATAGCAACGGCCCGTACAGGCGTGTGTACGGTCCGTATCACTATGGGTGTTCTCGCGTATGCGTACTCATAGTGGTACGGACCGTACACACGCCTGTACGCTCACTATCACTATGGGTGTTCTCGCGTATGCGTACTCATAGTGGTACGGACCGTACACACGCCTGTACGCTCACTATCACTATGGGTGTTCTCGCGTATGCGTACTCATAGTGGTACGGACCGTACACATGCCTGTATGCTCACTATCACTATGGGTGTTCTCGCGTATGCGTACTCATAGTGGTACGGACCGTACACGCGTGCGTACGCTGACTATCACTATGGGTGTTCACGCGTATGTGTACCCGTAGTGGTACGGACCGTACACACGCCTGTACGCTCACTTTCACTATGGGTGTTCTTGCGTATGTGTACCCATAGTGATACCGACCGTACACGCGTGCGTACGCTCACTATCACTATGGGTGTTCACACGTATGTGTACCCATAGTGGTACGGACCGTACACACGCCTGTACGCTCACTATCACTATGGGTGTTCTCGCGTATGTGTACCCATAGTGATACGGACTGTACACACGCCTGTACGCTCACTATCACTATGGGTGTTCTCGCGTATGCGTACTCATAGTGGTACGGACCGTACACGCGTGCGTACGCTCACTATCACTATGGGTACACTTACGGCAGCACTCCCATAGTGATAGGGAACGTACACAGGCCCTCTGAGCGAATGTACGGTGCCTTTCACACATCACAGTGGTGACAGGCAGCACACCGGAAGGAATAGGGCTGACATACTTGTCCATGGATGGACATCAAGGCATTGTCTGGGCAGTACTACATGTGTGGGGCACAGGTGTGAAAGGCTGTGATGTGGCACATTACTCCTGAGTCGAGAAGGCACCAGATGTATGATGAGATGTGTACAGATGTTATGTGTGACGGTGCAATGTGTGCCGGGCATGCCCTTAACTCCTTTGACATGTGTGCATGTCGTACTGCACACTTGGGATGAGCGTCACTGGCATGGCACAGTCAACAACACACGCAAGTGTCCCCTGATGCCCGCTACAGGGGTTACCACACCAGACATGTCAGTACCCACGGTGCACGATGTGACTATGTCATGTATGTGTGGGGTGTCCCCATTAGCTTGATGTTGGTGCTCCCTCAAAAGCATCAGCTGTTGCAGCAACCAACATGTGTCTGTGTGTAGATGGACATGGCACACTGTTACGCACACCAGGCCACATGTGGTATCGGATGTGAGGTGCGTATGTATGCATGGGACACGGAGTAGCATAACAAGGACATGTCTGCATCCTCTCTATGAATGTGTGGTGAGTCATTACATGTACACCTTATTGGCAAGGTGTGTGGGCTGTCCTAGTGTCATGTCATGTGACCTGTGGCTCTAGTGTTCCGCTACCAGTCTCTGAAATCGACAGCCTACTTCAGATGATGTGTTGATCTATGTCACTCCTGTGTTGCGTCTGGCTGTTCACTTACACTGGGACACAGCTAATCCCATGCCATGGCATGTGGAGGTTCACAATCTCCGTGTGTAGCTGGGTCTTGGTAGGAGTGTCACCTGGCAGCCATACGTGTCCAGGGCATGTGGCACATACCTGACTCCGTATGTCGCATATGTGTATTGTCAGATTAACATGTGCTCAGCACCAAAAAATTGTTGTTGTAGTGCACTCACTCTTCCTTGTCACTTCCAAATTACTGCAGAGCGCCGCCTCCGGACTTGGCTGACATGCGGGAGAATGACTGTATCCGGTGCTACCGCTTCCCCCAACCGTTGATTGAGGAGTTGACGGCGAGGCTGGCACCACACCTGCAACCGCTGCACAGGTATCCTACGGCATTGACACCCAAGCTGAAGGTAATGGCAGCCCTACATTTTCTTGCCACGGGTACCTTTCAAAATACCATAGCTCATGTTGGTGGCATGTTCCAGAGCATGTTCTACCGTGTGCTGCATGATTTCTTAGAGGCCATGTTGCTTCACCTGGATGAGTTCATCCATTTCCCAACCCCTGAAATGTTGACTGGGGTCAAGCGTGGAATCTATGCCCTGGGAGGGATGCCCCATGTCATTGGGTCCATAGATGGGACACATGTGACTTTGGTACCACCACAGGCACAGGAGGTAGCGTACAGGAATCACAAGCACTACCACTCCATCAATGCCCTTGTGGTGTGTCTGTCCAACATGGTGATTTCACATGTCTGTGCTCGTTTTCCAGGATCAGCACACGATGCCTACATCATGAGGCGTAGCAGGGTGCCTGAGATGATGACGCAGCTGCGCAACGAACGAGCATGTGTTGTTGGTGGGTACACTCTGTCTGTCCTGTATTTTGCATAGACTTCCAGCACGACCGCTTCTCCTGTCCTACTTATGTCCATGTGCTTTCCATGTAGGGGACGCTGGCTATCCCAACATGCCATGGCTGATCACACCTCTCCGCAACCCCATCACGCCGGCCCAGCTCCGCTACAACACCGCCCATGGCCGGACAAGGCGAGTGATAGAGAGGACATTTGGCCTCCTGAAGAGCCGATTCAGATGCCTCCACAAGACCGGCGGCGCCCTCCCATATGCCCCGGCGAAGGTCTGCAAAATCTTCATGGTGTGCTGCATGCTGCACAACATGGCAGTTGAGAAAGCTGTGCCACTCATCCTGGATCAAGATGATCAGGACCATCCACCCGTGGAGGACCAAGGTCTTGGCAATGGGGCTAGTGATGTGGAGGATGTGGTTCCGCAAGAGGACATCCGGAGTCGGCTCATACGCGACTTCTTTGCTTAGTGGTGAGTACCAGTGTCTGTGTGTGCACGCATTGGTCCTCGTGTGGCATGTGTTGCCATGTGTGTGTCCATCTGCATGTATGGCACGTGAGTCAGAGGTGTGTGTGGATGTGTCACTGGAGTGATGGTGCCAGTGATGGGTGTATTTCCCCAGTCATAATTGTGACCTAGCATGTTGCCATCCTTACATGTGTCGAGTACATGCACATGCAAGTGGCTGTGCTTTTTGTGGCTGACTTCTTGTGTCTCTCTCATCCCCAGGTACTTGCACATGCCGTCTGCTGGTTGCATTGTTGTGGCACTGCTATTCCTCATGGACACGTCATCGTGTGCTGACTCAGCGTTACACGCACGGACAAGTTTGGAAGTCTCCTTAGGGTAAGGGATGCATCAGGGGTGTATTGGGTGTGGCAGTTGTTTACGATGTGTGCACACTGCCCCTGTCGATGTTTGGTTCCTCTGCAGACATGTCGCATCACCATGGGACACATGACATGCAGCTGGGTACACCTGAATAGATGGTCAGACTTGTTGACAGTCATCAGTGATGGGATTGTGGATTGTGATGATGGCATCAATGTGTGTTACACTGCCCTCGGACACATACGGTTTGCATTGGCTTGACATGGTGTGGGACTTCCACATCAGCGGATCAATGGTGTATGGCATCCTCTCCGTGAGCAGCAGGGGGTGTTTAGCTGTTAGCCGACACTTGTGTGCCAGTTCCATGGCTATCACGCATTTGTGCTGCAGAAGGGGGGTTCCAGTGTTGGACCCACATGTTACTCCACATGACCCGTTCATGTGTACTCCGAGTTGCCTCTGCAATCCCGAATACATGACTAATAAAGGTGTCCCTATGCCTCAAAGGTGCCTCTTCTCAGTCAATGCTGGTGTGTTGCCACGGTGCATCTGGCATGTCTGGCATGGTTTTCCGTGATAGTGGCTATGTGTCTATGTGTAGAGTAGCAAGATGCAAGCTGTTTGTGTGGGATTAGACTGTGTATTGTGCATGATGTCCATGACTGTGTGGGTATTGTGACATGTGCCATCCCCATGCATCCAACGTTGGCCAGGCCACCATTCTCTGCATCCACTTGACTCAAGCTTGCAGGACATGGTTCTGCCACCTGTCCACACATACCTGGGTGCCCCACAGGACACTCCACATGATCCCTGACCTCTGCGCATGGCTGTCGCTGTACTCAATATGTCTGTCGGCACGGTTGTGCGGCCACCCCCTCAGCTGGTTGAGCCATGTATGGTGCTCCATGTCTGTCTTGCCTAATACAATGTGACCCATGTGTATCCTGTGCCAGACTCAGGCCCCAAGGTGTGGATGGTTGAAGTCAAATGAGAACTCAGGCATGGTTAGACTTTACAAGACACATGTAAGGTAATAATGCAATATGTAGGCATCTTCTCTTTATGGTGTAACTTTTTATTTTGGTTGGGGTACGGGGGGGTATGATATGAGGGGCTTTCCGGGTGTGTGGAATCCAAAGTTCACTAGGGGAGTTGGTGTCCTTGCCATTTGAAATCCTCAGAGTCCATGCCACAGTCTTTGTCAACATTGGTCAGACAGTGACCAGCAAGTCCATGTGGCAGAGAATGTCTTTTGCTGCTGTGCTGCTGTTGGTCCAGTGGGCCAGGTGCCAGGCCAGGTGTCCTGGGAGATGGTGCTGTTGCGCTGACCCTCACGGTCTTTTCCGTGGACGACCCGCCCTCCTGCGGGGACCCTCAGAAGCAGGCTGTGACGATGTTTAGGATGCTCCGTCGGATGTCTCCTCCTTCTCCTCATCCCTCCCTGTGGGTGGTGATGTTCTACGCCTGATGGCACAGGGACGGTTGCCCATGTTGTCGGCTATCCGACGGAGTGTACTGTGAATTCCCGTGGACACCATCACGAGCTCAGCCTGTTTGTCCTCCATCCGCTGTTGGTGTCGCAGTAGACAGGCATGTTGCTCCGCATGTTGCTGGGCCTGCTGGGTCTTGATCTCCTCGAGGATGGACACAACCTGGGCCATGCCCGTGGTGTCCTGCCGGTATGTGTCCAGGATGTTTCTGACATAGGAATATGCCGGTTCCGCAGCCAACCGGTCAGGCTCGCGCCTCCGCCGTCCTCCACTCCCACCACCCCTGCCCACTTGCACCTGGCCTGCCCTTGTGGGCACATCGGGTCTCCGGGACCCCTGAGGGGTGGCATTGGCGTTGTCGCCTGCCTCCTCCTGGGTGCCCGGTACACCGTGTCCCTCCTGGACAGCCTGGCTGCATTGTGGTGGTGGGGCAGGGATCCTGGGTGTCTCCTGGGATGTGGCAGGAGTGGGGGTGGTGGTTGGCCCAGTTGTACCTGACGCAGGTGCTGCAGGTGGTTGGACACCAGAGGGGCCAGGTTGGTCGGGGTCGGGTTCGTCCACAGAGTGGTGAGAGTCGTCGCTGCCGGTGGGTCCGTCATCCCGCCGAGCCGGGTCCTGTGAGTCTTCCCCCCTAGTGTTGGGGGGTGATCCACAACGTTGACCTGTGTGTGAGAGAGACAATGTTAATTTTGTTCCATGCAACATCCATGTTTCATTCGTTTCTAAGTTGGCACATTTCCTCTGGGAATTTGGATATGTCTTGCATTCCACACACAGTGCACTTGTGCATGGGTATGTCCCTTGTCCGCAGCTTTTGCGACTTTACCTATGTGTGGCACAGTCTTACTTGCTGCGTCAATTGTGACTGCAGTCAGCAGTGGAATGAGCAGGTGTGGCGAGCCATGCATTGGCGCCTTCCGTTTTGCACTGTACGTGGGCACATGGAGTTGTTCCACACACTTAGATAATGCAGGTAGCTGGCGTTGTGCTCGTGCACAGGTTGACACATGGCCCAGTGTTTTGCCATGGAGAAGAGGGAGGATTCAGGCACTGGCCACCCTTATCTACATGCACGCAGTCCACCTGCTGACGAGCAGACATTCCCACACCCCCCACGGCTGAATTGGTCTCCCTGTGTGTCCCTTTCTCACTCCCTCTCTGTCGCACTCTCCCTCCCTCTGTGTGTCAGCCTCCTCCCTCTGTCCGTCTCCCTGTGTCTCCCTCCCTCTCTCTCCCCCTCTCCCTCCCTCTGTGTGTCACCCTCTGTCACCTCAGCCCAGCTTACTGTGCACACACTGTTAGCAGATCTTTGAATGGCCCTTGGATTGTTGATGTGAGTTTGTTTCTGATCAGCAGGCACCCATTGGGTGTAGTGTCTGTGTCTGCGCTGCTGCTGTGGTGGTGTGTGCTGCCACTCTTTCACAGTGTTGGCTGTTCATTAGCTGCTGTCATGTGCAAAAACGTGCCGTCACCCCCATCTGTTAATCTAAGGCGTCCGCCATTTGCTGGCAAGTCTTTCCTGTGTGGGGACACACTGTTTGTCTGGCTGTGACCTAGGCCATATGGGCAGGGGGCATTGTTGTCTGCTTCTGAGTTGCACTATGTGATTTTTGTGGCCCACACTCCCGCCATCCGGCTTACCGTGTCTTGTGTTTGTGTTTTCTGTGGCCTGTGACTTTGCATTGTCCAGCTGGGTGCATGGGGCATGGTGGCGCCAGTGGCATGTGCGTGTTCATGGAGTGTGGTTGAGTCATGCGATAGCTTGGGGTGGTTGCGTGCCTGTTTGTGAGTTTGGTTGTGGATGACGTTCCCCCCATGTGAGGTGAGTTGTTTGTGTACTCACCCGGGTCTCGGAGTCCGTCTAATCTGTCCACTGACACCACCGGCAGTATGGCCATCACCCTCTCCTCCCAGGGATGGTAGTGTACCCTCCTCCAGTGACGTTGGCCTGGTTGTGGTCGTCGGTCATTTTGGCTCGGACCCTCCTCCGCAGATCGTACCACCTGGCTTGGCATTCATGCCTGGTCCTTCTGGTGGCTGCAACAGCATTCACAGCATCAACAATCCTCTGCCACATGGCTGTTTTTTCGGTCATGCAGGTCTGTCTGACCAATGTTCCAAAGAGGTGTGGCTCGACTCTGAGGATTTCGTCGACAAGGACCTCCAACTCTCGGCTAGTGAACTTTGGATTCTTGTTAGTGGGAATGGTGAGGGGTGTGGGTGTGGATGGGGGGGTGTGTGGATGGTTGTGGGTGTGTGTGTGTGGTTGTGCAGGTGTGTGTGTGAATGTGATGAGGGGGTGTTTGTGAAGGTGTGTGTGTGAAGGTGTGCAAGTGTAAGGTGTAGTAAAGGTTCTAGTATGGTGCTGTAGGTTGTCTGTGGGGTCTGGCAGCAGTGAGTCTGTTGCAAAGGCTCATGGTTTGTGTGTGTGGGCCCTTTTTATTGGTCCATTGGTGGGTGTGGCTGTGTTTGAAGTTTGGGTGGGTGTGTTATAAGGAGTGGTTGTGTTTTGGGTCTCTGTTTTGGATTTTGGCAGTTGCAGGTCAGTGAATGTGTTGTTTTTGTGCTTGTTGGACATGTTTTGTGGCTTTGTGCCATTCGAATGGTGTATTCTTGTGTTGTTTTGCTTTGTCCTGGTTGTGTACGTGCGTTTTTAGCGTGTGTACGGTGTGTACTTCGGGAATTTTGTTGTACAGTGCTGTCCTTGTGTCTGGCTTGGTACGACTCGTACATGCGCGATGTTGTGTGAAGGTGCTGGTGTTGGGGCGTGGGGTGCGCTCCGTACTTACAATGTTGGGGTGGGGGTACGCTCCATGCATACGCGGGTGAGGGAACGGGTCGTACATACACTGTTGGGGTGGGGGTACGCTCCATACGTACGCGGGTGAGGGTACGGGTCGTACATACACGGTTGGGGTGGGGGTAGGGTCCGTACATACACGGTTTGGGTGGGGGTACGCTCCATACGTATGCGGGTGAGGGTACGGGTCATACATACACGGTTGGGGTGGGGGTACGCTCCATGCGTACGCGGGTGAGGGTACGGTCCGTACATACACGGTTGGAGTGGGGGTACGCTCCATGCATACGCGGGTGGGGGTACAGGTCGTACATACACTGTTGGGGTGGGGGTACGCTCCATACGTACGCGGGTGAGGGTACGGGTCGTACATACACGGTTGGGGTGGGGGTACGGTCCGTACATACACGGTTGGGGTGGGGGTGCGCTCCATGCATACGCGAGTGGGGGTACGGGTCGTACATACACTGTTGGGGTGGGGGTACGCTCCATACGTACGCGGGTGACGGTACGGGTCGTACATACACGGTTGGGGTGGGGGTACGCTCCATACGTACGCGGGTGAGGGTACAGTCCGTACATACATGGTTGGGGTGGGGGTACGCTCCATACGTACGCGGGTGAGGGTACAGGTCGTACATACACGGTTGGGGTGGGGGTACGCTCCATACGTACGCGGGTGAGGGTATGGTCCGTACATACACGGTTGGGGTGGAGGTATGCTCCATATGTACGCGGGTGAGGGTACGGGTCGTACATACACGGTTGGGGTGGGGGTACGCTCCATACGTACGCGGGTGAGGGTTCGGTCCGTACATACACGGTTGGGTTGGGGGTACGGTCCGTACATACACTGTTGGGGTGGGGGTACGCTCCATACGTACGCGGGTGAGGGTACAGGTCGTACATACACTGTTGGGGTGGGGGTACACTCCATACGTACGCGGGTGAGGGTACGGTCCATACATACACGGTTGGGGTGGGGGTACAGTACGTACATACACTGTTGGGGTGGGAGTACACTCCATACGTACGCAGGTGAGGGTACGGTCCATACATACACGGTTGGGGTGGGGGTACGGTCCGTACATACACTGTTGGGGTGGGGGCATGCTCCATACGTACGCGGGTGAGGGTACGGGTCGTACATACACTGTTGGGGTGGGGGTACGCTCCATGCATACGCGGGTGAGGGTACGGGTCGTACATACACGGTTGGGGTGGGGGTACGCTCCATGCATACGCGGGTGAGGGTACAGGTCATACATTCACGGTTGGGGTGGGGGTACGCTCCATACATTCACGGGTCGGGGTACGTCTCGTACATACACGGGTGTACATACATGGGTGGGGATTCGACTCGTACATAGGAGGGCTGGGGGGGTGTTTGGCGCGTATGCGGGCACATGTCTCCATGGTTGCTATGGGAGTTCGGTGCGGGCGGTGTTTTTTCCATACGGTTGTAACATCGGACGCACGGGATGGATCGTAATTCCGCGGTCGGACTTCACTTTTCACATTTGTATGGTAAATCGTCCGGGGACGTGTCGGACACATTTTCCGACCCGAGGACGTGTGGGGAATGATTCCCAATGCGATTCGTATGGACTTTTTCCCATGCGAATCGTGATTGCCAGTTTGTACGGCACATGTTTTGGCTGATCTATCTCTATGCATGATACACAGGAAGGCATTACAATACTGCTACAATACATTTTTTTTAGAACTATCACGGGTAAGAGAAGACCTTTTGGTAGACCCACCCTTCGTGCCCAAAAATTGGATATCAGGTGCAGTGTCCTCACAGGAGACATACCACTCTCAATCAATACCAGAAGGACCGTCACTCAGACCCTCGTCACCAGCAGGCTGGACTATGGGACCACCCTCTATGTAGGAATCATCACACGCCTCCTGAAGAGGCTAAAGACAATACAAAACCCAGCTGCAAGACTCATCCTCGAACTCCCCAGATGTGCCCACATCACTCCGCACCTCAGGAAGCTACACTGGCTCTTGATCCAGAAGAGATGCCAGTTCAAGATGTTGACCCATGCCTACAAAGCCCTACACAATGAAGGACTAGCATACATCAACAAACAAATGACCTTCCATCAACTGACCAGACACCTGGTATTCGCCTCCCTCTTCTTTGCAGACGCCCAGTCGGATCGGCAGAGCAATCAGCTGAGGATTTTACTTCTCTAACCTGTTGGTCGAAGCCTGTAACGACATTCCCCTGCAGCTTAGGACCTCCTTATCAGTACGCAAACTCAAGAAAGGACTCAAGATCTGGCTGGTCGAATGAACAGAGCACCGTGAAGCAGAAAGCAACTCCAGTGCCTTGAGACTCTCACAGGTGACTTGCCGCGCTTTATTAATCTTGATTGATTGACTGGGTGTAAGCCAAGCCAGGGCTCAAAAAGAACACAAGGGTAGGACGTTGCTAGCCTTCCAAGGGACTGCCATTTGTTTAAAATATAGGAAGAGGAACAGATAATCTTAAACTGCAGCACAAGTCAACTTGGCCAGCTGCTCTTTGTTCCCATCAGAGCGAGACAAATAAAGGCCATATAACAGATCAAAAGAGCTAGAGGAGCAAAGGCACCAACAACGTAAATACACCAAATGCAGTAGCACTCATTCTGCTCCTACGTAGATCTTTAGATGTGTCTCGTAGACTTTATATACGGCTCGTATTTTGTAAGGTATCACTAGAAAGAGAAAAGTCACTGCTATAATCTTACTGAAGCCTCAAACCAATGTGGTTTAGAATTTCTTCTATGCACTTGTTGACCTTTTTAAAACAATAAGGAGCTTGGGCAAACAATACCAATCAGGTAATATTATTTATTAACACACTTAGGGGCCGATTCCGATCCTGTATTTTTTTTTCCCGTACGACTCGTATCCGTATTTTTTTATGTACGAATCGTACAAGTACCGTACAAACGGTGAAGTACGATTCGTATGAGAAAAATACATACGAATCACCTCGGGAAAAGTCTACGAGACGTCCCCGGACAGTTTTACGTACGAGTCGTAAAACTGAAGTCCGAGCGCACAAGTCCGATCCGTACCGGCGTTCCGAATGCACAAGCGTATAGAAAACGTCCCGTACGGAGCGAACTGTGTACGACCCCTACCCCGGGTACACTTGTGCCCGGGGTACGAGTCATACGGCCCCCCCACCCCAGCCCCGTATGTATGCGCCGTACCCCAGGCATACCCCCAGCCCCATATGTATGCGCCGTATCCCAGGCATACCCCCCAGCCCCGTATGTACGCATTTTACCCCAGGCGTACCCCAGTCCTCGTGTATGTACACGCCGTACCCCCACCCGAGCCCGTATGTACGTGCCGTACCCCCACCCCAGCCCCGTATGTACACACTGTACCCCCAGTCCTCGCGTATTTACGCACCGTACCCCAACCCCAGCCCCAGGCGCGTACATATGGGGCTGGGGTGGGGGTATGGAGCGTACATACGGGGCTGGGGTGGGGGTACAGCGCGTACATACGGGGCTGGGCTGGGGGTACGGCGCGTACATACGGGGCTGGGCTGGGGGTACGGCGCGTACATACGCGAGGACTGGGGTACACCTGGGGTATGGTGCGTACATACGCGGGTGGGGGGTATGTCCGTACATACGGGGGTGGGGGCTATGGTCCGTACATACGGGGGGTGGGGGTATGGTCCGTACATACGGGGGTGGGGGGTACGGTCCGTACATACGGGGGTGGGGGGTACGGTCCGTACATATGCAATGTTGGGGTACGCACCGTACATGATGACACATACGATGTGGGTGATGGCGTGTACGTCGCGTAGCGGGGCTCCTTTTCCTCATGCATCGTGGCGTACTTGAATTTTCCGGCACTTTTTGGCTCCCATAAAAATATAGCTGTGCGGAATGCTGTGGGTACGAATCGTACTTGCTGGTCCGTAAAACGCTGCCTGACTCCGTGCGGACGTCGCGTACGCGCTGTCCAGTATCGGAATTGTATGTATTTTTTAGCCGTACGGTGTTTTTTACGATTCGTATGGAAATGGTATTTCTGTACGAATCGTACTTGCTGGTTTGTACGGTGGAATTCCCGGGTACGAGTCGTACGGAGAAAACGCTCCGTACGACCATTTGTACCTGGGTTTTACAGGATCAGAATTGGCACCTTATTGTATGCATGGCTATAGATTGACAAATTTAACAACTCCATCGTTCATATGGAATGTGTTACCAAATTTGAGAAAATTAAATTAAATTGAAATTGAAAAATGTAATTTTATTCCTATATATGGATAGAGATAAACAGTATAAACATTATACTTGTTCTGAACATACCTCCTGAATGTCAACATACAGCTCTGAGGTATAGATGCCATCCAATATTTCTATGTCTGGTTCATTTTCTTTGGCCCAATTCTTGCTCTGAATTTGGCAGAAATTCTCCATATATTTCGCAATGGTTGCCTTAATATGCATGAAAGAACAATTAGATTATCGGAAGTTAAAATACAAACCAATCATTTTCTTTTTATCCAGAAGTTACATTTTTACAATAAGCAAAATTAAACATACTGCATGGCTTTGGTCATTTGACATAATATCAATAGTAATTAGCTCTGTATGCTATTGGCAGTCATCCCCAGTTGATTCCCATTTCATTGGCACTGATGCTGCCCTGCCTACAAAAGTCTTCATACTACTGCTTATTAGAACAAGATCTACTCTGAAGAGAGCTGATGATGCTTGAAGCCTCTGCTCCTTCTTATGGTGGCGGGAAGTCTAAACATGTATTGGCAGAGCCAATAGGGCTCTCTTTTGAGTCCTGTTCATTTTACCAATGGTTTTTAGTCATTCTGTACAACATCCCCGATGCCATTCAGCATTACTAAAGAAAACAAATAAAAAAGGCGCCATGATACGCCGGCCGCCTAATGTTGTAGGCATGCCACCACACATAGGTGTACGCCCAAGAAATGATGTGAGCAATTTCTTTTATTTACCAAGCTGGATCAGTAAATAATAATAAATATAAGTAGAGAGAAAGTATTTTTTTGAAGTGCAGGTGGAGAAGCGCCATTAAGGGTGTGGGTGGTCATGAAGGAAGGAACACCACAAAGGATGCAGGTGTGGAAAGCATCTCAAAGGTCAAGGGTGAAAATGGGCTCTGAAAAAGTTTGCAAATACTCACAAACATGTACCTTTGGAATGCACGCGCCCCTCCTCAGGGAGAAAATTCACCCACATGTTTGGGGTAATCTTTCTTTTTAACAAGTGTAGATTCATGTTTGAAGGATCCCACAAATCAAGCAACCCTTGTGCTCATAAAACAAACATAGATGCACATACAGCTTTGTGAATTTGGTTTCAATGAATAAGCATTTAAATTTCAGTGACTCAAACCACTATGTAGTGCTCATTTTCAATCTGTACCGTCTCCTCATCCTTTGGAACTTGGCACCTTGAATGTGACATGCTTATTGCTTAAATATAATCACCTAGGTCACTCCTTGGACCCCGTCCTCCTATGCTTTTCAAACAATGTCATGTTATGTACTCCAAATAATTTATAGATCGATTATCAATGCCTCTCTTTCTATCGTACTTTCTTTCTTTCTTTCTTTCTTTCTTTCTTTCTTTCTTTCTTTCTTTCTTTCTTTCTTTCTTCCTTTCTTTCTTCCAACTGGAAACAATCTAAAATGAGGTTAGGATGTTCTCGGCAATTGTGAGCTACTGTCGCCAGTGGATAACTAACTTTTCCGTAGTAACCAAGGTTTTACAGAAGATGACACACAAGGATGTGTCGAATCTAGTGACCTGGGACAAGGATTGTTTAGTGGTCTTCCTAGGGTTCAGAGAAAGCCCCTGCAATGCTGCGGCACTAGGAATGCCTGATTACAAAAAGCGTTTTTGCTTTTTTGCAGTGAGAGGAAGGGCTGTGCTCTCCCAGTGCTTACGCAAACACATGGAAGTGCCCGTAGACCTGTGGCTTACTTTTCAGCTACCTTAGATCCAGAAGGGGCGGCCTTTCACAGATTTCTTAAATCTTTGGCTGCCATGGGTGCAGCATTGAGCGATGGAAAGGCATTGTCATGGGTCATCCTTCAACGATGTATGTGCTCACTATGTAGAAATACTGTTGACATGTACTCACACACAGCATTTGACTAACAACCATCTGACCCGGTATGAACAGATCTTACTGGTGGCTGAGAATGTAACTCTAAAAAGATGCTGTTTTGAATCCTGCCACCCTGTTGCCTCTGCCTGAATTTTACAATGATTAAAATTAATTGGAGCATTACTGTTTCAGTGTCACTGATTCTGCACCAAGCCAAGACCAATACAAGATGAGCCACTGCCTGAATCTGGTGTTGCATTGTTTGTGGATGGCTCATGTTCGTGAGACCATGAAGGAAATTTACGAGCTGCTTATATAGTCTGTACCGTTTTAGGAGTAGTAGAAGCTTTGTGGCTGCAGGGAGTGTTTTCAGCACGAGGCTGAATTAATTACTAGAGCATGCTGTGCCTCAGACCAGCAGAGGCTAACCATTTTCCCTGACAGTTCATATGGCTGTGGTGTTGTTCATGATTTCGGACAGTTATGGTCCCAGAGGAAGTTTATGATCTCCTTGGATTCACCTATTCGGAATGGGGAGCTAGTCTGAAAACACCTTGAAGGATTGCAAATGCCTGTACAAATTGCTGTTGTTAAGTGTGCGACTCATCGTAAGAGGGATGATTATGTGACCATTGAAAACAGATATGCCAACAAAGTTGCCAGATACCGTGCTTACAATGCTTGCACCTTTAATGGAGAGCATACAAATGAGGGAACAGCCAAGAATTACCACCTTTTGTTTACTACAGCTGATAACTTGGGAGGAAGTCAAGATGTTGCAGGGAGAAGTGTCAGAGGCAGAACAGCAGAGTTAGGTCAAAGCAGGTTGTGTCAAGAGAGATGAGGATGAGCTTTGGGTTTCAGGAGATAGGAGGCCTGTGTTGTCTAACAGTCTTTTACCCCGGATTGCCAGGCATTCTCATGGTCCTACTTAAGTGGGAAGGCTCACGATGGTCCTGGGGGTTTAGGCAGACTTGGTTCAATCCAATGTTTAGGTTGATGGCTGAAGTCACATAGGGAGGTCAGGTGGTCCTTTCAACAGGATGCAATTGGATTTCATTGAGATGCCTCTGTGCAATGGCTTGAGGTACATGTTGGTTGATGTGGGCAACTTTTCACAATGGGTTGAGGCATACCCCCACAAGAAGAAGAACAGTCTCATAGCAGCAAAGCCTTTGTTGAGTGAGTTAATAACCAGATTTGGCATCACATCTTCTTTGGAATCTGACCGAGGCACGCACTTCAACAATGAACTACTGAGGATGCTGTGCTCTGCTTTACAAGTTGAACAGAGACATCCCCATCTCACCAGGAGCAGTGCCACAACCTCAACCCCAGTGACTGGGTCTTGGTGAAAAAAGCACATCTGAAAGAATTGTCTGGAGCCTCGCTAGTGTGGGCCGTTCCAGGGGATCCTAGTCACCACGACTGCTGTGAGGTGCGGAGGTCTCCCCAACTGGTTGCATGATGCCCATACATGCCGAGTTCTGTGCCCCCTTGATGATTTAACAGCACCTATCCCAGAAGGAATCACTGACAGAATATCGAAGGTCAGAATATTGACCTACAAAAATATCGCAGCAAGAATATCGAATTCAAGAATATCGACATCCTATCTACATTATGGTAAGTACAAAAATATCGAGAAAAAAATATCGATGTCAAAAATATCGTTGTTAAAAAGATTGTTTTTTATTTAAGTTAAAAAAATAATGTACAATAAAGTACATAATACATATAATTAAAATAAACATAGTTAAAATGATTACTTAGGGGCCAATTCCGATCCAGGTCGGAAATCACTCCGACCGAGCCGGATCAGGGGTGTTTTCCGACCGATCCAGACTCCTCCAGTCCGACCGAGCGAGTACGATGCGGCCGTATGCTGTCGGACTCGATTCGGTCGGACTCCCATAAAAGTCAATGGGAGCCGGTCGTATGAAGCGTACATGGGCTCCCATTGACTGAATGGGTACGTCGCGGACAAGGGCGCCCCCTACAGTGGGTACGTGTCGGTGCCATCCGCACAGTACATGCCTTTATTGGGGAGACCCATGGGTTTCCCCCTGTGTCCGAGTCGTAAGGCTGCGGGTGACGGGGGGTCCGTCGCAGACACCCGAAGTCCGACTCCAGGAGCTTTTGCGAGCCAGACGCTCCGACTCGATCCGGCTGTCCGAATCGAGCATCGTACTAGCTCGGTCGTGAAACGTCTCCATTGCGCGTCATGGTTTGCTTGCGACCGAGTCGTACGGAACGGTTCGGAGCCGGAAACGATTTGGGCGGAGATTTCACACTTGTTCGCATCGTACTTCGACGTCCAGACCCGTGTACGACTCGGACGGAAATTCAGCCTCCGAATCGGATCCTCTAATGCCAAACCCGATTCGGTGCCCTACCGACCGAGATCGGAATCAACACCAAAATGTTTAAAAATTATAAGTAATATATATATATATATAATGTAAAAATAAATTAAATGTATACATATAATATATAATATATATACTTACTTATTAATATGTTTTAATAATTATTTTATTAACTTATAAATTGTTTTTAAAAAACTTATAAATTATAAATACATCTATCCACATAATATAAATAAAAATGTCATACATATATGTAACAAATTAAAAAAAATTAAATTATTTTTAATCTTTTTAAAATTAATTATATACTACATAAGCTAAAATAATACAAAAAATATTAGATAGTGGAGGGAATAAAATTACTATTCCAGCACCAAACAGTGCAACAGTAGGGAAAATGTTGGATAGCGTAGGGGTAAAAAATACTATTCCCACCCCACTGAGTGCAACAGTAGAGAAAGTGCTGGATAGCATAGGGTTTAAAATTACTATTCCCACTCCAGGGAGTGCAACAGTAGGGAAAGTGTTGGATAGCGTAGGTGTAAAAATTACTATTCACACTCCAGTGAGTGCAACCGCAGGGAAAGTGTTGGATAGCGTAGGTGTAAACATTACTATTCCCACTCCAGTGAGTGCAACAGTAGGGAAAGTGTTAGATAGCGTAGGGGTAACAATTACTATTCCCACTCCAGTGAGTGCAACAGTAGGGAAAGTGTTGGATAGCGTAGCAGTTAAAATTACTATTCTCACTCCAGTGAGTGCAACAGTAGGGAAAGTGTTGGATAGCGTAGGGGTAAAAATTACTATTCCCACTCCAGTGAGTGCAACAGTAGGGAAAGTGTTGAATAGCGGAGGGGTAAAAATTACTATTCCCACTCCAGTGAGTGCAACAGTAGGGAAAGTGTTGGATAGCGTAGGGGTAAAAATTATTATTCCCACTCCAGTGAGAGCAACAGTAGGGAACGTTTTGGATAGCGTAGGGGTTAAATGAACATACTTATTAATTTAATAATTTTTGTAAAATAAATAACATATTAATTTGGTAATTAACAATAATAGTAAATACCAATAAAATTAAATTAATATTTACTTAATTACAATAAATTACTTCCCACCATATTCCCCTATAAACCCACACCAGCTACACATAAAAAAATAACACAATTAATGTAATTATCAAGTAATCAATTAATAAACATTAATTACTATAAATTAACAATAAATACATTAACAATAACAATAAATAAAAATTTATAATACATTATTTATAATTAATATGATTATAAATTAACCAATTAATAGCAATTAATTACCAATTAATAATTAATTAACAATAAATTAATAATCAACAACAATAAATAAAAACATATTAATTAATTAATAATAATTAAATTACTTTCCACCCTATTCCCCTATAAACCCACAACCCGCTGCACATAAAAAATAACATCATTAATTTAATTATCAATTAATCAATTAATAAAAATTAATTACCAATTAATCAATCATTAACAATACATTAATTAACAATAGCAATAAATACAAATTAATAATACATTAAGTGTAATTAATGTAATGATAAACTAATCAATTAATAAAAATATATTTCCAATTAATAATTAATTAACAAATTAATCAAAAACAATAAATGAAAACCTATTAATTGATTAATTATATTTAAATTACTTCCCACCCTATTCCCCTATAAACACACAACCCACTACATATGAAAAATAACATAATTAATGTAATTATCAACTAATCAATTCATAAAGATGTATTACCAATTAATAATTAACAATAAATTAATTAACAATATCAATAAATAAAGAATAATAATAAATTAATTATAATTAATATAATGATAAACTAATCAATTAATAAAAAAGGTATTACCAATTTATAATTAACAATAAAGTAATAATCAAAAACAATAAATAACAACATATTAATTCATTAATTATAATTAAATTACTTCCCACCCTATTCCCCTATAAACCCACAACCCGCTCTGATACTAAAACGCAAAATTTACTTTTTTGTTTTTTTACTAATTTCTAAACATTTAATACATATATTTAAAAATAATAAAAAGACATTACAAAAAATGTAAAACCTACATATAAAATACATACTAAAATACTAACACTAATATAAATATCGATATTATTAACAACAATATTTTTGCTAACGATATAACTTACTTCGATATTACTTACTTCAATATAAAAAAAAACGATGTAACTTACCGTAATGTTGATATTCCGGTCACCGATATTCTTGACATCGATATTCTGTCCTTACGATATTAAAAACTCGATATTATTGTACGGCGAGATAAAAAAATGTATATTTTGACTGCGCACCTCCCAGAAGTACCAGTGGTGGATGGAGATCACAGGTGCAGGTTTGTCAAGCTGACGGCAACCAGCAGGAAGCAGAAGCAGCACTTGTTCAGCCTCAGGCGAGTCCTGGAGAGTCGGTTGTTAAAATTGAAAGAGAGGATAGTGCTGTGGGTCTGACTGAGCCAGACTCTGACACCAACAAAGGGCCTAGTGCTCTGCAACCATGAGTGACTGTAGGAGAACGTTGGGCAAGAAGGCAGGAGTGGGGCAGACTGGTCAAGCAGGGAGAAGGTGACCTGCCTATCATTCCTCAGGATACTGAGTTTCTGATCTGAGTGATGGAGGAGGAGAAGAGACAGCACTCAGAAGGTCAAAGCGAGCAAGAGTGCCATGTCGGAGGTACACTTCCGATAAATGGACTTACATCCTTGCAAATGACAGGTAGAACGAGTTTTGGGAATTTTAGGATCACTGTGAAAGTTCGATTGAAACTTTGGGAACTTGATTTCCAGTTCAATCTTACTTTTCAACTTCTTTTCCTTTGACTTGAGACACCTTATTTTGGATGTGGCCGAATTTTCTTTCTTGGATGCGAATGAGTTTCTGAAACACTTTATTCTGGAACTGATTGTTAATGAACTTGAAATGCTTTATAATAAGAAGCATTTAAATGGAATTTGTAGGGACGAAAAAGGAGTACTGAGGTCCATGGATGCTGAAGGAGCCTAAGGTTGCCCTTTAGAAGAACAGGGAGTAAGGCTAAGGAAGACTGACAAAGATCTTTGTACATGTTCTTGTTGCCTATCGTTTGAACTTTGGTTTTGCTGCTTGCACAGGTGGAAACTGACAGAGAAGACTCTGCTGGTGCTACGTTGCACCCAAAGGTTTAGATTCAAATAAATAAATAGAAGCTTATTCTAATGCTAATATGCAGAAATACATCATAGCAGGCACACTAATAGCTGTAGTTGTAGTACTAATTGTATTGCTTACAGGTTATTGTCAGCTACATATAGGTCAGGAGAGATCAAGCCTACTGTTGCTACTACTACAGTCACATTCAGCTGATAGTGATCTACAGTAGTGGGGGTCTAAGAAACTGCACACTGATCTATCAATGGGAGATTTCTCTTCAAACGCTTATTTTAGATTGCTTTATGAATACATTGACACTATTAATGCAAGAGATTGCTATATTTGTACCCAGTTGCCTGCTTCTGTTGCAGAGAGCATAACCTACCACCATATTCCGTTGACTTATGGAATTTCTTGCAGTCTTCTACTAAGCTTATTCTATAGACAGGGTAGTTTCCAATATTATTTTTTGAATTATGATTTAGTCCTAGCAGATCTCCCTATGTTCAAACATTTGAATAAGAATCCTTATTACAAAGGTGCAGAGATTGCGGGAAAATATTTTGCATCTCTTGAGTCACTAGACAATGCCTATGCATATGGAAAGAATTTGTCATGTTTAATGTCAGAAGTGGAGACAAAATTCCTGAATTTAGTAGAAGGAGAGATCTAGAGTCCAAATCAGAACCTGATAAAGAAACACCACAGGTGGACTAGTGAAAAAATTGAACGTTAGGGGGTCGATTCCGATCCTGTATATTTTTTTTCCGTACGACTCGTATACGTAATTATTTCCGTACGAATCGTACAAGTCCCGTCCGACCCGTGAAGTACGATTCGTACGGGAAAAATACATACGGATCGGCCCGATCCGTACGAATCGGATCGGGAAAAGTTGTACGAGACGGACCCGGACACTTTTCCGTACGAATCGTAAAAATACAGTCCGACCGTACAAGTACGATCCGGACCGGCTTTCCGATTTACGAATCGTACGGAAAACGTCCCGTACACGGGGAATGACTTTACCCGCTACGAAGTGAACTTTGTACGACTCGTATCCCTGGAAAAGTTGTTCCCGGGGTGCGAGTCGTACAGGAGTACGAGTCGTACAGGCCCCCCATGCATATGTACGCACCTTACAACAACATCGCGTATGTACGCAACGTACATACGCAATGTTGGGGTATGCACCATACATACACAACGCATGGGGGTGTATGCCTGTACGCCTTGTATCACTATTGTACTGGTGCCGTACGGGTACGTGTGAAATGCACCGTACCCCCGCATTCATTGCGTGTGTACGCCTCGTATCACTATTGTACTGGTGCCGTACGGCTACATGTGAAACGCACCGTACCCCTGCATTCATTGCGTGTGTATGCCTCGTATCACTATTGTACTGGTGCCGTAAGGGTACGTGTGCAACGCACCGTACATGTCCAATTCCGTTGTTGCGGTACGCAGGGGTTGCTGGACACGCCCCCCCCAAGTGACCAGACCCTGGTGGTTATGTATGGGCTCCATATTATAGGTTTGGCTTTGGGTATGGGGTATGTTTCCTGCCCCTCACCCCCACCCTGGCCCCTGGGTGTTGTTCTCACCTTCTGCGGCGTGTGCGTCGGTTTCGGTGCACCAGGTCGTAGGCTAAGAGAACCGGGATGACACGTACGATGGGGTTCATGGCGTGTACGTCGCGTACCGGGGCTCCGCTTGTAGGACTCTGCTTTTACGGGTGTTTTTGGCTCCCGTAAGAAAAGAGCCGTACGGAGTGCCGTAGGGACGAATCTTACTTGCTGGGCCGGAAACCGCTGCTTAAATACGTCCGGACATCGCGTACAGGCTGTTCCGGATCTGAATCGTTGTTTCTTTTTACCCGTACGGTCTTTTGTACGATTCGTACGGAAAGAGGCTTTCTGTACGAATCGTACTTCCTAGGTTGTAAGGAAAGTTTACCGGGTACGAGTCGTAAGGAGAAAATGCTTCGTACAACGATTTGTACAGCCTTTTTCCAGGATTGAAATCGGCCACTAGGTGAAGGGAAATGTTCCTGCCTTGATGTTAGGGGGCCGATTCCAAAGTTCCGGTAAACTTTCCTTACAACCTAGGAAGTACGATTTGTGTAGCGCTGGGGGTTCGCGCCGTACATACACGGGTGGGGGTATGGTCCGTACGTACACGGGTGGAGGTTCGGGGCGTACCTACACTGGTGTACATACATGGGTGGGGGTACGGTCCGTACGTACACGGGTGGGGGTTCGGGGCGTACCTACACGGGTGGGGGTTCGGGGCGTACCTACACTGGTGTACATACACGGGTGGGGGTTCGGGGTGTACATACACGGGTGGGGGTTCAGGGCGTACCTACACTGGTGTACATACATGGGTGGGGGTACGGTCCGTACGTACACGGGTGGGGGTTCGGGGCGTACCTACACGGGTGGGGGTTCGGGGCGTACCTACACTGGTGTACATACACGGGTGGGGGTTCGGGGCGTACGTACACGGGTGGGGGTTCGGGGTGTACCTACACTGGTGTACATACACGGGTGGGGGTTCGGCACGTACATGCGGGGGCTGGGGGGGGTACAGCGCGTATGCGGGCACATGTCTTCATGGTTGCTATGGGAGTTCGGTCCGGACGGTTGTAAAATCGAAAGGACGGTACTGATCGTACTTGCGCGGTCGGACTTCATTTTTCCGATTCGTACGGTAAATCGTCCGGGGATGTGTCGGACACTTTTTCCGACCCGAGGACATGTGGGGGAATTTTCCCAATGCGATTCGTATGGACTTTTTCCCATGCGAATCGTACTTGCCAGTTTGTACGGTACTTGTACGATTCGGACGGAAAAAAATCCGGATACGATTCGTACGGGGCAAATTTTTCCAGGATCCGAATCGGCACCAAAGTGTGAAAGAGGTAGTGAGCCGAGAAATGAATATGTTTTGGCAAGAACAAGAAGTTTTAATGAATCAAGGGAGGACTACTGTTCATGCGAAATAGGGAAACAGGAGGAATCCAAGGACGATCTACTATGTGGAGCAAAGGAAAGAAATCTCGAGTGTTGTTGCCAAGTTTTGTTGTTTGAACATGGAAAATAATGAGACTTGTGTCATGGGATTCTTGAAGGTTCTGTTGTAGGTATAATTGAGGATTATACTTCAGCTTTATTTAGATTCCCTTTAGACTCTGGGAGGTACAGACCTCTTTGCGATATCTATGTTGTGTGGCTTCATGCTATACAATATTCTTTCAAGAGAACTTCTACAGAGGTTCTGCTATGCTGACACCTTTCTCTGCTTCCCTGACTTAAATAGGGATTTCCTGATTCCTGATTTAGAATAGGGCTTGATAGATTTTCTTAGGCAACCTCATGTATAGGCAAGAGGATCAAAACTTTCAATCTACTTACCAAACTTTGCATTCACTGCATTGGAGCTGCTGAATTCCTCATTTGCTTTTTGTTATCGAGGAAAACATGTGTCAGACATTTGATGTTTTCCATTAGTGATTCTGCATTTTTTTATACTAGAGGGTCTATTAGGATGGCGGGCGGATCGCCCCCGCCGGGGGCGATCCGCCCGCCATCCTGCCATGATTGACCCCCCGCCACATTAGGATGGCTGGGGGGTCCGCGGCGGACGGGAAGACCGTCTGCCGCTTTTCCGCTGGTCGACTCGTCGACAGGGCGTAAAACTGCCACAATATGGTGGCGTTGTCTGCAAGACACCGCCATCCATATTATGATGCCTGTGGAGCCTTGCATTTCACCATGGAAAGGCATGCGGTTTCTGCTATTGCCAGAATGTTGGGGGGTTGGGGTGCACATGGGGGTACGTATGGTACCCCACTACATTGGCATGGACAAGGTGGCAGGCACCGCACGGTGCCTGTAACCTTGTGCATGCCAATGCACAACGTGCATCCACAGCTTTGTGGCGGGCGGTGCTATGAGTACCACCCGCCACAATGTTGTGGATGGGGGATGGCACCGCCTCGGTGGCAGTGGCATCCTAATGGCCACAGCGGGACCGCCGCACCTCTGTCAGACGGTCACGCGCACCGTTACGGTGGCAGGCGGACATCGTAATAGACCCCTGTGTTTCTAAGACTGGTTTATATTAGCTTGACTTTGAATTTGTAATAAATCCATACTTTATCCCATCTTCTGACTCAGAGTTTTACCGTGTGGCCAAATGGGTCACACTGTAAGTATGAAATTGTAATTGATCATAACTCCTTAATTTTTCAGGCACCTACAATCTTCCATTGCAGGTGGAAAGGAAGAAGAAGCCCAAATTCAATGTGTTAATCCTAAAAAATGCCCTAGAGAGTCTTATTCTCTTAACAGAGCAGAGACATCCTGTCACTTTTTCCATGGAAAGAGCATCGGATTTGAAAGTGTGCAGTAGAGTTTTACGCAGTTCTGCACCCTGTGTACTTGTGAGCACTCACATTTTGCCACATTCTTAGGATGCCCAGATGTTTCTGCATGCATTTTAATATGTAATAGTAACAATGTATGGCCTGAATTTCAAAAAAGGTTAGAAATCTACAAATGCAGATTTCCGTACTCGAATAGGTGCAGACTTCAGTTTTTTTAGAATGCACAATATGATTCCATGTTATTCTTGGAAAATCAGGAAATTTGTGACTACTCTTCATCGTGGTGATCAGAATTTTGACACCATTTGGGGTCTGATTTCCTTATATATATTTAAAGGGAGCTATAATTGTGCTGCAGTAATTTGGCACCAGTTTTACACAGAACGCGGATATTATTAATTGTAGTGTGAAAATGATCAAGTGGTTACAAGTAAGACCATATAAATTGCAACTGGAAAAGCATCATCCCTTGTTGCTCCCTAGCAGGACCCTCCCCACCACACCAGTGAAAACTGGAAAGGCGGGGATGTGGCAAGAACTGTTTAAATGTTGTGCTCATAACTGAGATAAGTATTGTAAATGAACATGGTACATTAAAGCAGCTACTGATGCTTAATGGTGGAACCCACACCGGTCCTATGCCTACACCTCGGTTTTTCAATGAATATGTGGGTAAGTTCATAAGTTGTTATTTTGGTGCAGAGCTCTGTTCGGTTAATGGCTACCTTAAGGCAACACGCTATGGTACCAAAATTTAATTGCCTAAATATTGTTTCATAAAAATATTGTATCGTAAATATTATGTGCAAAAATATTGCCCCACTGGAGCTAATAATAGAAAATCTACAACCAATGGAGCGATATTTTTGTAAACAATATTTTGGCCATGATACTAATGCCAGGAACTATTTTTGTTATTGATATTCTGACACACAGCCAGAAATGAAGTACTCTAATGAGTGGTTAAATCATGAAGTAGTGATCTTGTTGTCCAGAAAACCGCCAACCAGGTGAAGTGAAATACATCGCTAGAGTAAACAGAATGTTTAGATGCATCCGTGTCCGCCTGTGTTCATTCTGGTTCAGTGCAGTTCACTCAGCTAACACATTAGTTCCTTGGAATTGGCTTATACCAATTTTTTTCTGGAAAGGTGACTATCTCAAAACACACGCATTTAAAGGGCCATCTCTTTCCAGTCCATTCCAGGGCATGAGACCTATTTCCAAAATGTCAAACTACTCTAGTCTGCTGATACCTATATGGGATAGATATATGTACTGGGCTAACCAAATATGGTCAAGTCCAGGGTACTAGACCTTTTTTTAACTTCTTGGACATACCTAAAGAGCTACCAATAACTGTTTGCGGTCAAACCTGTACTCTATCCCTAGACAGAATACCTTTAGCCTTGAGGAAGTCCCATGGTAGGGGACGAAACACATATTGGATGTGTATGTGAATCACCTTACTTCTACCACCACATGATTTGATTACCAATGCCAGTTTCAGCCATTGAAATTTAATATTTCTAGGTACTGTGACACTCTGCAACAATAGCGGTACAAAAGGGGGTGGTGATGGACGGAGCATCAGAACCAATCAAACACTCACACCCAGTCAACAGATCTGGGTTTGATCCATCACCGTTCTTTAGCCCACTCTGCCACCCCAGTTCAGACATGGCCATATGCAAATCAGTCTGATCCTGTGCCTCATGGGAACAGTCCAGCCCGAACTGCCTAGCCATGCCTTCTCTGGACCGGAAACAAGCTTCCTAGGACCGGTTTCTGGCATTTCAGCCGTCTTCAGCCAGGCTTGCTTGAATTCAGTGGCAAAGTGAGCAAGGGACTCATGTCTGAGCATAGCCTGCCAACTTATGGCGAACAAAGCGGTACAAAAGGGGGTGGTGATGGACGGAGCATCAGAACCAATCAAACACTCACACCCAGTCAACAGATCTGGGTTTGATCCATCACCGTTCTTTAGTCCACTCTGCTACCCCAGTTCAGACATGGCCATATGCAAATCAGTCTGACCCTGTGCCTCATGGGAACAGTCCAGCCTGAACTGCCAAGCCATGCCTTCCCTGGACTGGAAACAAGCTTCCTAGGACCGGTTTCTGGCATTTCAGCCGTCTTCAGCCAGGCTTGCTTGAAGCCAGTGGCAAAGTGAGCAAGGGACTCACTTCTACACTCTGCAACAATAGAACATCTAGAGAATATAACTTCCAAGTCACGTTTTAAAAAACAACTATTTTGAAAATATGTGCTCTAAAATACACAAATGTTCCCCATATATTGCAAAATGTTCTCAAGATTAGAGGGAACCCAGCAGAAAGTTCATCCTGGATAGAGAGGACTGGATTCACATTCTTTGTTTAATTGTTCACTGTAATTTCTGCGAGATGTTTGCCTTACACTGAAACACACCAGCTGGAATACATCTGATAATTCTACCAACATCATTTTTTTTCGTTTTCCACATTTTGATGACATCTTTACTATACAACTAGTATGGGATGTGGATGCATACAATGCATGCGTCCTAAACATAGATCACTAGGAAACCTGTGCAAGCCTGTGCTGGTGGTAACACAGTGATGATTTCTCTCACCTCAGGGATATTTCTGCAAACACTTTTCGTACTTGGAAGCCTTACCTTTAATGACATGAGATAGTCAGTCTTTAATTTATCCAAAACATCAGCATCTAACAAGGGACCAAGATTTTCAGTACTGAATTCTGGCTTCAGATCAGGATTACCCATGAGGCTTTCACTAAAAACAAGGGAAAGATAAATCAAGAGTAGCCTTTTCAAATAAATTTAAAATAATCACAGAAACATTATTTGATTTGTTCTCTGTGTGTTCAGACTATTGGGCACAGCATCAAGGTAATCATTTGAGATTACCAAATAGCGAATGTTAAGGATTCACTATTTGGTAATCGCAAATGCCTATGCATGAAGGATTCGCAAATAATCACGTGAATCCTTAACATTCCCTAATAGCGAGTCGCAAATTGCGATTCGCTATTAGGGAATGCAGTTCCATTCATTCCTATAGACCTAAATTGGTAATCACAATTTGCGAATGCTAATCCAAGGTTTTCTAGGGGCCAAAGGTCGCCCTGAGCCACCCCCTAAAAAAAGGTAGGTATGCACATGTGTAGGACACACATGCCCTAAGGGCATTTGAGCAATACATAGCGCATTGAAAAATGCATTTTCAAGTTGATGGAATTTAGCGTTTCCTAAATTCACAGTCGCATTTAGGAAATGCTACATGCATCTCAAATAGGGAATCGCAAATTGCGGTTCCCTAAGTGCATTGGCAATTTAGGTAATCCCCAAAAATTGTGATTACCTATATTGTGAATGCAAAAAGATACATGCATCAGAAAAGGCATTTTACCGGTCGCAAACGGCCCATTTGCGACCAGGAAAATGCTTGATGCATGTGCCCATATATTCTGATCAGTCTCTAACAATTGAACTTCTCCTCTTCTAGTTACACAATGGCAGCTTAAAAGATGCCGATAAAAATACCTGCTTGCTTTCACCTTGTTTTGATGATAAAAGCACAGATGTCGATAAAAGCACCTGCTTGCTTTCACCTTAGACAGAGGGTCACATGTACGCAGCTTTTTCTTGGTCATAAACCAGTTGCAACCAGTAGAAAGCCCTTTCTATGTACCAAACACTATTTTGCATTTCTGTGACCTATTACAGAATCGCAAAATAGGTTAGCGAATCAGTATTAGGAAGGGGCGTGTTAAGGGCGTCACTTCCTAAAAGCGAATCACAGTGGTTGTATAAATGTGGTGCGACAGAAAAGCGGCCGCATAACATTCCCTTTTTACCACCAAATTCATTTTGGCGGTAACCCATTTGTAAACAGGAAGGGGCCCCCAAGGCACCCCCTTCCCATTTGTGAATGTATGCAAAAACGTTTTTTAAGAGTGGGCAGTGGTCCCACGTACCACTGGCTACTCTTAAACAATGAAAAGAAAACTTTTCATTTTTCTTTTTGAAATGCATCCCGTTTTCCTTTAAGGATAATGAGCTGCATTTAAAAAAATTAATTTGGTTTATTTAAAAGCAAACACAGACATGGTGGTCTGCTGTCCCAAACAGGCCACCATTCGTGTGTTTTTAGTAATTCCCAATGGGTTGCAAATTGCGACCTACTTCATGAATAGCAATGAGGTGAATTGCGATCAAATGGGAATTGCACACAGTGTAAACACTATGGTGCCGATTCAGATCCGTGAAATTTTTTTTGCGTATGACTCGTATCCGTATATTTTTATGTACAATTCGTACAAGTGCCCTACAACCGGCGATGTACGATTCATATGTTAAAAATACATAAGAATAGCGTTGGGAAAAGTGTATGAGAGGGAGCCAGACATTTTTACGTGCAAATCGTAAAACAGAAGTCCGAGCGCACAAGTACAATCCGTACCGCCCGTCCGAATACACAACCGTATGTAAAAGGCCCCGTACGGAGCGAACGCAGTAGCACACATGTACACGGGTAAACTTGTGCCCGGATACGAGTCGTACAGCCCCCCCTCCCCCCGCATATGTCAGCACCGTCCCCCCCATATATCAGCACCGTACTCCCCGTCCGCACTGTACCCCAGCCCCGTACCTGTACGCACCATACCCCAGGCCCGTACCCCAGCCCCGCACCTGTACGCGCCACACCCCAGGCGCGTACCCCAGCCCCGTACCTGTACGCACCGTACCCCAGGCCCATACCCCAGCCCCGCACCTGTACACGCCGCACCCCAGGCACGTACCCCAGCCCTGTACCTGTACGCACCGTACCCCAGGACCGTACCCAAGCCCTGCACCTGTACGCGCCGCACCCCAGGCCCGTCTCCCAGCCCCGTACCTGTATGCACCGTACCCCAGGCCCGTACCCCAGCCCCCCACCTGTACGCGCCGTACCCCAGGCGCGTACCCCAGCCCCGTACCTGTATGCACTGTACCCCAGGACCGTACCCCAGCCCTGCACCTGTACGTGCCGCACCCCAGGCCCGTCTCCCAGCCCCGTACCTGTATGCACCGTACCACAGGCCCGCACCCCAGCCCTGCACCTGTACGCGCCGCACCCCAGGCGCGTACTCCAGCCCCGTACCTGTACGCACCATACCACAGGCCCGTACCCCAGCCCCGTACCTGTACGCACCGTACCCCAGGCCCGTACCCCAGCCCCACACCTGTACGCGCCACACCCCAGGTGCATACCCCAGCCCTGTACATGTATGCACCGTACCCCAGGACCGCATCCCAGCCCCGCACCTGTACGCGCTGCACCCCAGGCGCGTACCCCAGCCCCGTACCTGTATGCACCGTACCCCAGGCCCGTATCCCAGCCCCGCACCTGTACGCATCGCACCCCAGGCGCATACCCCAGCCCCGTACCTGTACGCACCGTACCCCAGGACCGTACCCCAGCCCCGCACCTGTACGCGCTGCACCCCAGGCCCGTATCCCAGCCCCGTACCTGTACGCACTGTACCCCAGCCCCGTACCTGTACGCACCGTACCCCAACTCTGTACCCCAGCACCCTCACCCAGCATCGCATATGTACGGACCTTACCTACGCGAAAAAGACTCGTACAGAACCAGGACACTGTAAAACAGCACAAGGAGGGTCAATTCGACTCACACAACACCACAAAACACGTCTACATGACAAAATACATCTCAAAGACTGACCTGGCACATCCAAACAGGCAAACAGAGGCCTAAAATCACAACCACCTCTTATAACACACCCACCAAAAATTCAAACCCAGCCACACCCACAAATGGACCAATAAAAAGGGCCCACCCACACAACCCATGAGCCTTTGCAACAGACCCACTGCTGCCAGACCCCACAGACAAACAACTGCACCTTACTTACACCTTAACTACACTTTAACTTACACACCCTTCACACAACCTTCTTCACAAACACCCCCTCTTCACATTCACACACACACCGTTACATTCACACCCACACACCACACCATGCCCACAGACAAGAATCCAAAGTTCACAAGGGTGGAGCTGGACCTCCTTGTCAACGAAGTCATCAGAGTCGAGCCACAGCTGTTTGGAACATTGGTCAGACAGACCAGCATAGGCCAAAAAACTAGCCTGTGGCAGAGGATCGTCGATAAGGTGAATGCTGTTGAGCCCATCCGAAGGACCAGGCATGAATGCCAAGCCAGGTGGTACGATCTGCGCAGGGCAGTCAAGCGGAAAATGAACGAGGAATACGCCCAGAGCAACATCACTGGAGGTGGGCTGCCCCGCAGACCCGTACATTACCATCCCTGGGAGGAGAAGGTGATGGCCCTGCTTCCGCTGGTGGGAGTACACGGAGTCGAAGGAGTCGCAGAGCCTGGTGAGTACACAAACTACTTACGTAACATGGGGGCAATGGCATCCACACCCCAAATACACCAAATGCCCGCAACTACCCCCAAGCCCTCATCGGACACAACCGCACTCAAAAAGCATGCTCATGCCACTAACATGTCCATGCCCCATTCACAAAGCAAGGCCATGCCATGTCCCAGGCTACACGAACCACAAACCCAAGACTGGATGTCCCGGATGCTGGGAGGGTGGGCCTCACAAAACACATTGTGACACTCAGAAGCAGACACCAATGCCCTTAGCCGATATGGCCTAGGTACATACCCATGCACCTAGCCCAAGGCACAGGGACTGGCAAAGTACTGCCAAGGTAGCTGACACTTGGCCCTGCTGTATGCAGCACAAGGCCCTCCTGTGACCACTGTACACTCAAACACCAACTCCACTAGCTCAGACATCTAGCACAGGAACTCACACTCACTGTCATGCCAGCATGCACCATGAGGGGACAGACACATCACCTCGGAGACCCAATGACAAATCACACTACACACAACAGCAGGCCCGGTCACAACCCCCCCTTACACAAGCACACACCCCTGGGGCAGGCAACGGATTTATCCACTCTCACAATGGACATGTGACACAACAAGATCAATCCATAGCCAAATAAGCATCCTAGCCACAATTCTACAGGTCAAACACTCAGGAGAACATATCAATCTGTCCCCCGCAACATACCATCCACAAGTGGACATTGAGAGGAATGCTAGGCACATCCAACTACCTGGAGCAACTGTGCCAACTTGAATATGTATGAAACATGGATGTCGCATGAAACAGCATTGACATTGTCTCTCTCTCACACACAGGGCAACGTCATGGATGACCCTCCAACAATGGGGGGAACAATCACAGTCCCAGGCTCGGCGTGAAGATGATCCCACCGGCAGCGACGACTCCCACCACTCCTTGGATGACCCCGACCAACCTGGACCCTCTGGTGCCCAAGCCCCTGCAGCACCTGCTTCAGGTACATCTGTGCCAACCACCACCCCCATTCCTGCCACATCCCAGGAGACACCCAGGAGCCCTGCTCGCACTGAACAACAGAGCCAGTCTGACCAGGAGGGACAAGGTTCTCCGGGCACCCAGGAGGAGGCAGGCAACCCCACAAATGCCATCCCTCAGGGGTCCCGTAGACCCGATGTGCCCACAACGGCAGGCCAGGCTCGTGTGGGCAGGGGTGGTGGGAGTGGAGGCAGGCGGAGGCGCGAACCTGACCAGCCAGCTGAGGGAACCGGTATCTCACACATATGCCACATCCTGGACACATACCGGCGTGACACCAGGGGCATCAGCCAGGTAGTGGGGAGCCTCACAGAGATGAAGGGGACCCTCGACGAGATGAAGAACCTGCAGGCCGAGCAACATGCCAGTCAACAACAACACCAAGGACGGATGGAGGCAAGACTGGCTGAGCTCCTGGCGGTGCAAAGGGACATAAGCCATTCACTCCGTCGGATCGCCGACAACATGGGCAACTCTCCCTGTGACACCAGGCGCAGACCAGCACCAGCCACAGGGAGGGAGGAGGAGGAGGATTCGTCCGACAGAGCGTCCCAAACATCGTCAAGGCCTGCATCTGAGGGTCCCGGAGGAAGGTGGGTCGTCCACGGAAAAGACCGTGAGAGGCAGCAGACCATCCACATCTCCCAGGTCACCTGGCCTGGCACCTGGCCCTCTGGTGCAACAGCAGCACCACATCGAATGACATTCTCTGCCACATGGACTTGCTGGTCACAGTCTGACCAATGATGACCAACACTGTTGTCTGGACTCTGATGACTTCAAATGCCAAGGATACCATCTCCCCCTGTGAACTTTGGATTCCATGCACCCGGTAGAGCACCTTATTTTATCTACCAAAACACGTACCCCACCGCAAATAAAAATATTTATTTTATATTATGAGATGTTGCAGTTATTTTGCATTAGTCCACAACATATGTGTGTGTAAATGTTAAACTATGCCTGAGTGTTGAACTAACTCCACCCATCCATACCCTGGGATCTGAGTCTGGTACAGGACACACATGGGTCACAATGTATCATTCAATGCAGACATGGAGCACAATACTCACCTGTGATGGCCTCAAGCTGCTGAGGGGGGGCTTGCAATACTGTGCGGCCAGGCCTATTTGGAAGAGTATCATTAAGGCGTAGAGGTCATGGCTCATGTTGAGGTTCCCGGGGAGGGAGACCCAGGTATGTTTTGCCAGGTGGGAGAACTATGTCCTGCATGCTGGAGTACGGTGGATGTGAAGAATGGTGGCCAGGGCAAGGTTGGATGCACGGAGATGGCCCAACGGGGTCTTGGATGACAGTGGTACAAGGTTGGTTTGGGGTCGGGGTTGTGGCCTGCCTCCTGAGTGTGGGTGGGGAGTCTGAAGGTCATCCTGCAGCAGACAGTGATCCATTGCAGCTATCTCTGCTGGACGGTGATGTGGCTGGGGCGCGGGATGTTGGAGCTGAGGTGTGCAGATGCACCCTGGATGTGTACTAGTTTCCCGGGATTTTGGATGTACTTGCTCCGTAGAGGGCAGGGCAGTATTTGACACGGATGTTGTCGTGGACCTGGGGGATGGTCTGTCTTTCCTTGGAGTGGATCTATCTGTGGATCATGTGCATAATGCAGAGGGTGTAGCAGCCTGAGGTACAGATGCTGGTGATTACCATGGCAAATGTGAGCGAGCAATACATGATGCACACCATCTTGTGTGCGTGCCCACTGGGTGCTTGTGCAGGGCTCTTGCGGGTGAGACTCAAGGAGTTGACCCAGCTGTAAGGGGACAATCCGCAGATGATTACCTCAGTCCTGTACAAGTACAGCCTCAGGTGGCTGATGTTCAGCCATTCATCAATGGATCTCATGCATTCTTGAATATTGGAACTGGCAATGTCGGCGTCTTTGGTGAGGGTGAGGAGCACCTGGCTGTCAATGGCATACTAGCTGATGATGAGGTGCTGTGCGCATGTGATGGTGGTGAGGGGGGTCCTGGACACATTGTAGATTGACACGCTGAGAGATGATACCTGTGCCATGTGCCAGACGACGACACCATACTACATGCAGAAGCCTTGAGTCCCACTCCCATGGCCTTGCTGGGGTACAGAGCCGGTGGGGAGTAGGAGGGACATGACCTGGTTGGTGTGACAGGGCCTGGAAGGCGTGGCAGCGCTGTGTAGGCAGTTGGAGTTGCACACTCATCATGCAAAGGTGTTGTGTGTGCGCTTAGTGTATGCCTGAGAGCAGGCGGCAGATATGCGGATGGACATTGCTTGGAGGGTGGCTGCAACATCAGACTGTAGTGTGATGTGGGTCATGCAAGGACATGAGGGTCGTGCAATGTGCACGTTGCATGTGCAGACGGTCCAGCCTTTGGCACCGCGTGGCCGCAACAGTGGCACAGACAAGCTGATGACAGCCAAATGAATGGGTGGAGGGAGGAAGGGAGGAGCATCTTTGAGGCGTGTGTGTTGCCAAATCCAGAAACTCTGTGTGCCCTTGCTGTAGGGGCTGCAGCAGCAGGCTGCATGTCCTGGAAAATATGCCACAAGTTGCACACAAAGACAAGGATGTCAGAAAGGACAACTGCAACAGGCGTATGTAAAGGAAGGAGTGTCCGGTTTTCCATGGCACACCCAGAGACAATGGATGCACAATCACCAAAGATGACTGACACCGGATCAGGAAACTGAAGGCCGAGCTGTGCACAGGAAACACACCCTCAGCAGGTGTTGAGGGCCCGTTGTGGGGACCAACATGCCCAAATACATACACAACCATGGACTTCATGCACAATAGAGATTCTAATCCATGAAGAACAGCATGCATGTTGCTAATCTACACATAGACTCATATGCACAATCTTTGACAACTATGCCAGAGATGCCGCATGTACAGTGGCAAGAGACCTGCATTGACACAGATGAGGCACCTTGGAGGGTGAGGAACACCTTTATTACTCAGGCTCACACCTAGGGAAATGCATCAATATGAACAGACTCACAGGTCATTTGGCTGAACATGTGGGACCTACACTGGACACCCCCTTCACACCACAGATTCTGTAAATCCATTGAACTGGCACACAAGTGAAGGGGGTGAGCCAAACAACCCCTGCTGCACACGGAGAGGCTGCAATTCCCCATTGAGCCTCTTATGGGGATGTCCCACACCATGTCCACCCGTAGCCTCCCGTATGTTTCAGAGGGAAGTTTTACACACATTGATGCCTTCATCACAATCCACAATCCCATTACAGATGACTGTCACGTAGGGTGACTATCAATTCATGGGAGTCATGCTACATGTCATGTGCCCCATGGTGAGTCGACATGTATGCATAGTAACAAAATCTGCACAGGAGCAGTGCCCACACATTCCAAACAACTACCACACCCAAAATGCCTTGCTGCAATCCTTACCCAAAGGAGACTTTTCACCATGTCCGTGCATGTAACGCTGATTCAGCACACGTTGCAATACTCATGAGGAATAGCAGGAGCCCAACAATGCCACGAGCAGACAGCATTCGCAACTACCTGGGGATGACAGACATACAAGAAGTCACCGAAAAGATAGTCAACCGCATGCATGGTCATTTACTCTACAGGAATAAGGTTGTCACCATGCTAGTTTTAAATTTACTGTCTCAGCTACAATGTATGGAATGACATCATCACTCGAGTGACGCATCAGAACACACCTCTAAGTAACTTAGCATACAGTCAGCTGGACACACACATAGCAACACATGCCAAACAAGGCTCAAAGCGTGCACACTCAGACCCAGGGACTCACCATTATGAGAAGAAGTTGCGTATGAGCTGACTCCGGGTGTCCTCCTCCTCCTCCTCCTCCTCACTTGCCTCGTGACCAAGCCCTTCATCCTCCACGGGTGGATGTTCCTGCTCATCCGGATCCAGGATGAGTGGCACAGCTTTCTCCACTGCCGTGTTGTGCAGCATGCAGCACACGATGAAGATTTTGCAGACCTTCACCGGTGCATATGGGAGGGATCCACCTGTCTTGTGAAGGCACCGGAATCTGCTCTTCAGGAGGCCAAACGTCCTCTCAATCACTCGCCTGGTCTGCCCATGGGTGTTGTTGTAACGGTGATCTGCAGCTGTTCTGGGGTTGCGGAGAGGCGTCATCAGCCATGGCATGTTGGGATAGCCAGAGTCCCCTACATGGAAACATCATGTAAAGAAGTGGGTCAGGAGATGCAGTAAGATACAAAGATACCACTAAATACAGGACAAACAGAGTATACCCACCAACAAGACATGCTCGTTCGTTGTGCAACCGCAGCATCATTTGTGGCACCCTGCTACGCCTCATGATGTAGGCATCGTGTGCTGACCCTGGAAAACGTGCACAGACATGGGAAATCAGCATGTTAGGTAGACACACCACAAGGGCATTAATGGAGTGATAATGTTTTTGGTTTCGATAGGTTACCTCCTGTGCCACATGTGTCCCATCAATGTACCCAATTACATGGGGCATCCCTCCCAGGGCATAGAACTCACCCTTGACACCTGTCAACTGCTCACAAGTCGGAAAATGGATGAATTCATCCAGATGCTCCAACATGGCTTCTAAAACATCATGCAGGACACGGCTGAACATGGTCTGGGACATGCCACCAACATCAGCTATGGTGAATTGAAACGTACCGGTGGCAAAAAAATGTAGGGCTGCCATCACCTTCATCTTGGGGGTCAGCACAGTAGGATACCTGTGTAGCGGTTGGAGGTGTGGTTCCAGCCGGGTGGTCAAGTGCTCAATGAACTCTTGCGAGAAGCGGTAGCGTCTTATGCAGTCACGTTCCCTCATGGCACCCAAGTCTGGCATTGGTCGGGGGAGAGGCGGTGCCCTGCAGAAATTTGGAAGGAATAACGAAGAGTGAGTACATTACAACACCAATGTCAATAAACTGAGCACATGTTCAACAGCTAATACACATCTGCGAAATACAGAGTCTGGTCTGTGCAATACATCCAGGACATGTATGCCAGCCAGATGAGACTCCTATGAAGAGCCAGCTACAACCGTTGATTGTCAAGTTCTACATTACATGCCCTGAAACAAGCTGTGGGCCAGTGTAAGTGAACAGCCAGAGACATCACAGGAGTGACATACATCCACATATCTGCATTTGAAGGATGTCATCTCATACAGACAGCTGGCGGCAAGCTAGACGCACAGGGCACATGTCATTAAAAATTAGCAGCTCACACACATTGCGATGAAGGGGTACACGTGAAAAAAGAAAACACAGACATGGAGACGACGCAGATATGTCCTCATGTCAAAAGAACATGTTCGAAGCATCCAGACACACGTAACATGTGAATCCACATGTGGCATGGTGTGGGTATATGTGGGTCATGGCCATCTACGCACAGACACATGTTGGATGCAGCAACAGCAGATGCAGTTGACGGAACACCAACAGCAAGCTCATGGGAACACATGACACACACGACATAGTCACATCGGGCCATGCTGGTAGTGAGATGTCAGGTGTTAGTGTCCCTGGCATCAGGGGACAGTTGCGGGTGTTGGTGACTGTGCCATACCAGTGATGCAGTGCTTGACATGTTTGTACTACATGCACACATGTGCAAAATGTGAAGGGGAAGTGTGCCACATAGTGCCCCATCACACATGGCGTGTGTACACAGGTCATCACACATCTATTGTGCAAAAACATGAGGAGACATGTGCCATATCACTGCCTGACACACATAGGCCCTGCACAAGAAGGATTGCACTGACAATGACTTGATGTACAGCCTTGTGCGAGTCTGAGACCTCCATTCCTTTGCTGTGCACCTCCTATCACCAGTGGAAGATGTGAAACACACCGTACACATGCTCTGAGGGCGTGTGTACAGTACGTATCACTATATTGGTGTTGGCGTAGGAGTATGCGTGTGTGTACGGACCGTACACACGTACGTGTACGACCGGTGTGTACACGTACACGTACGTGTACAATGGTAGTACACGGATGTGTACTACGGTAGTACACGTACGTGTACACACTGGTCGTACACGTACGTGTACGTGTACGACCAGTGTGTACACGTACGTGTACTACGGTAGTACACGTACGTGTACACACTGGTCATACACGTACGTGTACACACTGGTCGTACACGTACGTGTACACACTGGTGGTACACGTACGTGTACAACCAGTGTTTACACGTACGTGTCAAATGCACTGTGCAACTGGTGCCGTAGGGGTACGTGTGAAACGCACCGTACCTGTGTGTGGATTGTAAAATTACATAAAGGACACATGAGGGAAAAGTATTATGGCCTAAATGCATGCTGGTTGTCATGGAGACCGAGTTTCCAGTTCAAAATTTTCCATCAGGTGGCCAGCAAAAGTTGGTTGGAGACAATATACAATGTTGCAAAGTGGTTGTTGACTTGCCATGATGCTCAAATTTTGAACCATGCAAAGGCACTCACTGGTGTATGTTTAAAGGGATTGGAGGAAACGTAGGATGCAAATGAGTCTGACCAATCACTCTGTACTCCTGTAAATGAAACAGCCCAGCAAGGCAGATATAAGGCAGCCAGAACCCATGAGAGGGCACTTGCCTGCACAACACGTCATTGGACACCACTGCTGCTGTCATTGCTTACTCTGTCACCATGTCCAGGTCGGTGGAGAGGGCCCAGCCATTCCCCCAGGAGAAGAATGAGGCGTTGCTGGACGTCATCCTCCCACAGTACCCCAGCCTGTATAGGAGACCAGGGGAGCAGGTGAGTGCCGACTCCACTAGCTTTGACTGTGCACCTTTTTTGTGACTGTCACTTCTGGCATTGTGTCCAGGTGTGACAGACATGCAATGTTGTTTAGAGTGGGTCCCAGGGGGGGGAATGCCTTATGTCTCTCATGCAGAGCATGATGTAGTTCATGTCTGCACTCCTCACTTGCATTGTACTTACTGTGACAATCACTGCATGGTGCATGGCACATTCAGCCTGGCTAATCCTCTTGGGCATTTTTGTTCTATAGTCCTGATGTGATTCAGTGGTCCCCCCGGTGTGACAGGTGACTCTACCCACAGATGTGTGTGAGTTGAGTGGAGCTGTGGTGAGAGTGTCCAAATGATGTGTACGCCCCCTGGACATTGATGTGTGTGAATGTTCCTTGTCATGTGGGTGTGTGCCTATGTGGAGTGTTGCACCACAGCTGCATGGAGAAGGCAACTGCTCTACCCATCTGATGTGAGAAGGAAGCCGTGCTGTGTGTCTGACGTGCTGAGCTAGCCCCACACCTGTGACACCCCCCAGGAAAGTGGCACATGTGCAGAGTGAGGTTTGTATCCGCTGTTGCCAATGGCAGGTGATTGATCTGTGCCTGTGTGTGTCTGTGTACTCTGCTGAGGTTGCGTCAGTGGCCTGGGGCATTTGACTGCTTTGAGGTGCTGTCCATCAGCCTTGTTTTGCTTGTGATGCACAGTGTGAGCCATGATCAGGGAGTGTGTCGCACCCCTCATGCCACCTGTGTACTTTCAATGCCATGTAGTGCATTGGGGCTTCCCCAGAGACTAATGTCCCTATGACAAAGGTGCTATTAGTTGGCAGCATACTATGCCCTGTTCAAAAAATCAAAGATGTTCAAATGTGTGTCTCTGTGAAATGGAGCAGGTGTAGTGATGTTGTCTCACTTTGTCATCCTCACAGGTAACCGCGTACGAGAAAGGGAGAATTTGGAAGCGGGCCGTCAGGGCCGTGATGTCAGTGGAGGGTCGCAGTCGGCGCCTACCCCAAGTGAGGAAACGCTGGCAGGACATCCGGTGCTGGACCAGGAGGATCGCCCGGGTCCTGCTGGGGGACTCACCTCCACTCCCCCACAGCGGGCATCGACGACTGACCCACCAGATGAAGCGTGTCCTGGCGGTGTTCTTCCCTGACATGGAAAGGCGGTTACAGGAGGCACAGCAGCAAGGAGGGGGTAGGTACATGTGTGTTTGTTGTGTGTCACCAGCTTTAGGAAGTGCTCAGTTGCATGGATACACTGCAGGGTTTATATGTGCAGTGCATATCCTGTTGCCCCAAGTCAACCGGTGCTGTTCTTCCTCCCTTCCCCTCCTTGACATGTGTTCCCTGGTCTGTGTGTAACCACTCTTGCACATGGTCATCTAGGCTGCCAGTTAATCCAAGTGCACAATGCTTGCTGCATCATGTGTGGGGGTGGTCTGTGTCATGTGTTGGTACCTTGCCTGTGCCCTGTCCTGTTCAGTAATTTGGGGGTCCATAATTGTTGGCACTGATGCTGAGTCTCAACATAGGAGTGTGAGGTTTAAAATGAACAGACTTGCAGCATGCATGACCGATGTTGTGGTCTCAGACATGATATGCATGAGTGGGAGATATGCATAGTGACGGGACGGTTGCTCCTGTTACAGTCAGATTATTCCAGGACCATGGAGCAGTGTGCCCACTACAGTCCCCTGAGACACATTTTCCTAGGAATCATGTGTGTCATCCAACACTGTGGCCATTCTCGGTGTGTTCAGCATAGGTTGGCCTCTGTGGCATTGTTCCCTGGCCTCATTTGTATTTACATAAAGTGTGCTACATGTGTCCACTGTACAGGGTGACCCCATTTGGCTTGTGCATACTCACACTGGCCAGTGCCTGTGTGTCTATGTACAACTATCTGATGATGGTTGTTTGTCACTAATATGTGTGGTCAGCCTCACGAGGTGATGTTGAGTACATTTAGGAGTTCTTGATGCACATTTTAGTAAACCCAGATTAAGAGGTGTAAGTACTTGCTCTGTCTCAATCACATTGTCTCAGGTAGGGGGGGTTTGTGCGGGCAAGGACTACATGTCCAAAACTTATGTCTCCTTGCCAGGTCTGACCTGTGTGTGATAATTGTCTGGACAGACACTCAACATGCAGTGACCCAGTCATGTTGTGCAGGGTTTAAAGTTTGTGCTTTGCAGCATGTGTCAAAAGTTAAAAGACATGGTTCCTGCTCATCCATTTTTGGCAACGGTGTGTGGTCCAGATGCTACGTAGTTTGGTCTGTGTGTGCTGACATCTGTGTGGACAATCTTGGTTCCCATGAGGGTGTCTCCTCAGTGCAGGTGCTCCTTATTCTGACACAATTGCAGGGCCATTAGCTAATGCTTTGTCCTGTGTTTGGACATGTGTGCCACTCCACATGACAGATAGTGGGTCAGATGTGTTGCCAAATGTGTCATCATGGTACAGATGGCCATGTGACAGGTGGCATGATTCAAGTTGTTACTCAAGAAGTCTTGTACATTGGCACTCACTACACTTGTCAACATGTCTCAATAGTTGATATGCATGACTTTGATGTTTTGTGGCGAATGACAATAATGTGCCTGCATGACAGATGTCTCCCAAGGAAGTGCACAAGACACCACCTTTACACTTTTCTGGGACACGCTGGCACATTTAAAACAAAGGCACAGTTAGGAAAAATTTGTTTAGAGATTATACATATACATGTTCCCACAGTGTGGTTGCATTTAGGTAAGTCCTTGGTTGTTGCTGATACCAACTTACGAGTGTCAAGTCATCCAGACCACCGTGGTGCCATGTAAATATACTTACTGATACCCCATTGCTTCTTTACAGTGGCTTATTTGATTTAGGCTGCCAGCTCATACAATGACTGTGTAAATGTAGTTTTGTGTGCACCTCCTTGTGTGACTTCTGTTATACAGGCACATGTGTGTTCTGATCAAAACGTGGCACATTCATACATTCCAAACACGTCGATTGTGTAAAGTGTTGTGATTCCCAAGGGTTCACAATGTATTTCTTTTGGCTTTCCAAATTACTCACAGGTCTCTGAGTGTGGGGACACCTTCAGCATTGGCGTCTGTTATTTGCCCTTGGGTGCACCAATACTGTTTCTTTCACAGTGAACAAGAGGTGGCATGCCTTCATAGTCTGGCTGTGCTCAACAATTCCCAGACACCATATCCTCTGTATAATTGGATATCGAGTTATTTGCTGTTGTGTCCTAATTTTCATTGTTTCCAAGTGGCATGATCGGTCAACCAACTGGGGAGTGCAGGGCTTACATATGTGCGGAGTATTCTAGATGTTACTCATGATGCATTTCCTGATTTGCACTGTGACCTATTTTGTTTGGACTCATGTGTCATATGTATAAAGGTCACAAATAACCAACAGGAGAGGAAGGGAACAACACGACTAATCCCCTCAAGGAATTGTTCAGGAACAACAAAGTCAGTGTGAAATAAACAAGGCACCACTAATCAGAGGAGCACTGATCCACAAGTTCAGAACAAACCGGTATGTTGTTGAGAAGAATGCAGACCTCCATAAATATTACCCAGTTGGTATAAAAGCCCTCACTCGCCAACCTGGTTGGTGACATGCTTCATCATCGGGCTCCACTGGGATGACCGAATGTCATCCCAGTGTGCTGCAACGCCAGGTTACTGCGGAGCGGGGTTCATGTGAGGTGGCAGTGAATTTAAAATTTCCAATTGAGTCAAAAAATAAAGTTTTAATAATTTTGCTAATTGGAAGAAAGTAAAAAGGAGTGAAGGTCAAAAAATAGAAGACCTGTTTCACTCCACGGCGGTCAACATGTTTCTGCCTCAGTGAATGTTCAACAGGCTTTCATCAGGACCAGAGTGGGAGTGCGGAGCCCCGGTTGTATGAACGCGCTAAGGTTCACCCTACCGTGGACTGCTGTGTGAAAAATATTTACATTGTATAAAGGTGTCTGATTATTTTCTGTCTCTTCACCTTGCCCACAGCATCATCGGGGACACCGAGGGAGACACCTGCACGGACGTGGAGGAGGGATCCAGCACCGGTGCTACCAGTGCTGGCGAGTCTGGTGCAGCAAGTGGCACGGAGGGCTAGGGGAGTCAGGCGGAGGACCTGTCTAGTACCAACACCGACTACGACGCTGACGGGTCCGAGGCTGAACTCCCAGAGGGGGTGGAGGCTGCTCCAACAGCTGGCAGCAGCACTACACCTGTCACCGCCCCCTCCATTCCCATCACCGCCCTCCCAGTTGCTCCGGTCCCTTCTGTCCGTGTAGGGCAACAACATGTCTCCTTCGTGCCAGGTACCGCACCCCCTGCCCCTGTCTCCCCTGCTGCCCTCACTGCAGAGTCTGTGGACATTCAGCGGCAGTTGCAGGTTGGCCAGACATCGCTGCTGAGTGTCCTCCATGGTCACACCAGACTGCTGACACAGATGGTGTCGTACATGGAGGGCATGTCATCAGCGATGTCTGACCAACGGATGTTGCTGAGGTCCATGGACTCGTCACTGATGGCAGCAGTGAGTCTCCTGCAGCGCTTCGTCCCCCCCTACCCCTGCACCATCCACACCTCCCAATCCCATGCCTGTCCCATGCACACCCAGACATTCCCAGGCATGCACCCCACCAGACACAGGCAGCACACCAACACGGAAGGGCAATCGTACACCTCCTGTCAAGCACACTCAGGGGGAAGAAGGCACACCCACTTGGTCTGGGGCACACAGGCAGACACGCAGCCACAGTCGGAGTCCGCATTCCTCACTCCCCAGTCCCTCCAATGTCACTCCCCTCGGCTCCCCTGCCCCACAATCTGAGAAGGAGACCTACTTGGCTGTGCTGGGCCTCAGCTCCACTGGTTCACCAGCCGGCAAACGGGCAAGGCACTCCACGGGTAGGGGAGTTGAGTCCCCCCTGTCCACCACCTCTCCCAGTAGCGCTGCAACCCATCCCTCCGACCCCCCCCTCCATGGGGCCTGTGGGTTCTTCGGGTGCAGGGGAGACGCTGAACGAGCTTGCGGAAGTGTGCAGCGCCCTGCTAACCATCACCTTTGGCGCTGCCCCACCCCCTGTGGTGGAGTCGTCCGTCCCTGCACCCACAACACCTACCCTGCCCCCTCCTGTCCCTGCGGTGCCTGGTCCTTCCCCACATGATGCCCCCCCCCCAGTCGATGAACATGAAGTGTCTAATGTGCAGGCAAGCTAGGAAATACGCGTGGCCATGTGTCCCCCCCCTAGGACTTCGCATCTGGACTGGCCTATGGCCTTTGTAAAAAGTGTCCTTTTATACGTTTTAATTTAATGCTGAATAAAGCATTTTGTTTTTTCTTTGAACACTATTGCTTTTCTGGTATTGATGTTGGTGCTGATGCTCCATGAGTTGGGGTGGTGATAATGTGTTAGGTGTCTGGGAAATGTTGTAGTCTGCTGCTCATGGGGTCGACCCTGGTATCTGCGTGCCATCACAAGGTCTCTGCAAAGATTCTTTGGTCGTGTATGCTCTTTGTGTTTGAAAACATTGTCCCAAGGAGTGTTCCTTCCTCTGTGGCACCTGACATCTTCCCTGCAGGGAGTTGCACAATTGTTGTGCTGACCTGTGTCTACATTTCCTTGGTGGGTGACGGATCCCTTCAACTATGGCCATGCCTGCTGAGCAATGTCTCCGCCTGCATCATCTGTGCCATCCTTGGCAGTCACTGTACTTGTGTATAGAGTATGTTGCCATGCCTTCATGTAGAAATTGTCCCTTTTACGCACTATGCATGTGTGTACTCCCAGCCTAGCACACATATGTTACTTGTTCTGCAGGGTATTTGGGCACCTGACTCACAATTGTGGGCATTGTATCTGTGGGAACTGCACCCTATTCCTTCCATGGGAGACAACAACTTGGTGGCTGTCCCAGCACCTGTACATTCCTATTAGTCCTGGAATGTGTGTGACAGTGTGTGTTCCCTTTGGCTCTCTTAGTTTAGTAGGCTTTAACATGACATACAGTCTTGTGGCATGATCTCAGTGTGTGTATTGTGCTGCATCCGCCAGGGGTGGGTATGCATGTGTCATTCGTCATCACACACACATGTGGTGTGTCATGCAGTGGGGGAAGGACATCCATCCTCATGGGAGTGGGACACTGCTGTCAGTGATGTGTTGTTATGGCACTCTCAACATAGTCGCACATTGGGGATGCGTTCATACACCCATGGAGTTGTGGTCATCTGAGGATGATGTACACACCCCCATGTCTCTGTCCACTGCTGGTATTCCTCTGCACCCACCCCCATGTCTCTGTCCACTGCTGGGAGTGATAGGCACCCACCCCTCACATGTCTCTGTCCACTGCTTGGAGTCCTCTGCACCCACCCCATGTCTCTGTCCACTGCTGGGAGTGATATGCACCCACCCCTCACATGTCTCTGTCCACTGCTGGGAGTGATAGGCACCCACCCCTCATATGTCTCTGTCCACTGCTGGGAGTGATGGGCACCCACCCCCATGTCTCTGTCCACTGCTGGGAGTCCTCTGCACCCACCCCCATGCCTCTGTCCACTGATGGGAGTCCTCTGCACCCACCCCCATGTCTCTGTCCACTGCTGGGAGTGATAGGCACCCACCCCTCACATGTCTCTGTCCATTGCTGGGAGTGATGGGCACCCACCCCCATGTCTCTGTCCACTGCTGGGAGTCCTCTCCACCCACCCCATGTCTCTGTCCACTGCTGGGAGTCCTCTGCACCCACCCCCATGTCTCTGTCCACTGCTGGGAGTGATAGGCACCCACCCCTCACATGTCTCTGTCCACTGCTGGGAGTCCTCTGCACCCAACCCCATGTCTCTGTCCACTGCTGGGAGTCCTCTGCACCCATCCCCATGTCTCTGTCCACTGCTGGGAGTGATAGGCACCCAACCCTCCCATGTCTCTGTCCACTGCTGGGAGTGATAGGCACCCACCCCCATGTCTCTGTCCACTGCTGGGAGTCCTCTGCACCCACCCCCATGTCTCTGTCCACTGCTGGGAGTGATAGGCACCCACCCCTCACATGTCTCTGTCCACTACTGGGAGTCCTCTGCACCCACCCCCATGTCTCTGTCCACTGCTGGGAGTCCTCTGCACCCACCCCCATGTCTCTATTCACTGCTGGGAGTGATAGGCACCCACCCCTCACATGTCTCTGTCCACTGCTGGGAGTGATAGGCACCCACCCCTCACATGTTTATGTCCACTGCTGGGAGTGATAGGCACCCACCCCTCACATGTCTCTGTCCACTGATGTGAATCCTAGGCAGACACCCACCCACCCGCCTGCCCCCTTGGTGCAGTACACTGCTCTCCTGGGCATACACCCCCCCCCCAATATACTGGTTAGATGCTGCACCAGGCCCTATGACAACATTCGTGGTGTGTGTACACCTTGTATCACTAATGTACTGGTGCCCTAGGGGTACGCGTGATGTGGTCCGTACCCACGCTCTCAGAGTGTGGGTACGGTCCGTACCCCAACATCACCACAACTATGGTGGTACGGACCGTACACACGCTCTGAGGTCGAGGGTACGGGCCGTACCCCTACGTCACCACAACAATGGTGGTACGGCCCGTACCCACGCCCTCAGAGCGTGGGTACGGGCCGTACCCCTACGTCACGACAACAATGGTGGTACGGCCCGTACCCACACTCTGGGGGCGTGGGTACGGGCCGTACCACCATTGTTGTGGTGACGTAGGGGTACGGGCTGTACCCACGCTCTGAGGGCGTGGGCATGGGCCGTACCACCATTGTTGTGGTGACGTAGGGGTACGGACCGTACCCACGCTCTGAGGGCGTGGGTATGTGCCGTACCACCATTGTTGTGCTGACGTAGGGGTACGGCCCGTACCCACGCTCTGAGGGCGTGGGTACGGGCCGTACCACCATTGTTGGGATGACGTAGGGGTACACGTAGTACGACCCGTACCCACGCCCTCAGAGCGTGGGTACGGGCCGTACCCCTACGTCACCACAACAATGGTGGTATGCCACGCGTACCCCTACATCACCCCAACAATGGTGGTACGGCCTGTACCCATGCCCTCAGAGCGTGGGTACGGGACGTACCACCGTTGTTGTGGTGATGTAGGGGTATGGGTGGTACGGCCCGTACCCACGCTCTGAGGGTGTGGGTACGGGCCGTACCACCATTGTTGTGGTGACGGGACGCGTCCATGTCCACTTCCATTGTGGCGGGATGCAGGGATTGGTGGACACGCCCCCCGAAGTGACCAGACCTTGGAGGTACTGTATGTACATGATATATGTGGTATAATTTGGGTAGGGGTTAAGTTTCATGCCCCTCGACCCCCCCCTTTGACCATGGGTGTTGTTCTGACCTTCTGCGGCGTCTGCGGCGGTTTCTGTGCACCAGGTCGTAGGCTAGGAGGGCCGGGATAACACGTAAGATGGGGTCCATGGCTGTCCGTCGCGTATAGGTGCTCCTTCTTCGCGTCGTCCTCAATTTCCCGGGAGTTTGTGGCTGCCGTAAAAAATGAGCCGTGCGGAGTGACGTAGGCACGAATCGTACTTGCTGGTCTGTAAACCGCTGCCTGACTCCGTCAGGACGTCAAGTACGCGATGTCCCAGATCGGAATTGTCGGTATTTTTTTGCCGCACGTAGTTTTGTACGAATCCTACGGAAATTGTATTTCTGTACGAATCGTACTTGCTGGTTTGTAAGGAGGATTTCCCGGCTACGAGTCGTACGGAGAATACGCTACGTACGACCATTCGTACACGGGTTTTACAGGATCGGAATCGGCACCTATGTTGTACATAGCTGTTTCAGGGCCAGATGTACAACTATTCCAAATTGCGACTCAATGCGAGTCCGAAATTGCGAGTCGCAATTTGGAATGTACATCAGTGTCAGAGACACTGATTGCGATTCCCAATGGGGTCGCAAAATCTGAGGCTCATGAATATTAATGAGCCACTCACAATTTGCGACCCTCTTGAGAATGGCTGGCTCTCCCAGGGATGGTGGCCTGCTGGGCTCAGCAGACCTCCATGTCTGGCACTGCTTGTAAATAAAGCAGTTTTTATTTTATTTTAAATGCAGCCAGTTTTCATTAAAGGAAAACAGGATGCATTTTTAAAAAAAATTAAACGTTTTTGTTTAATTTTTTGAAGGCATGCAGTGGTCCCTGGGACCACTGCCTGCCCTTAAAAAATATTTTTATAGCCAGTCAAAAAGGGTAAATTGCGAGTGTTTTGCAACCGCATTTGCGGTCACAAAACTGTCATACATGGCTAGAGAGGCGCTATTCGGAAGGGAACGCCCATTCCTGATAGCGAGTCGCAAAACACTATTTTGCAAGTTGCAATTTCTTGCGACTCGCAAAATAGTGTTTGTGCATGGCTATGTAGGTTTAGGAAAACGCAAACGGAAATGTTAGTACATGTGGCCCGAACTCTAATGGAAAAGCATAGAACTGGCACTTGCGACACTTGGACAACACTAAATGATGCAGTTAAAAGAAATGTTAATCACCTGATTTACTAAACAGTTAGAGTGCGTATATGTAACTAATGTCGCAATGAATATGAAAATCTGTATCCTACATCATGAATTCACCATCGCTGAATTCTTTTGTGCAATGGTCTCTTGTAACTGAGAAACTTAGTAAACTTGAACCTTCACCCAAACATAGAAGGTTAGGGCAAGGGAAAGGGTGTCAGGCTTTATTGCAAAGAAGGGGGTCCACTTCTAAAGAAAATCAAAGACGTGCACCTATGGGCTTCTAACTTCTCACAGGAGCAGATTTAAGACATTCACACAAAGCAATGCACTTGCGAACTTTTTCACATTTTTTTTCCATGTGGAGAATATTTCTCCCCAAAGAGAAACCGCTTTACCTTGACCTACACTAAATTTGGGGGGCTCCATATCCCCTTCCCACTCAGGAAACAGATATACTTCTTGTCAGGAGTACAAGTATCACCTTTGAGGGTGGGAAGGAGTTGGATAGGAGTTTGTGAACATCCACACAGATGAAAATTTGTGGATGTCCACAACCTCAGTGGGAATTTTCATGGACGTTATTTAGGGGTCACCAGGAGTCACAGTTGCTCCCCCCAGTTCGCCCCCTGCTACCCCTGGCACTGCCTTAGCGACCCCTGGCCTCAGATGTGGCAAAAGCAGTGCCAAGAACACAGGGGTGCCTCGCATTATCAGAGTCAGGCTCTAACCTCGTCTTTGCTCATTTTTATTACATTAATAGTGATTAAGTGTCTATTATTCACTTTTAGTGTAATAAAAGGTGGAGCATCAAGAGCTGGACCTCTACTGGCATCTTAGATAAGAAAAATAAAATGGTTTCAATGTATGTTGTGTGTGTGCATGTGGGTGAGAGTGAGTTGGGGTGAAAGAGCATGTATATGTATATTTGTGAGTATGTATGTTTGTATATGGATTGTGGATGTGAGTGTGTGTCAAAACTCATATGTATGAGTGAGTCAGGGTAAGCATGAGTGAGGGAGTGCAAATGAGTGATTTAGGGGCAGAGTGAGTGCACAAGAGTAGGTGAAAATGAATGAGTGCAAGTCAGTGCTAATGATAGAATGAGTGTGAATAAGTGAATGTAAGTGAGCATGTGTTGTGCAGATCTGCTGTTGGACCTTGCCAAAAGTTGGCACTGAAATACTGAAGGCAATATTTGCATATGAGATACCCCCAGCAAAATGCCTCTGCTGGCATTCTGTAGGTAAATTCTGACATGGAGCATCCATGTGAAAATGCCAGCGTTGGCCTCCTGGAGAAAATTCTTGGCATAGTTGGCAAATTGCTGATGATGGCACATTGGAGGAAATTCTTGGTATATGGGAAGACAACTGAGGCAAGGTCATGGGGCCATCCATGACAAAATGTGGTCCTTGACAAATTAGATAAATTCTTTGACATAAGGGAGTAAGAGAAGCAGTATTAGGAAAATTCTTGCACTGGCATATTGTATGTAATGTTTAGGCAAAAGGTGCCGCCATCGCACAATGCTAGTCCTAGCAATGGAGGTAATTTTTGACATAAGGTGCACCCATAGGACATTTTAAAAAGATAATTTGGTGAACTCATGGAGACTGTCAGATTTCAGCTTGGCATACTATGAAAGGACTTGACTATTTAGTAAGTGTTTTTTAAAGACTATCGCTTTTTTAGCGAATTTATGTGAAAACTGTGCATCAAAATGCACTAGTAAAGCCGTTTTTTCCCCAAAATTTTCTCAGGGAAGAGAAACCCAACCCTTTGTTCTCCTCCAGAAGAATATATAGTGTTAATTGTGCAATTGCGTCACTTCAGAAATGTTAGTTATTGTGATGTCATCAGGATTAAGGGTATGAGACATCACTTCTTGGAACGAAGCCCAGTCAAAGGTCATATGATGTCACTTCCTGTGACACCATTAAGGTGAAATGGCATATGATGTCACTTCCGCAACCCCATGCATTTTGGTGAATCGATGTCCATGGTGGTTTCACCCCTGGAACGCCCATTCTAAATCCACTCCATTCCATTTGTACAGATTAACTCACATGAAACTCGATGAGTGAGTAAATCCTTTCATGAGTGCAAAACAAAATTTTCTGAATTTCCTTAGGTTTTTTGGTTTACAGTGCCAAAACTTAAATACGCAAATAGCTTTGTGAATCGGGTACAGAGACTTGTAAACTGGGTAAAAATTGGAAATCCCTCCAAGATGTTATCAGACGCCAGAGCCTTGATGCATTTCTGGGATTTAAAAAAAATCTAATTCAACCAGGCTTTTATCTTACTGGGACTTTTTGCACACCATCTATTGCACAGACCAGAAAGTTAACCATTACCATAATTCTACATCTGCACATGGTTTTCTTTTTACTCTCGATTTCCTAAAGATATTTTAGATGAGCAGTGTATTAATACCACTCTCTTACTCTCATTTCCGACTGGGCCAGTCATCCTAGATGGGGTTAATACTTGTACGGTAATTACTGAATGAGTTCTCCACACAAACTGCACCAAATAAATCCCAGCAAAATTTTTGTGGGGAAAACTACACATATTCTGAGTTATGCAGCTCGTAACAGGAGAAAATATGCACTATTTGTACAGTATCCTCCACTCTGGGGTGAAGAATTCAGACAGCTCTGTTATTATTACACAGGGTAAAAAGTGGGCCTGCTGTTATTGGCATTTAAAGGATTCAGTGTTCAGGCCCAAATGAAGGGGCACATAGAATGAGGCCCTTGTGTTTTAAATCACATTGTTAAAGCTGTTTTGTGTAATCTATGGTTTTTATTTTCATGCTTAGTACCAATGTCCTTTTTCTCAGTTCTAGGACAGAATGTCAAGAACAACAATATCGTGATACTGGAATATCGGGTAGAAGTATCGTCTACAAAAATATCCAGTTTACATAATACACAAAGCAATCAGGCTGATTTTAATATTACGTGCAATAACTTTCATTGATAACGAAGATGATGAACTGACATTGGCAATACTGAATCCATTTCTGGTGCACCTTCCGTTTTGGCGTATATCCAGTTTACATAGGTTGCATGTAAACTACCAAAATATTGGGGTAAAAAATGATGTGGAACAGAATATAATTAAACAAAGTGCATCAAACAATTCATATGTAATTAAAAAATATTAAAATATAAAATAATAATATAATTAAAAATACTTTTAACAATTAATATAAATTGAAAATGTAAGTATATTTCCCTAAAAAACTAAAAACAAAGATTAGGCTTTTTTTTAAAAAAGCATTACATTAAAAAAATGCATAACTTAAAACGACAAATTGTTATTTTCTATTTATAAAAGCTAAAAAAATCACAAACTTCTGTCCAATAAAACATATATAAAACTCAATTTAAAAAATAAATTGATATAAAAATTGATGTAATTAATAATTAGACCTACACAGCTAAATATTATATATATATATATATATATATATATATATATACTTTAAACATATGAAAAATATATATTAAAACAATTTTAGAAAAATGGCTAGGAAGGTCGCCCTCAAATCTGGCAAACTAGGTTCGGGTGTCGGCAATGACGTAGAACATCCTGTGATTCTGGGCAAATCACTTAATCTCCCTGTGCCTAACAAAAAAAATGTAACGCAACTGCTGCTCATGTAAAGTGCTCTGATACCCGATACCTTCGGGACAAGTTTACGCTATATAAAACTCTGAGAAAACAAAATACATGAAAACGTTTAAAATTACTTAAAAAGTCCAAATTAACATGTAATTTTTTTTTTACTTTCACTTTTACTGCAATGAGGTCAGAGCGCACTGCATGCCCATCGTCAGTGCAGTGAAAGAAAATAAACAATCAAGCTGTTCTAGAAGCTCTTCCTGAGCACCTGGATGTGAAAACAAATTATAAGGATTCCCTCAGGTATAGAACACCAGAGGGGCCTTTATATACCTCCCCAGTGTCATCCACAGGTCGACAAACACCATGAGGAGGTAGTGTGGGTGTCGGCCATTGGCCAGCACTCGCACTTAAAAGGTTAAAATTTGCTTAATATACAACAACAAAAAATGATAACACAATTACAGTAAACAATGTTATAAGCAATATTTTAAAAAGCTATATTTTCTGCATAAAAACAATATTCTTGCCTTCTATATTCTGTTCCGCAATATTTTTTACATGATATTCTTGCAACTCAAAATTTTTGAAACAATATTTGTGATACTCGATTTTTTCCTCACTCAGTACTCCACATCATTATCATGGAAGCAGTTGCAAATGCGGTATTTCCCTTCCACAAGTTTCTTGAACGTTTTAAAAAAAATAATCTGTGTATTATAAAACTTGTGCAGCTAACAAAAAAAACAAAGGGCGGGGGTTTCATTTCTCAAAATCATACACTTGAAGATCCACTGACAAACTTCCTCATCAATATCATATACAAAAATGAAACAATGGATCTCATCAGCTGTTAAAAAGCAGCAGCCATCCTCTGAACCAGGATGTCTGCGACCAAGGATCGGATAGGGGGTAGGATTTGTTAATGGAAGTGCAGCTTGTGAAAGCATCTGGGAAGAAAGACAAGGATACTTTGGTGGGATCAGAATCAGCCACTTGGTATTAGATGGAATCGCCACCCCTTTCTCTGATGTTTGTGGTGATTTCAACACTTCTATCCATCAAGAAGGAGCGGGCGATAATGCTGAAAGTCAGTCTCCAAGACGTGAAAAAGGGTTTGAGAGGATTATATTTTGTGCTAGAGTTAAGCAACTGAAAAAGTAGGTTCCAGCAAGTTACCTCAAAGTGAGGAGACTGCAGCACATCATTCATCTTTTCAGACTAGGAGTATTCAGATGTCTGTTAATTTACAGGACCACATTGACCTCATTCTGCTCCTGCCACATTCCCTGACTAATCTCTGAGTACAGCTCTTCCAATTCAACATGCTTCTTTTTTTGCTCAGAAAAAAAAATCTCAAGGCTCCACCAAAAGCATATAATCTTCAGCAGGAGAACATCAGGAGGGATTCCATATTTGGATGTCCGGTAGGTGCATCGTGGCTGGCTAATCCGCCATTATAAATGTCCTCTGATTGTGTCCCGAGGGCTGAACTTCAAAATGATAATAAAATGAACAGCTGTAGGGGCAATCTTTCTGACAAAGTTCTGAATTTGGACATTTGATAGTAATTTTGAATTAGCGTATCGAAAAGAAGCTCCAAAGCAGGTAAGGATCACGATGCAAGTCCACGGACAGGTGTTTCTAATATTGTGACTCAGATTCCATAGCAAACCTTAGTTCCAGCAGCTACAGGGTTTTAACATTTCAGGACTTCAAAGTCTCAAAAAGTATGCAGCAAGCAATTTTAATAGGAATTTTGGTGGTGTTTTCAAACAGCAATGATCAGTCGGATTATGTTTGTATTTTCCACTCTCATATGGTGTTGCCTCAGATGCCACTGCAAAGTGCAGTAGTGAGTAGCTGGATTCGCCAGAAGCCCACTGTGAACAGGGAGAGGCGGACTAGTAATTATTGAGTTGGAAAGAGTTGGCTTCTATTTAGAAGGACACCAGGCTTTCAGGCTCAGTGTGCTGAAAGAACCGATGATCTGTATAGGAAATTCTGTCACCAAGTTGTACACAAACCATCAAGGGGAGGGAGTCCGAATTTTAGGTCCCTTCGTTTCTCGAAGCCTGGAGTGTGCCTATCTAATTGTCATCTACACCAAGAATGCAGCCAACCACTTCAACAATGTACCTCGCCATCTCAGGACTTCTGGTACTCATAGGCAATTTTCAAAGATATATGTTGTGGTTTCAGTATCCTGTTTTACATTCCTTTGTGTGGTGGGAGAACTGGATAGTGCCATATTTTGTTTTTTGAGATATGAAGTTATTGCATTGGAGGCGGATTACTTGACAGGACATTGGCACAAGTAGCATTTGTATCCCTTTTCTCTCCGTACCCTCATTCGAAGGGCACTAACTAATATGTAAATGGAACTGGTTGACAGCATGTTGTAGTCCCATGCAGGATGGATTGGCCCTGGATATCACTGCCATTTAGCAATCCAAATATGCAGGTTGGGCATATAAATTGAATGTGTCCTCTCTATTATCCTTCTCAGTCAAAGTTCCAACATTTAGGCCTAGAGATTGTGAGATCTGACTCCAGAAATAGAGTTTGTTGAGAGAAGTGGCAGAGAGTATGAAGAATACACACGGCTGATAAATTATCGTCATTGAATCACATTTCGGGCACTGTACTCAGGTTAACAGGTTGGTTTGCTTATTATTTTCAAATCTGAAAGCTCTAGACTGTTTGTTTATTAGAAGAATTTTTTGTGAAGATCTGGATCCAAATACACAGAAAGCGATTGCAGTGCAGGGTTTTCATCAATCATAGGAAACTTTGCATATTGGAATCAATTCTGACCCGATCAACTAATGTTTTTGTTTCTTAATCCTCCCTGAAATTCACAACAAATTTTGACAAGTAGCCAATATTCAACCCTTGAGCCCTGAGAGGAGAATTCTATAGAACTTCTTGCATATAAGTTGTTGTTCGTGGAGACACATCCAGGAGTACATTTTCTGAACTGTACTGATCATATGCCATTATTTTATAAAAAGCTTTGGAATATTAATCTTGACCCTTATTTCTTTGTGAACATCTGTCTCCCCTTCACCTAGATTAGGAACTTGTTCTTCCTGGTTGCTGTCCATTAATAGGGAGCAGAAGGGGTGAGATGTAAGCACATCACTGTTTTATGACAGGGTTTAGACCCAGTCCTGATTTGTGAATTTAACCATCAAATGAAAGGGTCAAATAAATATATTATTTTCCGATCACTAATGAATATTCCATTACATATGTTAGTTTTAATCCAGTGATCAAATGCCATCCAGCAATGGGCAGGCTGTCTCCAGGGAAGCTGCAGCAGCAATGCCATGAATGGACGTTTTCAGATTATTAAAGTGGACTTCCCTGCTGATCGCAACACAAAGGGGACGTCTTATCGACAAGGAAAATTAAATAAATAAATAGCAGGGAATATTTAGGTGTGTATTTAAACAAAAAATTAACTTTCAGATCACATTCAATTTGCCAATGATTGTTACATGCAAGGCATTATTCACTGTCTGCTTAATGGGCATTTGGCGGTTTCACTTGCATTTTTACTCACGCTTGTTTTGTTTTTTTGTTTTTGTTTTTACAAATAACACTTCATGTCTTCATGCCCAACACTTATAAGAACTTGCAGCATAATCATAAGGTCTCTAAATCATGTAGCTATGCACTCATTCAAAAACATAAGTGAAAATTTGTTGAAATAAAAACATCCTGTCTCCTAAGGATAATAAATAAAGGCCACCATTAATCACACAATGCTGGATAATGTATGCCACACAGAACTTCTGCAGAAATTAAAAACTTTCTGCACCCTGAGGGCAAAACAGACTATTGTCTTCCAAGATTTTACAATTAAACGTTAGTCATTCCTTTACTACTGTTCTTCTTACTCATGTTGCCATAAATGCCCTGTTTACAAATGCCTAGCCCATTGTTAATCATGTTGACAAACCTTTCAGTAACTATGACGTTACACAAGCATTTGAAATGCAAAAGGTCTCGCAGTATGTGATTTGAAAACCTGTACGCGGTGTGTAAACACGCACTTTGTACTTATAGTCGTTGCTTATGAGAAGCAAGGCTGGCAGTAACTGCGCCTCTTTTACTGCCAACCTTGCTTCTCCTATGCAAAGACTATAACTACAAAATGCGTGTTTACGCACAGCTTGCAGGTTTTCAAACAGAGAAATAAAAGGCATCGCCATTTACAATGCCAATAGCTCGAACTCTCGCAAATGCGAGACCTACTGCATTGCAAATGCTTGTTTTACATATTAACCACTGGACTTTGGCACATCCTCATAATATAAGGAAGCGGGTGGAAAAGCATGACTAGAGTACAATGTCCAGATGTCTGTGGACAACAGGAAGCACACAGTGCCTTTCTTTAGTTAAGGAACCTGACAGTTGTTAAAAAGGAAGGGACCTACGATTGGTAGGCGGTATGGTACACAAACCAGTAACTGTGGTCACGGGGAACTGTCTATAGCATTTACACGCCTCGCAACGTAAGTAATGTGACAAGCGTGAAACTAAACACAGGCCCTCATTACAAGTGGCACAAATTCTCTGGGAGTTTTAACTAACCCTGGGTGGCCAACTACGCTATGCTAGCGTAGTTTGTGCTACTTTGCGCTACATGAACTGCATGTTGTACAGTGCAAAAACACTTAGTGTAGCATAGTTGGCATTTTTTGCTCGCTCGTGGTCCTCAACGTCAAGTTTGCGACCGCGAGCGAGCAAAATGACATCACGGCGAGACTTTTTCCTCGTTCGAGATCAGCAACATCAAGTTGGCAATCGCGAGCGTTGAAAATAAACCTCCCGGCGAGATTCTAAACGCGGGGAGGTCAGGTTTCTCATTGCGAGTGGTCGTGAATGCTCGCGACCGCTCGCGATGAGAAACTACTAGTTCGCGTTGAGAAAGCTGCAGCTCGAGTAAAAATCTACTCGAGCAGGAGAAAACGACAGCTCGCACTGTGCGAGATGCCGTTTTCAATGATTGCACAGTGCGGACAAGCATCGCACTACACAGTTCGCGTAGCGCTATGCGTATCTCGCGTAGTGCGAAGTGCACTTCGCGTAACTACACGTAGCGCTACTACGCAAACTACGCCCAGGGTTAGTTTTAACTTCAGTTAGAATTAGGCCACTGGAAATGAAAGGTGTCCCAAGCAGGAATTATAGGGTGCGCAAAACTAATACCCAATAATTCCGGTGCAGGAGACATTGGACCTTACTTTGTTGCTCTTAAGTTTTCCAACATCAGTACAGCCCAGACCTCCTGCGCCCCCACACCCTCACACTCCCACGCCGCTACCACAGACACATTAAGAATGGGTGGAAAATGTCTGCAGTTTACTTCCTGGAATGTAAACAAAATACACAGTGAAGGACCTGGTATCCGTGTCAGTGGAGTTATTCTCCATTCCTGGGATAAAACTTAAACTAGCTGGAATTTGGTGCAGGGACACTAGCCGGAATTCGGATAATCTGGTAGTGAAGGACGTAGAGGGGATTTCCATACATTATTAAGATTCATATTGCTCTGAATTTTCTAAGAGGTAAACAAACCACAGTACCAATATAAAATTAACTTTAAAAACATGCATAGTAAAAAGTACAAATTAACTCTTTTATAATGTAAGTTCCAGTAAAGTGTATTACTTTTTCACAATCTGAGTATGGTATAGAGACTACAACCTTCCACTGAACCCCAATTGAGACATTGCGATAGGGCTAACAGATACGCCTTGCATCATCATACAGACTTTTGTTGTTATTTCATTGGCAATAATAGCATTTAATGCTTACCACTGGTATGTTTTGGTAACCCATGCCAGCACTGAGTGCAAATCTTTGAATTCCGGACCTCTGCTTAAAAGGATGTCTTTTATGTGCCTTGAAACCGTGCGGTGGAACGCATGCATGTACGTGTCGCAGACTCCAAAGTCCTGCGTGTAACATGTCTTCACAGAACCTTTGACCTTCAGAAGGTCCTCGATGACGCGTTTGGTCACAAGGGTTAAATGCACAGCAACGCAATCCTTCTTCCCTGATGCCAGCAAGACGCTGTTTATCCTTTCTTTCACGCTCTCCTCAACAGTGTCCTTCCAGACGTCCTTCCATTTCCTGGGTGACCCCAGAGTATTAGAATGAGATCCAGTCCCCTGCTGATGGTCAGTCCAGCGTGCCTCTTCTTCACCGATGACTTTCACAACAGCCGTCAATAGTTCTGCGTCTATGGACTCCTTGCCAAGGGTGTCTTTTATGACAGCGCTCATCTTTTCCAGCAGATATTTGTACAAATACTCCACGTCCTTCACTCTCCTGTCATGGCCAGAGCTGCTGCCTGCATCTGGAGTGTCTTCTTCTATAAGTTCTTTTTCCATACGTTTTATGATTGAATAGGCCTCCTGCAGCTTTCCATTTCTGATAAATTCATACACTTCCATCACTAAGGGATTAAGCATAAGAGGTTAGAAGGTGCATCCAAGACACACGCTCACATTTTAAAAAGCAACATTTCAGTACCTAAACCAGTAATCTTTAAAGTATTATTGTGAATGTGCTAAACCTGATTGCAACAATACACTTACAATGCACGAAGCGTGCGGACAATTTTTAAATGTGGTCACGCTGTAATTCTAATTTAGCAAAACAAAAGTGTATACAATAAAGATCAAATGTATTCATGATAGTCAAAATTGAAAAGCACATCACAGGGTGACAAACGTCATCAAAATGGAACCTTTTAGACGTGAATCAAAAATATGGAAATATTGCACTAAATCAGATTAGAAGCAAAAAAGATGTAAAGTATAGCAAGCATTAGCTTAGTCAATAGGTCTCGCCTGTAACACAGAGGGACATACCTATTGGCTTTGCCAACAATTTTTTGGTTTGCCATATTTTTGGCAACAGTCATTGTAAGATAGCAACCGAGGCTAGGACACACATAGCCACCATTTTAGAATAATGTTCAATAAAGAAAAGGCTTTCCAACACGGCCAATTGGTGTAGGTACATGTGTAGGTATACATACGTAATGGAAGCCATCTTGAATAGTTTAAAAAACTTTCCAAGATTTCAATTCACTGACACAGCTGCAGGCGGCAGACAGAGCAATGGGCAAAAGCAAGCATGGGGGGGAGCCAGCTTTAAAAAAAATAAAGAGACTGGGGGAGAATAGGAAAAAAGAGCATGGAGAAAAAGGAAAGAGAGAGAAAGGGAGATAGGGAGGGAGGGAATATAGTCACAAATGCACAGCGATTCAAGATCAGGATTTGAAGGATAAACTCATCCAGTGAGCCCAAAATGCTCATTGGGTGTGACAAACGTAAGAATAGAGAGGAAAGCCATTGAATCATGAGCTGCCATCGCAACCTGACCTGGTGGCGAACCACAGCCCATCGTCTCTAATGGATACTACAGATCTGTTGCTAACAGACATCAAGAGCCGTCTGAAGGTGACGCGTAAAATGCATCCAGAATGCAACACACACCATCCCACCCCACGCACAAACAATGGCTATGCTCTACATGGTGATGAGCAGGAAAATACTGGCTGCAGACAACAAGAGAAGAATGGAGAGAAGGAGTGGCAGAATTTACCACCTAAGTGTCACAGTGCTGGACAGAGAGGCAGAAATTCACTTGGAAGATAATACAAGACCTAATGCTTGAGTTATGTCCAATAACATCCACTGGTGGTAGCTATGAATCAGTAATGCACTTTTGTTTTCTTCCGGGTATTATCAGTCTATAGCAGTCATGCCAGGTTGCATATCAGAAACTTAACATTAATTCAACCAATTTCTCAGTCTTACATTTGCCAACATCCCTTTCCCTTGACGCTCCTTTGAAAGAAGGTTTTATAATATTTTCCAATTCTGGAATGGTGTTCATGCACTGATGAAACTCATAGGCTGTCTTTGCCCACCAGCTGCTAAACAGTAGATATATCATAAAAGGAAAGTCCAACACTCACTTTGTGACTCTAAGTATATTGATTGCAATTTTTGTGGCAAGATACATAGGCAGTACATAATAAAAGAAGGCTCATTGGTAAGAAATATGCAAGATGGTGTCAAAGGTAGCCTGGAAAATATTGGACACTCTTTGCAAACCATGTTTTCCTGAATAGTTGACAGCATATATTGCCTATGTGGGTAGATCCTCACACCTTCCCCAAAACCTACTACTTGCAGGAAGCAATGATTCAACATGGCTGTTTTCAGTGCAATACGTTAATTCGAGTTTATCTTCATCATCCTAACATCAAGATTCAGGTGTCTACAAACATCTGGGTGAGAAGTGCTAAATGTTGCAAAGTCACTGCCACATGTGTATTGTCACATAACACTGAGGAAGTGGATGACATGGATGATGAGCATCCTTGTCAGGGTGAAACACTAAACTCAGTAAATAGACATGAGCTCCACCCTCTGGTAGCTATGACAGAAAGCAGACATGATTAACTTAGAGGTAATATGTAAAGCATTTTTGAAGTATTAAAACAGTAATAAACAATAGAGTTGGGCGAAATGTTTCATTTCGTCTATAAAATTGATGGAATTTGGTGACTCCGCATTACGCCTGCTACGCGGAGATCTGGCCAAATTCAGGCAATCCCCATGTTTCGGAATTATTTCCCCACGAGGCTCCAAAAATGCAAGCTGGTGAGCGAAAGCGAGATTTGGCATCCCTTAGCGCGATTTTCTAACATGGGCAGTCGCGAGAGGTCATTGCCGGATGGTTCCCTCTCAAGTCCATTTGCTGTCATTTTAGTAGATTTGCTACTCGAGTTGCAGAAAAATCAACTTGAACAACTGTGCACTCTTGCGCAAGCATGGTGCTGTTTGTGCTGATTTTTTAGAGCTGGAGTACTGGGTTTTTAGAACCCAGCCGTGCAGGGGAACACACCCTAAGACTTCGAGTTCTTCCTGTTTCAGACCCACAGAAACACAGAGTCTTCTAGGTGAAGTCAAAGATCTTGTTTATTGGCTGCAGACCAATTACAGGTGTCCGAGAAGTACAACACAATGTATGTTCTCAGGAGACTGCTTAAAACTACAGAAACGGGCTTCTCCTTAAATACAAAATATCATGCTTCAGGCACACATTCCTCGTTTTACGATATGGTCATTCACATGTATTCATTACAAACGAAAAGGCAGAGTCATGATGACCATCCCACATTCCAGTTAAGCCAGCCCACAATTATTTACCCAGCGAGGCTCAGATCCCACATCAGATATCAGCAGGCCCCAATAAACACGGGCATCTCCTGTTTGTAAAACAAGCCATAAAGCAGGAAGAGTCAGGTGTGAAAGAGATTAGCCGGAGGCTTGTGTTCATGAAGAGGCTTTATGGTGTGTCAAACCCTGATGCTAATCACAGGTGGCCGTAGGACGGGGAGCTCGTGGGACCGGACTGACCTGGGGCGGTGGAGCCAAGTCGCACAGGTCACAGAGAAGTCAAAGGAAGGCACATGTGTTCTAAAGGCCCGTACTTGTTCGTAATGTGTAGCCTATGTGAGGGCAACCATAAGATGGCCACAGCTCCAAGATGGAACCCACGAAGTCAATGTGTAACATCGTATACATAGTGCATTTATCGATGAAATGTTATGCAAAGCACTTGTACATACTGCATTGACCATTCGCGGTTCGCTAATACCGGAATAGACAGGGGTAGGGCCCTGCCTCCTACGCGGTCCCAAATTTTAAAGTACCACAGACCCTCCTTTTGCCCTTACATAGGCAATACCTATACTCATATCAATCCGAGTCCAGGTCTATATTCATGAAGTCATGGAGATGTTGCTGTAGCATCATCTTATTACTTAGCTCGTCCCTCGATACAGGTTTCCTTACACATAATGTAGCACAGAGGCCACATATCGCAGGAGCACACTGTATACACAGACAGAACAGGAAAAGAATGGCTAAGATCATTCCAATGACCATCAGAATCTTCCAACCCCAGGCAGATATCAGTTCCCAGAACCACCCGATCAGTGACCAATCTCCTTTATCCACGTGTATGGATTCAGATATTTTATGCAGTTTGGAGATGGCCTGATAAACTGTTGGAGCGTTATCTGGTATGAAAATACAACAGCTAGATTGGATAACCTTACATATCCCACCGCGGTCTGCAAGTATGACGTCTAGAACCATACGGTTCTGCAAAGTCATGAGGCGATCCGCTTGGAGCTCAGCTGTCAAATTACCAAGGGCACCAGCCGTAACATTAACAGTGGATTCAACCACACGAGTCAGTTGTCTCAGGTTCCTACTATTGACCATCGGTCCCCAAAACGGCAGGAAACCCAAAAAGAAGTCTCCCGCTTCCTGACCGGCAGTATCCTCCTTACTAATCACTCCTCTCACAACTCTGGTCTTGTGATAATCAGAGGCAGCAGTAAATGTTGGCGGTAGCAAGTTTGCAATATAACATGTGCCCGAGAAATCAGGGGGCAACCATGTATATGCTCGGTCATTGCAGACAAAATATGTACCCTTGGCAGCCAAAAACGCAGGGGAAAACTGTGATGGAAAAGTGTACGTTTCAGTACAGTCACTTTTCCCCAGTTGAGCTCTTGGATTCTGACCATTACCTTGTAAACAGAACCGACCTATGTGGGGTACGACCCAAATTGGGGATGAGATTTTTCGCTGCCTTTCACCCAGACTAATACTATACCCCGTCGCGTTCCACCCTACATAAGCTCGCAATTCATCCTTGGGAATAGATGAGTATGCGTCGATATCTCTGATCATATCGGCAACTCCTTTCATTAAAGCTTTATTATTGGTGCTAGGTCTGATGGAACGCGGTTGTCGCGGGGAGTAGGCATCTAATGCAAAAAGAAACATGGTCTGGAATGCCCATGATGATCCATTATAGCTAAACGGCAGCACTAGATAAGGAATACCTTTGTTAATGGTATGTGGCATTAAACCACACACCCAGCAATTGGTTGTATTCATGACTAGTTGGTGCTGGTGCAGGAGCTGAATAAACGAGTTGTTTACGAACTCAGACCGTCTAGCTTGTTCGTGTTCAGGCAGAGGGTGGAAAGAGTGCAAGGAGACAGTAGGAGGAGGTATAGGCTGTTCAGTGGGTGCAAAGGGCTCTTGAGAGGAGAAGAATACGAATCCTACAGTAAACACCATCATACTACATAGTATAAACAGACATAAAAATACAAATAGTTTGCTCTTCATTATCTTACATATTTTCGTTTTAAAGTTCATTTCCTCAGCGGGTCTCTCCATCTTGAAAAACTCCATCCTCTAATCGTGCCGCTCGCGGCGGGTGAGTATCTTCTGCTAAGGAGTACGCCTGTCCGTCCAGGGAACGCCCTAGACCAACCAGAACCGTTGACCTAATGTCTTCGGCCTGTACCCCAAAGTCTTGGCACCGCGACCCTGCTGTTGAACCCGGATGGTGGTTCGAAAAACAAAAATCAAGAAAGTCCTTCAGATGGGAGAGCTATAATATCAAAAAAATAGTAAGGGAAAATAATCTTTATTTGTCCATAGGCCTTGGTCTCAAGTTGTATCTGTTTCTGCCGGGTACTGTCTGATCTTGAAACAAGAGTTCAGTCTCTGTGGTGTCCAATCGAATTGACGGTGGCACAGCTTCTTGCAAAATACCGTCACTTTCTTGTTCTGAAGTTGTGCCTCTTACGCGTGCATCACTAAATGGTACAAAACGAGGTACAGTGTCTGTTTCGGAATCAGCGATACCCTCCTGGACCCACCGGTCATATGATAGGGGCAAAGGGATCCGTTTGCAGTGGGCGCCGTGAATCCAATTCTTTTTCCCTTTAACTCGAACCGCTGATCTTGTCGATAGAAGTACGAGGTGAGGGCCAATCCAACGGGGCTCATCGTTGTTCTTTCGCTGAAAGTTCTTCACGAGAACCCACGTGCCAGGGTCGATATGGTGTCCTGGAGCTTCAGAGGCCTGGGGGAGAGTATCATGCACCTGTTGGTGTAAAACACGCAATTTAGCCGTCAATTCGTACAGATAGTCAAGCAGTACTGGATGTTCGATTTCGCTGAATTTTGTCGGTCTTGGCACACCCCATATATTGGCCGGGCGGCCAAAAATGATCTCATATGGGCTAAGTCCCACTCGTGAGTGCACGGTCATTCTGGTGGATAGGAGTGCTAAAGGCAGAGCGTCAGGCCATTTAAGACCGGAGCTCGCCTGGATTTTGGCCAGCTTGAGCTTTAGAGTGCCGTTGTAGCACTCTACTAATCCAGCTGATTGGGGGTGATTTGCAGCGTGAAATTTTTGCTTTATCCCTAACCCCTCACACACATTCTTCATCACTCGACCCACAAATTCACTCCCATTATCACTCCACACCATTCTTGGCATTCCAAACCTAGGGAAAAATTCTTTCACAAGGGCTTTGGCTGTGGATAAAGCAATGTTGTCTTTTAGGGGATATGCTTCTATCCATTTTGAAAAAGCGCAAACAACAACCAGTACATATTTCAAGTTGTTGCATCTTTCCATGTGGATAAAATCTAGCTGCAAAACCTCAAATGGATATGATGGAGGCGCAAAATGACCAGCTGGAGTTGGGGTTCCCCTACCAGGGTTGTATTTCAAACATACCATACAATTCTTGACCACATTCTCTGCACACTTGGGAATTCCAGCGTTCTGCCATACTGGAGCCAACAACTTACAGATTCCTTTCACACTGATATGTGCCATTCCATGTGCCATAGTAACCACTGGAAGCACATATGCATCAGGTAGCAACCATCGCCGATGTTCTGACAAATCAATCCAACAACCATTCTCATCCAATTTACCCGCACTTTCTCTCCACTTGCTCAACTCTTTCTCTGTGGCTTCAGCTTGAAGGGACTTCACACTCTCTATCGTGTCTTCACACATTCCAACATCACCAACCCATCTTGCAGGGCCTGCAACATACATTCGAGTCTTCACATCTTTTGCTGTTTCTTTCGCGATTTCGTCAGCAAATGCATTACCACGACCAACATCATCAGTGACTTTCTTGTGCGCACTGCATTTCATAATCGCAACTTGTAACGGTAGGGTCAGTGACTCAAGGAGATCATTCACCAACTTGCCATTCTGAATTTTAGCTCCATGCGAAGTCAGGAACCCACGTTCTTTCCACTCTCGCCCAAAACTATGAGCCACACCAAAGGCGTACTGGCTGTCAGTATATATGTTCACTTTCATTCCTTCAGACAACACGCATGCTCTTGTAAGGGCGATTAATTCTGCTGCTTGAGGCGAATTATGTGGCACACGTGCAGTTTCAACGATCGTGTGCAAAGTCGTGATAGCATATGCAGCAGTCGTATCACTATTCGGAAGCTTGAAGCACGAACCATCCACCCATAAGGTACCATCACACTCAGTCAGGGGAGTATCTTTAAGATCTATTCTTCCTTTTGTCTCTTCTTCTGTTCTGAACAGACAATCATGTTGCTCAATCTCATCTATGTCTGCTGGAATCAGCAATAATGTAGCTGGATTCAACGTGTTGCATCTCTTTATGTGTATATGGTTTGCCAACAGTGTCAATTCATATCCTGACAATCGAGCACTAGTTAAGTGCTGTGTCTTGGTCCTGTTTAACAATGTGCCCACAGCATGTGGAACCATTACAATCAATGTATTATCCATCACTAGTCCAGCAGACTGTCGAATAGACATAGCTGCTGCGGCTGTATCTCTCAGACAACTTGGCAATGCCCTCGCTACCGGGTCCAAGGTTGACGAAAAATATGCGCATGGACGCGGTCTGTCGCCAAAAGGCTGTGTTAACACTGATAATGCGCAACCATCTTTTTCATGAACATACAATGTAAAAGGCTTGCTGTAGTCAGGGGTACCCAACACAGGAGCTGAACATAATGCATCACACAATTCCCAAAAACTTTTCTGACACTCTTCAGACCATGGGACAGGATTCGGTGTTTCTTTACATGTTAATGCTAACAAAGGTTTTGCCAGCAAAGAAAAATTTGGTATCCAATGCCTACAGTATGAAGTAATGCCCAAGAAAGCACGCACTTATCTCTGTGTTCTTGGCACACTTAATTGTGCATTGGCTTGAATTCTTTCTGGGGTCAGTTTCCTTCCCTCCTTCGATAAGAGATGACCTAAGTAGGTCACTTCTTGTCGACAATATTGCATTTTTGAGAGAGACACTTTGTGATGAAAGGCAGACAAATGACGCAACAATGACAATGTAGCTTCTTTGCAAATCTTTTCAGTATCCGCGGCGATTAGTAAATCGTCAACGTACTGAATAAGGATAGCGCCACTAGGTAAAACAAGTGCGCTTTTAAAGCCTGACTGTATATTGATGGACTTTCACAGTAGCCCTGTGGAGCGCGTTTAAAACGGAAGCTTCGACCTCCTAAACTGAAGCCAAAAATGTCCCTACTCTCCTCTGCAATTGGGATGCTAAAGAAAGCATTCTTTAAATCGATCACTGAGAACCATGCAGCGGAGGCTGGAATCATAGTTAACAAGGCAGTTATATCAGGGACAACTGGAAACTGTGACACAACAATCTTATTAACCTCTCTAAGATCAATCACAAATCTGTAAACAGGTGGCTGTGAAGGGTCCGTTCGTTTTAAGACAGGTAAAACCGGACTATTGTAAATGTTGCCTCTTGTTTCTTCAATTACACCCTTTTTAATCAAATCGCTGACAATTGCTAACAACGCTCTCTGACCTTCATTGGAGATCTTGTACTGGGGAATGCGTGGCAATCTGACATTGGCTTTTAAAGTGACCACGTATGGTGGTATTTCCAAGAGACCTACATCATTGGGACCAGTAGCCCAAAGGACATCCGGAAGGGATGACAATTCAGGCGGCAATGTCTTCTTAGACAAATACATTGGGGAAATCACTTCCTTACCTAATGTAACTTGTACTCCTGAAGGAGAACAATATAGCGTTGCATGCAATCTTTTTAACAAATCTAATCCTAGCAGATTTCCACCACAACCTGTCGTTAGGATGAGGGGTGCTTTTATCTCACAAGGTCCAACAGAAAGGGGCATAGGACTAGAAATCGGGTTCCTAACTGGGGCGCCAGAAAAACCTACTGAAACATTCATTTCGCCAGACAAGGGCGTGCCAGGGAGTTTTGAATGCATAATTGAACTCTTTGCAGCACCAGAATCCAGCAGAAAGGGCTCTGTTACACCCGCTGTCGTCACCTTAACATACGGTCCACTCTGGTCCACTGGCACTGAAACAACTCCCTCTCTCTGTCTATGGCTGTCCTAGTAATCATTACCTTCCACATTGTCGTCTTCTGCATAATAGTCATTATTATAGTACTGAGCTGTATTACCAGTTGCATTGGCTTGCTGATCAAAGCTATTTATCGTATTTTGAGGCAGAAGAGGACGCGCGTTCTGGGGAGCATTTCCACGCCCTCTGCCTCTAGGAGCTTGCTGACCACCTCTACCTGTCGCGCCATACGCATTACTGGTACGCTGCATTAATTTAGGACAACTATATTTGAAATGACCTTCCTCTCTGCAATATGAACATTGATTGGGACCTATAGGAATACGTGGTTGATAATACCTATTCATTTGCTGGTTATTCTGAAACTTTTGGGGTTGCTGATAGATACCTTGGGTTTGCCTATAATTATTCTGTCCTCCACGTGGCGGATAAGCCTGCTGTAAAAGGACCTTCGTTTTCAGTTCTTTCGTTTTCTTGTCTGTTCTATCCTTCTCGTCTTTATCTCTATTTTCGTAATACTGTGCAGTAGCCAGTATTTGCGCTGAAGAGGAAACAGCCCAAGAACTTTCTGAATCTTTTAATTTCTTACACAACTTGGGAAGTAGATTCTGCACAAATTTATCAACAAATAACCGTTGGCCACCTTCAGTACTCATGTCTTGACCACTGTGGTCGATAAACGTTTCTTCAAACCTTGTAAAGAAATCGGACACCGTCTCATCTTTCTTCTGCTTGCATGCAGATAGTTTATCCCAATTCACGCGCATCGCGGGCATTAAAGTTTTCATGTATGTAATAATTCTACCAGGGAGTTCTGCTACCAAAGGGTCAGGCTTGGCACCACCAACTTGTCTAGTGTCTACAGCAATGATATTAGCCCATGTGCCCCCTAGTTCTGCAGCATGATCCGTATTACGGATGGATCCCCATAAAAGCTGTGGAACCACATTCCCGAACAACATATCTATGTCAGCCAGATTCATGACACATGAGTCTGCAGTTTGTAATAACTCCTTATAATATCCTGCAGGGTTTTTACGGGGGTCAGGCAATGTCTGCTTAAGCGCTAACACCTCAGAACGCTTCCATGGGACATGTACCCAAACACGCTGAAAATGTGCTAAGACAGGTGGAGCAGCATTTGGATCAGCAGGTCTCCAAACTGGGGGAACCTCACGCATCGGATATTGGTGCGCTTTTACCTTTTTCCCCACAGGGAATTCCTGTTCGAACAATGATTGCTGACAATCGCCATTTCTGAAGGACAGTAAAGTCGCAACTGCTTTATCTACAGCGGGACCCACAATTGTACCTGTTTCAAAATCAAATCGCACTTGACACAATTCCTGCGGGATTGTGTTTGAACCATGATCCTCCAATTCCTCACAGAGGAATTCACACATTTTGTCAAACACATACCTCTGTTTCGGGGCATCCCATTGGTGAAAAATGTTAACAACTGATTCCACCTCATAGAGTGAAGGGAAACCAATCCACCTACGCGCCAGATCATCTAACACCTCCTTCTCTTCAGGACCAGGCAGCTGACTGCGCAATTGCTTACGTTGTAAACCAGGGGTCACACTAGATGACCCAAAGAGAGGCGACATTAAACTAGTAACTACATTAGCTAGACGTTGTCGTGCTGAAGGAGAAGTTGAGGCGAAAACGGGGGGAAAGACAGAGGGAAGAAAAGAGGATGCAGATACAGGTACCTGGGTAGTGTAAGAAAAAGCGCCAGGGGAGGCAGCTGATGTGCTAGGCAAAGTCGCAGGAAGCGCGGGGGCAACAGGTAACAAAACTGGCGGCCCTTGAGAGGGCTGTACTGTAGGGATAGGAGCCAGCTGAGGAGGAGCTGGTGGCTGTGGGAAGGCTTGCGGCACATTAACTGGAGGCTGCACATTCACGAGCTGTGGAGGCGCTGTGGCATTTTGCGCATACGGGGGTGGTGAACTTAGCAAATGGGACATTAGGGAATCCTTTTCTTTCTCTTTTGTCTCATCTTGTACAAGGGGTGACAAAACTGGGTAACATTTATCGATCCCTAGTTTGCGCTGTCTATGTAACTGTTCATTCATTTGTTCCTCCTCATTATCTTTAAATTGCACAGCTGCTTGCATCATTGATATACCTCTTTCTCTCTTATTCCTTTTCGCTAGCTTAATTTCCTTCTGTTTGGCTTCCTTTCGCCATAGGCGGAAAGAATCAAATATCGCCGGCCGGGCTTTCTTTTTAAACAATTTAACTTCCAAATTATCTAAGATATCTGTATCGAAACTACCATTTTGGGTCATTTTAAAACACCGTCCTTTCTGGTGTATCGGATCCATACTTCATTATATGCAATGGGGCCCACGCCATGTTTGACATAAAGCTCATAAGTTGGAGTTCCAATTGGAGGAACCGGACATGAATCCTCTAATTGGGAATCCCTTCTACAACCCAAACAAAACAATCTTCCAAATACACTAGAACCAGGCATCTTCGCTCACTAGTCTAGTTTCAAACTTCAAAGGATTACCGAATACGATAGTCTTGTGAATACACGAGTCCTCTGGCTTTGGCACTTGCAAGTTCCAAATCAAAGCGATCCCGAAGGATACCAAATTCCCGAAGGATACCAAACAAACTGGGAGACGCTCTACTTATACTTAACTGAATATCGATGATCGATGGCGTCACCAGAAGACTCTCTCGATTGTTTCGCTCTACCAAATCGTCAAGGGTCCAAACCAGGGCGATTAATCAGGGCAGCAGTCCTTCGTTGCCGTCGGGACGCGGAGAACCTCGCAGAAAAGACTTGCGGACCACGTCGACATGCAGGGGTCGATGAAGTGGCGGCCTTCCTCTGGAATTTCCACACGAAGCTCCTCACGAACCTCTGGCTTGGACCGGTACCGCTGAAATCGCCCCGAGTTGGGCGCAAACTGAAGTACTGGGTTTTTAGAACCCAGCGGTGCAGGGGAACACACCCTAAGACTTCGAGTTCTTCCTGTTTCAGACCCACAGAAACACAGAGTCTTCTAGGTGAAGTCAAAGATCTTGTTTATTGGCTGCAGACCAATTACAGGTGTCCGAGAAGTACAACACAATGTATGTTCTCAGGAGACTGCTTAAAATTACAGAAACGGTCTTCTCCTTAAATACAAAATATCATGCTTCAGGCACACATTCCTCGTTTTACGATATGGTCATTCACATGTATTCATTACAAACGAAAAGGCAGAGTCATGATGACCATCCCACATTCCAGTTAAGCCAGCCCACAATTATTTACCCAGCGAGGCTCAGATCCCACATCAGATATCAACAGGCCCCAATAAACACGGGCATCTCCTGTTTGTAAAACAAGCCATAAAGCAGGAAGAGTCAGGTGTGAAAGAGATTAGCCGGAGGCTTGTGTTCATGAAGAGGCTTTATGGTGTGTCAAACCCTGATGCTAATCACAGGTGGCCGTAGGACGGGGAGCTCGTGGGACCGGACTGACCTGGGGCGGTGGAGCCAAGTCGCACAGGTCACAGAGAAGTCAAAGGAAGGCACATGTGTTCTAAAGGCCCGTACTTGTTCGTAATGTGTAGCCTATGTGAAGGCAACCATAAGATGGCCACCGCTCCAAGATGGAACCCACGAAGTCAATGTGTAACATCGTATACATAGTGCATTTATCGATGAAATGTTATGCAAAGCACTTGTACATACCGCATTGACCATTCGCGGTTCGCTAATACCGGAATAGACAGGGGTAGGGCCCTGCCTCCTACGCGGTCCCAAATTTTAAAGTACCACAGAGCTGCTCGTGCTACTGGCACTAAATTGCCGTGCTAGCAGCGCAACATGCATATTTTGCGTCCTTTGGTGGAACTCTGCGGTATCAAGCGGAGGTTTTATATAACTCCATGAAATTCCGTGAAGTGAAACTCTGTGAGCTCCGCCCAAATGCAAAACAATCAAAATTCCAAAAGAATGAGAAACATAGAGTAAAATGTAATAATCAAAATGACACCAAAATGGTTGGGGTAGAACAGGACCTATGCGCTATTTGATGCTAACCACAATGGAGCGCAGGTCAGATACCCTAACCATGTCAAAGGTTTTTCCTTCTGACTTCAGTCCTTTGAGTCCCAAATCAACATAGGAGTAAACTACTAAAGCTTCCCAGGATCTCAGGGGAGGCACTTAGACAACTTGGCAGGCAAATCCAATCTTGGTCTGTTACCAAGGAACAGCTGGGTGGTAAGACTGAGTGGAATTTGCATAGTTCCATGAAGTTTAAAAAAAACTCCACAGAGCTCTGCGGAGTTCCACAAGCGGTGGAGTGAGGTAAGTCATGCTGCTTGTGCTCATTTTTAGTACCAGATGTTTGGCCACACTGTAAAATCGGCATGAACAGACCCACGTGCAGCACAAGAGGAAGCAGCTTTTTTCTGCTGCTCGAGTAGATGTTCTACTCGAGCAGCAGCTTCCTCAACGCAAGCAGCAGGTTTCGCAAAGGGAGTGGAAGTGACCCGCCGAGTCCTCCCATGTTGAGAAATTGTACCAGGAGGAGGTCTAGCAGTGGAATTTCCTCACTCGCACTTGCTAACTTAACGTTGGTGAGCGGCGAGAGAGAAAAAGCTCTGCGCCGCTATGCAGAGTTTTTCAGAACCCCATGCTCTATGTGGAGCACGGAGTGGGATAAACTCCGTAAGTGGAGCAGAGTTTACCACCAAGGCCTATTTGGCCATTCCAAGAAATGCCTCTGAAGCTTGGTTTATCCCTGTACCCAGAGGTCAGTCTTATAACCCTGGACGTCCACTTTGTTGTCCTGGGTACAAAAGAGAGGTTACAGACAGCAGGTTTAGTCCCCTTTAGACTTTCAACACATCCAAGAGTGTTCTGAAGTTGGTGCATGGAGATGCCACATTTATGCCTGGTGTGAGCTAGTGTGTGAGAATGTTCAATAAAAGGGAGGATAGGAATGAGCAGGCGCACACTTTCCTTATTATTTAAGTCAGGCAAATTTATGCTAGTTCCAACAGTCTCAGGTGCTTCAAGACGGTACAAGTGGCCACCAAATTACACATACAATGTGAAATTCCATAATACAACAATTCTCCATTGAGCACTCAAATTAATAAATTAATTGTCCAGTCATGATTGTATTCATAGTCTTCCTTATTAAATGTGCCAACGCTCAGATCTAGCCAGCACCTGTTTTGTCAACAACCGACTTCTTCAGGGCCAATTTGTTTTCCAAGTCCATTCAGTATATTGCAGTCCAGCTGTTAATGAAGGTACCAGGTCAAACATCAGTTTCTGTAGTGATCTATCTGTACGTTTATAGTATATGCACTAGTCCAATTCTTTAGTTGTCTCACATGTATGCTTCGGTAATTGCCCTGAGTATGGCTGTAACGTCTCCAATAAATCCCTAAGGGAAGAGTAAAGGAGGTTCAACCTCAAGTGTATTCTCCAAAATCTGCACAACACAAACAAGATCACTTGAGGGTTTTTAGGTCATCACAGACCGAGTGTTTTTTAGAAGCTTATTTTAGAGTGTGGATCATCAACAGATTTTTGAGAGGTGGACACCCTCAACTTATGAAGGCATGTTTCATCATTTGACAACCTTTCACACCGGAGTAGGAAAAATGCCACCCGGAGGACTTAACCAAAGGAAGCTAGCCTCCCCCTGGGAGTTCTTATAAATCTATGGTCAGGACAAAGCGCTTAGTCCTGTTTTTTGTGGGAAATAAAAAGGGTTTAAAATATATCTAAAGGTATACTCAAGGGATTCCTTTATTTAGTGAGTACCTCTGGTATGTTTAAAAACCTTAGAAGGATGTCGGTCAGCTGCTGATTTACAATGAATCACCAGACCTCAAATTATTACATTACCAACATGTATCGCCCACTCTTCAAGCCTAACATGGTCTAGGGTCTTCTTCAGAGTAATCAAGCTATGGTATACATTCAAACCATGCTACAAGGGTAAAACCTGTAACCCTACCAGTCACTCTGCTAATTCAATTTCACCCATGTCATAGTCAACTATGGGCATCATGGCAAGAATGAGGGGGACACCTCCTTCGTAGTCATCATTCATCAGAAGGACAAGCGTGAGGTTGCCACCTATTAAGCCCCCGTCCACTCCCGTAATGTTCCATGTAAATTCTAAATCATGATTGGACATTGAATCTATGAATTTGAACGCGATAGAGACAATTGTTATATAGTGGGTCAGAATGGTGCCCTAACCAATAGGGTAAAGTGTCCAGGGACAAACCCTAACCACTTTAGGCATTTTCAAGATGGCCACAGTCTTTGGCCACACTAAATGTGGGCTCTAAGTGCTGGGGGTGGGTGTGAGGAGAGTAATATTCTAAACTATTGCTAGTGCTTAACTTGAGACGATGGTTTCGGATGCTCGGCACCAACACTTCATTGTCAACACCGGCACCTATTACTACTGCCACATGGTAGCGGTGTTTGTGTAATTTAGAGATGTACTGAACAACAGTTGTTTATTAATTCAATGAAAATTGAAAACAACTAACACCTGCCGCACAAGCCATTCTTAAAACTTCTGAATTGTCACACTTGTAGCAGTGTGATGGTTAGTAGTTGTGTAAGTACTGTCATTGGCAGTGCTTGCAGGGGCAATGGGTGGTGCAAGCTGAGGTGGCCTCCTGACGTGGGCCTGGCACTTATTTTGTAACAAATTAAGCACTGCATGATTTTCCCTCACATCTCACATTAAAAATCTAATTTTATGCAGTCCGGGTACCCACAACAACCCCAGAAACAGGCATCTGGTATAACAAAGCTGAGCTTTCATCAACCAGACAGTGGTTACACTGAAACTGTTTTGGCATTCTGTATCCCTCCTATAAAGTGTGCCCCAAATGTTATATGTAAACCTAGAAGACCTGTCAAACAGGCTGTGACATTGTAACATCAAATGCTTGCCTACCCACTGTGTTTGGACCTCACTAGCTGTGAAGATAAAAAAAGGGCCCTCCCTAAGTGCCAGCTAACATTTGCCAGTGACATGGAAGGCCTCTTGAATGTGTGTCCCAAGTGTCATATGAAAAGCCTCAGCAGACCTGGTAAGAAGGATGTGGCATTCAAGCAGGACTGGAAACTTTATTGTCAAAAAGGATTCTCTCAGTCCCGCATGCATATTTTGTCAGGTTCAGAGGTGTCATCTTTGCCCATTCACGTCAGCCTATTGTTTGCTCCTTAGAGAAAGTATACACGCCATTCACGTCTATTTAAATGTTAATTACCAGCTGGCCAAGGTGGGTTAATAAAATGCAGATTTAGCTTCCAGGGACTTCAGGCAAGACAAAGAGAACTTTTTAAAAGTTACTTTTCCAAAATATTTAGAACAAATCTGACTTCACTACTGAATTGGTTTTAACAACTATTATAAATAGTTTTTTAATATATTTTTCTAGCTGGTCCCATTCCCGAGATTGTGGCTCAGTATTTAATATTGCATCCCAGTGTTTTTCTATGGAACAGCCAAACCTGCCACACTGAAACTAGCTTTAAGGGCATTTTCACTTTAAGTACCTGTTTAACATTAAACGTTTGTGTGTTCCGCTTTTAAATATCATGTACCCTACCTTATGGGCAGTAAGACCTACTTAGGGGTGCCTTATAAATATTTAAAAGTAAGATTTAGTCATGTCAGGAGTTATTTTGACAGGTTGAATTTACAGTTAAAACCTCACATTCCGGCTACTAATGGCAGGACTTAAGTCATGTTTTCATTGTCACCGTAGTGGATGTCTTAATGGGTGCTGTGGTCCAATTGTGACATTTAACTTATAGGCCTTGGGTACACTATGGTGCCATACACTAGGCACTTATAGGTAAGTTAAATATGACAATCAGGGGTACACTAATTTTGCCATGGTGTCAGGAGGAGCACAAGCATTTTAGCACTGGTTATCAGGGGCAAAGTGCTACATAGGTCCAAACATAGGGTTCAGTAAAAAAGGCAAATAATATTTTGGTGATCCTGCAGAAAGGGCAAATTTCCAACACACACTTTTTCTTTTTGCCAATATAGAGCTATTTTTAATGTCTCTTTTCTCTTCCGGGCAGCAATTTTGTGATTCCTTGGGCACTGATGCACTTAGGACAAGTGGGCTCTCATATGATCAATTATTGCACTCTCTCCACCGGAAGAATTGAGCTTAATCTCACTTTCACAGCCCTTTCAGTATTAATTTCAGTGATGGTTACTACCATTGAGCTTTGATACTGGGACTTGAGCTCTGTCCCAGATCCAAATGTTCTGATGACAGATGCCAGACTTTTCGGCTGGGTGGCAACTCTGGGATCAGTTGCAGTGCAGAGCTTCTGGCCAGGGTTCACTTGAACAATTGTAGGAAGATGAAGACAGCTTGCTTGTCTCTCTAATCCTTTGCAGGCCAGTTCAGAAAATTCTTAGTAGCAGTCTGCACAGACAAAATAGACACAAAAGTGTGCTTAAATTTCCAGTTACATCTCCTGACACCCCAGATTTGTTCACAGACGGATAAGACTCTATTGCCTCTCAAAGATGTTCATATTCAGGAGTAGACAAATATCAGAGTGGATCATATGAGTAGGGTGTTTTCATCCTTTCAGGGGTTCTTACTCAACCACCCAGTATTTCAGGAGTTATGTTTCCGAAGCAAAAACCCAGAAGTGGGTCTTTTTTGCGATCATCACAATTCCCTTCTACCTCAGCTTTTCTCATGATTTATTTCTGGACCCTCTAGAATTTGGGACAGATATCCTCTTGCTGCCAAGTTCAAAAGGTGTGTGTTACACCTTCCTTTCAATTCCTCTCATTTTCCGAGTCCTAATAAAGATTCAGATGGAGAAGGCAGAGGTGACAAATGTTCCCCTATATTAAATTAAAATACTTTGGCTTATTTCCCTCAGTCTCATAGCTTTGCCAAGGAAACTGACTCTTCCTTTAGTTCCCTTTGCTCTGTGACAGCATCTGGACACTTACTACCACCTGAATCTATCAATTTGTAAGCAGAGAGGTTTGAGCTTTTAAGCCAAGGGTTGCACCTATCAGTCTCTATTTACATATAAGCTTCAAGGAGAGACTCAAAAAATAACTCTTAGAGTTGTCACTGGGCTTCTTTTAATAGATGGCGCCAGAGCAACCCTGAGAATATTTTACATTTTTTACAAGAAGGCTTTGAAATTAATCTGTGTCAACCTTAAAGTTACAATGGAGAGCCATTAGAGCAGATATGGCTCCTTGGGGTGTTATGTCTACAGTTGAGTCCCATGCATCAAGTTGATCTAAGGGGGTTTGACTTATTAAGGCCAAGGGTGAGAGGGTTATTTCTGGGCATTTACTATTCATTCTGATATTTGTGCAGGACTTCCCTTTGACTCTTTAGATGCCATGTCAGAAAAGTTAATTGCCATTAAAGGTTTTTTTTATAAAGGCCGTCACAACAGCAAACAGAATTGGTGACCATGACTATTTTCTTTGTCACCCTCCTATTTAAGAATGCTTAAAGACGGAATTGTGATAAGATTGGGTCTGGGATTTATTCCCAAAATGAATTCCTCTTTCATAAGGAACAAGAGATGATTTTGTTATTCTTTTGCCCTTATCTTAGCTCGAATTCACATTCAGGGCAGTTAAGACTTACTTAAAGAGATCTACTGAGTAAAGGTGATAGTTGGTTTAATCATTTTGGGTCTGCAAGAAGGGGTTGCAAGGCTTCTAAAGGCAAGTTATGCTGATGGATAAAAAGTGTGATCTCACAAGCATACGAGAACTCAGGAAATGCATTTCAAGGTTCAATTCAAGCCTGTATTTCTGCTCCATGGGCAGAGTGGATATGTGCTTCTTTTCTGCTGAAACATGGATATCACCTTCTACATTTCCTTCAAATTACTGAATAAATGTTTTAAGTTCATCTAAAATATTCTGTTGAATGGAGTAGTTTAATGAATATGAAGCCTGTCATTTTCTTATTGCTTAAGGAGTGTTGCTATTAAATAGTATTTTGTTAAGTAGCACTTTTGTCTTGTGGTGTAGCATATTCGAAAATCTTTGGATATGGATCACAATGAGACCACACAGCTGTGGTAGGAATGGGAAAAGAAAGTAAATGAGGAGGTAGTGTTTGGGTTACTAACTGATAATATTTTTAACTCCAATGTTTTCTTCCTCATCCCAGAACCTTCGTCAACAATAGATCTGGGGGCTTGTGTAAAAATGGCAACCACAGGGATAGTAGAACCTCGAATAGAACAATTTCCAGCAGTGAGGACAGCGACTATGAGAGGAGACCCCGGAGAAGGGAGAGAGGGACGGGATTCTTTCGAGGGCTCCACCCTCAGTTTAATACACCATACCCTCATTATCCCAACAATAACTTTGGTTGGCCCCCATTATATCCGCCCCAATTTCCAGGCATGCAGGGAGGCCCCATGACACAATTCCCCCAAATGCCAAACCCTCCTTTTTTAGGGAGAGGTCGAGGGAGAGGCAGGGGCAAGCAGAAGGGTACATCAGGGGTGCAATGGGAGGATTTGGAACAGAGAGTGACCAGGAGCATGGCGAAGGAACCAACCTCAGGGACGAGCCGGGAAGGATATCCCTAGTGATAAATCTGTCAGAAACAGCATTGTCGGATACTCAAGTTGTAATACTGGAGAAGGGATTGGGATACGTACCTACCAACACACCAGACATTTTTAAGATCAGACAAGAACTAGCTGGTTTCTTTAGGAACATTCGACTTAGGGTGTTTTTCGGTGACCATAATGTAGAGGAACTAGAGAAGGGGGACACAAACTTCTGCCCTAAATCTAAATATACACCAGCATTAGGACAACTTCCAATCGAGGTAGAGGCTTTCAAACAAGCTGTAATTCACAAAGTAGAACTGTTATCTAGGCAAAAGACCGCTACCTTTATGAACTTATCAACCAAAGAAAGAAGGGCCCTTGATGAGCTTAAGAATAACAATGAGATTGTAATAAACAGGCAGACAAGGGTGGAGCAACTGTAGTATTGAGCAGAACTGCCTATGAAACAGAATGTCTGAGACTCCTTGCTGATAGAAGAAATTACAAGATATTAGGACAGGATCCTACTGAGGACATCAAAAAGGAAATCACATTAATGGTGGAAGAAGCCACTGATAAATGATTGGATTACAGAGAAAGAGGAAAGATTTGTCTGCCAATCCAAACCGGTGACCCCATATTTTTATATTCTCCCGAAAGTGCACAAACCAACTAGGCCCCCACCAAGGAGGCCGATTGTTTTGGGTATGGGGTCACTCTTGGAGCCAATGTCACAGTTTTGCGACTTCTTTTTCAAACCTATTGTACAATCGAGACCAGCGTATATGAAAGATACGACAGACGTTTTAAAACTATTGAATACTGTGGAATATGATCCCACAGAGGATTTCTTTGTAGGTCTGGACGTGGAGTCCTTATATACTAACATACCTCAGATGGAAACATTAAGGGTGGATGAAGACATCTTGTATACTTTGGACTGGGAGAACAGCACGCCTAGACTTATTCTACATTTGGCAGAGATAGCTCTAACAAAAAGATTTTTTGAATTTCAGGTGACCTACTACCTCCAGACCCACAGGACCTCCATGGGAAGTGTCTTTGCTCCCAGCTTAGCAGGGTTGTACATGTCTGCCTTTGAGGACCAGTACATTTACTCCCATGGAGGTCCTTGGTCCAATCATATAAAGGTCTGGAGGCGGTTTATTGATGATGTCCTTTTGATATGGAAGGGTAATAGGGAGTCTCTGGACGATTTTTTAATGTGGTTGAACAGTAGGAATCCCTTACTTCTCTTCACATCTACTATCTCAAAGGATAGTTTGCCTTTTTTGGACTTGACCATTTTTTGTGAAGGCGGCTGCCTACGAACAAGAATGTTTCACAAGCCCACAGACAGAAACAGTTTATTGTCATTCAAAAGCTTCCACCCTAAATCCCTTAGGGAAAATCTCCCTGTAGATCAATTTTTGCGACTTCGGCGCAATCGTTCAAGTCGCACAGATTTCAAGTTGGAAGCTGAGACCCTAGAAAAGAAACTTCTGCAAAGAGACTACCCCGCGAGAGTTGTGCGAAGGGCAAAGAAAAGAGCGTCCAACTGCCACCGTGAGGTGCTTCTTGAGTCAAATGAAAAAACACCTACTGAAAGAACAGTCTGTGTGACTACTTTCAACACAGCCTCTAATGACATTCAGAAAATCATCTTACGGAACTGGAGAATTTTAAATTCTAAGGGACTCGCCTTTGAGAGGCCCCTGTTTTCATTTAAGAGGAGCCAGAATATCAAAGATATTCTGGTCCATACAAGACCTAGAATAATTAGAAACAGGCAAGAGGAAACATCTGGAGAGAATCGGATAGGTTTCCTTCCCCCAGTCTCAGGGCATACAAGATGCGGGATGTGTGATGTTTGTCATCTTACAGCAAATACAAAAAGTATAGACTTAGGGCTACTCCATCTTTGGGAGCAACGTAGTCACACGAATTGTAATTCTGCCTATGTAATCTACTTGCTGAAATGTTCCTGTGATCTACTATACCTTGGTATGACGACCAGACGGGTCAAAATAAGGATCATGGAGCATAGGTCGACCTTCAGATGTCAACGGACAACAAGCAGATTGACTAACCATTTTAAAGAGAAGAAGCACTGGGCTGAGGACTTCTTCTGGACTGTGATAGACAAACCTAACATCAACCTGAGTAGTGGCAATCCAGAAAGAGCACTTTTCTTACGTGAACAGAAATGGATTTATAGAGTCGGGAGCTCAACCAGGGGATTATATGATGATATTCCCTGGAATAGTCTCCTGAATCCCTAGACTGTACTGGATGGTCTCCCTGCATAACCTTTAACAGGGTTCCATAGGGCACATAAGAGACACTATACTGTTAGATATGGAATGTCTGGGGTTGTTCCTTTTCCTTTGTTCTTGGGCCTGTACTAACAAAATAAACAATAGATACTTTGAATTTTCCAACGAGTTAGTTGGAAGATTATATCAAACTTTGGTTACACAAAGGGCCTTTTTACTTTGACCTATATCGGGTCCTTCCACGTCCTAAATTCTTGCTCTAGTTTCACCAGCTTCATGTATGGTTTAACCATTACATATTCATCATTTAGTTATTCAATTACTCCGTAGAGTCCTTACCATTACGTTTTGACTGCATGATTGACGGTAGGGGCATGTGGAACCAATCTATACAGTCTGGCTCCACTTTAATAATGTCGCTGTACTTCTCTACTGGGACTTGTTGTATGTTATATCCCTAAGTCATATAATATATATATATATATATATACTGCCTCTGCCTGTATGGTGACCTGGAACGCGGGGCTGCAGCGGTGTTTGGGGACACAAGGAGACATAGCGGAATTATCTGAAACAGGTTATTGGCAATCTGTTACAACGTGGGATGCCCTGCCAATACCGCCATTCCACTTGGACAGTCTATCCCCCCTGCAGCACCTACCTGGTGCATTCTGGGACCTGCAGTTTCTACTAATTGCGGTGTTGGTGAGCAAGCACGAGGGAAAGGGGGCGGAGCGGATCCCCACCAATGGGGAAGGGGCAGGACTTTCAAATTTGTTGTTTCAGAGCCACCTGAACATTTGAAGCATCCGATGAAGGCCAGTGAAGGCAGAAATGCATTATGCTGATTTTACCCGATTAAATTGTTTCCTGACTGTCCCCCGTGTGGCTTCCACTCTTTTTCTGGGAGGAGGTGTGTTGGATTTTTTCACGGCTGCCTGTAACGTGATTCGGAGGCTCCCGCTGCGCAAGCTGGACGCGGACCATACTGGCAGCTGCTGCGGCAGATTTGGTTGTACCCCGAGGTATCGGGAAGTCCGTGGCCCGCCTCAACGTTCAGGGGCACTTGGAGGGCAGCGATATGTAGGCCGGGTTGTATTCTACACTCCTGCCTCTGCCTGTATGGTGACCTGGAACGCGGGGCTGCAGCGGTGTTTGGGGACACAAGGAGACATAGCGGAATTATCTGAAACAGGTTATTGGCAATCTGTTACAACGTGGGATGCCCTGCCAATACCGCCATTCCACTTGGACAGTCTATCCCCCCTGCAGCACCTACCTGGTGCATTCTGGGACCTGCAGTTTCTACTAATTGCGGTGTTGGTGAGCAAGCACGAGGGAAAGGGGGCGGAGCGGATCCCCACCAATGGGGAAGGGGCAGGACTTTCAAATTTGTTGTTTCAGAGCCACCTGAACATTTGAAGCATCCGATGAAGGCCAGTGAAGGCAGAAATGCATTATGCTGATTTTACCCGATTAAATTGTTTCCTGACTGTCCCCCGTGTGGCTTCCACTCTTTTTCTGGGAGGAGGTGTGTTGGATTTTTTCACGGCTGCCTGTAACGTGATTCGGAGGCTCCCGCTGCGCAAGCTGGACGCGGACCATACTGGCAGCTGCTGCGGCAGATTTGGTTGTACCCCGAGGTATCGGGAAGTCCGTGGCCCGCCTCAACGTTCAGGGGCACTTGGAGGGCAGCGATATGTAGGCCGGGTTGTATTCTACACTCCTGCCTCTGCCTGTATGGTGACCTGGAACGCGGGGCTGCAGCGGTGTTTGGGGACACAAGGAGACATAGCGGAATTATCTGAAACAGGTTATTGGCAATCTGTTACAACGTGGGATGCCCTGCCAATACCGCCATTCCACTTGGACAGTCTATCCCCCCTGCAGCACCTACCTGGTGCATTCTGGGACCTGCAGTTTCTACTAATTGCGGTGTTGGTGAGCAAGCACGAGGGAAAGGGGGCGGAGCGGATCCCCACCAATGGGGAAGGGGCAGGACTTTCAAATTTGTTGTTTCAGAGCCACCTGAACATTTGAAGCATCCGATGAAGGCCAGTGAAGGCCGAAATGCATTATGCTGATTTTACCCGAATAAATTGTTTCCTGACTGTCCCCCGTGTGGCTTCCACTCTTTCCCTGGGAGGAGGTGTGTTGGATTTTTTCACGGCTGCCTGTAACGTGATTCGGAGGCTCCCGCTGCGCAAGCTGGACGCGGACCATACTGGCAGCTGCTGCGGCAGATTTGGTTGTACCCCGAGGTATCGGGAAGTCCGTGGCCCGCCTCAACGTTCAGGGGCACTTGGAGGGCAGCGATATGTAGGGCGGGTTGTATTCTACACTCCTGCCTCTGCCTGTATGGTGACCTGGAACGCGGGGCTGCAGCGGTGTTTGGGGACACAAGGAGACATAGCGGAATTATCTGAAACAGGTTATTGGCAATCTGTTACAACGTGGGATGCCCTGCCAATACCGCCATTCCACTTGGACAGTCTATCCCCCCTGCAGCACCTACCTGGTGCATTCTGGGACCTGCAGTTTCTACTAATTGCGGTGTTGGTGAGCAAGCACGAGGGAAAGGGGGCGGAGCGGATCCCCACCAATGGGGAAGGGGCAGGACTTTCAAATTTGTTGTTTCAGAGCCACCTGAACATTTGAAGCATCCGATGAAGGCCAGTGAAGGCCGAAATGCATTATGCTGATTTTACCCGATTAAATTGTTTCCTGACTGTCCCCCGTGTGGCTTCCACTCTTTCCCTGGGAGGAGGTGTGTTGGATTTTTTCACGGCTGCCTGTAACGTGATTCGGAGGCTCCCGCTGCGCAAGCTGGACGCGGACCATACTGGCAGCTGCTGCGGCAGATTTGGTTGTACCCCGAGGTATCGGGAAGTCCGTGGCCCGCCTCAACGTTCAGGGGCACTTGGAGGGCAGCGATATGTAGGGCGGGTTGTATTCTACACTCCTGCCTCTGCCTGTATGGTGACCTGGAACGCGGGGCTGCAGCGGTGTTTGGGGACACAAGGAGACATAGCGGAATTATCTGAAACAGGTTATTGGCAATCTGTTACAACGTGGGATGCCCTGCCAATACCGCCATTCCACTTGGACAGTCTATCCCCCCTGCAGCACCTACCTGGTGCATTCTGGGACCTGCAGTTTCTACTAATTGCGGTGTTGGTGAGCAAGCACGAGGGAAAGGGGGCGGAGCGGATCCCCACCAATGGGGAAGGGGCAGGACTTTCAAATTTGTTGTTTCAGAGCCACCTGAACATTTGAAGCATCCGATGAAGGCCAGTGAAGGCCGAAATGCATTATGCTGATTTTACCCGATTAAATTGTTTCCTGACTGTCCCCCGTGTGGCTTCCACTCTTTCCCTGGGAGGAGGTGTGTTGGATTTTTTCACGGCTGCCTGTAACGTGATTCGGAGGCTGCCGCTGCGCAAGCTGGACGCGGACCATACTGGCAGCTGCTGCGGCAGATTTGGTTGTACCCCGAGGTATCGGGAAGTCCGTGGCCCGCCTCAACGTTCAGGGGCACTTGGAGGGCAGCGATATGTAGGGCGGGTTGTATTCTACACTCCTGCCTCTGCCTGTATGGTGACCTGGAACGCGGGGCTGCAGCGGTGTTTGGGGACACAAGGAGACATAGCGGAATTATCTGAAACAGGTTATTGGCAATCTGTTACAACGTGGGATGCCCTGCCAATACCGCCATTCCACTTGGACAGTCTATCCCCCCTGCAGCACCTACCTGGTGCATTCTGGGACCTGCAGTTTCTACTAATTGCGGTGTTGGTGCGCAAGCACGAGGGAAAGGGGGCGGAGCGGATCCCCACCAATGGGGAAGGGGCAGGACTTTCAAATTTGTTGTTTCAGAGCCACCTGAACATTTGAAGCATCCGATGAAGGCCAGTGAAGGCCGAAATGCATTATGCTGATTTTACCCGATTAAATTGTTTCCTGACTGTCCCCCGTGTGGCTTCCACTCTTTCCCTGGGAGGAGGTGTGTTGGATTTTTTCACGGCTGCCTGTAACGTGATTCGGAGGCTCCCGCTGCGCAAGCTGGACGCGGACCATACTGGCAGCTGCTGCGGCAGATTTGGTTGTACCCCGAGGTATCGGGAAGTCCGTGGCCCGCCTCAACGTTCAGGGGCACTTGGAGGGCAGCGATATGTAGGGCGGGTTGTATTCTACACTCCTGCCTCTGCCTGTATGGTGACCTGGAACGCGGGGCTGCAGCGGTGTTTGGGGACACAAGGAGACATAGCGGAATTATCTGAAACAGGTTATTGGCAATCTGTTACAACGTGGGATGCCCTGCCAATACCGCCATTCCACTTGGACAGTCTATCCCCCCTGCAGCACCTACCTGGTGCATTCTGGGACCTGCAGTTTCTACTAATTGCGGTGTTGGTGAGCAAGCACGAGGGAAAGGGGGCGGAGCGGATCCCCACCAATGGGGAAGGGGCAGGACTTTCAAATTTGTTGTTTCAGAGCCACCTGAACATTTGAAGCATCCGATGAAGGCCAGTGAAGGCCGAAATGCATTATGCTGATTTTACCCGATTAAATTGTTTCCTGACTGTCCCCCGTGTGGCTTCCACTCTTTCCCTGGGAGGAGGTGTGTTGGATTTTTTCACGGCTGCCTGTAACGTGATTCGGAGGCTCCCGCTGCGCAAGCTGGACGCGGACCATACTGGCAGCTGCTGCGGCAGATTTGGTTGTACCCCGAGGTATCGGGAAGTCCGTGGCCCGCCTCAACGTTCAGGGGCACTTGGAGGGCAGCGATATGTAGGGCAGGTTGTATTCTACACTCCTGCCTCTGCCTGTATGGTGACCTGGAACGCGGGGCTGCAGCGGTGTTTGGGGACACAAGGAGACATAGCGGAATTATCTGAAACAGGTTATTGGCAATCTGTTACAACGTGGGATGCCCTGCCAATACCGCCATTCCACTTGGACAGTCTATCCCCCCTGCAGCACCTACCTGGTGCATTCTGGGACCTGCAGTTTCTACTAATTGCGGTGTTGGTGAGCAAGCACGAGGGAAAGGGGGCGGAGCGGATCCCCACCAATGGGGAAGGGGCAGGACTTTCAAATTTGTTGTTTCAGAGCCACCTGAACATTTGAAGCATCCGATGAAGGCCAGTGAAGGCCGAAATGCATTATGCTGATTTTACCCGATTAAATTGTTTCCTGACTGTCCCCCGTGTGGCTTCCACTCTTTCCCTGGGAGGAGGTGTGTTGGATATATATATATATATATATATATATAAATAATAATAATTATAAGGGAGAATTTCTTTGCATAAATACATATTCACTTTCCAATCTTTATTTCGGCCATTTGGCCATAAAAGAAAAACAATACACATATACAATCACAATAAATCCAAACATTAAAACATTGGAAGTACATGTGTTAAAAATACAATAAAAACTGTGCATCTAAAATTTTAAGGGGGACCCAACACCTTTAAAATGCGGTTGCGCGTATGCCAAACATTAGTAAGAAATTTAGAAAATGCGAGGACAGTTGGACCAGAGAGATCAGATTTTAAAATCCTATACATTGGAGCATATTCCCTGGCGCCCATATTCCTAATCAAGGGAAGAAGCCAGTATTTCCGCGCTGCCCTGTAGGCTGGGCAGAAGAAGGCCACGTGTAAATCGGTTTCCTCCAAGGCATCACAAGCCGGGCACTGCGTCGTAGTGGGGGGCGATGACCAAGTACTTGTAAAGAACCGAAAGGGCAATGAGCCGTATCTCCATTGGAGAAACAGCTTCCTAGCAAGTACCGGAAAGATAGGATCCAATACCCTCTCAAACCTATAAAGGTCCTTGCTTTGCAAAAACACAGAGGATAGAGACCCTTCTGCCTGGGTAACTCGGGCCCTAGCTAATTTGCGTTCGTGGTATACGTTAGTCAGGGACCTTTTAGAGATATTCAGTGCGGCATTCGCAGGGTCAGTCCATAAGTCGGGGAGCCCTAGTTCCATGCAGGTGGATTGGATGTTTTTGACCCAAGGGATACGGAGCGCTTTTGGGTGGTTCAATAATTCTGCCAGTTCCGCACTGTATGCTGCAAGATCATTACTGCTCCACAACCTACGCCAGAAGGCTATTGGTCTCAGGCTTATTTCATCAGATAATGGTCGTAGACCGAGGTCAAGCCTCAAGGGGAGGAGCGGGGTACTGGGGGGAAGCGCGGTTATCTGTCTTATAAACTTGTTTTCTATTAATGACAGGCTATGGCATGGTGTGTGTCCCCACAGTTCCGCCCCATACATGATCGCTCCCCTGGCCTGGGCCTTGTATATCTGAATTAGGGCCCCCAGCGGGCGGTATGAGGAGCCGGTCATCATCAGGGCGATACCCCCAGTAATTTGTGTAAGTTTGAGGTTCGCCCTAATCTGGTGGGATCCCCAAGTCATGGTTTCATTGAGAGTCACACCTAGATATTCAAAGGTGACAACCCTCTCGAGCCGTGCTACTCCCATTTGCGGATTCGGCCGCAAATTTTGGCTCGGATTTAAAACCATGAATTTAGTTTTGGCCGCATTGATTTCTAGCCCTCTGTCCGTACAGAAGGCTACAAATGAATCAAGGATCCTCTGTATCCCCATGGGGGTTTTAGTTAGCAGCAGGGTGTCGTCCGCAAACATGATTGCGGGCACCCTGCTGCCATTAAGTTTGGGGGCGTCAGTATAATCGGTGGCATTTAGGTGGGCGATTACCCCGTTGACGAAGAGGCAAAACAGGGTCGGTGCCAACACACAACCCTGCCTTACCCCTCGGTCAACGGGGAATCTATCGGTCAATTCCCCCGACCTCCCACACCTCACTCGGGCATAATTATTATGGTGAAGCCTCTGTAAGATTACTAGGATGTCCGGGGGGACGCCCATCTCTGCCAAGACGCTCCAGAGTTTTCCCCTGGGCACCAGATCGAAGGCGGCCCGTAAGTCCACAAAAATTGTGTACAGACTGCCGCCCTCGAATATTGCTGCCCTCCAATAGATGAGATTCAACCTAAAAGCCTGGTCCACTGTGGATACCCCCTTCCTAAATCCCGCCTGATAGGGACTAAGGGCACCCACCTCTTCCATCCAATCCTGGAGGCGATTCAGCAAAACCCTGCCAAACAGCTTCTGTGCTACGTCGATTAAGCTGATGGGTCTGTAGTTGGCCGGGAGGAGAGGCGAGCCCTTTTTAAAGATAGGGACCACCTCTGCCCCCAGCCAAGTACCAGGGATTTCCATGCCGCTTAGAACTCCATTGAAAAGGGCAGTAAGGTAGGGGGCCCATACAATGGGCTCCTGTTTGAACATATCCCCAGGTAAGCCATCCAGTCCTGGCGCCTTTCCAGAAGCAAGACCTGAGATGGCAGCGGTGACCTCACCCAGCGTTATCAGCTCTCCTTCATAGCCTGGCCAACCAACCTCGGTGACAGTAGGAGATTCTCCCGGCTCAGAACTGTAAAGAGACTGAAAGTGAGCCTGCCACACCCCTGGGGCAATATTGGGCTCTATTGCCGATTGAAGATGCCCCGACCCCCCATTCACTATCCTCCAGAACAGACATTGGTTTTGGGTCGCTAGGGCCTTGCTAAGTTCTTCCCACTGATTTTCCTCCCATTCGGCCTTAGCGTGGGTAACTAGTTTCTTGTAAGCCCGCCTGCTTTGTCTTAGGCTATCCCCCCCTAGTCCCTCCTTAATAAGTCTGAGGAGTTCTGCTTTTGCCCTTCTGCATGCCGGACTATACCATGTTGTTTTGCCTTGTCGCCCCTGTCTAGGTTTTTGTGAGCTACTAGAGAGATGAGGGGCCGCAGCCTTTATAAGGTCCTCATGAGCCTTGTAAAATTTAGCCCGGGAATCATTATTGCTTGCCTCGTTGTCCAAACTCCCCACAGTTTCCAAGATGGGAGTTATCCCGTCATAGAGCATGGGGAGTTTGTTCTTACTTGTAACCAAGTGCTCCCACCTGATTCTTCTCCTACTATTTTCCAGGAGAAGCGCAGGTTTGTTCCCTTCTACATTGGTCACAGGAGCTTGAGGGCCAGGGGTGACCAGGTCGAGCTCGAGCGCATTATGGTCGCTATCTGACCGTTCCATAACCCTAAAATCCTGAATGGTCGGCCACTTCACTATTTGGGCCAGGACATAATCCAGGCGGGACTCTCTTCCCAGTCTGTTGTAGGTAGTTTTACTGGGTATATCTGATTTCATTCGCCCGTTACAGGCTCTGATTCCGAACTTTAGGGTTAGAGCTGTGATTTGTAATGCAAGTGGGGTCCAAGCCTGCGGGGGGGGAGCTTCCACTGGGGGGACTGCCCATCTGGCCTCTTCTTCCGATGAGAACCCCTCCAAAAGACCAGGAAGTGGCTCAAAATGAGAATTAAAATCCCCTCCCACCACATAAAATGAATCACTCGGTAGTTCAGATATAAAGTTCGTGAGTTCATCTATGGTCGGTGATTCCTTTGCAATTCCCACTGGCCTAGAATAGATGTTAATTAACACAAGTTTGGCTTGGTTAGGCCAGGATAATGAAACCACAAGAATGTCTTCTGAGTTAGCCGGCAGCCGTGTTGCCGTGCAGCCTAGATGCGATGCAACCCAGATCGTCAGCCCCCCTGACGGACGGCCCTTGCCTTCCCACCTAGCTGGGATGGAAAAGGACATGTAGCCTTGATGACCATAATTCTCTCTAGCCCAGGTTTCCTGGAACATACATACATCTCCAGTCTCGATGTAATTTACCCAGTCCGGGTCACCCAGTTTGTTGGCCAGTCCAGCAACATTCCAGCAGATTAGCCTTAGGTGTTCGGAGGTGTCAGTTGCCGTGCCAGAAGGGTTGGAGGAGATGGTTACAGGTGCCGCTTCGATCAATAGTTCTGGGACATTACCGACGGTGGGGGCAGATGGCTCAGGGAGACTGCAGGGGCCATTATCCAGGAGCTCTGGACCATTTAATAGTTCAGTAACATTGCCAGCACTACGGGCGAATGGATCAGAGGGTCTGCAAGAGCCATTGTCCGGGGTCACCGTGACATTCAATAGACCAGGAATTTTACCAGCGATCGGGGGAGATGGATCAGGAAATCCGTCGGTGCCATTATCCAGAGTCACTGGGCTGTGAGCAGAGAGTCAGTCAACCCCATCCAAGCTGTTCAAGCAGTTAAAACGATTGAAGTGGAAATAGGGTGTATCAGGCACTTGGAAGTTAGGGTGCTGAGCATAAGCTTTGTGTCCGCGTCTACGTTCCACCCTTATCCATTCGTCATGCAGAGGAGCATAGTGCATGCGAATAGGAGGGAAGAAAAAGGATACTGGGCGGGTCTGGATGGTGGAATCCAATGAACGATTTACTCCTTCACAAATATGCAAAACGGTGCCCGGATCTTTAAAAGTTACCAGAATGCAGTCCCCTATTATTGTTTTTCTGGTCTTCCCTAGCCAAGGGACCCTTCTAACCATAATAATCTCGTTGTTAAAATGAGATGGTAAGGGTCGGTTCCAATTTAGCCACTTGATCACCTTTTTCTTTAGGGATTGGTAATCTTCATTTTCGCCAGTTCTTAGTTGAGGAGCACCTGCTAACACCACCGTTAGATTATTAGCTTCTGGCGGCAGATCTGGTCTCCGTGGTCTTGGGACTGGTCGCCCCGGGGGAAGAAGGAGGGTGCTTCCAGCTTCAGGGAGGCCATCATTGGTCCCTGTCTGAGAGCTTTGGGGGGCAGAGTCTGTTGGTTGTAGAGGCCTATAAGTTGGATTATTACGCGGTGGCTGGACTGGAATAGCCATTAGTTGCTGCAGGGGGGGAGCAGTAGGAGCACCCCGGGAGGGGACTATGTTGGTACCCTGTAAAGCTCCTGTTTTAGGGGCGTTTCCTACAGGGAGATGAGGTCCCACATTCTTGGATTGCTTACTAACTAAGGTATTTAGGGATGTCTCTAGTATAGTCAGCCTTATCTCAACCTTTTTCAGGCTGTCACTAATAGGCTGCAAGAGGGAACGAAATAAGAATTCTATACTCCCTATAGATGTGAGAGGGGGGTTTGTGTTGGATGTGTTGGCCACTGGATCGCTGTTAATAGCAGCTGTGTTGGGGCTTGGATCTTTGGGGGGGACAGCGATAGGCGCAGTCTCATTGTCCTTCCCAGATTGGAGTGCATTTTTATGTTTTTTGCCAAAATCTAGGTGAGATAGTTTGGTTTTCCCCCGCCCCCCCATGGACTTCCTACTGCGTTTGCTAGGTGGAGGCATGTGCATCTCCACCACAACACTTTGCTTTAGCTTGCTCTTCTTATTTATATTCGAGGGGGGAGATTGGATAACCAGGTTAACTGGAGTGTCAGATGACAAGAGTGGAGTTGTGTCTGCGACTTTTTCAGGCAGCATGCCAGGGGTGCTTGGGATTTCCCGAAGTAAGAGGGGGAAGTCCTCAAGAGTCGTCGGATTCAAGCTATTGGGGGGAGTACCCTCCTCTTGAGAGATAGGATACGGGATAATTTCAGTCAGGGGTCTACTCTTCATTGATTCAATGGATCGCCGACGATCCGCCCTACGTCTCTCTAGGGAGTTTTCTTTGCCCCCATCTCCTTTGGCGGGTTTGAAGTAATTGTCCAGCGTCCCAGTATTGCTACCCCCCTCCCTTGCTGGAGTTTCACGTGCTGCAGGTGAGGGCATCACCTTATGCACAAGCAAAGTTCAACCAGAGTTTGGGTGGAAAGGATAAGGGGTATGGCCCAGCCCGGCCTCCTTTGGCCCCTGACGGCCACAGACGGTCCCGCCCTTGTCCCGGGCTTCTCCCGGCGAGCTCCCGCGCGCTCCCGCGCAGCGGTACTCACGCGTTAGTTTATAGCTGTGGTGGAGGTGGGCTGGTCGTTGGGGGCGGGGCGGGGAGGGAGAGCAGCCCAGGTGGAGCGGGCGCGGGTTGCTGGGGCTCCTGGGAAATGGAGTCCCAGCCCTCTTGCTCGCAGCCCTCGGCCCCTGGTGTACCCCCGCAGCAGCTTCAGCCCAGGAAAGCGCCCCTCTGCGAAGCGGGACCCGCGCAGCGGGTTCCGCGAGGCGTGGACAAAGTTTCACAGAGTGTCCTCAGGAATCCAAAACGGCAGAGGCAAGTTTGTTAGAAGGTCCCACGAACTGCAGGGCAAGCCGGTATTTAATTCACCTGGTCGTTGGGGGCGGGGAGGGAGAGCAGCCCAGGTGGAGCGGGCGTGGGTTGCTGGGGCTCCTGGGAAATGGAGTCCCAGCCCTCTTGCTCGCAGCCCTCGGCCCCTGGTGTACCCCCGCAGCAGCTTCAGCCCAGGAAAGCCCCCCTCTGCGAAGCGGGACCCGCGCAGCGGGTTCCGCGAGGCGTGGACAAAGTTTCACAGAGTGTCCTCAGGAATCCAAAACGGCAGAGGCAAGTTTGTTAGAAGGTCCCACGAACTGCAGGGCAAGCCGGTATTTAATTCACCTGGTCATTGGGGGCGGGGCGGGGAGGGAGAGCAGCCCAGGTGGAGCGGGCGCGGGTTGCTGGGGCTCCTGGGAAATGGAGTCCCAGCCCTCTTGCTCGCAGCCCTCGGCCCCTGGTGTACCCCCGCAGCAGCTTCAGCCCAGGAAAGCGCCCCTCTGCGAAGCGGGACCCGCGCAGCGGGTTCCGCGAGGCGTGGACAAAGTTTCACAGAGTGTCCTCAGGAATCCAAAACGGCAGAGGCAAGTTTGTTAGAAGGTCCCACGAACTGCAGGGCAAGCCGGTATTTAATTCACCTGGTCGTTGGGGGCGGGGAGGGAGAGCAGCCCAGGTGGAGCGGGCGCGGGTTGCTGGGGCTCCTGGGAAATGGAGTCCCAGCCCTCTTGCTCGCAGCCCTCGGCCCCTGGTGTACCCCCGCAGCAGCTTCAGCCCAGGAAAGCGCCCCTCTGCGAAGCGGGACCCGCGCAGCGGGTTCCGCGAGGCGTGGACAAAGTTTCACAGAGTGTCCTCAGGAATCCAAAACGGCAGAGGCAAGTTTGTTAGAAGGTCCCACGAACTGCAGGGCAAGCCGGTATTTAATTCACCTGGTCGTTGGGGGCGGGGCGGGAGAGCAGCCCAGGTGGAGCGGGCGCGGGTTGCTGGGGCTCCTGGGAAATGGAGTCCCAGCCCTCTTGCTCGCAGCCCTCGGCCCCTGGTGTACCCCCGCAGCAGCTTCAGCCCAGGAAAGCGCCCCTCTGCGAAGCGGGACCCGCGCAGCGGGTTCCGCGAGGCGTGGACAAAGTTTCACAGAGTGTCCTCAGGAATCCAAAACGGCAGAGGCAAGTTTGTTAGAAGGTCTTTTTTCTTTGCAGCGGCAGGTCTGGGGATTCGAACCGGGGACCTTTATTTAAACGTGAGGGAGGGAGTAATCAACTCCCCTTATGCGTTCTAGTGTTTCCTTATGACACCGATGCCTCCGACGAATCACGTGGGACGACGCCCAGTGAGGGCCGTGGCTCGGACGTCCTCAAAAGTACAGAGGAAACACTGTTTTAGTATCCTACACGGCGGAGCAGGAGACACGAAGTACGGTGGCGGACAGCTGACCTAGAAAGCAGTAAGCGGGACCTAGGGGGCATTTAGAAGCAAAGCGCAGTTGGTTGCTAATATAGTTAAAACTGCATCGAGCCAATGGAGGGACACGTGATTGGGGTCTAGAGCACCTAATCTATATGGGGTGGTTTTCTCCATCAACAAAGGAAGTTTGTTAGTAGCTCACCGGAGAAGTAATCGATCAAGGTTGTGTGGTAATCCCGGGACTGTTTTCAATACTATAGTTGACCCGTATTTCATAACCAAGTTGGGCAATGGGGTAACCCCCCGGAACAAGAGACAGTTAGCATTTGAATGAGGTGATTGTGCACAAACCTAAATTCAGTTGTTGATAAGGCGCCGCCAGGCGCTTGATAACAGAAGTCTTTTGACTGGGCATTATATTCCTTTATAATCATTATAATCACTAAAATTCAAATCCTTGTCTTGGCATTACCTTTTTTACAGAGAGCGTGTGTGGGCAGCTGTCCTCACTCCCCCGCCATTTCGAGTTTACAAATTCAATAAACTCGGTAAGTTGGGCACAGTGAACGGTCGGGTAGTGTTGTGGTGTCTTTTGAGCAATTATTTTGTAGTTTATTGTTTATAACTACACCTCCTGACTTGTAAATTTATCGCAGGGAGTACATAGCCAATAGCTATATTAGCTATAGGGCATTATGATTGTAAGCAACCACCTTTATTCTTACTTGAGGGGAGGTTTGAGTATGCTTTTGTGGAGATTTTTTAATGTGTGTTTGGGCAGTATTCACCATTTTTATGATATTCATTTGCACACTTAGTGGTTTTGAGTATATTCCACTATCAACTTATATTTGTTTTTTAAAACAACAGGTTCCTCTCGAAAGTCGAGAGACCTCACTTGAGGTGTTTTTTCCTTTTATCTTCCAAATTGCGAGAAGGAAGGTTCTACACCTAGGAACTATAGTGGCGAGAAGTCCTGAGGAAAGCCGGGTTATTATTTAGTGCTGGCTGAAACATGTCGACATTTATGCAGAGTGGGGGGCTTGGATTCTCATTATAAGCTCTCCAACCTGCCACCCACGTTTTTTGGTCTTTTAAATTCCGTACTGGGCACCTAATATTAAAATTGGAATAAGGATTTCCCGGTATTGGTTTTATATCACTGATTATCACTGGTTCTGCACTTTTAGCTCACCTTTGGTTCCACTTTACATTGTGTGTTGTATTGTCTTTTTCCCCTCCCCTATTGCTCCACCTCCAGCGTTTGGCTGGCGCAGAGGTGTAGTAGCAGCCCTATGATGAAGCATGACACAGCTTGCTGTGTGTGAGGGCAGTTTTACAAACTGGTGTATCCGACACACACTTATTCATCTCCACGTAACTTGTTTTTATCCCTCTTCTTTTTGTGATATTCGATTATCGAGCGGGAGGTCGAAGAGGGTTTTTCCTCTCACCCCTCTGTACTTTGTGTGTTTTGCTTGTGTAAAGAAACAGGAAGTGGGAGAGGTGGGAGTTTTTTCATGGTATATGAAGAGAGTGCCATTTGGCATTGATAAAAAGGGGAAAAGTAGGAAGTGTAAGTACTTGTACGCGGAAGCGGAGCCTTCAACACATCTAAGTTAGTGCTAGGACAAAACCGAATCAGAGCAATGAAGCTTACTAGTGAGTAATCCAAACCTTAACGCTGCAAAATTACCCAGCACTTCTACATTGCACCCCCATGATACTCATACATTCCTTGTGAGTTCTGTTAAGTATTCTCCCTATATTGACATTAAGTAACACTAGCTGTTTAATCCTCCACTGTCAATCCCTAATGAACTTCCATGGACTACGTACAGTTCTCTCATCCCTCCAACATTGGGTCTGTGATTATATAGTACGTTAAATAACATAGACGACTTAATAAAATGAACCACCTACTGCACATTCTGTGACACCAATGTCTCTGGAACTTAAATTGTGCCATTTTGGGGTCAGAGGTTTTTTTTATTTTTCATGAGCAGCAGCATTTTCGTTGTCCAACAAATCTACATAGGTACCCCTTTCTTCTCATTTTGTTGTCTTTTTCAAAGGACGTGTCACTCTACCACCTCAGCTGTATCAATATTTAAGCCTTAGCCCTTCCTTCCCTAGTCTCAATTTCTGCCCATTGCTCAGCATTTTGTTCCATGTGCTTTAGCCTCTCCATGACTTCCCTTATTTTCACTGTATCCATTGCTTTCTGCTTATTGTGTCTCGGGAGAAGGGTGAACTATATAGGGAAATTGCAAATCTATTCTTTATTCATGCTACCCTCTCTCATTGTTTTTGTAATTCTAGGGGACACCATCTGTGCCGAATGGTCTTAGTGTCTTCCTCACAACATGATACTGTTGAAACTCCTCTATCCTTCCCCTAAACTCCTATGTCTATTCCTTTGACTCTCAAGCCTGAGTAGCTGATTTGTTTGTCTGGTGTGTGAACCCCTCTGAGCAACTCATCTCTTTTTAATACTCTTCATCCTGCTTTCCCCACCCTTTTGTTGTGCCCATCTGAGAATTAGTGATTGTCGCCTATATCTCCATGATGATGACTAGGCGTGTCTCCGTGATGTCTGCTAGGGACCTCTTCTTCATCCCCTCCTTCTCCACCCCAGGCTTTGCCTGTTCTCTCCTGAAAAGTGTCTTTGATCCTTTCATACTTTTTTTCTGAGTGGAAAAGTGGACTGTCAGGTGTCTCCGAAGAGCAGTCACTCGAAGTTGTTCAACACTGTCCTTTGTTTTTAAAAGAAACACTTGTCTTTTCAGCCATCTTTTTCTGTGTGTATGTGTAGCTTAAATTTGTTATTGTACCCACAACTTTTCTTTTTGGGGTTGACATTTCTTTCATGTAATCATTTTTTTAAATACGCCATGTTGCTGGTATTATTAGGCTTCTCGTTAATTAACTAGGGCTGATCAGTGTACTCTACCCAGGTGAACATGGTACTTGCACAGTTAGCTGTTTTAGGCAGGGCTTTTCGTTATAACAAACATAGCATAAAAGCACTGACCAGTTACTTCTGTGTATATGATATCACAAGAGTAACTTAAGCAAGAAAAGCGTCACCTTCTGGGTGCACACACGTACTGTGTGCTTCCTACTTCTTATGAAGGTGTTGGAGCATTGGCATGTTGAGTCTTTTAGTCTTTATAATTTGACTAACTTTATTCTTATTTCATTTTACCCTTTGCTACCTGTCAACTCTCCTTGGTCTTCCGATGGATCTTGTTCTGTGCTGAAAGGGACTGGAATACTCGGAGGATAAGCAATTATCGAATGAGGACCAGGAATAAGATAATTTATATAATCAAAATATATTTCCAGGAGATTTAGAAACTGAATTTATTTAATGAGAAAGGAACAATGTCATTCAAATGATTTACCTATAGTAAATAATAGGAAAAAAACAGCATATTTAGGTAAATATAATAGTTTAGTATTTCAGGTTTAGGGGCAAAGAACATTTAAACGACACAAGTTTTGAATCCTAAAATTGTAAAACAACACTGCAAGGATGACAGTGATATGAATCTTCCTCAGCTGTTGAAGATCATGGAAATCTATAACATTTAGATCAATTGGATATCAGTTAAGCCTCATGAAATGAAAATAGGATTTCTAAAGCGCGCTAATACCCGCGGGTGTCTTAGCGCTGAAGCTCCATGAGGGGAGAAAACTGGGCAGCGGCCCCGGACTGTGGTGAAATGCCGAGTAAAGGGGGACGCGTTGGATCTAATAATTGAAAAGCCAGCTTTTTAGTGCTTGCTCATGCAAACCCTTAGGAGAGTTCAGTGAGTTCCAAATGACCAGTTCCATTTCATAAAAGACATGAAATCTGTCTCAGTCCGTTGCTGCAACGTCAGCGTCACAGCACAAAGGTACGAACCTTCCAGCCGAAAAGGTTTCACTACGCTAGCATACCAGCCGGCAGTAGATTGTAGTATTTCATCACAATTTGTGTTGTCTTTAGATGTCCAAGCCGTGAGTCCCAAGGCTACAAAATGGGTGAGCAAGCGAACCAAACAATCTTGCAGAAGATCTCCCTCCAGTTCAAAAAGTATTGAGCAATTCTACTTCATTAGTTGCGCGGTGACACCCCTTGATGTTGCCAAATTTGTCAGACCAATCTGTCCCATAGGTAATCTTCCATAGGATGAGATGATGTAGTAGGTAAAAAGTATACAAACCTGGAAGAATTAAGTAATCCATAATGCGTAATTCCCTTAGAATCTTTCTAGTAGGTTTAGCCATATGAACAATGTGGCACTCTGAAAATAGACGAGTTTATGCTCTTGTCTTTCTGTCTGCCAGGTCTCAAGCATCTGTCCTAGCATGTATCTGTTTTTGTTTACAGTTCGGTCAAATTGTGCTACCAATGCCAATGGAAACAATTGATAGTTAGAACACAAGTGACAACTTTACGAAAAGTTCCCAATGGCTTCAGACTATTCAGTTCATAAGTTCATACTAGAAAAAGAAGCAAGATTTGAGGGCTTCATGAAATCCAAATTGTTCATGATAAAATTATGCTAAAATATGACTTGCTTTGCATAAAATATTATTATCTCAACTAAATACACATTTCAATCAAATTGTAATTAATTCATGTAAGTATATGGTATTCATAAAAATGTTGAAAACGTCACCGTCACTCACATACAAATTATATGAATTTTTCTTTGCACATATGTTATTAAAGCACACGTTTTCAAAGGCACATTAAAAGAAAGGTTCACGAAATACAATTTTAGCTAAAACCTGTGTAGCACTTACTTTCCTTTTGTCATTTGCAGGCACATGTTACACATGAAACACTATTTAACTCTAACACATGAAACGTTTAATTCTCTCATATGAATTTCTTAATTATCGTTATTGTCACATTATCTAATCACAGGATCAAATATCATTAACGTGTCAAAATTCTCATATATTCAGTAAAAATAAAATAAAATCATAAGATCATTCTTACATTCTGCATACATTTACAATGCAGTATCTAAATCAAAATTACTTATTGTCATTTCTAGAAACATGGAGCTTAACACACATTTTTTACATCATCGGTGTAGATTGGTGTCACAAATCATTTTCTTGGTAAATTGTCTCAAATTAGTAAAAGAAGAACCTCTGCGCTATCACAGGCCATGCACCATGTGCGAGAATTTACAATCTGCCATGAACTTTAAAATCCTGAATCGTACATTGAGAATTTGTAAATATTATGAAGAATCTGCTATGAAGAAGATTTATTAAAAATAAACTTTGTATGCACGATAATTGCCGAAATTGTAATACGTAAGCACAAAAGGTGTGGGAGGCATGAAAATTGCTTGCTACACTTAGGGCCCGAATCACAAAGATAAAGTTAAACATAACTTAGACCAAAAGTATAACTTTCCTACTTTTAGGTATTCACAAAGGTAAGCTACTACTAGTAACTTTACTACTAGTAATTTTGCTAGTAGTAACTTTACTACTAGTAAGTTTACTAGTAGTAAAGTTACTAGTAGCAGCTTACCTTTGTGAATACCGAAAAGTCGTAAAGTTAGATTTTTGGCCTAAGTTAGACTTTTGGTCTAACTTTACCTTCCTGAATCAGGCATCCTCATTTACAGGTGTATTTAGATGAGAAGTGAATTATTTAAGGCCCTTCTCCCTCCTTTTATTCCATGACCCTGAACCAAATCACCGTCGACTCAGGGAGGGCTCAATGCAGAAGGGGGACAGATCCTGCTCATCACAGCTCATGAAATGCATAACCGATGGACTACCTAAATACATCACAACCACTGGCCAAGGTTTTGAACTGTAATTATATGCGTTTTCCTGCACAGGTCATCTGAGGCATATAAATGAACTGCCATGGGTGGCGTAAAAATAGGAGCTGGATTGTGATGACATCAGCAGGCTCCCGCTAATGAACCTATATGGCTCAAGAAAGTCAATGTATAGCAGAGCAGCAGGTGTGCATCGCTGTTCTAATAAGGAAAGCAGGCAGGAACATAAACATGAGTGCATGCTCCCTGCCCATCGGTCCTGATTAGGTCTTTATGCCCCTGGGAAATGTGAAGGTATGGTTGAGTGAATCTTATCTCTTAAGTGGGATACACTTCAACTAGTTGCTTCTACGCTGGTTAATAGTGAATAATAATGCCTTGACAAAAATGACTGTACATATACTATTAATATTAAAAAATATATATAAACTTTTTGAATAATTAAAGAAAACTTAATGATTAAAGGTTACAGATAAGATATGGAAAAAGATGAGGGCAACTTACTATCTTCATAATCTGCTTCACATTCTTTTCTCTGGTGTTCAGGAACATTCAACACAATAATGTAAATTACAGAATGTCAATAACTGATGAGAAGCACATTTGAGTCCCAGAGGATGGCCAACCGTTCTCGGCACAAGAACACTGTTATCTCATCCTAACACCCAGCAAAGGAGACAAGGTCCTCTCTGCATTTTGCTCTCAGATGTGACACTCTGGATAATTGCTCTGTAAAGCTATTGATCCCGCTTCTCGAAGGGACCACAGTATTTCTGAGAGTTTTTGATGATTCATCCATGCCTGCTTTGGCTCAGTGAATCGTTGGAGCTATTGTGTCTTATCTGTCAAATGCAGTATGACAGTATGACTTCCTATGGCATCCTCATTCTTTTGCTGCTTTTGTTCCTTTCCTTTTCACTTGTAAGTGTTTTCTTACTTTTTCGTCATAGAAACCATATATATGTGTGTGTGTGTATTTATGTGTGTGTGTGTGCATATGTGTGTGTGTATATGTCTATAAATATGTATGTATATAAAAAAAATCAGTGAAAGAACTGAAGTTTACTGGGGCGTTATAGTTAGGCTCAGATTTCAAACATACAAAACCAATAAAATTCAGCAGTTTTAGTTAGCTGAGCTAACTATAACTCACGCCCCCCGTAATGCACTGCTTATGATGTCACATATTAATTACATCACTCATTACATGGTCAGTGACATCACTGATGACATTGCTAATGACATCTCAAATGCCATCACTGATGACATCATTCAGTGAAGTGTAAGTGTTTTCAAAGAGTTTATGAGTGTTACATATATATACTAACCTCCTCCAAAAGTTAGATTTGTATACTAGGTGCACTACTAATGAGTGATACTAGTTCTAAAATATGTTATGTGAGTGATTGTGTGACTGTGTGTATTCATGTGTGAATGGGTGTCTGAATGGCTGTATGGGTGTGTCAGTGGCTGTGTGGGTGTATAAGTGGGTGTGTGAGTAGCAGTGTGGGAAAGTGAGTGGCTGTGTGAGTGGCTATATTGGTGAGTGAGTGGGTGTGTGAGTAGCTCTTTGGGTCACTGATTGGCTGTGTGAGTGACTGTATGGGTGAGTTGCTGGGTATCTGAATGGCTGTATGAGTAAATTGAGTATGCAAGTGGCTGTATGGGTTAGAGAGTGGATGTTTGAGTGGGTATTTGGTTAAGTAAGTTGGTGTGTGAGTGGCTGTATTGGAGAGTGAGTGTCTGTGTGAATGGCTATATGGGAGAGTGAGCATATGTGAGAGTGCATGTATGGATGTGTGAATGGGTATGTAAGTGGTTGTGTGGGGGATGTGAGTGAGTGCGTGACTATGTGTATGGGTGAGTGAGTGGCTGTGCTGAGAGACTTATGGGTGAGTGGGTGGGTGTGTGAGTGGCTGTATGGGTAAGTGACTGGTTGTATGAGTAGCTGTTTAAGTGAGTGAGTGGTTGTGTGAGCGGCTGTATGAGTGACTGAGTGGGTGTGTAAGTGGCTCTGATGAGTGAGTGACTGTGTGATTACCTGTATGGGTCAATGAATGGGTATGTGAGTGGTGGTGTGGGCATGTGAGTGGGTATATGAGGGGTTGTATAGGGGTGTGTGAGTGTATTTGTGGATGATGTCATCAGTGATATCATTTGCGATATAGTCAGTGATGGCATCAGTGGTGTTCCTGACCACGTCATGAGTGATGTAATATGTAAGGTCATAAGCAGTGCATTGCGAGGGTGTATGTCATAGTTAGGTCAGCAAACTATAAATGCTAAATTTCACTGGTTTTGTATGAGTAAAATGTGAGCCTAACAATACCGTCCCAGTAACCATTGGTTTTAACTTTTTTCAGTGATTTCTAAGGCTTTTTTAATGTTGATTCCTAACTATAACATTTCTGTGGCCTTTGGTTGTTTTAAGTGAATTTATAAGGTTTTCTAAATTTTATTTAAAAAACGCAACCCCTCACCTATGACAGTGAGTGTGTGAGCGAGTGCATGAGTGTCTTAGTAAGTCTGTGAGTGGTTGTTAGAGTCTCTAAGTAGGTGTGTCAGTGGGTGTGTGAGCATCTGAGTGGATTTGTGAGTGGGTGTGTGAGTGTCTCAGTGGGTCTGCTAGTGGGTATGTGAGTCTTTGAGTGGGTCTGTGAGTAGATGTATGAGTGTGTGAGTGGGTATGTGAGCGAGTCTCTGAGTGGGTCTGTGAGCATGTGTATGAGTCTCTGAGTGGGTATGTGAGTGAGTCTCTGCATGGGTCTGTGAGCATGTATATGAGTCTCTCAGTGGGTCTGTGAGTGAGTGAATGAGTGCTTGAATGGATCTGTGAGTGGCTGCATGAATGTTTTGGAGTTTGGCTGTGAGTGGGTCCGTGAGTTTCTGAGTGGGCCTGTGAGTGGGAGCGTGAGTGGTTCTGTGAGTGGGTGAGTGAGTGTATGAGTGGGTCTGTCAGTGGTTGTGGGGTAAAAAAGTAGGGAGGGCACAAGGGAGCAGGTCCTCGTGCCACCTCCCTCTATGACGGTCCTTCTGTCCAGCTTGCCTGCAGTCAGCTACCTTCTGCTGCCTTCGGTTTTGTGCATCCTCTGCTCGCTTTCTGCTCATTTTTCTGCCTCTTCTCCTTGCTCCTGCCAATTAGTTTTCCTTTTCAGATATTTCTGTCCTTTATTTGGCCTCTTCTTGCTCGCTCCTGAGCTTTATTTGCCTCCTTCTGCCCATTTCTGACTTTTATTCTGCCTCTTGCTGCTGATTCATTCTGACCTCTTTTCTGCCTCTTCTTGCTCTCTTCTGACCTTTATTCTGCATCTTTCTGCTCGTTTCTGACCTTCATTCTGTCTCTTTCTGCTCATTTCTGACCATTATTCTTCCTCTTACTGCTCAATTCCAACCTCTATTTTGCCTCTTTCTGCTCATTTCTTACCCTTATTCTGCCTCTTTCTGCTCATTTCTCACCTTTATTTTCCCTCTTTCTGCTCCCTTGTGACCTTTAATCTGCCTCTTTCAGCTCATTTCTGACCTTTTTTCTGCCTCTCTCTGCTCATTTCTCACCGTTATTTTGCCTCTTTCTGCTCAATGCTGATCATTATTTTGCCTTTTTCTGCTTGTTTCACACCTTTATTTTGCCTCTTTCTACTTGTTGCTGACCCTAATTCTGCCTCTTTCTGCTCGCTTCTCAACTTTATTCTGCCTCTTACTGCTCATTTCTGAACTTTATTCTGCCTCTTTCTGCTCGTTTCTCACCTTTATTCTGCCTATTTCTGCTAATTTCTGACCTTTATTTTGCCTCTTTCTGCTTCTTTGTGACCTATATTTTGCCTCTTGCTGCTGGTTCCGAACCTTTATTCTGCCTCTTACTGCTCGCCTTCTGACCTTTATTCTGCCTCTTTCTGCTCATTTCTGACCTTTATTTTGCCTCTTTCTGCTTGCTCCTGACCTTTATTCTGCCTCTTGTTGCTTTTTGGCCTCTTTCTGCTCATTTCTGACCTTTATTCTAATTATTTCTGCTTGTTACTCACTTTTATTCCGGCTCTTTCTGCTCCCATCTGACTTTTATTCTGCCTCTTTTTGCTCATTTCTCACCTTTATTTTGCTTCTTTCTGCTTATTCCTGACCTTTATTTTGCCTCTTTCTGCCCGTTGCTGACCTCTATCTTGCCTCTTTCTGCTCGTATCTCACATTTATTTTGCCTCTTTCTGCTCGATTCTCACCTTTATTCTGCCTCCTTCTGCTCAAAGCTGATCATTATTTTGCCTCTTTCTGCTCGGTTCACACCTTTATTTTTCCTCTTTCTGCTTGTTGCTGACTTTTATTTTGACTCTAACGGCTAGTTTCTCACCTTTATTTTGCCTTTTTCTGCTCATTGCTGACTTTAATTCAGCCTCTTTCTGCTTGTTGCTTATCTCTGTTTTGCCTTTTTCTGCCCGTATGTCACATTTATTTTGCCTCTTGCTGCTCGTTTCTGACCTTTATTCTGCCTCTTTCTGCTCGTTTCTGACATTTATTTTCCTTCCTTCTACTCGATTCTGACCTTTATTATGCCTCTTTCTGCTCATTCTTCACCATTACTCTAAGGTATCTGGAGGACACTTCCAATTATACACCTATTTCTAGGCTACCATTCTCCGCTATGGTCATTGAAAGGTTCCTAAATGAGGAATTGTCGTCTTTTCTTATGGAAGGCGACATTCTGGACCACTCGCAATATGGCTCCCGGGCCCATCATAGCACTGAATTTGCGTTTATTACGGCCACGGAGGAACTTAGGCAAACCCTTGACAGAGGGGGTAGTGCTGCTCTTATCCTTTTAGATCTCTCTGCGGCATTCGACATGGTCAACCACAACGTGTTGGTTGAGCACCTTGCCTCACTGGGAATCAGGGATAAAGCACTCCTCCTACTTAGATCTTTTTTGTCCAACAGGATGCAATCAGTGGCACATTATGTATTTGTCTCCCCGGATTTCTCACTTCCCTGTGGAATCCTTCAGGGCTCATCTCTGAGCCCCACTCTTTTTAACTTGTATGTCACCCCCTTGGCCAAGCTGATAAGAAGCTTTGGTTTCTCGCTGGTGTTCTACACTGACAACACGCAGATTATTGTGTCCATCAACAGCCTGACTATGGACACGGCATCTTGGTTTCAAGACTGCATGGGTCATATAGGTGACTGGATGCAGTCTAACTGTTTGAAATTAAATACTTCAAAAATGGAAGTCATGCTGTTTGGTAGCACGCCAAGTATCTGATCAGATAGCTGGTGGCCAAGTGACATGGGCTCTCCTCCAATACCAGCCAGCAAGGATAAAAACCTTGGTGTTCTTTTACACTCCAAGCTCTCCTTTGAATCCCAGATTAATCAGACTACAGCTGCATGTTTTTTGTCCTTAAAATCCTGAAAAAAGAACTTCTGTTCATCCCATTTGAACTAAGGAAACAGTGGCCACGGCCTTAATTGTCTCTAGGCTAAACTACTGCAACGCCCTTCTCACTAGCGCGAGCAAGCGCAGAATACATACACTTCAGGTGACGCAGAATGCCGCTGCCAGAGTTCTGCTCGGACTTACCCGCTTTGACTCGGCTTCTAAGGCTCTTGCGGAGCTTCATTGGTTACCTATCAGCAAACGCATTCAGTTCAAAGCTTTATGTATTGCGTTCAAGGCTACATGTGGCAAGGGCCCCAGGCAATTGTCGCAACTCTTCAAGCCTTACATCCCGGCCAGATTACTGAGATCCTCAAACAGTGGCAATCTGATCATTCCCAAGATGCTTAAAGTAAAGTGGGGAGGCAAAAGCTTTGCTCATACCACCGCCAAACTCTGGAACTTCCTGTCTATTTTTCTCAAAAATGAACCCAACCTGTTGCAGTTCAGGAAGCGCTTAAAAGACCTGGCTTTACTAACTTACCTTACTAATTGACCTCACTGCCTGCTTGTCTATCCAGTGCCTAGATACCCTCGACTCTGTGTAGCGCTTTACAAATCCCTCATTTCATTTCATTTTAATATTTTGCCTCTTTCTGCTCAATGCTGATTTTACCTCTTTCTGCTAATTTCCCACCTTTATTTTGGCTCTTTCTACTCATTGCTGACCTTTATTCTGCCTCTATCTGCTAGTTTCTCACCATTTTTTTGCCCCTTTCTGCTCATTGCTGACCCTAATTCTGCCTCTTTCTGCTCTTTTCTCTGGGACCGCGGGTGAGTCTCAAAGCCTCTGTGGTCCCAGGTGGCTTCCTGCCTCCTGCGGGTGATGGCATTGCTGCTGCACAGAGGGAGCTGATGGAAAGGCAGCACCATCCATGCAGAAGCAATTGTTGCATCTCTTTCCCTGCCAGCAGACAGCTTCCAGCAGGTGGAAGCACTTTGACAGCTCCCGCCCGCTGGAACCAGAATGTTTGCTTTTTCTTGGCTGTTAAAGCTCCCGCCAAGCAAAAGCAAACAGCTATGTTCCAGGCGTGGGCTCCTCGGGACATAGCTGGAGCTGACCATGCGGGATGGCTTTACCCAGGGACATGTATGGCTTGGGGGGGGGGGGGGGTCCACGCTGCACCCTTCTTCTGTTTGCACAGGAAGCCCCAGCATAGTGGTGGTCCCTGGGGCTGAGAACGGCCCGGGAGGGAGGCCACTTGGCTCCCCTCTATTAAAAAAAAAAGAAAATCCCAGGTAGGTGGTGGTCCCTGGGGTGCAGGGGGGTCTGTGTGGCCCACTCCATATTTAACTTAGCCCCAGGGAGGTGGTGGGCCCTGGCACTCGGTTTAGGTCAGCGCAGCCCCCCCTAGTCAATTTATTTATAGTCCCAGGGATGTGGTGGTCACTGGGGATTGGGTGGGTCCATGAGGCCCCCCATTTCTTTGCATGTATCCCTAGGGAGGTGGTGGTTGCCAGAGAATGGGGGTTCATGCGGCCCCCTCGCATCAGTTTATTTAAAGCCCAGGTGAGGTGGTGGTCCTGGGGGCTTGGGATGGTCCGAGCGGCCCCCCATAATATTGAAATTAATGGGGAGGTGGTGATCCACGTGAAATCATTGAAATCATTAGGCTCAAGGAGGGGTGCCCAGTGCACCCACTTTTTTTTTTTAAAGCGTGCACCCCTGGGACCTGGCCACCTGGGGGCTATAATGTAAACAATCGCGGGAGACCGCACTTTTTTTTGCTTCAGATACAAGGCTCTGTCACATTCTTAAGTGCTTTGTGGCCCTGTCGGGGTCACAGGGCGGCCACAGGACCACAGTTAGGGGGTCAGGGTAGTCCCACCCTGCCCCTTTTCTTTTTTAAATGTTTTCTGTGGCACTCAGGTTCAGCCGAGTCCCAAGACGGCTGCCAACACTTTCTGGCTGAAGTGTTGGTAGTCAATCAGATTAACAAAAAGGTAACTTTCTGAACCAGCATTTACCTTTCTGCCAAATTTGGTGGAATTTCGTTTGGCAGTTCGGGCAGTAATCATGTCTAAAATCCTTTTGGTAATTTGCATGCGGCAAACCCATTTTGGGACTCCCCCTTTTTCTCTTCCCCAGCTTGATGGATCATCCCAAAACGTCCAAGACAGCAACTGAAGTCGTCGTATTAGTTTTGAAACTTTTGCGAGAATTCATCAAAATGTGCCAAAGTTATTGGCAATTCAAAAAACACTCTTCCTATGGAAACAAGGTCCTTACTATAACTGCCCACTGGCGACCACCAGCAGGTAATATATATTCACTAAAAAACAAATGTTACAGGGACGTTATTGTTAGGAAATAGAATTAAAAAAAATCTTAGAAATTCATTAAATAAATAAATGTTATGGGGATGTTTTAGTTAGGTTTAAATTTTACATACGCAAAACCATAGAAATTCAGCAGTTATAGTTATAGTTATATCAATCAATCAATCAAACAATCAATCAGAGATTTATAAAGTGCTGAAAATCACCCATGGGGGTCTCAAGGCACCGGGGTAGCTTGCTGCTTCGTGGTGATTTGTTCAATTGAACAGCCAAGTCTTAAGTACTTTCCTTTCCGTATGAGATCTGTCAGATCTGTGGATCTTCCTCATCTCTAGATATACATATATCTTTTTTTTAATTTCTCCAAAGCTACTAACACATTTACACCAAAATACTGAAAACACTCTATCTAGAACAAGATCTAGTTTTCTGCCAAAATTGGTGAAATTCTGTTCAGCGGGTTGGGCTGTAGTCTTGTCTAAAATCCTAATGGGAAATTGCATGGAGAAAAAATGTTTTGGGACCCCCCTTTTTCTCAGCCCCCACTTGACAAATCACCCAAAAACTTTCCAACCAGCATTTAAAGTGACTGACAAATTAGTTTGGAACATTTCGTGATGATTCGTCAAATGGCACCAAAGTTATTAGCAAAGTAAAAAATGCTTTTCCTATGGAAACTAGATCCTAACTATGACTAACCACTGGCGACTGCCAGTAGGTAGTATATATATTTATACATATATATAGATATAGATAGATTTATATTAAGTAATTAATTTATTGACTGAGGGAGTAAAAGCCCTACTCAAGCAACAGCCTCTATTCTTGTCAGGGTGAACCGCAAAAGTCCCTAAATTGATCTGTGCTTAACCCTCTGGGAACTTGGCACAAATGCAAACAGGCTTAACTAAGAGGCAAAGCGTAAGTATTTATGCAGCACATTCACAGTAATAAAGTGAAAATTCAACACAAGAAAAAGCAAAAAGAAATTTATGAAAATAGAGTACATTTTAATACAAAAAATGAAACAAAAACACATTAAATAAAATCAGTAGAACTGTAAATATGTAATTTCAAAGTTTAAGGTAGCTATGGAACATAAAAAACACATAGTGCCACTCATGGTCATCTGGTCAGGCTAGACTGGGGGAAAGTCACAAGTTCAGGCTGACCACAATGGAGCACTGGTTGGATTCAAGGACCAGGTTAGTCCTGCTGAAAAAGTTACTTTCTCAAAGTCCGGTGTGAAAAGTCCAGTTTACAGTGGAGAACGCCACAAGGAGCAGAAAGCATGTCACGGATGGTCGTCTCTGTGGCATGAAGAGCAGGCCTGGTATCGCAGACAGTCATCACTGTAGCGCGAAGATGTGGCCAGGCGTTGCAGATGGTATTTGCTGGTGCTTTGTGTTGGCGGCCACTGTAAGCTGTCATGGCTGTAGCAGCACGATATGCAGATCTCGCTTTGCCAGTAGCTGCTGGCGGACACTGTAGCACTAAGAGTCGGGTTCACCAGAGCTTCAGGTTGTCGGTCATCGTAGGCGGAAGAGTCTTGGCATGAACAGGCCCCTTTGTGGTCATCAAGAAACAAAACCTCAGGATTTCTCGTTTCTCAAAGACGTGCACTCTGAAGCCAGCAAAGGGTCCAAGACTGGGGAGGCACCACTGGGGGATCAGGGACTCACTCTAGCAGAGGCCAGTAGGGCTCAAGCAGGTCCAGTTGCAGCTCCAGGCAGCTCAAGTTGCAGCAGGTCAGCTGGGCAGTTGCAGAGAGGCCAATGGAGCTTGTTGTTTGCCTGTAGCTCAGAACAGGAGGTCAGTCAACCGACCCTTGGAGTACCTCGGGTTATCCTGGGATGAAGGGAGCAGGTCAAGTGTTCCTTCTCAGACAGCAGAAAAGTCCTCTGGAGTACAAGAGAGGCTTCAAGCAGCAGGACAGTCCTCTGGTAGCAGCAGGGCAGTCCTCTGGGAAACAAGTCGGTCCTTCTTCTCTGGTCCTCTGGTCCAGGAGTGTATTGAAGAGGGGTTTCAGGAGGTCCTATATTTATACCTGGTGTGCCAGCCTTTGAAGTGGGGGTAACATCCTGGATAACCCCACCTCTGATTCTGGAAAGTTCTTCCCATCCCCTGCCAAGGCTCCAAGTACTCTGGGTGACAAAAAGACTGGTGTTAGCTTACTCTGTGTGTGCTTAAGGCAGTACTTTGAAATGCAAATGGGGCAGGGAATAGCTCCGCCCCACACATCCTGGCAGGAGGGCCCATCATGCCAACACCTAGTCCCCTTTTTTCTCATTGTCTGGGGAGCAATACACAAAGACCAACTGCCAAGCTATTCACAGTCATGTGACGAAGGACACAGGCAGCAGGCATCAAATGGTTTAAGCAAGAAAATGACAACTTTCTGAAAGTATCATTTTCAGAATTTTGAACGATCTTTAACATTAAAGAGGATTTTAAATTACAATTCATTTGAGTCCACGCTTGCACTTCTTATCTGTTCCTGATCAAAAGTTAAGACTTATTAAATGTCATAAGGTAACTGAATGCTATTCAGTAAGTGAGATAGGCCTTACAGTATTGAAAAAACAAATGTAGGAGTTTTTCGTTACTAGGACATGTCAAACTCAAAAACAGAAATCCAATGCACCCTGACCAATGTTCCGTTTATGGCCTACCTTAGGGGTGACTGGATTTAAACAGCACCACAGACTGCAGTGGCAGGCCTTAGACAAGTTATAATTATAAAGTGCTACTTAAGTGGGTGGCTCAATGAGTGCTGCAGGTCCACTAGTAGCCTTTAATTTACAGGCCCTGGTTACATGCAGATCCAAATACTAGGGACTTATAGGTAGATTAAATATGGCAAAAGGTTTGGGAGAAGACCACACCAAGGATGACAGATCTAACATATATATATATATATCTTTCCTCAAACGTCCAATCAGCAGTGGGAGCACTTTACAGGACAGAGTCTTGCATTAATTATCACAGAAATAATGGCGCGGCACTCCTCTTGATGGTACGATGTTATTTATTCAAATCTTGTCTAGCTTCTACGCGTTTTGAACCGTAGTTCCTGATCACAGTAGTGTATTGCATTAGTCCTTCTACAATTTTTTCTTTTATATGCTTACTTTACTGGTGCATTGTGGGATTGGTAGTATATCTTTTACCTTTTTTCAACAAAACTTTATTCACCAGTTGGCTAAATTAATTCTAGCATGGCCAATGGCTGGGATGTCATGTCGCAAAGGATATATTAGGTGTTACAAACATTGTGCGCTCGTTCTTTGAGTAAGGACAACACACATGTAATTCTTGGCTACTGCTCGAATTTGAATGACCAAAGCTCCAAGTTAGAGCCTTTGATCTTCCATGGATTGTAATTTTGGACTGAGTGTCTTGTCTCCAAGTACAGGCTGAGTGCCTAAACCTTTGCTATGGCATCTCTGTCCATAGGACAGCTAGAAAAAAGTCATACAACACACGTTTATTCTAGTATTGGTAATTTGATGGGCTTAACCTATTATGAGTTTTCAAGCAATACAATGTTTTTCTTTAATATTACACATAGTATTTCATCACACACAATGTTTTTGTAATTACTCCAACATATAGTTTCTTGTGTTAAGAGAGTTTTATATAACCAACACCATCAGGTGGTTGGATTGCATCAGGTTGAGCCAGTTCTTTATTTGGTCCAATTTCATTCTTGGTTTATTACAATTTTTTCTTTCAGTTTTATAAATGAACATACAGCTCCTCATCTCCGTTCAAACCCATCAGATGTTTGGTTTTAAATCTCATTATCATCCGAGATTCCAATCTCCGGAGTTTTTGCGTTCGATTTCCTCCGCGTTCGTTTGGAGGAACTGTCACCAATCCTGAGTATTTTATGTCCAACCAAGTTTTTCCTCTATGGGTGGTCATATGTTTCGCGATAGCATATGTATTGTCCATATTTTGAATTGCACGTGTGTGTTCCAATACACGCTTTTTTAGGGGGCATATCGTGCTTCTTATATATTGTTTTCCGCAGAAGCATTGGAGCATATACACCACAAATGTTGAGTCACATGTTATGGTTTCCCTTATTTCAAATACTTTTCCATTGGGATCTGTTAGGTTCTTAAGATTTCTGCCAATTTTGCAGGCCTTGTGCTGGAGTACACGCTTGTGCACCTGCAACTTGGTGCTGCCAATGTATTGCAGGCAAATAGGAGGAGGGACTAGGAGCAGTTAGAAAAAGGTCCTGAACCAATGCTCCTAAAAGACATACATTGTTCCAATGGATGGTTACAGTTCCTATAATGTAAGAGAGAATTGACAGCCAGCAGGTAAGCTGTAGATAGAAGGGAATGTCTCCAAGGGTAGGGTGAGTGTGCAAAGTGAGGAGAGAGTACTCCTGTGGTGGTACTGTGTGCCCTCACACACCCTTGCGGATGTATAGCATCATCATTGGGCACGGTTGCTCCTCGTGGGGGTGGCGCTGCAGTCCCTCACGGGCCCTTGTTTAGGGGCTCTCTGGTGGAGTTCTTTTAAGGAGTTGCCGCATTTGTGAGTGAGGGTGTGTGGGTAGATATGTGCTAGTGAGTGCAGGATTAAAAATGAAACAGGGACCTAAAATATTTTAATCAGGAGGTCCCTGGTCCAGGCTAAAAAATACTCGGGGATGGAGATGCACAGTAGTGCTGTTTAGAGAGGGGAATCAAGACCAAATAAAAGTCCCACTTCTCTCAACCCGTGTGGTGTATTAACAAAAGGTGATTTAAAGAAAGGTCAACATGTTTCACGCTATAGGATGGTCCCTAATGGATCCCGGAGCGCTTCGTCAGGACCGGAAAAAGAGTGCTAGAAGATGGGTTTCGGGTAAAGACTGCCCGTAATCCCATCGGTTACCTGCTGGCTGTCACTTCTCTCTTACATTATAGGAACTGTAACCATCCATTGGAACAATGTATTGCAGGCCACATGTGCACTCCAGCACATAGATCGCAAAATCAGTCTTACAAGTCAATTTTTTGGAGATGGTTACAGGGACGTCGTTGAATGGAGTTTTGTATGAAGTTTTATTTCTGCAGAATTTGTAGGCTTTACAAGAGGCCCCTTTAATAAAGCCTTTGGTTGACTGTAACCAGGAACTAATTTCTGGGCTGCTCTTGACAAGCATGTCACTCATTGAGCGTGCTCTGCGAAAGGTTAACACAGGAGCCTTGGGTAGAGTCTCGCCGATGACTAGGTCACCCCGAACAACCGCCCAATGGTTATTCAAGATCATACGAAGTTTATTGTGTTGGCGAAGGTACGTGGTGATCAATCTCGGTGAATCCTAAGTGCCACTAATAGTATTACCACAGAGTGCGATGTCACGTGAGATGGTATTAGCTCTTTTGATTGCGGCATCTACCATGTTGGTCTGATAACCTCTGGCTAGAAATCTTAATTTACTTTCATATTGTGCTTTGCCGCAATCAACGTCTGTGCTGCACATACGCCTGATACACAGCATCTCCCCATATGGGATGCTGCGTATCAGATGACTAGGGTGATGGCTGGAGGCATGCAGCACTGTGTTGCCTGCTGTGGATTTACGGTGTAGTCTGGTCTGTATTTGGTTATTGTGGATATACACCTCTACATCCAGAAAATTTACAGAAACCTGTGATGTAAACTCCAGATTGAGGTTGTTTACATTAAGCTCTTCGATAAAGGAGCTAGCTGCTGTCTCCCTTCCAAATAAGGAATAGGTCATCGATATAACGATACCACGCTATGATATGGTTATTCATGACATTGCCAAACTTCACCTTGAGGACCTGCTCCTCCCACAGTCCCATGTGCAAACATGCGTAACTGGGGGAGAAGCAAGCCCCCATCGCTACTCCTCTCATTTGCTGGAATACTTGATTTTGGAATGGAAAGTAGTTGTTATTCAAACAAGTCATCACCACGTCAGACAGCATTTTGTTATGTTGTAACATATAGATTGGTTTCGTCCGTAAGTAATGTTCAATCGCTCTGCTCCCATCCATATGATGTATGCTACTATAAAGAGCAGTGACATCGAGGGTAATCAATAAGTAGTCATCTTGCCAAACTATAAACCATAGGTTTCAGGGGTGTTCTAGTTAGCTGGACATTTCCCTCATACAAAACCCTAGAAATTCCCCCGTTATAGTTAGTTCAGCTAACTATAACTTGCGCGCCCCCGCAATGCACTGCTGATGACGTCACATATTACATCACTCATGACATGGTCAGTGACATCACTGATTACATCACTGATGACATCTCAAATGACATCACTGATGACGTCATCCAGTGAGTCTGTGTTTCTGTAGAGTTTTAATATGTTTAATATATATAAGGAAAGACCTATGGAAGAATGAGTGAGTGTATAAGTGTGTGAATGGATGATTTTCTAGGTATGTGACTGACTCTATAAGTGAGTCATTAAATGTAACTTACTGCAGACTAGTGACTAAACTGTGTGAATGTCTTTATCTGTCTGTCTGTTGGTGTATAAGTGGCTGCATGGTTTTGTGAATAGTTATATGAGTGTCTATATGGGTTATTGATTGGCTGTCTGAGTATCTGTATGGGTGCCTGGGTGTTTGTGTGGGTAGGGTGTGTGTGACTCTGTGCATAGATGTGTGAGTGGGTGAATCTATGGGTGCATGGTTTTAAGAGTGCATCCGTGATGGACTGTATGGTTGGGTGAGTGTATGTATGGGTGTGTTGGTGATTGAATGTATATCTCAGTGGTACATGCGTGAGTAACTACATATGTGAAAGGCAGGGTATATGTGTGTAAGAGTATATAACTAGGTATATGTGAGAGTGTGTGATTGTGAGAGTGGCTGTATGGATGAGTGTGTGCTTGTATCAGTAATTGTATAAGAGCGTAAGAATGTGGTAGTATTTTTATGAGGACGTGAACCTGTGTATGTATAACTGTATAGGTGAGTAAATTGGAGTGTGATTAATTATTTGTATGATTGACTAGGTGTGTGAGTATGTCTATGGATGATTGGCGGTGTCTGAGTGTCTATATAGGTGTATAAATGCATATGATGTCCTGTACTGAGTGACTGTAAGTATGATTGACTCTACAGGTGAGTGAGTGGAGGTGTGTGTAGACCTAAGAGTCAATGAGTGCGTATGTAGTTATTGGTAATGGCGTATCTATGGTTTTGAGAATGGCCGTCTGAAATTTTGAGTCGGTGTATCAAAGGTTATATTAGGGTGTGAGAAGATGCACTAATTTATTACATGGATGATGTCATCAGTGATGTCATTTGAGATGTCATCAGTGATGTCATGAGTGATGTCACTGACCATGTCATGAGTGATGTAATATGTGACGTCATCAGCAGTGCATTGCGGGGGCGCACGAGTTATAGTTAGCTGAACTAACTATAACGGGGGAATTTCTAGGGTTTTGTACGAGGGAAGTGTCCAGCTAACTATAACACCCCTGAAACCTATGTTTTTTTCAGTGAATTTCTAAGGTTTTTTAAATGCCAATTCCTAACTATAACGTGCATGAAACCTATGGGTTTTTCAGTGAATTTCAAAGGATTTTTAAATGCTAATTCCTATCTACAATTTATCTCTAAAGCTATGATGTTTAATGATTTTCATTGAATTTCTAAATGTTTCAATTTCAGTGTGTCAATTCCTTTAATTATGTTTATTTAAAATACTTTTTTATCACCTTTTTTTAACTTATTTTTTCAATTAATTCTTTTAAAAATTTAAAAATATTTGTTTTTATTGGGTTTTTTAAAATAAAACTGTTAATGTTTTAAAATATAGTTTTATATTTTGGAAAATATTTTTTAAACTATATTCTCAAAACGTAATTTAAAATTTTTTTTCCCCATTTTTTTGGGATCCGCGCACCCAATGCGCTATGTACTGCGCACCCTGCGCGCATTTCGCCGTTTTAAAAAAAAATTGTTAATGTCTTAAAATATAGTTTTATATTTTTTAAAATATTTTTTAAACTATATTCTCAAAACTTAATTTTTTATTGTTTTTCTCATTTTTTTGGGATCCGGGCACCCAACACGCTAGGAACCGCACACCCTGCGTGCATTTCGCCGTTTAAATATGAAAAAAAAGGGGGCCCCAGGGGGTCCTTCTGGGACCCCCTAAGCAACACTAGAGGGTCAGAGTATTTCTACCCTGCCCCCTTTACATCTTTCACACACTAATTTACCTTACTTAATCAGCCTCGCTTCTACCGAGGCACAAAATGGCTGCCAACAGTTCCTGGTTTCAAATGTAGAAAGACACTTGACAGCCAATTAGCATTCAGCTCGTGATCGGGAGGGTGCGTGCTCGGTTCGGGGAGGGTGCGCTAATTTTCTCAGGAACTACTGAACGGATTTACACCATTTATGCAAAAGGCATGAGTCTGAACTGAGAACTACCTCTTTGCCAAATTTGGTGTAATTCCGTTCAGCAGTTCGGGCTGTAGCTGCGTCAACAGGTCCTATGGGAAATTGCATGGGGAAAACGTGTTTTGGGACCCCCCTTTTTTCTCAGCCCCCGCTTAACGAATCACCACGAAACTTTCAGGATAGGAGCGGACCGGAGCTGGCCAACTGTTTCGAAAATTTCACGAAGATTCGTCAACCGGCGCAAGACTTATTGGGAATAGAATGTTGTGGATTTCCTATGGAAAATAAGTCCTAACTATAACTACCTACTGGCGACCGCAAGTAGGTAATATATATATATATATATATATATATATATATATATATATATATATATATATATATATATATATATATACATTCAGAAATGTTGCTTGACATGACCAGACTTTGCCTTGAAAACAATTTTTGTTGTTTGGTAGAGACACCTACAGGCATGTGAGGGGCATGGCCATGGGCACCTGCTACTCCCCCAGCTATGGAAATCTGCTTATGGGCTGGTGGGAGGAGCAGGTTCTCAGGGTCAAATTCACAACAGAATGGAAAGAGAACATTGCGGTCTGGTCCCGTTTCATAGGTAATTTTTGTTTTTTGTGGAACGGCCCCCGAGAGAGGGCCGAAAAGTTTGTTTCTGCCCTAAATGAAAACTGTCTCAATTTGAAGTTTACCAGTACCACTAGTGAATCTAATGTGTGTTTTTTTAGATCTAGAGGTATTTATCAAGAATGAGAAAATACTACGCGCACATACAGAAAACCTTCGGCAGGGAATTCAATTTTGCACTCAGATAGTTTTCACTCGCAGAAACTAAAACAAAGTATACCTTATGCGGAGCATCTCCACATGAAGAGGAATTGCAGTGAGGTGTCCTCCCTAAAAAATGCCCAGACCAGATTGTCTCAAAGGTTTAAGGAGAGAGGATATAGTCAACAGGTTTTAAATCAGGCACTTCAGAAGGTGGGGGATCTCAAGAGAATCACTCCTATTTCCGGATAAAAAGGGAGCACAGATGAAAATCAAAAAGGATGATATTAGAATGATCACAGGATACAATGCCTGGCAGGTTAAGGTAAGAGATTCCATTAATAGGCATTGGCATCTAGTGAGAGACGACCCCACCTTAGGCGGGAATGTCTCACGTAGGCTTCGTTTAACATTCAAAAGGCCAAATCTGACACAGCAATTAGTAGTAAGCAGCCCAAGGTGGTAGAAACTGAAGGATGGTTGAAAGCAAATCCTGGATTCAATAAATGCTTGAAATGTAAGGTATGTCAACACAGCGTTAATAAGAAAGAGATCCAATCTCTGTTGCTTAATAGACCCTGGAAGATACCTCACTTCTTCAACTGCAGGAGTGATCATGTGATATATGTTCTCCAGTGCACGTGCCCCAAACTTTATGTGGGAAGCACAATACACATGGTACACATTAGAATCCTCCAGCATTTGAGAGCTGTAAAGAATAAAGACAGGACCTATCCTGTAGCCAGACACATAAATGAGATCCATGGGGGTGACATTGATGAACTCACTTATTTTGTGAATGATTCAGTCCCAAAGAACAAATGAGGGGGGAATCGAGAATCTAAACTTAGACAATTGGAGTCAAGGTACATAATTTTGCTAGATACCAAAATCCCCGAGGTGTCAATTCAGAAGAAGATCTGTACGTCCATATCTGAACGGGCAGGCTGCCCCAATTGCTGACCCTTACCAAGATAAACAAAGATGGTGTGCTGCATGAAAGCAATGCTTTCAGACATTTACACAATACACATTTTAATTTTTCCAATGTCGTTTTTTCCAGGCAGGGATACTCTCGGAAATACGTGTGGTAAACCCCCCAAAAAACCTAGAGTGGGAGAGTCATAATTAATTGCACCAATCAAATCCCAGCCAGTCCAGGGAGTAGATAAGAGCAAGTTATTTGAAGAGTAGAGAATAGGCATGGACTATGTACTGGCAGTTTACATCTAGATGATTGGTTATTTAGATATGATAGAATTTGTTTACAATAGCACTTGCACTTATCTAGACATAAACAGTACTATTTTTGTTGAAATAGCCTGATATTGGGTGAAGAAATTATTCACAAGATCAACACTCCTTGGCGCAGGATGATAATGGAATGTAATCAATATCCCATGAGTGAAATACCGATGTTATGACATGCAAGAGCACTAGCACTTTGCAGTATGAACTAGTACAAGCATTTTAGTGGTATGAACCAGAGCCAAAGGGCCGGGCAAGGAGTTCAAAGCATGTTTGCACATAAGCACTTGAGCTTTTAATTCGTAACTTTGCCCTCAGGGAAAAGGATATGTAGAATTAACATGACATTTTATATTTATAACATGGGGCCTGCATAAAATAATGACAAGACTTCTCCACAGGAGCAATTTTGTGGTAAGATGGATCGTAGATTGGCTAATGGCATTAATGTTTTGCTAAATCTTCACACTAGTGAAATAACAAGACGAATGTCGGAGTGGTTTCCTAGACACAAGCTTATTTCCAGGAGTATTGGGCATAGAGTTGTTTTATTTAATTTACACTTTGACATACTGTTAAACATTGTATTTACATAAATATTATGCACAAAAACCACATGCACAGAAAAGTTAAAATGAAAAAAAGTTTTTATAAAAAAAAGAAAGTCTAAAGTAACCTTGTAACGTAAAATGGATTTTCAATAAGAACTGTATTGTGGTGTAACCTGTACGAAATTGAATTGAATGCAGTTTGGTAGTATGTTGTCTATGTCAGTAATACCATGTGACTGACTGCTCCAAACAAAGAGAGAAGAGCAATGGAGCTAGCTCAGTATGTGAACAAGGCAGGGGATTCTGTCGAAATGCGTATCAGCAAGCATGTGAAAAATAAATGCCATAATCTTAACTGAGTCTGTGGTGTCGGTGTCCGGTTTTTGAAGGAAAACTGGTGATTGTTGAGCATATATATATATATATATATATATATATATATATATATATTCACTGAAAAAACCATAGGTTTCACACATGTTATAGTTAGCTGGACATTTTACTGATAAAAAACCAATGAAATTCCCCCGTTATAGTTACTGCAGGCAACTATAACTCACGCGACCGTAATCCTCTGCTGATGGTAATACTGTATTTAGACAATTATTTGCCCATGTGTTCTTCCATTAAATTTTAGCTATACATATATTACAAATATTTTTTTTTCATAAAGACACATATGTCATCAGCAGAGGATTACGGTCGCGTGAGTTATAGTTGCCTGCAGTAACTATAACGGGGGAATTTCATTGGTTTTTTATCAGTAAAATGTCCAGCTAACTATAACATGTGTGAAACCTATGGTTTTTTCAGTGAATTTGCAAGGTTTTTTAAATGCTAATTCCTAACTATAACGTGTGTGAAACCCATGGTTTTTTCAGTGAATTTGTTCGGTTTTTTAAATGCAAATTTTTTTTGACATTTTTTGTAAACCTATGTATAAAATAATATATGTACTATATCCTGCATTATGGAAAGGTTTTTTTTTTTTTATGCATTTTTTTCCGTGCGCGTACGGTAAGCTGACGGTACGCGCTCCGTACGTCATAAGTACGGTGCGCGTACGTAATAGGATACGCGTACCGTAAGCTGACGCTACGTGCTCAGCACGTCATGACTTCATAAACACAACAGCTCTTTTTAGAGCTCCCTAATATCTAAACTCTTAAATCTGCTTTTCATTTATTTTTTTTTATTTTTTTTACCGTACGCTTACCGTAAGCTTACCGTACGCGTACCCCGTGATTTTTTTTAAAATCAATAAATGTTTTTTTTGTACTTTTCTGTCCTTCTTTGACCCCCTTACAAATGTTAGGGGGTCTGTAACTCTCCTCATTGCCCCCTTTCCTTGTTTTCACTCTTTTTTTTCAGAGTGAAATACACAAAATGGCGGCCGCCGCTTCCTGGTTTCGACCGATTCGAATGTTTACTAAGATCTAAGAGCCAATCAGAATCGCGCTCGCGCACGCCACCGTACGCTTACCGTAAGCGTACGGTAAGCGTACCGTAAGCGGGCTCAGATATATATATTGATTTAAAGGCTATTTTCTCAGAATCTACTGAACAGATTTACACCAAACCTACAAAAGGCACTTCCTTGACCTAGGGACTACCTCTCTGCCAAATTTTGAGTAATTCTGTTCAGCCGTTCGGGCTGTAGCTCGTTCTAAAGGTCCTATGGAAAAATGCATTGGAAAAACGCGTTTTGGGACCCCCCTTTTATCTCAGCCCCCGCTTGACGGATCCCCCCGATACTTTCAGGGTAGGAGCGGAGCGTAGCGCCCCACCTATTTTGAGAAATTCGCGAGGATTCGTTGACCGGCGCCAAAGTTATTCAAAATAGAATGTTGAGGTTTTCCTATGGAAACGTGGTCCTAACTATAACTACCTACTGGCGACCGCCAGTAGGTAATATATATATATATATATATATATATATATATCAGGAAATTGCTGGTGCATGGAAGACGTATTTGACATCTAGATCTCCAAAAAACACTCGCTGACACGGACCTTCGGTAAGTGCTTGATTTAATTAAATCGTGAGGCTGTCGTCATAACGTTTCGGCTCCGTGGAGCCTTGATCACATGACAACGTCAGTACAATACATAGACCAATAAATAGCCAGTATTCAAAGTTCAAAGTGCATCAATTGATACCATGTGACATACGTCTTTCATAGATATAAAGAAAACACTGTTTCGTTTACATACTCATGTGCAATATAACGCAAATGGCTTGATCCCCATAGAGAGAGAACAGATTATTAGAATGTGCAAATTGTCGCAATATTACTTGATAATAAATATTTAAGACAATAAATAGATAAATAAGTTTTTAAAATAAAAACATATACAATCTATTAAAAAAATGTTTTAAACATCACCCGTATTGGTGAGGGCAACTTCAACAATTATGGCTTAAATGCCTGTTAGTTATATGCCAATTGTCCCAACCTAAATCAGACAATGCAGACAATATAATTAGATATGTTATATGGTCTGAATAATGACAAAAATGCCAAATATATCAATTGTCCGAGATATGAACTTCCTATTATGTATAAGTTGGGACAATCCAGCAGGTAGAACTGAATAATAGCTTGTCTCTTCAACAATAGGGAAGGGCTTTGTGTATATAAAAGCATTCGTAAAAAAACACATGTATCAAAAAGTCTCACTTGGTATGTATCAGGGCTAGACTGGTATCAAAAATAAAACTAAAAATGAAATATGTATGTGCACAAGTGGTGAAATAATTAAAATAGTGACTAAACATGGTGTGCCTCATCCAGCGAATCTGTGTAACTTTAAATAGCTGGATAAGAACAACTACTTTAAAAGCTAAACGCGCAAGGAAAATCAGGATCATAAATCTTAAAAATATCTCATTGGTAAACTGATAATATGGTGTAACTATAACCATTATGGAACATAAAGAGGAGAAATAAGGTCACAACTGGCAATGGCTTAAAATCTTAAATAGGATTGAATATAAAAAGATCATCATGAACCATTACAACACATAATCACGGTAAGCAAGTGTAAAGGTCCTCAGTTGCATTAAGCCCCTTTGGATGTTTCGTATCAAGGCGTAAAATGTATTGGGTTTCTAATTTACGCAGTTTTGCCTCCCTGTTGCCACCCCGTCTGCTTGCAATAATTGCATCAATGACATAAAACCTGAGTTGGCGACTATCACAATTATGGGACTCCCTGAAATGTCTTGCCACTGGGTATGTATTATCTTGATTATTGATTGCCCTCAGATGTTGGAGGATGCGTTTATGCACTGGTAGCTTGGTGCTTCCTACATATCTTAATGGACATGGGCAAGTCAGGACATAAACTGCGAATTCCGTTTTACATGTAAGCAGTTTAGTGATTTGGTGATCCCTGTCACTGAATCCATCATGATAATTTTTGGTGTTAACACCTTGGAGACAAGACTTACATGTTTTGCATTTATAAAACCCTGAATTTGACTGTAGCCATGAAGTTTTCTCAATGATTTCTGGATTTGTGTCAACCAGTGAATCACTCATTGAGGGAGCTCTGCTAAAAGTAAGTGATGCCCGTGTAGGTAGTGACGCACCAATGATTGGGTCATTGAGTACTATGGGCCAATTGCGACTGATAATCTTGTAAATATCTCTATGCTGCTTGCTGTATCCTGTGATAACCCTGAATGTGTTTTGTTTTTCATCATCAGGACCGGGTATTGAGCTTCTAGTTTGGGTACCTTGGTTAATCGCATAGGAGCTCAATAATTCCTCCCTAGTATGTTGCATAGATTTGCTGATGGCACTATCAATGATTTTTTTAGAGTAACCTCTCTCTTGGAATCTCAAGCTACTGGATAGTTGAGCCATGGTTAAATCCGCTGGATTACTGCAAAACCTTCTGATGCGTAGCATTTCCCCGTAGGGAATGCTGGCTATCAGATGGGCAGGATGTGAACTTTTGGCATGTAATAACGTGTTAGCTGCTGTTTTTTTGCGGTAGAGTTTAGTTTCCAATTTCCCTTTATTGACATACACTTCTGTGTCAAGGAACGTAACTGACGACTGACTAATTGTAGCAGTAAAGCTTAAATTGTAATCATTGCTACTGATGTCTTCAATGAATTTTTTAGCCAACTCTGCGTCACCCCGCCAGACAATGAATAAATCATCGATAAATCGATACCAAGCTACCACATTAATGTTCATTACCTCATTGAATTGGGTCCTGAGGACCAGTTCCTCCCAAGCCCCCATTACCAAACAGGCATAGCTTGGTGAAAAACTGGCCCCCATGGCTACACCCTGTAGTTGACGGTAGAGAAGGTTATTGAACATAAATACATTGTTGGTTAAACAGTACTGTAACATCTGCAACAACATGGTATATATATTACCTACTGGCGGTCGCCAGTAGGTAGTTATAGTTAGGACCACGTTTCCATAGGAAATCCGCAACATTCTATTTTGAATAACTTTGGCGCCGGTTGACGAATCCTCGCGAATTTTTCAAAATAGGTGGGGCGCTACGCTCCGCTCCTACCCTGAAAGTCTCGGGGGGATTCGTCAAGCGGGGGCTGAGATAAAAGGGGGGTCCCAAAACGCGTTTTTCCCATGCATTTTTCCATAGGACCTTTAGACACAGCTACAGCCCGAACGGCTGAACAGAATTACTTGAAATTTGGCAGAGAGGTAGTCCTCAGGTCAAGGAAGTGCCTTTTGTAGGTTTGGTGTAAATCTGTTCAGTAGATTCTGAGAAAATAGCCTTTAAATCAATATATATATCTGAGCCAGCTTACGGTGCGCTTACGGTGCGCTTACCGTACGTGTACGGTGGCGTGCGCGAGCGCGATTCTGATTGGCCCTTAGATATTAGTAAACATTCGAATCGGTCGAAACCAGGAAGCGGCGGCCGCCATTTTCTCTCTCGCACTCTGACAGGGGGTTGAAAAACCAAGTGCAAAAACATGTAAAGGGGCTGTTTACACAGCTCCCAAGCACCTAGCCATGTCGAGGGAGTCCCCAACGATCCCCCAAGTGAAAAAAGGCAATTTTAATTTTTTTCGAAAATTTCGCCGATTACGCTTACCGTACGCGTACGGTAAAAAATAATAAAAAAAAAAAAAATATCCACATTCTCCCCACCCCGTGTGCAAAAGGTGCCCGAAGGGCACCTTTTGTTCATGGCTTATTAGAGCTAAACAAAACATATATTTTACCTGTCACAACGATGCTCATCATATGTCCTCCATGTGCGCACGGTGCGCGAAGCGCATCGTGCGTTCATGGCCCATCGAGCGTAACGTAGGCACGCGGTGCGCGAAGCGCACCGCGTGCTCACTGTGCGCGCACGTTGCGCGAAGCGCACCGTGCGCGCACGGAACGAACTGCGTTAAGTGGGCGCGCACGCCACAAATGGCGTAAAGTAACTTAGCATTTAAAAAAACGTACAAATTCACTGAAAAAACCATAGGTTTCACACACGTTATAGTTAGGAATTAGCATTTAAAAAACCTTGCAAATTCTTTGAAAAAACCATAGGTTTCACACATGTTATAGTTAGCTGGACATTTTACTGATAAAAAACCAATGAAATTCCCCCGTTATAGTTACTGTAGGCAACTATAACTCACGCGACCGTAATCCTCTGCTGATGACATATGTGTCTTTATGAAAAAAAAATATTTGTAATATATGTATAGCTAAAATTTAATGGAAGAAGACATGGGCAAATAAGTGTCTAAATACAGTATTAGCATCAGCAGAGGATTACGGTCGCGTGAGTTATAGTTGCCTACAGTAACTATAACGGGGGAATTTCATTGGTTTTTTATCAGTAAAATGTCCAGCTAACTATAACATGTGTGAAACCTATGGTTTTTTCAGTGAATATATATATATATATATATATATATATATATTCAGTGAAAAAACCATAGGTTTCACACACGTTATAGTTAGGAATTAGCATTTAAAAAACCTTAGAAATTCAGTGAAAAAAACCATAGGTTTCACACATGTTATAGTTAACTGGACATTTTACTCGTAAAAAACCATTGAAATTGCCCCGTTATAGTTAGTTCAGCTAACTATAACTCGCGCGCCCGCAATGCACTGCTGATGACGTCACATATTACATCACTCATGACATGGTCAATGACATCACTCATGACATCACTCATGACATCTCAAATGACATCACTGATGACATCACTGATGACATCATCCAGTGAATGTGTGTTTTACTGAAAAATAAATATGTTTTATATATGTATATCACAAGGTCGATGGAAGAATAAATGGGTATATTACTGTCTAAATGGATGAATTGTTTTTGAAAAATTGATTGTATTACTGACTGATTAAGTGTATCTTAGTGAATACATGGCTTAGTGAGTAATGTTTAAATATGTAAATATCTGTATCAGTCTCTCCCTTTTTTGTATAAGTGGCTGCATGGGTTGGTGTGTAGCTACATGAGTGTCTAAATAGGTTATTAGTAGATTTTTTGAGTATCAGTATGAGTGTGAGTGTCTGGTTCGGTGAGGGGTATTACGTAGTGCATAGGTGCATGAATGAGTGACTCATTGTTTGTATGTGTTGAAGACAGCATGTGTGCAGGACTGTATGGGTGGATGAGTGTATGTATGGGTGTGTTAGTGAGTGAATGACTGTCTCAATAGTGTCTTTATGAGTAACTACATATGTTTTATACTAGTATATGTGACTATTGGTGTATATATGTGAGTATATGTGAGAGTGAGAGATTGAAAGAGTTCCTGTATGAATAAGTATGTGTTTCTATAAGTGATTGTTTAAAAGACTAAGTATGTGTAAGTTTCCGTAGAAGTAAGTGTGGTGGTGTGTGTATAACTGTATATGCAAGTAAATGTATGTTTGATTCTTTATTAGCATGACTGACTATGTGTGTGAGTACCTCTATGGATGAGTGGCATTGTGTAACAGGATGTATACGTGTATGAGTACATATGATGAGTGAGTACATGTATGAGTGACTGTATAGGACTGTTGGTGAATGAGTGGATGTGTATTTGGATCTTAGAATTACTGTATAGGTTGTTGTTACTGGTATTGGTATGTCCATTGTTTTTAAAATTTTAATTTCTATTTTTGATTGTGTGTATCAAAGGTTATATTAGAGGAAGAGGAGGTCTGCCACTCTATCACAAGGATGATGTCATCAGTGATGTCATGAGTGATGTCATTTGAGATGTCATGAGTGATGTCATGAGTGATGTCACTGACCATGTCATGAGTGATGTAATATGTGACGTCATCAGCAGTGCATTGCGGGCGCGCGAGTTATAGTTAGCTGAACTAACTATAACGGGGCAATTTCAATGGTTTTTTACGAGTAAAATGTCCAGTTAACTATAACATGTGTGAAACCTATGGTTTTTTTCACTGAATTTCTAAGGTTTTTTAAATGCTAATTCCTAACTATAACGTGTGTGAAACCTATGGTTTTTTCACTGAATTTCTAAGGTTTTTTAAATGCTAATTCCTAACTATAACGTGTGTGAAACCCATGGTTTTTTCAGTGAATTTGCAAGGTTTTTTAAATGCTAATTTTTTTTTTTCTTCTATTTTTTCTAACATATTTTTATTTTAATTTTCTTACCTTTTATAAAGACTATGATTAAATTTTTAAAATTCTCTCCTCTCAGCAGAACCAGATAATGGCAATGTTTCCCTCTCTTTTTCCACACATATACATGTTAATTTTAAATCTCAGTGCTTCCCCCTTTTTTTCAAATGTAATCACACATTTCTATTGGTTGAAAACCAACCCTTTTCCAAAAGTACCCTTCCCCCAACTTGACTTCTGCCTAGCACCCTTCCCCCAACTTGACTTCTGCCTGCTACCATAGCAACAGCTCATGGAACACTGCTCTGTGAAGTCAGGTCAGAAGTTCACCACACAATGTTTCATTTTCAAAGAGCAAGAGTGTTTGACTTTTCAAACCTAACAGCAAATCCATAGTAATGTTCTTTGGTAACACATTTTTCTGTACCAATACAAAACATGCTTCTATAAATTGACACGTACAGCCTAGTTTTTAGTGTAGAATGGTATGAAACAGCCAATGAGTTCTTTTTATTTTAAAAAAATATGTATGCCTCCATTTCCAAACTGTCTTTCATTTCTTTTTCCCATTCTACTGAAATACACCTCCTGAGTGCATCCAGTTCTCCTTTGAAGATGTTCACAGTGTGGATTGTAGGGCACAGCTATGTCTTCTGGAGTGAAAAGTTTGCAGAGAAAACAGATATGGTGAGAGACCTTGCTTTGCCAAATGTAGACATTAAATGGATTGGTCAGAGAGGGTTAAAGTGGCACCAATTGATGCCATTGGTGAAATCCTTCATGCAAAACCAACACCCTGACCTCATAATAGTGCACTGTGGTGGCAATGACCTAGGCACTTTGACTGGGGTAGGTCTGGAAATGCTTATGAAGGACACCTTTGCACAACTGTTTTCACTTTTCCCTAAAACTGCCTTTGTGTTTTCCAACATATGCCAAAGGCAAAAATGGAACTGGTCCAATCATTTCTGTCCGCAGATTGACAAAGCAAGAAAGCACGTCAACAAATCTGTTTCTGCTTTCCTCCGTGACTATGGTATGGGTGCCATTTACCACAACAACTTGCGTTATGACATGCAAGACATTTATAGAGGAGATGGTGTGCACTTCAATGATGAAGGGAACAGAGTCTTCCTCTTGAACCTTAGACTCTGCATCGGTACTTACTTGTAGGTACCAATAAAAAATCACTTCATAAACACAACGGCTCTTTTTAGAGCTCCCTAATATCTAAACTCTTAAATCTGCATTTCATTTCTTTTTTAATTTTTTTTTTCTTCCGTACGCTTACCGTAAGCTTACCGTACGCGTACCCCGTGATTTTTTTAAAAATCAATAAATGTTTTTTTTTAACTTTTCTGTCCTTCTTTGACCCCCTTTCAAATGTTAGGGGGTCTGTAACTCTCCTCCTTGCCCCCTTTTCTTGTTTTCACTCTTTTTTTTCAGAGTGAAATACACAAAATGGCGGCCGCCGCTTCCTGGTTTCGGCTGATTCGAATGTTTACTAAGATCTAAGGGCCAATCAGAATCTCGCTCGCGCACGCCATTTTTCTTCCGTATGCTTACCGTAAGCTCACCGTACGCGTACCCCGTGATTTTTTAAAAAAACAATAAATGTTTTTTTTGTACTTTACAGTCCTTCTTTGACCCCCTCACAAATGTAAGGGGGTCTGTTACTCTCCTCATTGCCCCCTTTTCTTGTTTTCACTCTTTTTTTCAGAGTGAAACACACAAAATGGCGGCCGCCGCTTCCTGGTTTCGGCCGATTCGAATGTTTACTAAGATCTAAGAGCCAATCAGAATCGCGCTCGCGCACGCCACCGTACGCGTACGCTAAGCGTACCGTAAGCGCACCGTAAGCTGGCTCAGATATATATATTGATTTAAAGGCTATTTTCTCAGAATCTACTGAACAGATTTACACCAAACCTACAAAAGGCACTTCCTTGACCTAGGGACTACCTCTCTGCCAAATTTCGAGTAATTCTGTTCAGCCGTTCGGGCTGTAGCTCGTTCTAAAGGTCCTATGGAAAAATGCATGGGAAAAACGCGTTTTGGGACCCCCCTTTTATCTCAGCCCCCGCTTGACGAATCCCCCCGAGACTTTCAGGGTAGGAGCGGAGCGTAGCGCCCCACCTATTTTGAGAAATTCGCGAGGATTCGTCGACCAGCGCCAAAGTTATTCAAAATAGAATGTTGCGGATTTCCTATGGAAAAGGGGTCCTAACTATAACTACCTACTGGCGACCGCCAGTAGGTAATATATATATATATATATATATACATACATGTGTGTGTGTATATATATATATATATATATATATATATATATTACCTACTGGCGGTCGCCAGTAGGTAGTTATAGTTAGGACCACGTTTCCATAGGAAAACCTCAACATTCTATTTTGAATAACTTTGGCGCCGGTCGACGAATCCTCGCGAATTTCTCAAAATAGGTGGGGCGCTACGCTCCGCTCCTACCCTGAAAGTCTCGGGGGGATCCGTCAAGCGGGGGCTGAGATAAAAGGGGGGTCCCAAAACGCGTTTTTCCCATGCATTTTTCCATAGGACCTTTAGAACGAGCTACAGCCCGAACGGCTGAACAGAATTACTCAAAATTTGGCAGAGAGGTAGTCCCTAGGTCAAGGAAGTGCCTTTTGTAGGTTTGGTGTAAATCTGTTCAGTAGATTCTGAGAAAATAGCCTTTAAATCAATATATATATCTGAGCCCGCTTACGGTACGCTTACCGTACGCTTACGGTAAGCGTACGGTGGCGTGCGCGAGCGCGATTCTGATTGGCTCTTAGATCTTAGTAAACATTTGAATCGGCCGAAACCAGGAAGCGGCGGCCGCCATTTTCTGTGTTTCACTCTGAAAAAAAAAGAGTGAAAACAAGAAAAGGGGGCAATGAGGAGAGTTACAGACCCCCTTACATTTGTGAGGGGGTCAAAGAAGGACTGTAAAGTACAAAACAAACATTTATTGATTTTTAAAAAAAATCACGGGGTACGCGTACGGTAAGCTTACGGTAAGCGTACGGAAGAAACATGGCGTGCGCGAAGGAGATTCTGATTGGCCCATAGATCTTAGTAAACATTCGAATCGGCCGAAACCAGGAAGCGGCGGCCGCCATTTTGTGTGTTTCACTCAGAAAAAAAACAGAGAAAACAAGGAAAGGGGGCAATGAGGAGAGTTACAGACCCCCTAACATTTGTAAGGGGGTCAAAGAAGGACAGAAAAGTACAAAAAAAACATTTATTGATTTTAAAAAAAATCACGGGGTACGCGTACCGTAAGCTTACGATAAGCGTACGGTAAAAAAAATAAAAATAAATAAATGAAAAGCAGATTTAAGAGTTTAGAAATTAGGGAGCTCTAAAAAGAGCTGTTGTGTTTATGAAGTCATTTTTTTAGTGGTACCTACAAGTAAGTACCGATGCAGAGTCTAAGGTTCAAGAGGAAGACTCTGTTCCCTTCATCATTGAAGTGCACACCATCTCCTCTATAAATGTCTTGCATGTCATAACGCAAGTTGTTGTGGTAAATGGCACCCATACCATAGTCACGGAGGAAAGCAGAAACAGATTTGTTGACGTGCTTTCTTGCTTTGTCAATCTGCGGACAGAAATGATTGGACCAGTTCCATTTTTGCCTTTGGCATATGTTGGAAAACACAAAGGCAGTTTTAGGGAAAAGTGTAAACAGTTGTGCAAAGGTGTCCTTCATAAGCATTTCCAGACCTACCCCAGTCAAAGTGCCTAGGTCATTGCCACCACAGTGCACTATTATGAGGTCAGGGTGTTGGATTTGAATGAAGGATTTCACCAATGGCATCAATTGGTGCCACTTTAACCCTCTCTGACCAATCCATTTAATGTCTACATTTGGCAAAGCAAGGTCTCTCACCATACCTGTTTTCTCTGCAAACTTTTCACTCCAGAAGACATAGCTGTGCCCTACAATCCACACTGTGAACATCTTCAAAGGAGAACTGGATGCACTCAGGAGGTGTCTTTCAGTAGAATGGCAATATGAAAAGAAAGACAGTTTGGAAATGGAGGCATACATATTTTTTTCAAAACAAAAAGAACTGATTGGCTGTTTCATACCATTCTAGAATAAAAACTAGGCTGTATGTGTAAATTAATAGAAGCATGTTTTGTATTGGTACAAAAAAATGTGTAACCAAAGAACAGTACTATGGATTTGCTGTAAGGTTTGAAAAGTCAAGCACTCTTGCTCTGTGGAATTGAAACATTGTGTGTCGAACTTCTGACCTAACTCTACACAGCAGTGTTCCATGAGCTGTTGCTATGGTAGCAGGCAGAAGTCAAGTTGGGGGAAGGGTACTAGGCAGAAGTCAAGTTGGGGGAAGGGTACTTTTGGAAAAGGGTTGGTTTTCAACCAATAGAAATGTGTGATTACATTTGAAAAAAAGGGGGAAGCACTGAGATTTGAAACTTACATGTATATGTGTGGAAAAATAGAGGGAAAGTTTGCCATTATCTGGTTCTGCTGAGAGGAGAGAGGTGAACACAACAGAGATCCTGGCTCTGATAATCTGCTGTTTGAGTGTCACATTTCTTTCACAACTAACTAATTTTAAAGGTGAGTTTACAGTTTGAGAGGGGATGTATGTGGTAACTTAAGAAATGAATAATAGAAATGGGAATTGTTTTTGTTGTAGTTACACATGGTGGTTTCATAATGTGTCAGTCTGTAAAAGTGATTTACACTTGCCCCGAAAAAAAAAAGAGCAGTAAGTGTGCTTTCAAATTGGCAAAGAAATTTCGTTTTGGGACTAATGTGAAAACATGACTCTGTGTGCATAGAAGAATTATAGGCAGAGATTTATTGCGTCTTGCTCTGGTGATTTCACAGTTGCATTAGATGGAAAGGGGGAGCGAATTTTTGGGGGAAGAAGCAGAGTCTTAGCACACACCCATGTGCTTGCCATGTATAGTCATGCACAGTATTTAGAAGCGAGTGGGGTTTTCAGGTTTAAGTCTGTAATGCAAATACATTCAGCATCACTAAGGCTGGTTGCCCTTGCTGGAGTGTAGGCAGTCACAGAGAATACACATGGTGGTGGTCTGAAAAAACAGCTTGGACATGTGCATTTAAATAAATCAAAAAAAGTGGTTTTATAATGTGTCAGTCTGTAAAAGTGATTTCCAATTGTAAAAAGTGATTTTCACTTGGCCCGAAAAAAAAAGAGCAGTAAGTGTGCTTTCAAAATGGCAAAGAAATTTCGTTTTGGGACTAATGTGAAAAAATGACTCTGTGTGCATAGAGGAATTATAGGCAGAGATTTATTGCGTCTTGCTCTGGTGATTTCACAGTTGCATTAGATGGAAAGGGGGAGCGAATTTTTGGGGGAAGAAGCAGAGTCTTAGCACACACCCATGTGCTTGCCATGTATAGTCATGCACAGTATTTAGAAGCGAGTGGGGTTTTCAGGTTTAAGTCTGTAATGCAAATACATTCAGCATCACTAAGGCTGGTTGCCCTTGCTGGAGTGTAGGCAGTCACCGCGAATACACATGGTGGTGGTCTGAAAAAAACAGCTTGGACAAGTGCAATTAAATAAATTTAAAAAAAAGGTTTCATAATGTGTCAGTGTGTAAAAGTGATTTTCACTTGCCCCGAAAAAAAAAAGAGCAGTAAGTGTGCTTTAAAAATGGCAAAGAAATTTCGTTTTGGGACTAATGTGAAAACATGACTCTGTGTGCATAGAGGAATTATAGGCAGAGATTTATTGCGTCTTGCTCTGGTGATTTCACAGTTGCATTAGATGGAAAGGGGGAGCGAATTTTTTGGGGAAGAAGCAGAGTCTTAGCACACACTCATGTGCTTGCCATGTATAGTCACGCACAGTATTTAGAAGCGAGTGGGGTTTTCAGGTTTAAGTCTGTAATGCAAATACATTCAGCATCACTAAGGCTGGTTGCCCTTGCTGGAGTGTAGGCAGTCACAGAGAATACACATGGTGGTGGTCTGAAAAAACAGCTTGGACATGTGCATTTAAATAAATCAAAAAAAGTGGTTTCATAATGTGTCAGTCTGTAAAAGTGATTTCCAATTGTAAAAAGTGATTTTCACTTGGCCCGAAAAAAAAAGAGCAGTAAGTGTGCTTTAAAAATGGCAAAGAAATTTCGTTTTGGGACTAATGTGAAAACATGACTCTGTGTGCATAGAGGAATTATAGGCAGAGATTTATTGCGTCTTGCTCTGGTGATTTCACAGTTGCATTAGATGGAAAGGGGGAGCGAATTTTTGGGGGAAGAAGCAGAGTCTTAGCACACACCCATGTGCTTGCCATGTATAGTCATGCACAGTATTTAGAAGCGAGTGGGGTTTTCAGGTTTAAGTCTGTAATGCAAATACATTCAGCATCACTAAGGCTGGTTGCCCTTGCTGGAGTGTAGGCAGTCACAGAGAATACACATGGTGGTGGTCTGAAAAAACAGCTTGGACATGTGCATTTAAATAAATCAAAAAAAGTGGTTTTATAATGTGTCAGTCTGTAAAAGTGATTTCCAATTGTAAAAAGTGATTTTCACTTGGCCCGAAAAAAAAAGAGCAGTAAGTGTGCTTTCAAAATGGCAAAGAAATTTCGTTTTGGGACTAATGTGAAAAAATGACTCTGTGTGCATAGAGGAATTATAGGCAGAGATTTATTGCGTCTTGATCTGGTGATTTCACAGTTGCATTAGATGGAAAGGGGGAGCGAATTTTTGGGGGAAGAAGCAGAGTCTTAGCACACACCCATGTGCTTGCCATGTATAGTCATGCACAGTATTTAGAAGCGAGTGGGGTTTTCAGGTTTAAGTCTGTAATGCAAATACATTCAGCATCACTAAGGCTGGTTGCCCTTGCTGGAGTGTAGGCAGTCACAGAGAATACACATGGTGGTGGTCTGAAAAAACAGCTTGGACATGTGCAATTAAATAAATTTAAAAAAAAGGTTTCATAATGTGTCAGTCTGTAAAAGTGATTTTCACTTGCCCCGAAAAAAAAAGAGCAGTAAGTGTGCTTTAAAAATGGCAAAGAAATTTCGTTTTGGGACTAATGTGAAAACATGACTCTGTGTGCATAGAGGAATTATAGGCAGAGATTTATTGCGTCTTGCTCTGGTGATTTCACAGTTGCATTAGATGGAAAGGGGGAGCGAATTTTTGGGGGAAGAAGCAGAGTCTTAGCACACACTCATGTGCTTGCCATGTATAGTCATGCACAGTATTTAGAAGCGAGTGGGGTTTTCAGGTTTAAGTCTGTAATGCAAATACATTCAGCATCACTAAGGCTGGTTGCCCTTGCTGGAGTGTAGGCAGTTACAGAGAATACACATGGTGGTGGTCTGAAAAAACAGCTTGGACATGTGCATTTAAATAAATCAAAAAAAGTGGTTTTATAATGTGTCAGTCTGTAAAAGTGATTTCCAATTGTAAAAAGTGATTTTCACTTGGCCCGAAAAAAAAAGAGCAGTAAGTGTGCTTTCAAAATGGCAAAGAAATTTCGTTTTGGGACTAATGTGAAAAAATGACTCTGTGTGTATAGAGGAATTATAGGCAGAGATTTATTGCGTCTTGCTCTGGTGATTTCACAGTTGCATTAGATGGAAAGGGGGAGCGAATTTTTGGGGGAAGAAGCAGAGTCTTAGCACACACCCATGTGCTTGCCATGTATAGTCATGCACAGTATTTAGAAGCGAGTGGGGTTTTCAGGTTTAAGTCTGTAATGCAAATACATTCAGCATCACTAAGGCTGGTTGCCCTTGCTGGAGTGTAGGCAGTCACCGCGAATACACATGGTGGTGGTCTGAAAAAAACAGCTTGGACAAGTGCAATTAAATAAATTAAAAAAAAAGGTTTCATAATGTGTCAGTGTGTAAAAGTGATTTTCACTTGCCCCGAAAAAAAAAAGAGCAGTAAGTGTGCTTTAAAAATGGCAAAGAAATTTCGTTTTGGGACTAATGTGAAAACATGACTCTGTGTGCATAGAGGAATTATAGGCAGAGATTTATTGCGTCTTGCTCTGGTGATTTCACAGTTGCATTAGATGGAAAGGGGGAGCGAATTTTTTGGGGAAGAAGCAGAGTCTTAGCACACACTCATGTGCTTGCCATGTATAGTCACGCACAGTATTTAGAAGCGAGTGGGGTTTTCAGGTTTAAGTCTGTAATGCAAATACATTCAGCATCACTAAGGCTGGTTGCCCTTGCTGGAGTGTAGGCAGTCACAGAGAATACACATGGTGGTGGTCTGAAAAAACAGCTTGGACATGTGCATTTAAATAAATCAAAAAAAGTGGTTTCATAATGTGTCAGTCTGTAAAAGTGATTTCCAATTGTAAAAAGTGATTTTCACTTGGCCCGAAAAAAAAAGAGCAGTAAGTGTGCTTTAAAAATGGCAAAGAAATTTCGTTTTGGGACTAATGTGAAAACATGACTCTGTGTGCATAGAGGAATTATAGGCAGAGATTTATTGCGTCTTGCTCTGGTGATTTCACAGTTGCATTAGATGGAAAGGGGGAGCGAATTTTTGGGGGAAGAAGCAGAGTCTTAGCACACACCCATGTGCTTGCCATGTATAGTCATGCACAGTATTTAGAAGCGAGTGGGGTTTTCAGGTTTAAGTCTGTAATGCAAATACATTCAGCATCACTAAGGCTGGTTGCCCTTGCTGGAGTGTAGGCAGTCACAGAGAATACACATGGTGGTGGTCTGAAAAAACAGCTTGGACATGTGCATTTAAATAAATCAAAAAAAGTGGTTTTATAATGTGTCAGTCTGTAAAAGTGATTTCCAATTGTAAAAAGTGATTTTCACTTGGCCCGAAAAAAAAAGAGCAGTAAGTGTGCTTTCAAAATGGCAAAGAAATTTCGTTTTGGGACTAATGTGAAAAAATGACTCTGTGTGCATAGAGGAATTATAGGCAGAGATTTATTGCGTCTTGATCTGGTGATTTCACAGTTGCATTAGATGGAAAGGGGGAGCGAATTTTTGGGGGAAGAAGCAGAGTCTTAGCACACACCCATGTGCTTGCCATGTATAGTCATGCACAGTATTTAGAAGCGAGTGGGGTTTTCAGGTTTAAGTCTGTAATGCAAATACATTCAGCATCACTAAGGCTGGTTGCCCTTGCTGGAGTGTAGGCAGTCACAGAGAATACACATGGTGGTGGTCTGAAAAAACAGCTTGGACATGTGCAATTAAATAAATTTAAAAAAAAGGTTTCATAATGTGTCAGTCTGTAAAAGTGATTTTCACTTGCCCCGAAAAAAAAAGAGCAGTAAGTGTGCTTTAAAAATGGCAAAGAAATTTCGTTTTGGGACTAATGTGAAAACATGACTCTGTGTGCATAGAGGAATTATAGGCAGAGATTTATTGCGTCTTGCTCTGGTGATTTCACAGTTGCATTAGATGGAAAGGGGGAGCGAATTTTTGGGGGAAGAAGCAGAGTCTTAGCACACACTCATGTGCTTGCCATGTATAGTCATGCACAGTATTTAGAAGCGAGTGGGGTTTTCAGGTTTAAGTCTGTAATGCAAATACATTCAGCATCACTAAGGCTGGTTGCCCTTGCTGGAGTGTAGGCAGTTACAGAGAATACACATGGTGGTGGTCTGAAAAAACAGCTTGGACATGTGCATTTAAATAAATCAAAAAAAGTGGTTTTATAATGTGTCAGTCTGTAAAAGTGATTTCCAATTGTAAAAAGTGATTTTCACTTGGCCCGAAAAAAAAAGAGCAGTAAGTGTGCTTTCAAAATGGCAAAGAAATTTCGTTTTGGGACTAATGTGAAAAAATGACTCTGTGTGTATAGAGGAATTATAGGCAGAGATTTATTGCGTCTTGCTCTGGTGATTTCACAGTTGCATTAGATGGAAAGGGGGAGCGAATTTTTGGGGGAAGAAGCAGAGTCTTAGCACACACCCATGTGCTTGCCATGTATAGTCATGCACAGTATTTAGAAGCGAGTGGGGTTTTCAGGTTTAAGTCTGTAATGCAAATACATTCAGCATCACTAAGGCTGGTTGCCCTTGCTGGAGTGTAGGCAGTCACCGCGAATACACATGGTGGTGGTCTGAAAAAAACAGCTTGGACAAGTGCAATTAAATAAATTTAAAAAAAAGGTTTCATAATGTGTCAGTCTGTAAAAGTGATTTTCACTTGCCCCGAAAAAAAAAAGAGCAGTAAGTGTGCTTTAAAAATGGCAAAGAAATTTTGTTTTGGGACTAATGTGAAAACATGACTCTGTGTGCATAGAGGAATTATAGGCAGAGATTTATTGCGTCTTGCTCTGGTGATTTCACAGTTGCATTAGATGGAAAGGGGGAGTGAATTTTTGGGGGAAGAAGCAGAGTCTTAGCACACACCCATGTGCTTGCCATGTATAGTCATGCACAGTATTTAGAAGCGAGTGGGGTTTTCAGGTTTAAGTCTGTAATGCAAATACATTGAGCATCACTAAGGCTGGTTGCCCTTGCTGGAGTGTAGCACTCTGGACATGGGCTTTTTAAAAAATCTGAAAAGTGGTTTCATAATGTGACAGTTTGTAAAAGAGATTTTCACTTGCCCAAAAAAAAGAGCAGTTTGTGTGCATTCAAATTGGCTAAGAAATTTTGTTTTGTGACTATTGTGAAAAGAAATGTAGTAATATATTTAAATACAATAAAGGATTTTTTTTTAGTTTTTTTCAGGTATTGCTGAAGAACAGTGAACAAAATTTAAGATGCCTACAAAATCTCGAGTTCAAAAAACGCTAAAAAAAAAACTATATTTGAAGACAACTGGAGGACCAAAGTTAGTAGAAGATGCTCATGTTGGGAAAAAGAAAAAATCTTCTGGTAAGCAGAAAAAAGAATTTCTTAAAAAAATATTCAAAACAAAGAAAAATGTACAAAATGTCTGTCCTGGGAAGAATGTAACAAAACGAAGAGAACAGCAAAAAATTGAGAATTTAGTTAATGCAAATATACCTTCTGCAACTGAAAAGTTTTACATAAACAGAAAAACAGCGTTTAAAGAGATACGTAGAAAAATGTTTCAGAGAAGAGTTATGTCCAATTTGATAAAGGATGTGAAGAAATATAAGCAAAAGGCAAAATATTACAAGAGAAAAAAAGAAATTGAAGCCATTGCAGCAAAAGCATTAGAATTAAAAAGGAAACTATTCATATTAATTTTGAATAGGATGCGTACATTAGATAAAATGGTTAATGTACTGAAATCACAAAGCAAAAGCAAAAGAGTAGTGAACAGAACAAACTTTTGTAAAGTGTTTTTAGGAAAGTGGATGCATAGTTCAAGTAGTGAACCTTTTTTTAATGAAGAGAGCTATTTTCAAAGTAATAGTTTGCTGCATGCAGTTGACACCAGAGGTCGTTCATACGAAGTAAAAAATGGTTGCATAATGGAGAAGGAGATAATGGTTCCAAGAGATGAGGTACAAGTGATGGCAGATGAGGCAATGGGGAGACGTCCTAAAGCCCCAGTGTACACTTGGAATTGTAGTAGTATTTGCACTGTGCGTCAGGAATCTATTGACAGATTTCGAGAGTTTCTAAGAGAATATAGTAAAAAAAGTGTAAAACAGAAGATTAAGGTGCTTCAAAGTCTGGATCCATGCAGAGTGAGAGAGAATACTGGTTTGCAGGGTCATTCTCTGGCTTGTCTATCTAGAAAAGTGTGCAATAGTGTTTTCCATCATTTTAGGATGCTGGCTGTTCATCATACTGAAATGAGAAAGTTTGTGAGACGGTTGTATTTTGCCAAAAGTCCAGCAATAAAGTTAAATGAATTGAATAGGGCTCTGTTCCGAGGAACGGTATCAGATGTAGAGAAGGTTGTTGATGAAATTCAGTTTTGTTACTTTGGTCCTGAACAAAACAGTGCAGAGAAGGACACAGTAAATGAGGAAGAAGTGGAAGAGAATGTAGAACCTTCTGTAAGTAAGACATTTAATGATCACATAACAAAATTTGCAATAGTCTCTAATGAAAGACCAAATGTTACTTGTATTTGTTGCCGCAGAACTCATTATAGAAAACAAACTAGGAATGTTGATCTCTACAGAAAGAGTGAAAATGAAGATAATTATAAGTGGATGGATTTTGCCACATATATATTTCTTGAAAATTGTTTTGAATTGGGTGAAGATCAGCGTATTTGTAAATACTGTTACAACAAGTTAGAGGAAAATAGAATGCCGACCAGAGCTGTACATAATAATTTAGAATTGGATGCTATTCCTGCTGAACTTTCTGAATTAAATACATATGAGTCTATACTCATTCAATGTGTTCATCCGTTCCAGACCATAGTACGTATGGAGCCCAAAACTGGTAAATTACCTCCTTCAGATTTACTGAGAGGTTTAAAAGGTAGAGTGGTGTATTTGCCCTTGGATTTGAAAAAAAATATGGAAACTATTGATGCGGATACTTTGGAAACTGAACCATTAATTATTCTGGTTAATGGTGTACCTACAAAGAATAAGAAGATTTGGCAGGAGCTGGTAGATGTGCGGAAAGTACAAAGAGCAAATTTGTATTTGAAAAAAAATAACAAATGGTATGAATCAATTTATATAGAAGAAGAAGAAGAAGACGAAGATTTACAAGAAGACACAGAAACACCAACTGGACAAATTGAAAAAGTGGACAAGACAAAGGAAGAAGAAATTTATGAACATTTTAGCATACATCCTCTTCATTCGAAAGAAGTTATGGGAGACAATATTGATCTCTTTCAGATGAAGAAAGGAAAAGGAACTCCCGTGAGTGTATGGGAGGAGAGCTTGGAAGCTCAATGTTTTCCCCAGCTGTTTCCTAAAGGAAAAGGAGGACGATACGATGAACGTCCAGAACAGATTCCAGCTTCAGAGTATCGGACTACAAGACTATATGCTGAAGATCCCAGATTTCGACAAAGTATTCCTTATTTGTTTCATATTTTATTTGAAAGCGACTTGTCTGCACTGTCTTATGCAGTAAATCACATTTTAAAAAGTGGAGTACATTTACAAAATGTGTCTGCTAAGGATTTTATGGAGAAAGTGCAGCACCGAGATGATCATTTGGAAACACAACTGATCAATCTGATGGCTTGTCAGCGTGGGACAAATGAATATTGGTACCGACGCCATGGTGAACTAAAATGCATGTTACGCAATTTAGGAACACCAACATGGTTCCTTACCCTAAGCTGTGCCGAGTACGCTTGGGATGATTTACTGGATTTTGTACGAGAGGCCAATTCAAACATTAAAAACATCGAATACAAGACAGCAGGAGAACTGTGCTCATTGGATCCGGTTAATGTTTGCAGATATTTCAATCATAGATTTGAGGCTATGATGTCCTTCATCTGCAATAAAAAAAATCCACCCCTTGGAGAAGTAGTGGATTTCTTTTGGAGAAAAGAGTACCAGGCAAGAGGTGCTCCTCATATTCATATGCTGTTGTGGATCAAGGATGCCCCAAAGTTTGGAACAGATACTGATGAAGCAGTGTTATCTTACATTGAAGAATATGCAACATGTGCTATACCAAAAAGCACAGAAGAGAAAAAGTTAAAGGAGCAAGTTTTACGTTTCCAAAGTCATCGGTGTGGAAAATACTGTCGACGGAAATACAAGAGCAAAGAAAAATACTACACTAAATGTCGATTTGGATTTCCTAGACCTGTTCTTTCAAATGGAAGAGTAAACAGTTTTATGTCAGCTGTGAGACATACTATCACAAGAAAATCACCTAAGAATACCTACAACCTTAAAAGAAAAGAAGAATCAAAAAATATAAATGACTACAACCCAGTCATTTTATCCATGTGGAACGCTAACATGGATATACAGTATGTAGCTGACAATTCCATTGCTGTTGCACGATATGTAACGTCTTACATTACGAAATCAGAAAAAACAGAATTGAAGGAAATGTGGGAAGAGATTTCTCACGAGAAGACTGTCAGTAAGAAGCTGTACAGTTTCAGTTTGAAGATGTTATCGCATCGAGAAATTGGATCCTACGAATGTTCAGATAGGTTATCTTCTGCAAGTCTCTACTCGAAGTCAAGAAGAATAATTTGGGCAAGTTTAGGCCTTGCAGCAATGAGAAATCGGGTACTGAAATCTGTTGGAGAAATTGAATATTTGGCCGAGAATGACCCAGAAAGTACAGATATATTGAAAACAAACATGTTGGACACATATTATCCCAAGAGAAGTCATCATCTGGAGCACATGTGTCTCTATGAAGTGTTGCAGAACTACATTTATTCACGGAAAGCTGCAGAAGACATTAATAATGGAAAATATAAAGTTGTTGGTGAAGAAGGATGTTTGGTGAAGCAAACCAAAGGAAGTTTGATAAATCACCGGAAGCTGAGTTGCGACACTACCGACAAGAAAGAATTTTACTACTTGGCTCTTTTACAGTTGTTTAAACCATGGCGTACAGAGGATGAACTACTGGGAGAATTTCAAAGCTATGAGGATTCATTTAATGCTTGCAAAGACAGCATACAATGCAATACATTCACAACTTATCTGCAAATGTTAAATGAAGAAATTGAACAGGAAACTACAATTGCAGCAGAAATAGCTAGAGACAGTTCTCAGGACAGCCAAAGTTCAGGAACACACAGTCAAGATCCCCTAGGACAACCAATCGTTGAAAATGAAGCATCAATAGCCATGAATGAAGTGGAAACAGCTATGAATCAAGCTCAAGAAGAATTTATAGACTTAGAAAATTTGGAAAGACAACTGAATCAAGAGCAGCAACAAATTTATGAAGAGATCAAAAACAAAATTGATCACGGATTTCTACATGTAAAAAAAGAGTGCTCATGCACATCATTTCATCCAATCAGGATGTATGTAAGCGGACAAGCTGGCACTGGAAAAAGTTTCCTAATTAAAGTCATCAGAAGCTACCTAAAGCAAAAAACGGATTCTACTTTGTCTTGTGTGGTTACTGCTCCAACTGGGTTAGCAGCATATAACATAAAAGGAATCACCTTACATCGTTTGCTAATGTTACCAGTGGAGCATGAGAACAAAATACAATTCAACAAGCTAACTGGAGAAGCATCCTTGGAAGTTTCACGAGTATTGAAGAAGATGCAAGTTCTCATTATTGATGAGGTGAGCATGGTATCAAACTTAATGCTTGCCTTTGTGCATTTAAGAATGCAGCAAATTTTGAAGACAGACTATGACGTGTTATTTGGTGGAAAACACGTCATAGTTTTTGGAGATCTTTTGCAACTTACTCCAGTTAAAGGACAACCAGTGTTTAATACTGTGACACATGAAGACACGAAGAAGTCATTGGGAAGTATCGGTAATACAAATATTTGGTCCTTCTTTGAGTACAAGGAACTTACAACTAATATGAGGCAAGCAAACGATGAAGAATATGGAAGTATTCTGAAAGATATCAGGATTGGACTACTCACAGAAGCTGGCAAAAAAGCATTACAGACTCGGCTGCTACATAATTTATTTCCAAAGGAAGAAATAGTTGCAGAGAAGATATACAAGAACATTGCAGAAAACAAAAGTGTCATCTGCTTAATGCCTACTCTACGTGAATGCTCAATATTCAATGAGGAGCTTTTGAAATTGGAAAAGGAAGAGATCAGGAAATTGGAAGCAGTGGACAAAATTGAGGATGGAAGAATTACTGTCACAGTAACAGGCAAACTGAAAAATAAATTGGACTCACTAGAGAAGAACATCTCCAAAACAGCTGGATTAGAAAAAAATCTATATGTTTGCATGAACTGTAGGGTGTTTTTAAGGAGAAATTTGGATGTTGAGAAAGGTTTAGTTAATGGAGCGATGGGAAGAGTTGTGGGTTTTATTAATTATCAGAAAAAAGAAGGAATTGAATGTTTAAAAATAAAATTTGATCAGATAGATGAAGTTAAAGATATTTGTCGTTGTACAGTTCGTTTTATGCTTGTGAAAGACTTATATGTACGTAGGAAGCAGTTTCCGTTTTCTCTAGCATATGCTGTAACTATTCACAAGTCTCAAGGATTGACTGTAGATTGTGCATTTGTGAACATTGGTTCAACTGTGTTCAAAGAAGGTATGGCATATGTTGCTTTGTCACGAGTCAAAACATTATCAGGTTTATTCATGATAGACTTTGAAGAATCAAAAGTTAGTGCTGATACAAATTGTGTAAAGGAGTATAATAGATTAAGAAGAAGCTATGCTCCTCATTTAGGTCAGTATCCTGTGTTGGAGAAACGTGTAGTTTCTCGTAAAAGAAAAAATGAGAATATCTGTAGTGAAGATGTAGAGAAGAGGAAAAAAAAGAGGAGTGATGTAATTGCAAGCAAAAAGAAAAAGGAAAATGAAGAACAGGTTGTAGGATGTCATTTTGAAAATAGCTCTGGTGTCAACTGCTACGCAAATGTAGTGCTGAATGTTGCATTTTATCTGGAAAGTTTGCAAGAGCAGATAATAGTAAATCAGGGAAAAAGATTCTGTTCAGAGCTGAGTCTCCTTTTTCAAAAGTTGAGTGAAGATAAAACTCAAATAGAAAGTGCTACTGACATTAGAAAACTTTTAGATGTATGTTCAGGACGAACACAGTTTTCTCAAAATGAACAGCAAGATGCACATGAATTTTTGATGTATTTTCTTCAGGTAGTGGAAGAAGAAGGAGTTCCCATTGACATTTTTTTTGGTCTCTCTTATAAATGGGAACATAGTTGTGATAATTGTTATAATATATGTGGCTCTATTGTTGATAATGAAAGGTTTATTTATTTGACATTGCCAGAGAGTAAAACAGTCACTTTTGCAAAATTAGTTAAAGATGCTAATCATAGCATGAAATGTGGTGAGTGTAATTCTGACATGTTTTCAACATTAATTTTAAAGGAATACGGACAGTATGTAATTTTAATGATGCAACGATGTAGAGCTGATGGTTCAAAATTGGATACTTTAATAAAGAAGTTTACAGGACAGCAATTATCAATTTCAGGAAAAACTTTTGTAACTGTTGCAATAATTTTCCATGATGGACCTACTGTTACTTCTGGACATTACACAGTTTATCTAAAATGTGAAAAAGGCTGGACACTGTGTAATGATTCCCAATTGATTTTCAAACAACGTTTGCCTTTTGATTTAGCAAATTCCTATCTAATCTTCCTGAAACCTAAATTTTAGAGAGACTTGGCAAGATCTGGACAAAATAATTTTACCATTTTACTGGATTACCATTGCAATTTTGTAAAAAAAAGATTTTTAAAATTATCATTTGGCCTAATGGAAAGATAACCAATTGTAATGTGGACTTTTTTAATTTTTAATGCAATTTTGAAAAACCAATAATTTAGAGATTATCGGTAACTTCTTCACATTTTAAATTTTGGAATGTTATTGGACTGCCATTTGAAATTTTTTCAAAAATGATTTAAAAAATTACTATTTGGCCATGTGAAAAAGTAACCAATTCTATTGTGGACTAAATAAATTATTCAAAAAATTTTCGTGAACCAAAATGTTACAGAGAATCGGTGAGATCTGGACAAATTAAACTTTAGAATTTTATTGGATTTCCGTTGGAAATTTATTCCAAAAAAAAAATTAAAATTACTATTTGGCCTAAAGGAAATGAAATCAGATGTATTTTGGAGTTATTTGAGATATAATATTGTGATTATAGTTCTGAAACAAACATATCAGACGGTATTTTAAAGAAATAAGTATTGGTATTAGATGATATTTTTTTACAATATTATGCATTTCTATAATGTTAAGTTTAATTAAAAAAAGAATCAGGGCTTTTTTAATACAATCTTTGTGATTGGTATTTTTTTTTGCCCGCTGTAAAATGATGAATGCAATTGCTTTCACAATTTATAGTGAAATGCAATATATTCTGAAAACAGCAAAAATAAGGCAAAAAGATTTTTTGGTAAAAAATGTAAATATGTGTACTGTATTATAAAATGTTTAAAAAATATTAATACTTTTTTCTTTTTTTCCAGATAGATATAGAAAATTTTCGAAAACTACAAACATTTTTAAAACTATTTTTTAAAAAAAGAAATGAATAAATAAATTTTCAGTGAGTATGGTAAGTCAATAATAATAATTGTAGTCTCTCAAGGACAATGTAATGTGATAAATGATTTTTAGTGTTTTTTTTAAAAAATAAAAAAAAGTACGCGCACCGTACGCGTACGGTAAAAAAAAATAAAAAAAAGTTTTTAAAAACATATGTAAAAAAAAGATGAAAGATAAGGTTGGCTCTTAAAAGAACCGTTGTGTTCATGCAGGGACAGAGGAAAGGAAGCATGGGAAAATTATTCAAAGCGACAAATGTGCTGATCTATTTTGTTGTTCACTAGGGAAACACTGGTCTCCCTATGGCAAATTAGATCTTTACAAAATGTGCAATGAATATCAACCTTCCGAAATCGAGGGTTCATTTCCAGAGGGCCAGCAAAAGGAGATTCTACCCCCACAGATGAAGGGCTCACCTGACCTGCAGAAGAAGGAGTAAGCCCTGCAGGTGATGGTCCAGGCTGAGCTGCTGTGGATGTACTGGCTCGTCTTTCTGAAGAGTTACCTCCAAAAAGATGACCATGTGTCCTTCTGTGTACATCCTGGAGGTGTCTCTTCATGGTGTGATTCCCAAAGGAATACTTCCTGTTAGGATTACCTCTAGAAAGTACACGCTGACACAGCTTGCAAGTAACTAAGGGTGCATTCACCTTTTGCTGGCCTTCTGGAAAAGTAAAATAATCCCAAACATAAGAAGGCTTTTGTTTCCTCGATCTCTGCCTCAAGACAGTGCTGCTAGTGCTAGCCTCACTCTCAGAAGAGCTCTGCTGTTCTGCCATCGTATCCCAAAGACAAACCAGCTCCTTCTCCCAAGGGATCACAAGCAGAAATGAGGGGAATGGGTGTGGTGTAGGAGAGTTCTAGAACTGAAAGTAGTTTCAACCAATCAAAAGTTGTGTTTCAAGATCACATGACCTACCGTACGCTTACGGTACGCTTACGGTACGCTTACGGCAAAAAGTACGCGTGCGCGTAAAAAAGACACGCGCTTGCGCGCATGCGCATAACAGTCACTCCCCGGCACTTCCGCGTAACGTGCGCGTGTGGCGTAAGCGCGCACGCGTCTTACGCGCAGTACGCGCGGCTACGCAAAGTGCGTAACTATACGCAAGCAGCGTAGATAGATTACGGACGTTGCGTAAACCGTACGCTTACCGTGAGCTTACGGTACGCGTACCAAAAAAAAAAAAAAAAAAAAAAAAGAACTGGAAATAAATTTTACATGTTTATTTTAAAAAATATATTAAAAAAAATATTTAAGGATTTTAAAAATTAAAGCATAGTCTTTATAAAAGGTAAGTAAATTAAATTAAAAATATGTTTGAAAAAATTGAAGAATAAAAAAAAAATTAGCATTTAAAAAACCTTGCAAATTCACTGAAAAAACCATGGGTTTCACACACGTTATAGTTAGGAATTAGCATTTAAAAAACCTTTGAAATTCAGTGAAAAAACCATAGGTTTCACACACGTTATAGTTAGGAATTAGCATTTAAAAAACCTTAGAAATTCAGTGAAAAAACCATAGGTTTCACACATGTTATAGTTAGCTGGACATTTTACTCGTAAAAAACCAATGAAATTGCCCCGTTATAGTTAGTTCAGCTAACTATAACTCGCGCGCCCGCAATGCACTGCTGATGACGTCACATATTACATCACTCATGACATGGTCAGTGACATCACTCATGACATCACTGATGACATCTCAAATGACATCACTGATGACATCACTGATGACATCATCCTTGTGATAGAGTGGCAGACCTCCTCTTCCCCTAATATAACCTTTGACACACACATTCAAAAATAGAAACTACAATGTTCAAAACAATGGACATACCAATACCAGTTAAAACAACCTTTTCAGTAATTCTAAGATCCACATACACATCCACTCATTCACCAACAGTCCAATTCAGTCACTCATACATGTACTCACTCATCATATGTACTCATACACCTATACATCCTGTTACACAATGCCACTCATCCATAGAGTTACTCACACACATAGTCACTCATGCTAACAAAGAATCAAACATACATTTACTTGCATATACAGTTATACACACACCACCACACTTACTTCTACGGAAACTTACACATACTTAGTCTTTTAAACAATCACTTATAGAAACACATACTTATTCATACAAGAACTCTTTCAATCTCTCACTCTCACATATACTCACATATATACACCAATAGTCACATATACTAGTTTAAAACATATGTAGTTACTCATAAAGACACTATTGAGACAGTCATTCACTCAATAACACATCCATGCACACACTCATCCACCCATACAGTCCTGCACACATGCTGTGTTCAACACATACAAACAGTGAGTCACTCATTCATACACCTATGCACTACGTAATACCCCCCACCGAACCATGCAGACACTCAGACTGATACTCAAAAAACCAACTAATAACCTATATAGACACCCATGTATCTACTCACCAACCCATGCAGCCACTTATACACAAAGTGAGAGACTGATACAGATATATACATATTTAAACATTACTCACTAAAACATGTATTCACTATGATACACTTAATCAGTCAGTTAAACAATCAATTTTTCAAAAACAAATCATCCATTTAGACACTTATATACCCATTTATTCTTCCATTGACCTTGAGATATACATATATAAAACATATTTAATTTTCAGAAAAACCCACATTCACTGGATGATGTCATCAGTGATGTCATCAGTGATGTCATTTGAGATGTCATCAGTGATGTCATGAGTGATGTCACTGACCATGTCATGAGTGATGTAATATGTGACGTCATCAGCAGTGCATTGCGGGCGCGCGAGTTATAGTTAGCTGAACTAACTATAACGGGGCAATTTCATTGGTTTTTTACGAGTAAAATGTCCAGCTAACTATAACATGTGTGAAACCTATGGTTTTTTCACTGAATTTCTAAGGTTTTTTAAATGCTAATTCCTAACTATAACGTGTGTGAAACCTATGGTTTTTTCACTGAATATATATATATATATATATATATATATATATATATATATATATATATATATATATATATATATTCACTGAAAAAACCATGGGTTTCACACACGTTATAGTTAGGAATTAGCATTTAAAAAACCTTAGAAATTCAGTGAAAAAACCATAGGTTTCACACACGTTATAGTTAGGAATTAGCATTTAAAAAACCTTAGAAATTCAGTGAAAAAAACCATAGGTTTCACACATGTTATAGTTAACTGGACATTTTACTCGTAAAAAACCATTGAAATTGCCCCGTTATAGTTAGTTCAGCTAACTATAACTCGCGCGCCCGCAATGCACTGCTGATGACGTCACATATTACATCACTCATGACATGGTCAGTGACATCACTCATGACATCACTCATGACATCTCAAATGACATCACTGATGACATCACTGATGACATCATCCAGTGAATGTGTGTTTTACTGAAAAATAAATATGTTTTATATATGTATATCACAAGGTCGATGGAAGAATAAATGGGTATATTACTGTCTAAATGGATGAATTGTTTTTGAAAAATTGATTGTATTACTGACTGATTAAGTGTATCTTAGTGAATACATGGCTTAGTGAGTAATGTTTAAATATGTAAATATCTGTATCAGTCTCTCCCTTTTTTGTATAAGTGGCTGCATGGGTTGGTGTGTAGCTACATGAGTGTCTAAATAGGTTATTAGTAGATTTTTTGAGTATCAGTATGAGTGTGAGTGTCTGGTTCGGTGAGGGGTATTACGTAGTGCATAGGTGCATGAATGAGTGACTCATTGTTTGTATGTGTTGAAGACAGCATGTGTGCAGGACTGTATGGGTGGATGAGTGTATGTATGGGTGTGTTAGTGAGTGAATGACTGTCTCAATAGTGTCTTTATGAGTAACTACATATGTTTTATACTAGTATATGTGACTATTGGTGTATATATGTGAGTATATGTGAGAGTGAGAGATTGAAAGAGTTCCTGTATGAATAAGTATGTGTTTCTATAAGTGATTGTTTAAAAGACTAAGTATGTGTAAGTTTCCGTAGAAGTAAGTGTGGTGGTGTGTGTATAACTGTATATGCAAGTAAATGTATGTTTGATTCTTTATTAGCATGACTGACTATGTGTGTGAGTACCTCTATGGATGAGTGGCATTGTGTAACAGGATGTATACGTGTATGAGTACATATGATGAGTGAGTACATGTATGAGTGACTGTATAGGACTGTTGGTGAATGAGTGGATGTGTATTTGGATCTTAGAATTACTGTATAGGTTGTTGTTACTGGTATTGGTATGTCCATTGTTTTTAAAATTTTAATTTCTATTTTTGATTGTGTGTATCAAAGGTTATATTAGAGGAAGAGGAGGTCTGCCACTCTATCACAAGGATGATGTCATCAGTGATGTCATGAGTGATGTCATTTGAGATGTCATGAGTGATGTCATGAGTGATGTCACTGACCATGTCATGAGTGATGTAATATGTGACGTCATCAGCAGTGCATTGCGGGCGCGCGAGTTATAGTTAGCTGAACTAACTATAACGGGGCAATTTCAATGGTTTTTTACGAGTAAAATGTCCAGTTAACTATAACATGTGTGAAACCTATGGTTTTTTTCACTGAATTTCTAAGGTTTTTTAAATGCTAATTCCTAACTATAACGTGTGTGAAACCTATGGTTTTTTCACTGAATTTCTAAGGTTTTTTAAATGCTAATTCCTAACTATAACGTGTGTGAAACCCATGGTTTTTTCAGTGAATTTGCAAGGTTTTTTAAATGCTAATTTTTTTTTTTTCTTCTATTTTTTCTAACATATTTTTATTTTAATTTTCTTACCTTTTATAAAGACTATGATTAAATTTTTAAAATTCTCTCCTCTCAGCAGAACCAGATAATGGCAATGTTTCCCTCTCTTTTTCCACACATATACATGTTAATTTTAAATCTCAGTGCTTCCCCCTTTTTTTCAAATGTAATCACACATTTCTATTGGTTGAAAACCAACCCTTTTCCAAAAGTACCCTTCCCCCAACTTGACTTCTGCCTAGCACCCTTCCCCCAACTTGACTTCTGCCTGCTACCATAGCAACAGCTCATGGAACACTGCTCTGTGAAGTCAGGTCAGAAGTTCACCACACAATGTTTCATTTTCAAAGAGCAAGAGTGTTTGACTTTTCAAACCTAACAGCAAATCCATAGTAATGTTCTTTGGTAACACATTTTTCTGTACCAATACAAAACATGCTTCTATAAATTGACACGTACAGCCTAGTTTTTAGTGTAGAATGGTATGAAACAGCCAATGAGTTCTTTTTATTTTAAAAAAATATGTATGCCTCCATTTCCAAACTGTCTTTCATTTCTTTTTCCCATTCTACTGAAATACACCTCCTGAGTGCATCCAGTTCTCCTTTGAAGATGTTCACAGTGTGGATTGTAGGGCACAGCTATGTCTTCTGGAGTGAAAAGTTTGCAGAGAAAACAGATATGGTGAGAGACCTTGCTTTGCCAAATGTAGACATTAAATGGATTGGTCAGAGAGGGTTAAAGTGGCACCAATTGATGCCATTGGTGAAATCCTTCATGCAAAACCAACACCCTGACCTCATAATAGTGCACTGTGGTGGCAATGACCTAGGCACTTTGACTGGGGTAGGTCTGGAAATGCTTATGAAGGACACCTTTGCACAACTGTTTTCACTTTTCCCTAAAACTGCCTTTGTGTTTTCCAACATATGCCAAAGGCAAAAATGGAACTGGTCCAATCATTTCTGTCCGCAGATTGACAAAGCAAGAAAGCACGTCAACAAATCTGTTTCTGCTTTCCTCCGTGACTATGGTATGGGTGCCATTTACCACAACAACTTGCGTTATGACATGCAAGACATTTATAGAGGAGATGGTGTGCACTTCAATGATGAAGGGAACAGAGTCTTCCTCTTGAACCTTAGACTCTGCATCGGTACTTACTTGTAGGTACCAATAAAAAATCACTTCATAAACACAACGGCTCTTTTTAGAGCTCCCTAATATCTAAACTCTTAAATCTGCATTTCATTTCTTTTTTAATTTCTTTTTTCTTCCGTACGCTTACCGTAAGCTTACCGTACGCGTACCCCGTGATTTTTTAAAAAATCAATAAATGTTTTTTTTGTACTTTTCTGTCCTTCTTTGACCCCCTTTCAAATGTTAGGGGGTCTGTAACTCTCCTCCTTGCCCCCTTTTCTTGTTTTCACTCTTTTTTTTCAGAGTGAAATACACAAAATGGCGGCCGCCGCTTCCTGGTTTCGGCCGATTCGAATGTTTACTAAGATCTAAGGGCCAATCAGAATCTCGCTCGCGCACGCCATTTTTCTTCCGTACGCTTACCGTAAGCTCACCGTACGCGTACCCCGTGATTTTTTTAAAAAACAATAAATGTTTTTTTTGTACTTTACAGTCCTTCTTTGACCCCCTCACAAATGTAAGGGGGTCTGTTACTCTCCTCATTGCCCCCTTTTCTTGTTTTCACTCTTTTTTTCAGAGTGAAACACACAAAATGGCGGCCGCCGCTTCCTGGTTTCGGCCGATTCGAATGTTTACTAAGATCTAAGAGCCAATCAGAATCGCGCTCGCGCACGCCACCGTACGCGTACGGTAAGCGTACCGTAAGCGCACCGTAAGCTGGCTCAGATATATATATTGATTTAAAGGCTATTTTCTCAGAATCTACTGAACAGATTTACACCAAACCTACAAAAGGCACTTCCTTGACCTAGGGACTACCTCTCTGCCAAATTTCGAGTAATTCTGTTCAGCCGTTCGGGCTGTAGCTCGTTCTAAAGGTCCTATGGAAAAATGCATGGGAAAAACGCGTTTTGGGACCCCCCTTTTATCTCAGCCCCCGCTTGACGAATCCCCCCGAGACTTTCAGGGTAGGAGCGGAGCGTAGCGCCCCACCTATTTTGAGAAATTCGCGAGGATTCGTCGACCGGTGCCAAAGTTATTAAAAATAGAATGTTGCGGATTTCCTATGGAAAAGGGGTCCTAACTATAACTACCTACTGGCGACCGCCAGTAGGTAATATATATATATATATATATATGAACAAACACCAGAGTTCCCACTATTGTCACCTCCAATTCAAAAAGGCAAAAAATCGGGACACGGACTCCAAGGTAGGTGCGTGGTTTTCTTCTTTTATTTTTTAGGCAAATAGACGCTTCGGCATGGCAGCATGACGCGTTTCGCCCAACAAGTGGGCTTGATCACATTATATATATATAGCACTGGGACATTTACTGTTATTTCCCACATTGCTTGTAATTTACGTTGCATACCATTGTTGATGTGCAATTTACGTGTGATATAGAACAAATCAATGCGGCTTTGTGTGTAATTAAATTCCTTAGATGGGCAAAATCTTAATCCCAAAGATAAAAGTTCCACCTCAAAGCGAAGGTCCTAGTGTTGTTAGTATTAGCGATGTTGAATTGCTCCACACAATGAACGTATTGGCTGATTAAGGAGAGGGATTAAATGATCCTTTTATTAATTTAATGAATAAAAATGTTCCCCTAGACTTGAGCGCTCGTAGTGATTTTAGACCGAAGTACATTTTTCTTCCACAAATTAAAAACTAAGCCATTGATGTCTTTGAGAAAGGTGTAATTCAGAAATTGCTAAAACTTTCCAATAAAAGATGGCATGGGTGGAAAAATGTGACGCAAGCGCAGAGTTAGGCTATCGATAGTTTGAAGAATGATAACACGATAGTCATTAAAAAATCAGATAAGGGGGGCAATGTAGTAGTACTATCAAAACAAAAGTAGATAGAAGAAGGTATGAGACAACTTTCTGATAAAGATAATTACAACAGGAGCAATAGAATGGAATATGAACATTCTTTCAAGATTTTCCAAACACTGTTATCAGAATGGAGAGATAAGGGGTTGTTAGAACAGGAAGAGTATAATGTTTTGCTGTGTAAATTCCCTAAACTGCCAGCATTATACTTCCTGCCCAAAATTCACAAAATCCAACAGAATTCCCCTGGCAATTCGATCGTCTCTTCAAGGGGAAGCTGTTTGGAGAACACTTCTAGATATGTGGATTTCTTTTTGCAAACTTTTGTAAGGAAACTCCCATCCTTCGTTATGGACACGGGAGATTTCCTCAGATGTCTTGAGAACTTGCAGTGGAGAAGTGGGTATTCATTACTATCACTTGATGCTATGAGTTTGTACACCTGCATCCCCCATGATTTGGGTTTAAAAGCATGCAGACATTTTTGAATGAAAGATCTGTCTCTTATCTCTTCCACACAGAGATGTTGATGGAGATGATGTCTCTTTGTCTTAAACAAAACTATTTTATTTTTGACAGTAAGATCTTCAAACAGACCCTCGGAACTTCGATGGGGACTTGCTTTGCTCCTTGCTTTGCGGGTCTCTATCTAGCATACTGGGAGGAGAAGGTAATAAGAGAATCACACATCTTCAAAGACAAGGTAGCTATGTGGGTATGCTACATAGATGATATTTTTTGTGTGTGGAAGGGAGATGAGACAGAAGCGAACAAGTTTGTGAGGACTCTGAATGAGAACAGTTTCAATTTACAGTTCACGAGTCAGTGGTCCAGAGAAACTTTAGAATTTCTATATCTTACACTCACGGTTCAAGGAAACTGTTTGGAAAGTTCACTGTTTAGAAAAGCTACTGCGGGTAACAGCCTCCTGCGTTGCGCAGTTGTCCTCCCAGCTCTCTGATTAGTAGTATACCCTTGGGAGAGCTGTTACGAGCAAAGCGCAACTGCAGCACACCGGAGTGCTAAGCCATAGAAGAACAAGCAATGACTGAGAGATTCCTCGAGAGAGGATATTCACGATCAGTCATTAATAAAGCTAGATCTGAAGTCAATAAAAGAACTAGAGCCTCACTTTTGGTGGAAAAAGATAATGCAAAGGGAAGGTCAGAGGAGAAGATCAGGTTTATCACCACTTTGAACAGACAGACCCAAGAGATACGAAAAGGCTTAACGAAATTTTGGCCAGTCTTACAAACCGACAAAAATGTAGCTGATAGTGTAGAAAGCTTTCCACAGATTACGTTTAGAAAATCAAAATCATTGAAAGATACATTATGTAGAGCTGTTGAGCCATCTGTAACGAGAATCTAAGGAATACAGGGATTCTACACGTGTCGGAGTTGTAAAGCCTGTAAAAACAGCAAGAAACGTAAAGAATGCAAACTATCCCCTGAATGCAAGCCGTATCAGATTACTAAACATACATCCTGCAATACAGAATATGCAGTGTACACCTTGCTCTGCCCCTGCCAGAAAACATACATCGGCAGTACCATACATAAGGCCAAGAAAAGGGTGTTAGAACATCTTCGCGCAATAAAGAATGGAGACAAACAATATCCAATAGCGCGGCATTTCCAGACTCATCATGGTCAGAATAGTAATCTTTTGAGCTTTTGCATATTAGACACAGTGAAAGTGAATGAGAGAGGTGGCAACAGAGTACAAGATCTGCAACCTCTTGAGTCCAAGTTAATCATTCAGTACAGAACTTTAGCACCCATAGGCCACAATTGTGATGAAGAGCTGGCAGTACATCTAGGTTAAGTGGAGCTATGATACGAAGTTAAGATCTGTTTTACCTATGTGATTGTGAAATTACTCCCTCCATTAGAATTGTATATTGAACCTTATATGATGGTATTTTAAATCGAATTTTGCCACTGTTGAAGTACAGCTTTTTTTTAAACCAGTGCACTGTGGAGTTTAGGTGATGGGATTCTTTTTGGTGTGAAACTAATATTTTATATTTTATATTTTTTCACTTCTGTAGCAGAAGATGGGTTGCTGTCATAATGAATAATGCGAAAGAGCGAAAGTATCTTTTTTCAGCCTGTCAGCCCACAGGGGCAGGATTATATGACGCACGGAATCTTTCTAACATTAACCGACAGCCCAGCATGGTTTAAAACAACCAGCTCAGAATATTACTGGCAATTGTTAAATTGTATATTGAATTTACGTTAAGATTGTTTTTGTGCACTGATGGAAGATTCCATTTTAGTCAATTTGTCAATACCTTTTTGCAAATCATGCAGCAAAGTGATGCCCACTAGGGCAAAGAGATTGCGCGGATTTATTGGTCTATATGCCAACAAGCTAGAGTTGACCATGTCAGCTTAGTTTTAAACATCGGTGCAAATAAGTATATTCTTCCTTTTGTGTTGGCACAGTGAGATTGCACGTTCATCCATAGCCCTCTGGGGCAAAATGCCTTTACAAGCTAAGTAGTGTTAATAGCGATATGAATGACGGGTAAAAACTGACACGCACAAATTTGTTTGAAACCAACTCAGATACAGCTTATTATTATTGTTTGTTCAGCACCATTGTACAGAGAATGAATTTGCGATTCTGTTGAATCTGTAGATGCCGAGCTATCTGATGTTGGGTGATCGTAAAGCGAGCTTACTTTTTCTGAAAGTCTGTTTTTCATGTTAGCCACCAGCGTATATAATTGTCACGCACGAGGGATTCAAAATGTATTGTTCACAGTTTTATCGGATTATAATTGTACACAAATTATTATGCAATCTATGTGACATGCAAACGCAAAGTCATTTTAAGTTGAAAATCAAGAGTGAGTTAACTCTTTTTTCATGTAAGTCTGTTTTCACGTTTCACTACAAGCATAATCACATGTTTATTTAAAGGTAAAGGAGTAGGTGACACAGTACTCGTGATCAAGGGAGTGTTGTCCCGAAATGCGTCGAGTTGGTCCACCTTTGCTAAATAAACAACTATTTTGAAAGGATTTTCATGTCCGCGGCATGCTGTTGGTACTACGAGGTATAACGGCGTTTGTTGATATATATATATAGATATACACACACACACACACACGCACACACACACACATACACAGAGACATTTAGGGGGCTTTTGATTAACTCTTTTTCATCCACTGATCTGAATTAATTAATATAATCTTTATTTGTATGATTAAAAAAGTCACTACAAATTTTATTACTGGTTTCAATACTTGTTTCTTAGCATACATCCTCATTTCCAATATCCTCCCACTCACTATGCCATTAAATGATGACAACTTACATTGTTATTGGTATAATACTAAAATCTTTTCCCCAAAAATCCAAATATACCATTTACCATAATAAGCTTTATTTCGTCAATTGCCATAAAATAAAACACAATTACTTAAAACTGTTAAGACTGTAAAATCATGCATAAAAACACTTAAAAACATAACATATAAGATATAAAATAGTTAAGATATTTATAAAACCCACTGTTAAGGCTAGCAGCAGATAGGGGGAACATAACATATAGAATATAAAATAATTTAAATATTTATAATACCCACAATTAAGACTAGCAGCATATAGAGGGAACATCTCAACAGTTTTAAGATGAGAGAGTGAATTTCATCAAACAACTCCTATACTGAGTATATACTGTTACACAGTCTATACAAGAAATCCTAAATGATAGCGGGGTGGAACTCAAGAACACAAGAATCTTAGGTGCTAGATAGTGGGCAGCAATGTGACAGACTTTTTCTGTCTGTGTTTCCACATATATACAGGGAACCAGGAGACAACAAAGAGCTGTGTCTTCCCTGAATACCCTCATTGTAATTTTGTAGTCCCTAAAGCCCAAATTACGGCATAACAACAGGATCCATTTCCCCTGTGTGCATGATACTGTAGGCAAAAGTACAGGACATGAGCTACAGTTTCCTTAACCTCTGGGCAAAATGGCCAGCTTAGGTCAGATTAATCATCAACAAGGGTGTGCCACCACTTTGCAGTAAATGATTGAAGTGGCAAAGTCCCAAATCGGAACTTAATGTAGAGTGTCCTAGCACCCGGAGGTTCAATTGTGCCCATATACCTTTCCAAGACATAAGTATCTTTAAAATCCAAAAAGGTAGAAGTTAGGGTACCCGTCCCCCCAAAACTGGTGCAATCTACCATCTACGTATCTCCTATACCGCTCATTGAGTGTAGACTTGAAAATTAAACTAGACATTTCTGGGTGAGCCCACATGTCACCACACACAATCTCCTCAAGTGATTTCTTAATGTACCCCAACCAAGGAATTCTGGTGGCCCCAGGACATTTTGTGATCTTTTCCAAGCCTAGCCGATAGGATAATAGATCTGCTGATGACCAGATCCTCCTCCAGTACATCAAAGGTCTGAGTTTTACTTTGTGGGTGAGTGGCAAATACAAGATCTAAACGAGGAGGCACTAATGGAGTGCTAGGGGGAAGATTGGTGAGGTGTCAAAGAAATGATTTTCTGTCAGCTCCAAGTCGTAGACATTAACATGCTCCTAGAGCCCCCACCATATAAATACCCCACCCCCCATGCTTTCAAGTTGTAAATTTGAAATGCAGGTGTCATCAGAAGTAAGCTGGATCCCTTCAAGGCTCTCAGGAGGCCACCACTGTAATAGTCTCATCTAAGTTCAGACTTGTGAATCTGGGGTCACCAGCCAAATTGCTCATTGAGAGAAAGCCCCAGGTATTCAAAGGTGCAGACCTTCTCTAATTGGGTACCATTGAGGACCGGGTGCAATCTGGCCATCTTGCAAGGGCTCAATCCCATGAATTTGTTCTTGCTTGTATTGATCTCCAGCCCTCTCTGTCTGCAGAAGACTCTGAATTGGTCCAGAAGATTGTGGATACCCATTAGGGATCTCAAGACTAGTAACGTGTCATCTGCAAGCAGGAGGACCGGGACCTTCCTGTAAGCCAGACGTGTGGCATCATGCTCACATTGTTCTAGCATGTTAACCAAGTCATTAATGTATAACAAAATCAAAATGGGGGCTAGTACGCAGCCGTCTTACCCCCCAAGTCACAGGAACGGGACCTGTCAATTCCCTTGCTGGGCCACACCTAACTTGTGCATAGTTATCTAGGTGACACCTCCTACACACGTCAATTTGGTATTTCGGGACCCCCATGTTGGTTAGAACTGCCCACAGGCCCTCCCTGGGAAATTAATCAAAAGCCGAATGTGGGTTGACAAAAATTACGTAAAGGCACCCACCCCCTAATGTAACATATTTCCAATAGATTAATTGTAGTTGTAACACTTGATCGAAAGTGATTGTCCCCGCACTAAAGCCTGCTTGGAGGAGTGTCAGCACATCTACTTCCTCAATCCATGTTTGCAATCTACTCAACAGAATTCAGCTAAAAAGCTTCTGTGAGATGTCGATAAGGCTAATAGGTCAATAGTTTGACAGTGCAGACCTCGTGCCCTTCTTATATATTGGGACAATTTCAGCCCCTGCCCATGTCCGTGGCATGGAAAGCCCATTCATGATGTTGTTGAATTGAAGCTCAAAATTGGGGCACCAAATTTCCTTCTCAGCTTTAAAAAGGTAACCCAGGTTGTTGAATAGAAGCGCAAAATAAGGGCACTCTAATATACCTGGTAATGCTTCTCTATTCACAATCACATTATTCTAAATCTATAAAACTGATCAGAATGTAGTTATCACCACCATTGATCATACAAGTTTCACTCAGAATTCACATATTTTTACTAAAAAAGTACTAAAAACAAAACGTTATCTTCGGCAGACTGAAATAGCTTGTACTCATTGATGATTTACCAAAATTCAATTTCGAGCTTCAAAGGTGACAGGAAAAGGACCTACTGCTTGCCTTTTAGTAATTAAAGTGCAGTGCAATTTCTAATCTTACAGCTGACTAGTAACAATTGAATCACTTATTGCCACCATTAATCATTAAACTTTCACTCCGTCCTCTGACTTCTAAGGAATTGCATTTTCTTCAGCACACTGAAATGGCCCTGGTAGATGTTGATGATTGGCCAAAGTTCATCGTAGAAACCTGCAGAGCATTTTGTGGGTAAAGTACAGTGCAATCGCTAGTCATACGACAAAGTAGCATAACATAGGAGCATTTACTTCCTACTGTTAACAGAAAGTTGAGACAAAGAGAAAAACAAAGTGGAAAAAAAGGGAGCCAATAATTCATTCTAACAAATAAACCAAGATGAGAACATATTTAAAATGGCAATGCCAAAGCAAATCATGATTCCGAGTTTAAGAGTCCATAACATGTTTTCTAACCATTGGTCTCTTCAAGGACCACACTAGCCTACAGCATGTGCAATGGGCAATGGGCCAGCACCATTCAGCCAATGTGTCTCTTCGATAGGGGGAACACCATTTTACTCTTGCACATCTGTCTACAAGTCTACAATGTAGTGGATCTCAAAGTCAGGGCTGAAAGGCCAATCTCTGCTTAAATTTCTATTTTAATTTCATGTTTAGTTTAGGATTACAATTGGTGAGTTATACTTTCTTTTCTTCAGACAGATCCACTCCACTAGCAGATGGTGGCATGTGTTTACTTTTTATGATTTTTACACTTTTAATGCATATGTTTGCTTAAAGAAAGAAATGGAAATACAAAGAAGGCTTTTCAAGGACAAACCAATTGGCTTACCCAATGCTAGAGTCAGTACTCATTGAAGTAACTTCCTAACTCTTCATTTCACCATGTGTATATTTACCTATAAGAAGGGATTGTAGCGAACAAGAAAATATACCCATAATAACACTGAATGAATGAATACTGATTCGCAAAGCTTTTGCTGCATAGTTTATTCCAAATTCTCAAAGTGTAAACCCGGCACAAATGAAGGGGAACTGAAGTGACCACAATCACAGCCAGATTGAGGAGAAGATGAATTTAATACTGCTCATCAACAACAGCTTCCAGGGAATTATGTTATGCTTCAAGCATGAACATTCTATCACCCAGGAGCTAACAGAACATTCAGGGTGCAATGACATCACCACTGTAGATATTACAATATCTCCCTTCTTTACAGAAACATAATGATAAAATAATCAAGAAAAAGAAACAAGAACATATTAATTAAAATACATACAATAAAAAATGAATAACAAGAAAAGGCACTAAGAATACAGACCACAAACTTAATCCAAATTAGAATTACTGTAACATTTTACAAATCCATACGTTTGGGGACAGTTCTTCTGCGAGTGCTCCTCCTTATCGAGGAAGAAAACCTTTCTTGTGATGAACCATTACAGGACAAACTTTTCCCGCTCAATCCAATCTTCCCACCCTCAACAGAAGAACTATTGAAAGGAGGAACAAAGTTATCATTTAAGCCCATTTGATTTGCAACCCTATCAGGGATTCTATAGATTCTAGATACATTCCACCGATTCTTACCATTGACTCTCACAGCATAACGCGAAACCAAATCTACGCACACGGGTTGACTGAATTTAGAAAGACCCTTGGGTACATTATGTGGGATCTTTATCTTAACCCAATCCCCCACCTTGATATTGTGAGACCACTCATCTTTATGAGAAATTTCTCCAGAAAGATGAGAAATGTTTTCCTCAGCATAGCTTTTATTGTGTACCTGTGAAAGCACATTCCCCTCAACACTCTCAACAGAGGGTGACAAAACTGATCTTGACGATAGTCCCCACTGCCTCATCCAAGCTGGACACATGCTAAACGTTGCAACTCTCCCTCTCAGTAACTCAAAAGGACTTTTCCCAAACTCAGTACCCGGTGTAGTCTGATGAGCCCACAACATACTCTGAACCGCTACCCATATATCAATATTGCCAGAAACAGCCCATTGCACACAATCAACCAAAATACGATTCATGCGCTCAATAAAACCATTTCCCTGTGGGTGATAGAGGGCCACACGCCTATGGAAAATGCCAGATTGATTTAAGAAACCAGACATTTCCTTGGAGACAAATTGTACTCCATTGTCCGACACTAATTCTTTAGGAAAACCTTCCCTTGCAAAAAGACTTCCTAAGAACTTAATAACTTCACTTGTATTAGGTTCAGTCATAAAACACACTTCCCACCACTTGCTGTAATAGTCAGCAATAACCAAAGCAAATTTATACATGTTAGGTAAAGCATTGAACGGGCCAATAAAATCCAAAGCCAGTTTCATCCAAGGCCCAGATGGTAGGTCAACTTTTACCTTGGGAGGAATGACAGTCTTGATGACTTTGTCACTGGAACAACATGTAAAACAATTTTCAACCATACTCTCTATATGACGATCCATTGAAGGCCACCAATAAATAGAACGAATTCTGCGCTTGGTACACGTTTGCCCCAAATGTCCTTCATGTCCAGCCATAATTATGGGATCTCTCAAACTAACTGGGGGTACAAATTTATCGCCACGTAAAATCATCTCACCTTCTTCTAGAGAAAGTTCATCAGCCACTTTAGCGAAAGGTTGTAGTTCACTATCTAAATGTTTTTCCTTTGGCCAACCCTGAATGATACACCTCTTAACCTCCTTTAGAACAGAATCTGAATGTAAAGCATCAAACCATTCATCCTCCTTGAAACACCCCTCCTTACAAACATCGATACTTGCAATTAAGCATTCCTCATCTTCTTCTGCAACACATACCTCCTGCACCACAGGCAACGGCAATCTGGAGAGAAAATCAGGTCTAATGTTTTTTCCTCCAGGAATATGTTCCACTGTAAAATTGTACTGAAGAAGTTTAGAGCTCAATCTCGCAATCCTGGGCGTGTGATCTTTCACGAGAACACCATTAAGAATGGGAATAAGAGGTTTGTGATCAGTCAGCAGCTTAAAAGATCTACCCCAAAGAAAACCTTTAAACCTCTCAACAGCCCAACAACAAGCAAGAAGTTCTCTTTCGATTACAGAATAGTTTTTCTCACTGGGACGTAATGATCTAGAGATAAATCCAACAGTGTGCTCCATCCCAACTTTCATATGGGTCAACATGCCACCTAGACCATCCAGACTAGCGTCCACTGACACAATGGATTCTAGAGCAGGATCATAAGGAGTCAATATGTTACAGCGACTCAGTTCATTCTTAATTTTGTCAAAATCTGTTTGACACTTATGATCCCAAAGGAAGACAGTTCCTCTCTTCATAAGCTCACGTAAATGAGCAGTCTTAGCTGAAAAATTTGAAATAAATTTAGAATAAAATTCACACATACCAAGAAAAGATGAAACTTGTTCTTTGGACCTGGGAGAAGGAACTTTAACAATTGCTTCGATCAAACCAACTCTGGGAAGAATGCCCTCGCCTGAAATACGGTACCCTAGATAATCAATGGACTGTACCCCAAAAACATATTTGCTCAAATTACCTACAATCCCCTTTTCTTGTAGTCTGTCTAACACTTCAGTCAAGCTTCTATCATGCGATGACCTGCAAACTCCTGCTACTAGGATGTCATCTTGAAAAACAACTGTATTCTGCACCCCCATCAGAACTTTTTCCAGCACACGTTGGAATACGGAAGCTGCGGAAGCTAATCCAAAAGGCATCCGTTTAAATTGGAAAGTTCTGGATGGAGAAACAAAAGCAGTCAAATGTTTAGATGACGCATTCAATTCCACTTGATGGTATGCCGAAGATAGATCTATCTTCGAAAACCATTTGAAGCCTTGAAACTTTGACACTATGTCATCAATGCGGGGTAGTGGGTGTGAATCCATCCAAATATTCCTATTAAGACTGCGTAAGTCAATACAGACTCTGAGATTCCCATTTTTTTCCCGCGCGACGACCAAGGGACTTAACCAAAGAGATGACTCAATTGGCTCAATCACACCTGACTCACACATCTTTTCTAACTCTTTGGATAAATCATCCCTAACACTCAAAGGTACGTAACGCAGTTTGTGTTTGCAAGGAATAGCTCCATCTTTTACCTTGATAAGATGTTTAAAGCCCTTGATTAACCCTAGTGATTCAGAAAAAACTTTTGGGAATTTGCTTCCCCAGTTGGAAAGTTCGTCATAACATGTGGACTCATTAACAATGGATACTGGTTCCTTAGTGCCTGGCCTAAGAGTCATGCCAAACAACCCTTGGTGGTACCACCCCAGGATATTTAATCCTTTGATAGCAACATATATCTTTCCAGTGATAGATTTTCCTTTGAACACTAAAGTGCTTTCAAAAAAACCTTTTAGTTGAATCTTCCTTCCTTCATAAGACACATGACTTCTGTCAGGAGGTTCAAGATGTCTATCACCCCATACAGATTCGAACAACTCTTCGGTGATCATCGTCATGCGTGCTCCTGAATCAGCGAGTAGTTTCAAAATCTTTCCATCCACTATTATGTCAACAATCGGGTCTGCACACTCCTCACAATCATCCTTAACTACTAACATTAAGTCACTCATGGAACTTACAACTTCTGTATTGCTCCCCAATTTGTCACTCTCTTCCCACACTACGTTGATATTCCTCCTGGAAATACACACCTTTGTTAAATGACCTTGTTTACCACAATTTCTACACAAAGCGTTACGAGCAGGGCAAACTCGTGAATTAGGAAAATGTGAAGAATAACCACACTTTGAACACACATTTTTCTTTTGTAAATAGAACTGTTTCTTATCCTGTCTTACCGCAGGCAATTTCCCTTTAATTTCATTACTGTTTTTCTCACTACTATTTCTCTCAGAGACACTATTCTTATCTGCACCATTTTTCCCTTCATTTACAACACCAACGGTGGATTTGTCTGATCTGAGCTCATTGGAAGACAAATGTGATAACTCGATGCTTTTAACGATGGACACCGTTTCCTCAAGTGATGGATTTTTTAAAGTTAATAACTTATGTTGTACTTTTTTATCTCTACATCGTACTACAATTTGATCTCTGATGAGTTGAGACGTAAAATTCTCAAACTCACATTCAGAAGCCAATATACGTAGAGACGCAACATATGACACAATACTCTCAGAGGTTTGTTGTTCCCTCGTGAAAAACTTATGCCTGGCTACTACCAAACTGTTTTCCACATCAAATTGTTTTTCTAACATTTGAATAGCTTGGTCAAACTCGTTAAGCGGTTCGACACCCTCAGCTAGTTCTGGTAAGGGTAAATGTTCAAGTACAGCTTGACCCTCAAAACCCAAATGATGTTCAAGAATGAATCTTTTACGTTCAGCACTGAATCTAAGACCCCCAATGGCTCCTAAGTACTTCATAAATGCCCTGTACCATACTTTCCACTCTACTGGTGGGTCTCCTGGAAGCTGTAGAAAAGGAGAAGGTGCTTGTACATTCTGCATGATAAGTCCGCTGGAAGAAGCAAGCTACACAACAACTTAGAAATACCACTAACAGTATAAGTTTTCTCCTTTTCCTTCACCAAAACAAAACTAATATTATTGTATTCTCTGTTAAATACAAGACTTAACTATTGTCAGGTTTGCCGTTAATAAAAATAATGTGTGAATTTGCACATGTAATAGACATGAGATGCTATTTCAAATTTGTAATTTAACATAGAGTTAAGTCAACTTAAATGAACATCCACAAGATGGCGCTGAGCTACAGCTAAGGAAAGTCAGCGAAAAAATGATCAATCCAAAGGTTGTGCTGAAAAAAACATATGACGTGAGGATTGTAGAGACAGTACCTTGACCACGACGAAATAACTATTCATGCGCTGATGTTTTGCCAAATATAAAAATTAAAGGACCAACAATATTCTTGAAATGCCTCAAAATTGCAGCGATGGGGACTTAACTTCATAGAAAGTGCTTTCTTGGAATAGGATGATGGGGGCTGTAATCTTTGACTGACTCGTGAAAGCAAACACTTGGATACGATTTCAGGACAATGACAAGATGCACAGAAGACGCATGCCGTGTGGCTCACGGCGCGTTCCTGCTGCACAACGTCAACAAACAGCAACAAAGAATGAAAGATTGACGACAGGCTCCGCGCGACTCGTTGAAGACGGTGAGTACACGAGCCAATTTCAATTTAAAATGTGAAGCGCAACTGTCAAAATAACCACACAGCCAACAATTTTAAATTTTGAGCTTGTTAACGAAGTCGGACTCCTCTAGATGTTGCATCAAAAATCACAGTTCGCACTTGTTCATCAGTGTCCCAGTGGCCAAATATTTTCTAATGGCACAAATCAAAGTCACATTGAAAACACTAGTGCGATTGAGCGCACCACAGGTAACCAAAATCGGCCTCCAATGTATGCAGGGACGAATACCCTCGCACTCGTTTTCAAATACATTCAGTCAGCAAATACCTCACTTCTTGACCACTCGTTACTGGCAACGGCCTTGACGTTCTGTGGAGAAATGAAGAGGTGAAACTGACTTCAAATGATGTAACTGTTAGCCGAGACCGAGTGTCCCATCGGCAGTATGAAGATAATGGCAATTCAGACAAGTCCTTTTGAATTTTAAAGCTGGAATCGATTATTTTTCACAAAAAAAGAAAATTGTAGAGACAAATGACAACTTGAATAACTCCGCACACATGGGTATGAAGATGAGCAGTAGATCCCAAACGCGTCGCCAATTGAAGTGACCATAATCACAGCCAGATTGAAGAGAAGATGAATTTAATACTGCTCATCAACAACAGCTTCCAGGGAATGATGTTATGCTTCAAGCATGAACATTCTATCACCCAGGAGCTAACAGAACATTCAGGGTGCAATGACATCACCACTGTAGATATTACACGAACTCCACACTCATGTATAATTAACACACGCATAGATTCGCCCAGTTCTGAGAAGTAACTGGGAGTGTCCCAGGCGAGGACAAGGAAATAAAACGCAAATTAGATGAACATTCACACAGCCTTGACTTGGCAATATATTTTTTTACATTTACATTTGCATCTAAGCTCCACCTGAAAAGTTCAGGTTTTATAAGAAACTGTCTACTATAAAAACGAAATGCTTCAAATTACCTTACCCTATGTGTGGGTGCTGTACCCAATGGAAAGAAACAGGTGAAAATCACAAATCCATGTACCTACACAATTGATTTAAAACAAGAATAACAACACACTCATGATAGTGTGTACTACTTATGCTTTAGTACAACACTGATAAACCATGACCAGTAAAGTAGTGAACTGCGCATGTAATAATTCACACATGGGTTACACTTATTGAAAATAGCGCAATGCAGCCCAGCAGCCTATGTTAAGTTATGTTATGCAAAGCTTTTTTGTAGCTCACTAATGTCACTCTCTAGGGAGCATCTCATCAGGTACGGCTCACACAATGATCAAATTAAGCAGCCCTCAGAAGCAGGGCCGGACTGGCCGTAGCTGGCAGCGGGTGTTTTCCCGGTGGTCCGGAAATGTGGGGCTGGTTTTGGACTGGTTACGGGACGTTTTTGTTACTGGGGGACGTTTAATTCAGCAGTGCTGCAATATCATCCACCTGTAACAAAAGCACAGCAGCAGCAGTGTTTCCCACCAACCTCCCACTCCCTAAAACCCCCCGGCCCGATCCGACGTAATTGCCAGCGCTGGTTCGCTTTCCCAGTCCAGCCCTGCTCAGAAGATACAGACCAAAGAAATCAAGTTTGAAATAGTTTCTAAGTCAAGCCAAATGGTAAACACCAAGCTCCCTCGGAAGACAAAGCCCAACATTTGGCCTCTGTCTTTGAATGCACAGCAAATGTGACAAGACAAGAACACCATTTAAAGGCCTGTTTACAGAAAGGGAGCACTTGTGGAAGAGTACAGTAAACACGGTATGCTCCACAGAAGGGACAAAGACATACTGGACAGCCTAAAACAAATAAAGCCAGTAAATAGAAAGCAAGCAAATGTGAGTTGCAAACCACAAAGCCAATGGTGAGCAATGGGCAGAATGCATTCTTAGGTCAGCTTTCAGAATGTCTCCAAGATGTCTGAGAAAAACAGACAGCTGACCTGTTTGGTAGGCCGTCACCTAAAAAGGATACCAAAGTCACAGAATTAAATATATTGTTGGGTAGAAGTTGCTGAAGTTGTTGCATATGATAGTGCAGCTATGAAAAGGAGATAAGCAGTTTGTTCTCCATGATTAATCTGGCTATGATGATTGGTTTGCTCCTTCAAGCAATCTGATCAAGAGGGCATGATCACCTAGAGGCAGCAGTAATTGTAGCCCACTTCCTGAAGGGTAAGTGTTGTACCATAATTGTCCCTGAAAAAGAGCACACTTTCACATGGATGTTCAACATGTGCGCTTTTTGTGCATGTTCTTGCTGTGAAATCATAGCTCTATGGTTGTTCTGCATAAGGAGTAAGAGCGTCTTTAAGCCCTCAGTTTTACTTTGCATTTTGCTACTTGTAGCTTTGGTTTAATCATTGCTGAAAGAGCAAAATTGCCAAATAAAAACCAGTACTTGATGACCTACTCACAGCTGATGTGAAGAAACCAGAAAGAGGTCTAAAGGCATCCATTGGAAACCTATGTCTGTGCTATTTGGCAAGGTCACACTGGGACAAAATATTGACCTGGGCCCCAAAAATAAAATTGGCCCCCATTAGTAAACCATATTGCTAAAAAAAGTGTACCCCTTTTGCAAATTGGGCTAGTTTTAAACTTGTAAAGCTTTGCCACTTTGCACATTGTTCCCCCACCGTTGCACTTGTACCAGCTGACGCGAGAGCAAGGCTGCCATCTTGCAGGTACTTTGGTCGGCGCTCTAGGCTTTTTAGGACACACCTACTTAAACCGATGCCAGCGCGCCGAAGGCGCCTAAGGCAAGCCCGTCTGCGCCCGTCCGCACCCGGCCCGCGCCCCGTGCCAGAACCCCTGTCCGTTCCTCCCCAGATCCAACGAGACGTTTGATCTACTCAAGTGAGTCATTGCATGGTTTAAATTTTGGGGATAACATCTGCCGGTGTAGATGTATCATTCCCGACATATTACCTATTTTAGATAGCCCTACATGCACTAACTGTGGTATAACTATGCAGTTACTTGGACACAAGCTGACCAACAATAGAAACTTTAAAACTAGGATAGGACTAAGTAACAATGTCAAATGTCTCCTACTAAACGCTAGATCACTAGTAAAACATAGTACGGAGTGTGCCAACCTCATCGAAAATGAAGGAATCAAGATAGCCTTTATAACGGAGTCATGGACAGATGAGGCCTCCGGGCCTGATATTGTCAAAGCTACACCCCCTGGGTATATTTGCTACACCCAGATCAGACTCAACAAGAGGAATGGGGGACTAGCTATAATCTATCAAGACTCCTTAAAAGCCACGTTCAATCGCTCTTCTAACCCAGACTGCAAGGCTTTAGATTTTTGCTTTCGCCTTTCATATCAATACACGTGTAAAGGTACTCTCTTATACAGGCCTCCTGGCCCCAAAGCAGGGTTCTTAGCACAAGCTAGCACTTGGGTGGAAAATGAACTGGGATCGAGCTTTTACTCGCTCCTAGGAGATTTTAATTTCCATCTAGAAGCCGTAGAGGACCCGGATACCTATAAACTCATTGATCTACTAAAGACGATAGAGCTAACACAACGAGTTATGGGACCCACCCATAAAGCTGGTCATACTTTGGATGGCATTTTTACTAATAATACACATGTAACTTTTAGTGAAACTTGAGGCAGACCTGGTCCGATCATAAAGCAATAACAATCTTAGTTTCACCCCCTATGCATGGTGCTAAGAAAACCACGACTAACCACAAGGAGTATCGCTCCTGGAAAAAAGTGAACGCAGACGACTTAACTAATCGTCTGGCAAAATCTTTTCCCAGTATTCCTGAAGATTTGAACTATTCCAGGTGGCTGGACTCTGTATGTACGGAATTGGCTCCTAGGAAAATACGTCACAATTTTAGAGTTCGACCGTCGTCCCCATGGTACACGCAAGAGCTAAGAGAACATAAACGTGATTGCAAACGATTAGAAAGATTATGGCGAAGTAACTATGATATACAGGACAAAAATCTGTACAAGACTTGTTTGTCCCACTATAAACAACATCTGCTCAGAACCAAACAAGATTTTTACGCCTCAAAAATCAAAGAAGCTGGAAATTCAACCAAAGAACTATTTAAAACAGTTAAAACCCTCGCTGACCCCATCATTCCCCCGATAGAAGCCAGCCAAGAACTGTGCAACAAAATAGCTAACTTTTTCTTTGAAAAAGTGGATAATATCTTCTCTACTTTTACCCACTTAGATAATGGTACGACTGCATCAGGGTCAGTAGATCCACACTGTTCTACTAACACCAAGGAGGCGCTACATAATTTTACACCCATTTCCACCTTCGAGGTTCTTAAACTCTTGGAGACAACTAGATCTGGTTCCCCTATGGATCCTTGCCCCTTATCCGTACTTAAGCTAGCTTCAGGTCCAGTCGCTGAAATCCTTACATCTATCATTAACAGTATATTCATTAAGGGATATTTCCCCATGATTTGGAAATCAGTATCCATCCTTCCGCTACTAAAGAAACCACAGCTGTACCACATGGACCCAAACAACTTCAGACCAATATCTAGGCTTCCTCTCCCGGCCAAGATAATTGAAAAACTTATGAATTCACAACTCAGCAGACTCCTGGAAGATGCCCAGCTATTAGATCCCGCACAGTATGGCTTTAGAGCGGGACATAGCACCGAATCTGCGTTAATTAAATCAACTGAAGAAATTAGAACTACCTTAGATCAGGGAGGAAAAGCTGCAATGATCATGTTGGATCTGTCTGCAGCCTTTGACACGGTCCATCATGGCTTATTGATGGACCGGTTACATGATATTGGGGTCAAGGGGAAAGCCTGGAGGTTGATTAAGTCCTTCCTAGCAGACGGAATTCAGGCTGTCACGTTGGGAGACTTTACTGCCAAGGCCTTCTCCTTACCATGTGGGGTCCCACAGGGATCTTCCATCAGTCCCACGCTCTTTAATGTGTATGTTAAAAATCTTGCACCCTTGGTAGAATCCTTTGGATTCAACCTTACCTCCTACGCCGACGATACTCAGATTGTGGTCTCTATTCTACCGGGAGGATTATCGAACATAGCAGAGGATTTTAAAGAGTGTATGATGGCAGTTGGCAGATGGATGACCCAAAACTGCCTCAAGTTGAACTCTAACAAAACTGAGGTGGTCTTGTTTGGAAATGATCCAAGTTTCTGGACTCCTACCTGGTGGCAAGACGCTCTGGGCCCTCTCCCTATACCTTGTAGAAAAGTCAAGAACCTGGGTATTATTATTGACAACAAATTACTGTTTAAGGAGCAGGTCAATGCAGTTATTTCCTCTACATCGTTTATCCTGAGATCATGCAAAAAGATACTGCCCCTTCTCCCCAAAGAGTTGCAAAGGATGGTCATTTCTGCCTTGGCCCTATCTAAACTAGACTACTGCAACAGTCTTTATCTTACCATTCAGGAGGGACTCCAGAAAAAATTACAGATACTGCAAAATGCTGCGGCAAGATTAATATCTGGCACTCCTAAATATGCCTCTATCTCGGCGGAGATAAAAAAACTACATTGGCTGCCAATAAACAAACGAGTACTGTTTAAAGCTCTGTGCATTACGCACAGAGCTTTACATAAAAATGGACCCCTCTTTCTAAGAGGGATCTTTCAATGGTACTCACCTGGAAGAAACTTGCGGTCATGTGATGCCAAGTTGGCCTCAGTCCCCAGTGTAAAAAAAAACAACTGGGGAGGGCGCAGCTTCCTGGCAAAAGCAACCATGGCCTGGAACCGTCTGCCACCATGCCTTAGACATATAGCTAACCATCTAGAATTCAGGAAGGCACTTAAGACCAGCCTCTTTACATCATAATCCTGTGACGCCGTTGCTCAGACTCAGGATGGCTCTCTTTCTATAGCGCCAGGACACCCTCAGGTATTAGCCACGCTTTACAAAAATGAATAACATAACATAACATAACATAATTACCTTAGAGGGGAGGTGCCTCTCAGGTCTGCTCCTTGAAACTACAGAAGAAGAAGGGTCCATGCTGGAAGTTTGATTTGCACCAACCAGGCCCTGAACTCTGACTGACTGCGCCTACTGCACAATCTGGAACTACAGCCCTGTGGATCAAACCTGCTTCTAAAAGGCTAAAGAGTGGACTCCTTGCAAGCTACAGGTTAACAGAGGTCACCTGCATAATCACCATCAAGAATCCCCAGCCTGGAGTACTACCAGTGTATTTGTAAGGGTTTTGTCCAAGTAGATTGTGGAAATTGAAGTCTCAAACTTTCAAGGACCATCTTGGAGCTTTTATAACAACTTTGGGACACTCAAAGGACCTTCAGGAAGACGTTCTAGAAGTTTGAAGAGGTTTGGAGCAACTTGGACCAACTCGACCTGGCCAGCCAAGCCAGCAACCCTCAACGGCTAGCTGGCCTACCTTTCAGGTTCATCCAGGGAAAAAGCTCCGGAGTTCCGATTAAAAGAGTTTGACCGGGAGCTGGTTGAAACCCAAGCCAGCGAACCCTCACCGAATCTGGCCTGGTGAAGAGCATCAAGGGACCCCAGGAGAAAAAGTTCTGTAAAAGTTTTTAAGTCAGAACGTAGAAAAGGTGACTGGGACCCAACCTGAGAGTCAAGCTGCCCACCTTAATCCACGAGTCGGCCTGGAGCTCTAGTTCATCCCGCTGGAAAGATCCAGAGGTCTGACTTCCATAGTTTTGACCGTCTGCTCGTCGCAAGGCAAGCCGGTGAGCTTTCACCGAATCCGGACCGGCTGAGAGCTTCGAGGGACCCATGGGAAGAAAAGCTCCAGAAAAGTTTCAAAGTCAGAAGGTAAAAACTTTGACCGAGACCTACCACGAGGGGTAACCACACGGGCTTCATCCTGCTCAGCCAGAAACGTTTACTTTGTCCCGGCCTAGCATGACCAGATGTCCCAATAGTCGCTCTAGGTTTCTATGTGCTATTTAGTGCTAAATCGATTTTTTCGTTTTGGTGTCATTTTAAAGATACAATTATTTTCTATTTTTATAAATTGGTGTTGGATTTTATTGTGTGTTGTGCATTAATTATTTATTGAATTTGTGTTTTTAAATGCTTTACATACCTGTCTTTGAAGTTTAGCCTGCCTGCTCGCAGCCAAACTACCAAGCGTTGAGCATGGGAATATTTTTCTAAGACTTGTTCTGAGCCCTATATTATGTCAGTGGTATTATTGCCAGTGGTAGATGCATATCTACCACTGCTAATGATCCACTTTCCAACAGTAAGTTAAGACGGGCATGAGGTGGAATCAAATCTATGCAACTGTAGTGTTTGGTAACGCTGGCATTCAGCAGCACAGACGCAGGACTCCCGCGTGCAGGCCCCATCATGCACTAGTGAAATGGCATTAGGCGCAGAGATGTGACAGAGCCATTTCACCTACAAAAACCCTTGTCACCCCTAGCATCCTTGCTATGCCTTCACTTGCCGAGTGCTGCTACTTTAAAAAGCATCCGGTAAAATGACACGATTTGCATATGCAAACACAACCTTGGTGCTGAAGGAAAATAAACATGCAAAATACAACATGATAATGTTCCTGTGGGGCTGGAAGCAAACATGCCCTTTGGACTGAACGAACAAACACGTTCTGCTTATTCTCCAGAGTTCAGGGAAGGAACTGTGTGTAATTATGGATTTTCCTTTGCACTGCTGGCAAGTTCCGTTTATAGGATGGTGCGCCTGGGACATGTCTCACTGTACAGCGGAAGTTATGAGGTGGTGTAAAAAGTAGGACAGGAGAGTGGTGTCCTCGATGTTAAGTATTGTGTGATTTTTTTTTCATCGTCTGCTACATGTTGCAAATTTCAAGGAGGTTTTTGCTTTTGGATTTCAAAATTGTATTTTTCACTGGATCGGCAAATCCTTCCATTTCATACAGTTTCACGCCTTGATATTATAAACTGTCGGCCTGTTCAGGAAAATGTACAAAAATAAATTCTGTGTAAATTGCCAAGTATGAAATATACCAGGGACGCAGGTGGCACTTGCATGTTTAAAGAGGTTGTCTTTGCAGTTGCGTCACAGAACGCCATGTGTACGTTTGTCGTCATGTGCATGGGCGGCGGTCTGCTTCGTGACCCTTGGCCACCGTCCATGGCCCATGAAACTGAAAATCGTGCAGGGAGATTAGTTTCTGAGCATCCTGTGTATGTCCACCCTTGCAAAGAGATTTCAATATATATAGTGCCGCAGTTGACATGTGCCATATGAGGTCTGCCACACTCGGGCACCAAGCCAAATTGGGGTCAGAATTAACTTATGTGCGGCCCATGGTTTTACCTGCAGAGAGGTAGACTGCTCACAAGTGAAACTATGTGCTGCATAGTGACAGAACGTCTCTTTCGCAATTAGGATAGATGAGGGAGGTAAAAAATAACGTGTTACATTTGCGTATCAATACATTTTGCACAACCATGGGACAGCCTATCAATAACCAAAACTTTGTGGGGGTGGTTGCAGGTAGTGGACTCTGGGCACTAGGACTTCTTTTTTGTCATCAGACTTTGAACTAGAGCAAGAAAGAGAAAAGTAACAAAGGGACAAATGAGCAATATAACGACAGGAAGACAGTGATACATGCACAAAGCTTGGATGAAAAAGATCTCGCAATAGAGAAATAAAGACAGGAATTGTGGGGTGGTGGAAAAAAGAGTCCTAAATCAGGGCTAGGCAGCTTTGTTATTCGAGGGGTGGTACCATGTCGGAATTTTGTACGACATAAATATTGCAGCATTTGAGTAATCTACACCAAAAGGGACGATATGTGTGTAAATGATATTTAGGACACAATATTCATTATGTCAGACAATGTTTCTGTAAATTATATGCATCATATTGGGCATCCCTGGCATTTTGCAACATCTGCAGTGGGTTCCAAAGACAATCTTTGGGCACCTGCACTTATGTCTTTACAAATTAAGCACTGTCAACAACACATGCACTTACTTGCTGCTGTCACTCTGCTGACCGCCCAGTCAACCTGTTGGATTGAAGTTGTTAATTTATTGAATCACTTGACTGTATTGAGGCCAGCAGCTCCTGCAGCGAATCTACTTGATTGAAACTGGTATGTTGACTGATATGCATAAAAGGTTGTACAGCATTTGTACATCTTACCTGAATATATTTTGAAATCTGATGATCCAATTTCACAAACCTCTTCAATTTTTCCTCCTGATCCAGTGGTTTTCCCATTGTCCAACTTCAAAGGAATGTTTGGATCACTTGGTCTGCGGTTCTTCCCTTTATTGCTTCTAAAGCTTCCACTAACCCGACTAATGATATTGCTTTTACGTCTTCCCGGAATTTCCGTCTCCATAGCATCTTCATCATGTCCATTCTTTTCACAGCCCCTTTTACTGTCCCTGATACTCCAACGAGCCCTAAGGCCAGGTTTCAAACCGGTATCCTCACGCTTGCTACATTTCAAATCTGCGCCATCCTCTGCGTTGTTGGTCTGCTCATTTTTACCGCTGACCGGGCTAGACAGCGACCCTTCTGAGGACTGTTCTTTTACTTCCATCTCATTTATCTGATCCACAGGTGACAGCCAGATTGAAAAAAGACCAAAAAAACAAAATTAACAGAAAGACAATAGCACATAGAAGCATTAGAGTTCCAACAGGTGACCAAGCATAAGGTCCAGGTTGTCCAAGAATGAATTTTTTATGATAAAGGTACAGTGTGGGATGTAAGTGATTAATATACACTCCTACATACAATACCTAGAGTAACATGTGCTGTGACAAAACTGTTATGAAGCGGGTCACAGGCAATCAGAATATTTTGTATCAATGCGGGCAATTTATCTCTGGTGTCCCTGGGCTTCCATACTGCAGACCCTCCAAATGGGGAACAAGTACCCTTTTTAGTGCCTGACTCTCAGGATAGGCTGGCTCAGTGAGGTGTTGCTAACTAGAAACTCAGAACTTAGCAAAGCTTAACAACAAACACTCAATTATTAATGACCTGACAATATTTTTAGCTATAAAAGAAAAAATACTTAAATGTACACACAACAGCATAGGAAGCCCACAATTTCTAATTTGAATATGTTATATATATATAAAATAAGAGTATAAAAAACAATACAAAACCACCTCTAGGCACCTCACAAGAATTGTCATCGTGCACATCGTATACTCCAAGACTTTAGGTGTCAGTCAAAATATACCTTTATTTGATTTCATTAAAAAAAATCATAAAAGGGTGGGCAAACCACCATGGGTAAAACATGCAACAATATACAGTTGTTATTTTTTATTCAAATGTACAAAAGCGGTATTTCAAAACATATTAACGTGTAAGCAGGGCAGTAGAAGGATTTGGGAGCCGAATGTTCTAGCACTACTTGAGTTGGTTAGCGGGTTCTATTTTTGCCAGTTCTTTTGCTGCATTTTTAAAAAAGCTTATAGCTCTGCAGGAAGCGGGAGGATTGATGAGCCCCTGAGACAATGAATATCTGCTGCTCTACAAGTTCTTATTTGTTCCTTCCTGAAGACCTCCCAAAGATCCGTTTTACGTGTTTCTACTGACAATAGAATTACTTCCTTCGACATTTCCTGTCATTTTTATGCAGATGACACTCAAATCTTTCTCTCCTTTCCTACTTCCATTTTCCCATCTGATGATGGTTAACTCGCTCAAGTTGAATCTACCAACAATGGACATAATCTATTTTCCTGATACCTTAATACCTACCTCCCTCTCCTACCTATACCTTCCCCAAGATACCCCATGATCCTCAGTCAGTAATCTATGGGCACACTTCAACCTTTCAATGAACATGGAAATGCTCATTACCAATATAGCTGCAATAGCCAAGTGTTTCCATTCTTAAATATACTGAAACTACACTTGAGTGACTTCTTACACACAGCAAGGCACTGATTTGCCTACTTGTTCATGGCAAACGTGGCTACTGTAACTGAAGTAGGACATCCCCGAAGTTATTTTACCATTCAGGATAAGGTTCTAAATTGTACTAAATAAAACTCGTTTCAATCATCTTGAACACTTTCCAACCTCACAGAACGGCCACCAAGCAGGGTGGTTGTCAGCTGAAAGCAGGATTCTACAAAAACAACTGATCCTGGTCTTCAAAGCCATAAATGTCTCATCTCTGAACTATCTCTTTTTGACAGTAATCCTGACAATGCTCAGTCTGGCCCCTAGCCATCAAAGCTCCATGAGATGAGGGTTCAAATCTTTCAGCTTCCGGGGTCCATCATACACTCAAACTATTTTGAGGTTGAAACGTGTTCAGTCATTGGGCTTGAATCATTCAAAATGTCTCTCATGGAACAGCTGATCCTACAAGAATGGTCATAACTAACCATATCTCAGCACCCAAAGTATGTATATGTTCATATGATAAGTGTATGTACTCTCCTGTCATTGCCCATCATATATCATAGCCCACGCCCATCTCAATAGATCCACCCAGAACTGCTAAACATCCTACTTACCGAGTTTTATTGCTCGCCAACATTTCTTGTTGAAATATTCTAATATGTACAAACAAATTAAAATAATTATGTATTTTACACATATGGATAACAGAATGCATGTTATATGTCTATTTTAATTTGATTTGATCTATTTTGATGTAATGTGATCTAACTATTTTTTTCTGTTTGCGTGGATTTTGTGATTCTGAAATTAACAATGGATTGACTGGTATATAACTCCGATAAATACAACCGTTTTAACTGTCATGGAAAGAGGCCAATCAAATGAAACACAAATATAAATCACAGCAGTTACTCCCACATGCAACATTAACTATTTTCGAATCAATGGTATAAGCTTTCAGAACATTCAACTAATGTTTCTTTAAATGACTGCAAACACGTGCAAAGATATGTTTGTTATGTTAGTCATCTCTCAGCACAAAACCCTGAAGGTCGTAGTTTCTTTAATTTGACTTACAGATAGGACACATCAAGCTAAGGTGGTGAAAGGCATAAGGCTTTGAATGCACATTCACTCCTTCACATGACAGCATGAGGCTGCTGTTCAAGAGGGTATTGTCTAAACTGGTAGACAATGCTAGGGAATGTCTTACAGCATTACAAATATAGTGAAACTGATGTGGGACAGTTTAATCTGTTCACGCTATGACCACAGGAATCAATCCACAAAGTCATGTGTTGGGAATTCACACAGTGGACTATAAGTGGTGGAAGAGTAGCTAGCGATGTGTGTAGGTCCTCGGGCTGAGTTTCTGAAAAACCCATGCCATAATGACTCCACAGATGCAAACCAAAGCATCTGAATTATCCTATAATCATGCATTAGTAGTTTGGGCCAAGGTCACAGGTTTCTGTAAGAGCTTTCAAGGATCAGCAATTAAAAAGTACAGTTATAAGAATAAATGATTCAGTTCTAAATCTAGGTTTTAAACATAACACATTTTACTATGTAATTCTTCTAAAACTTCAGTTGGGCCAAACAATAATATGGTACCCAAAGGAAGAAAGCCAATGAAAAATGGTTGAAAAGGCAGAAAGTCTTCCTGGAGTCACGACTAGTGTAACAAGCATTTGCAATGCCATCGGTCTCGCCTTTGGGACCTTATATGCATTTAGCTATGCAGCACATTAGCCTGGGTGCTGAAACATCTACTGTACTTTAACATGGCACGATCCGAGATATTGGGTCACTTTTATAAGGAGTGCCTAATTGTGATCCCAATACGACCCTGTTGTTAGCCCACTCAGAAAACTGTGGTGAGTGAATGCACCTTATTCAGAAATGTCTGCGTATCCTGCAGGACACAAATTCCAATCCCAATTAGACAGCTCGATGGGGAATGCATATGGGGAATGCATATGAGACATACCGACTACAGATTCTAGGCACAAGAATAGACCTGTAGGTTAATGCAATTACTACAGAGATCTGTGTGTTAATTGTTTCTCACACTTATCTTTTCTAGTACGATAGCTCTAACCCTGCAATGCACTGATAAAAGTGGAACATTCTTTGACCAGTGATTAAAACGTGCTTGAATGTAAACAGTGGTTATCTAAGAAATCAACTATGTTTCTCAACTAAGTGTGTAGTTAGATCAATTATTTAATTTGCAGTTACTTATAGGATGAAATATAACAAAATATGTACACAGTACTGTTTAGTCAGGCTTCTGGCTGGTGTTTGTTGTATGATTTAACATAGCAAATTTTGTCAGGGCGCGGTTCGTGCACTGGCTCTAAGATCCAGACCTCGGCTGTCTGTTAATTTTTTGCTGCGTCCACCTCTACTCTAAATGAAGCTAAAATAAATATGGCTTTTCTGAATCAGTCATGCAGAGAATCTCAAGGTTTTCGAACCACGCAATGTTTTAGGAAGAATAATCGTATGCGATTTCTAGATCATGTCAATTTTTGTCCATTATCAATGGCATTATAAGATGCCTTTCTGCCTTTCTAACCAACTATGAAAAACGAAACAACAGGGATAAATAAACCATTCGTTAGAGATGCAACTCTCCTCCTACACTGCCCTGTGACTGCCGCCCCTTCAGAAGTTATTGGCCGATTCAAGTTCAAATCTTAAAATAAAGTAATATGATTAGCTTAAGAGCCTCAGCCTCCTGCGACCACAACTTTATTTTCCCTAGAGTTAGCTCTTTTGGGCCTGTCCTGACGCACTTCCTGAACCCCCCCACTAAAACTATCCAAGGTGCCGACGTGTGCAACTTCACACCCAAAACGGCCCCTAAACACTTGCCCAGTTTCACATGGTTCCCCCTTAACTCAATGCGCTGCCAACATATGGGATGTGACATGCTCGTAAAAACTACAGAACAGTGTCCTTTCCTTTAAAACCTTTGTACCCGGGTCCCAACCCCCAGCGCTCACCGATTTTTGAAGCTCCCCAGCTGGGTTTGCGGTCGTGGTACAGCGCTTGCACGGCCTGGTAGACCAACTGCAGGTTTTGTTTGGCCTCCATGGCAGCGGTTCGGGCGTTCACCGGGCAAGACGGCTTTTCACACGTGGCTCCTCCTTAGGCACACGCATCCTCCCATACCCCGCTTTGATGTCCGTTGAAGGCTCGCACTGTTGCTATCCCCAGGCGCGAGGATCTCTCCACTAATGAAATTAGCAACCTAGTAAAAGCCTATTCTGCATCACACTGAACCCACTGGCGGGGTTTATAGGTTTCCAGACACTGCTACGTAGAGTCATTCTGCTTCCATGTTTCACTTTAAATTACAGGGGGCAGAATAATCCCACAACTAGATGACTGAGTAACTCCAGCTGGGCTGCATACTCAAACACACTTATAATCAAGCTGCCAAGACCCGCCCCACATCAACAACCTCAGGGGAGTAACCATTGTCATAAGTGAACACTTCAAAGAGTGAGCCTGTGCTGCTAGCTGCCCCCGCAACGCCTTGTACTTTGTCCTAGTCACTGTTACTTACTCTTTGATCATTTCTACAGGCTGTCGCTGTCTGCTAGAAACAGGCAGAAATAAAGGCTCCAAAATTCTGCAGTAACTGCCCAGGACCTATTTAGAATTAAAAGTGTAATACTTTTTATGAATGCCTTTAAATACAATCAAAAACAAATCTCCAGCTTTCAGAAAGCCCATCTCCTACCCCAAAAAATACTGAGAAACTGGAATACAATTTACCTCTTCTCTAGAACTTGCGGAGTATCTACACCTCAGATGAGAGTTTAGTGCAACATTCCCACCGCCCTCACAATAGTCAATGACCCAACACCCTACTCCCCAGTCACATCTTTGCAGTTTCTTGACCTCTACCTCTTTGGTAACTCTTGGTGAAATCTGCCTCGCTGCTCCCCGGAGTACAACGCAACTTTACGGTTTTAAAGCATCCCCTCGTTCGTCAGTCACTCATGTCCATGCAAACTCCGAAAAGTTCCCACCACTACATAACCATCACTCACACTTCGCCACACAAACTCTTCGGCCATCCAAAAACTGTAGATATGTATGATATAAAACATCCTCTGACATGGGTGAGTCACAGCCGTTACTTACAGCCACTGCTTTAAAATGGGCCAGTACTGTCCGGTACGGAGTACCGGCACTTTTTGTATTTTGAGAGAGAGTGTACCTGCACTTCTCAAGAGAAATGCAATACTTTTAATTGGAGAGAACCGGCACTTCTCAGAAACGAGCAGGTACTCTGGTATAAAGTACCTGCACTTCTATTTTTCCATTTGAAGTACTGCGGCAAGCTCAACCTAGCCCCTCCTTACAGCCCTTAACATAGTCCCCACTTACAGGACTCTCACTCACCACACCAAAAACCATGGATGGAAACTTCCACTGCTAACCCCCCCAGCTCCTTTTACCTTTCGCCGATGAAGCCCCTGCTTGCGGTGCTGGACCCAGGCTCGGTTCCCTTGCGGGCGGGGGCGGACTTGGTGGCAGCGGCGGGGTCCATGTTCTGGGAAGCCATGATTAGATCGGAACTCACTAGAGCAGAGCAAATTCGGGTGAACTGATCTCTGTTGTGTTTCTGTCTCCGAGATGCCTACCCCTCCTCAGCTATCTCCTCCTCTCCGATTCCGACCTCTCTCTCCTAGTCCCATCCAGCAGGCATGTCACTTCCACTCCTTGCCCTACCGACAGGAAGTATGGGTAGGAGTGCGGGTGAGATGCTGCTAGAAAGCCGACAAGTGATAGGAAGTTAAACTGGTAGCCATCTTTGAACACCTTATAAGACAATGATAAGGTGAGGAAAAAAGGTTCATCTTTTGTTTAAACTATGTTTTTCCATCAATGCTCAGCGATGTTCTGTCAGACTACTGGAGCGTTCCTTGCGCACTTTTCCAACCGGAAATTAAGTTGAAGTATTCCTGATTCAGAGAGGTCGGGCGGCAACTGGTTAATCGTTTGTTTAGATTATGGTTTTCTATCAATGCCCAGCGATGTTCTATCAGACTACAGGAGCGTTCCTTGCGCACTTTTTCAACCAGAAATAAATGAAGTGATTTACTGCAATGGGTTCGGGTGATGAGCACGAGGGGGGAACGGGGTAGGGTGGTGTGTGGGCTGGCGAGAAGGCATTGGACTGCAGGAGAGGGGGGTAGGGGATGGGAGGGGGAGAAAAGTAGTCTGTGCAGTGAAAGGGCCAGTAGCCATGGAAGGACACAAATGACGACATGCTCGTCATAAGGTGGGACTAACAAGGCTAGAACCAATGGGAAGGCAGCATTTAGGACCTAAGCCTATCAAAAAGATGGGGGGAGAGTGGGTGGAGCTTCCATGAAGCTTCCCTGCTATAGTGTAAACTGCATGCCTTGCAAAGTGAGCAGCGCATGCGCTGCAACGCTAGGTGAGACCTAAAAAAGAGATCCCAGATAAAAAACAAACCCCAAAACAATGCATTCAAAGGGGCAAATAGCCATAGGCGTGCCCAACAGGGAAAAAGTAGGGACGTAAAACACGCTTACCCAATAGCAAGTAGGACATTTTGAAAGACACACTCAAAAACAAATAGGAAAACGGAGGCGGGGACTCCCTCACTAAAGCATATACTGCATGTCTCAATGAGACAGCGCATGCGCTGCCTAGGCGAGACCTAAACAGGACAGTGGCTCATTAGTAGGGCTCAGAAAAAATGTACAGATCAACGTTTCTTAGCTTTGCACAGTTTTTTTTTAAAGTTCCACAGCTAGTCTAAGAGCATTACCGGCAAAGTCTTTAAAGAACAAGTAGGGGGCAAAGTTAGCTGTGCATTGTTGTGGGACTTGTCCCACTGCTGTGCAGGGCAACGCTGTGTTTTTATGCAAAACAACTGCCATATAGCCGTACTCCAAACAGGACTGGCACTTATCAACTCATCAATGGTGGGTTTCAAGAGAAGCACGACTCAGTAGCTCTCAAAGTGCATCTGGTTAATGCAGTCTATATTTGTCTTATTTTGAGTGCAGGCAAGTGGTAGTTGCTTTGCATAGAAAATTTCCTGGGGACAGTGTCTAGGACCCAGAGGGAGAAGAACCTAGCAGGAACATCTTATTTAATAACCAACTAAGAAGGCATTTGTTTTTAGGTTTCGACTCCACATCGCTTGCGCTGTGTTTGTGAAATCTATTGCATTCAAAATAAATCTTAAAAAGGGCTTGCATCCAAAAGTCACTTTGCTTTGGCGGGTATGCTTGCCACTTGCTTTTCCTCTGTTTCTATTGGCTGCAGCCTGTTGTTCCTCATGTGCTTCTCTTATTAGTCTTGCGAGGTCCAAGTACTGTTTCCTTGCGCTTGTGGAACTTTTTTGTTTTGTTTGCCTGCTCAGTGCTTTCGACGTTACTCTGGCCACGATAATTAACATACTTTTTAAATGTTCATTCTTGTATGCATGTAGAATTCAGGTGACTCTGAGCAGAGCGTCAGTTCTTCCTCTGTGGTGCCTTTCACACAGTTCCGTATGGCCAATTTTTGTTTACACTCGCGCTCTTCAGACAAGTGAATAATCACATTTTAATCCTTCTTCCGTCCTTGCGCTTCCACCTTTAGCCATCTTCATATAAGTAGGAATGTACGTTGCCTGCCATACTTTTCCAAGCATGGCAGGGCCGCTCCTTTAAACCGTGTACATGGTTGGCAAAGAAAGGAGGCATCGGCAGTAGCGGCCCGTGGAGGGAGTTCCGTGGGGCGGTGAGGCGGGGCGGTAAAGGAGCAGGTTGGAGGGTAGTAAACACCGGAATATGGATGAACGGAGGTAAGTAAACAATGAAATAAATAGAAATAATTTTGTTGTGCGCGCTGCATCGCAGTTCAAGCAACGAAATTTGTTTTATTTATTATTATTCCGGTGTTTACTACCCCCCACCCTGCCCCGCCTCACCGCCCCACGGAACTCCCTCCACGGGCCGCTACTGGGCATCAGGCAGTTTTTACCTTTTTATGGGGCCGCTTTTTAGCCTTCTTTCATCCCCGCACTTCCATAAGCCATCTCCTGACCCCTTACAGCATGTCAACATTTGCCCACTCTCCCCCCCCCCCATCTATTTAATGTTGCTTCCCCCTCAGAGTGACCAGACGTCCCGGTTTTCCCCGGACGGTCCCAGTTTTTGGGGCAGAGTCCCGATGTCCCGGCACTTTCCTCCAAATTAAAGAAATGTCCTGGTTTTTGCGCAGTGCCCGGGTTAAACAGATAAATGTCCCGGGTTTTAAATAGTGTGTCGGTGCACCTGCTTTACTTCTCACAGGTACTGAGATGTGTCTCTATTGGACTCTCCATTTTTGCCCACACGGTGAAAAAAATAATCTTACTGCTGTAGCAGTGTCACCCTTCACTGCCTTCAAAGAGACTCGTTACAGTTCTTTCACAGTATCTTCATCCCAGAACTAAAGCATTTTCAATGTTATGTACAACGAAGCCAAAGTTGATGCATATTTAGTTTATGCAGCTAACAACAATTGTCCTGGCTTGTTGTAGGTGTAATGTTACTTGTATTATATATCTGGATACAATGACAGAAGCAGCACATTTTTCAGACAGGACGCTATGCTAAGCACAGATTTTTTTACCTAATGTGATTTAAGCCACGTCCTTAATTACATCGATCACGCCCCTTGAGAGACCCTCCTCCACCCTGTTTTTTTCATCCAACTTAAAGCCCTGGGTACTTCTGTCAGTCCTACTTCTATGTCTATGACCTGTCCAGTTTTTTTGTTTTGAAAATCTGGTCACCCTATCCCTCCCCCTTTGCGGTATGAGCCGACCCTCCACTCTCAGAGTTTCAACAACTCCTCCGTTCTCTCGTCGTTCAGGCGCTGCCAGGTTGTAAGTTACACGGCAAACCACTTCCGTTCACAGGCAAGCTAAAGATCGTAAGAACCCCAACACAAAAGACAGGGGAGAACATGCTGCTTACATCAAAGGAAAGGTGGAACATTGTGAAAGAGTTCACAAAACAGAGCAGAGAAAACTGAGGGACAGACATGGACAAGTGCTTGTGGCATGCAAGGACCAGTAGCAAGGCACCGGGAGGGCTATTTACTGCCACCGACAGCGTGGTTTCCAGCCTCTCTTCCCCTAGTATGATAGTCCTCTCGCACACTTTATAGGTTGCAGGCACCTCCAAAACCCATTCCATACGCGGGTGAGCTTCACAGTTTGTACTTTAATGCGACATGCAGGTGACCTCTATGCCACAAGCCATTCTTGAAAAAGAATATCAAGTGTTAACAAGGTGGTGTTAGCTGTCAGCATAGCAGTGTTCTCCACACGATGGGGATAGGTGGAGGGGAGAACAACCCAGGCTAAAGACTTCCTGCCCCAGTGCCTGTGGCTCGCTGCTGTGGTCATGTTCAGTGGTGGTGCGTGCATTAGGGTGCTGGAGCGATGACCCACAAGCAGCGCCTGACTCTCCCGAGGCAGTCATTAAGACAGGCTCAGCTGCTCCCTCAGCGGCTCTGAGTCTGACTGTCTGAAGGGGGTGGGCGGGGCAACCAGCAGGTTGGGTTGACTCCGGCCAGCGTCATGCTGACTGACATGACTCAGCAGGCCAGGGGGTGGCGTGGACCGCACAGCAGGCAGCAGCACAAATGGCATGTTGGGTTTGGGTCAGAGAATTTTTCCAACCAGCCCAGGCATGCGCACTAGTACTTGCTCTGGCTGGTGGCTGCGCATTTGGAGAGCGAGGGTTGATCAATGCTGCAGCCCTCGGTCTCCTAATGGGCGGCGAGTATCCCTGCTAAGCCAATCCTGGCGCTGCTGGAGCAGCGTCTGTATTGGCTGAGAGGGGTTGCCAGTTGCTACACTGCACCAGCGCCGCGGTCTCTCGCAGTCCACCAAATTTGATTGCACTGGAGGCCGAGGCTGGGGGAGAGAGAGGCGGAGAGCTCGAGAGAAGAGAAGAGTGGGATTTTCATTTCTGACCAGCACAGGAGGACCATGCTGACAGGACCAGCTGCAGGAGAGTTATCCGCGATGGAGTCCACTGAGCTGAGCACTGGTTAGTGATGGGCTCCTTCTACATCCCATTCCGAGTGTAATCACTACTATAGGCTGAAGTTTTGCCAAAGAGAGGCCAGCGGGTGTTACTGCTTCGAGATGCTTTGAGATGCTTTGCCTGTCATGTGATCGACAGTATGCCTACCAGTCCATTGGGCTTGTAGAGTAAGACGGACACATACTGAAATCAGTTTATTTCCCAACAGCATGATGCTACTAAAGGGCCCCACATCAGGCATGCCTGACATTATATTTCTCAATCCTAGCCCCCTAGTCTTTCTAGACGCTAGAGTCAGATATTGGTTACTTTCAACTGGATTTGTTGGGAAATCTCCATTTGCGCTCCACGCCAGACCACCTCTCTGCCTGACTTGGTGCCATCTGCACACAGGAATACTTTCCCTACTGGTACTTGCTTGAATGTCACTTTTAAAGACCTTGCATTCAGCAGAAGATCTCCTCATTGTATCCTTTTATTGATACCACAGGTCACCAATCTCTCATCTGCATGAGCCCATCTGTCATTTTTTTGTTAAGATGTAACTCACATCACACACCACCCTGCTGCAAAAGCTTCTGTAAACCTTTTTTATAGCATGTTGATGAAGACCTAGTTGTAATGTAAAAGCAATACATCATGAGTTTGCCATTCCGTTTTCTCTGAAGTCATACCAAATATTGTGAACTACCTTGACTTGATGTTGCAGTGGACCTACGAAGACTTGGGAATAACTCTCTTTGCACTTTCTTTCTTTAGCTGGGGTGACCTTCCTTAGTTGTATAGATGCCAAAGTGTACCTGGTTGTTAAGGACCACAAGCTTACTACTTGCGGCTCTAATGTCTCTTTTTCAACATTTACATTCACCAGTTTACAACCTCCACATCAGTGGAGTGTTTCCGAAGGCTGACTAGCATGGGTGGTGGAGTCTTTGGTCAAGTAGGAAGAGCCCATGGTAAGTGTGGTTACACCAAATTATTGAAGTGTGGGCATCACCCAAGCTATTCCACAAATGAGAGTTCAGAAGCAAATGGGAAAGGGTGGTGAAGGGAAAAGAATAAGGTAGAAGGGATGTGAACGCTGGAGTGGCTGGTAAGTGTGTGGCACAGAATATGTGAACAGGTTAGTGAGGTAATAGTTCATCAGCTGTGTGGGAAGATGGTGTGTGGAATAGGGCAGAGGGTGGACCATTTTGACATAGGTGGTGAGGGCAAGCAGTAGATGAATGCAGGTGTGATGGGTGAAGAGTGTGGAAGGGGTGTGGTGGACAGGAGTTTGAGAGGAATGTGGAGAAAGTGCAGCTGGTGTCAAAGTAAAACGTGGGAGGAATGTGAGTATGGACAAGGGACATTTTAAGTGACTTTAGGATGGTGTATGGGGTTGCGAATGGAGATGGAGGATGTGGGGTTTACAGACAAGAATGGTGAGTGCTAATGCCTTCGAGAGTGATGACAAGGGGGACATAGGTCGTGGTGTTCTAGGGTACGTGATTGAGGGGAAGCATTATTAAGCAGTTGGCCATTTGTCCACTCTTTGTTCAAATTTTTTTGGGGGGAGAACTCCCCGAACCCCCCGTAGGTTGCTCCGGCTGGCTCGCTACGCTTGCTCACTGCGTTGCAGTATGACAATAATTTTACGCCCGACCACTTTCAAATGTCATCAGCCGCCACTGGCATGTTTATCCTCTCCAGTGTCTGTTTTTATTTTTGTCCCAGTGCCATCCCTGTGCCCTCTACTCCAGTTCACATGCATTCCTGTCGCCCAGTCCCAGAGTTCACGCCTCCAAGTCCCAGTGTATGCATCTCATCTTGGCGCGTGTGCCTCTGACTGTCACCCAGTCTCTGACTCCCTGCCACAGCAACTGTGTCTTCCTACTTCAGGGTCCATGTTTTCCTGCACCAGTGCCTGTCTTTCTTCATTACAGTGCTTGCATTTATGTCTCTTAGTGTTCTTGTTTTCATTCTTCTGCTTAGGTCACCTCCCAGAGCCTAAGAGGAAGTAAACATACAGAGCGATATACACACACACACGAAACACAAAAGTCTTCACATACATTCCAGCTCTCCAGAGCTTAAGCAAACAAAGTTTTTGAAAATACCATGACTGCCTCAATACACGAAAAGGGAAGTTTAATCCCCACCGATCAGACATGCCCTCAACTAAAGTTTTCATTAATTTTTAATTACTGCATCCTGAAGAACAGGTGGAACAAGGCGGGAGACAAAGGCATTCTTCTTCACCCTCTCCCAACACTCGAACACCCAAAACTAACAGGCTAGGTTTTCAGATTTTTTGGCCCGAATAAGCATACTAGCAGACAGCTCATCGGGTTATTGTGCCGGCTGCATAGATCTGTATATCAGTGCAGATCACATAAAGGACAACTCGGCGAATATGTGCACGTGTTACAGCTGCGTGTGCTTGTGTGTAATCCACAGGTCACAGGTTACAAAACCAATTATAGCTCAGCAAGTTTGTGTACCTGCAGCAGTTCGTGTGTTTGTGGTAGTAATTACTGCTTGTTTGGTTGGCGCACCAGCTGAAAACCCCATTTGTTTCTTTCTGTACTTAATGGTGCTATTGGTGCTTTTTCCAGTTTTATATTGTAATCAGATTTATTCATGGCTCCATCGACAAATGATAAACTCACCGTGCTACTGGACTTTGAACATGTAGGCAAAAAGTCACCCACTGATCCCTTCAGCAGTCACGGAATTCACTCAGAAGTGAGTGAAAGGTTAAAGTTAATCTAATAGCGCCTCATATAGTGCTCCAACACTTGGAGCTTATATAACCTTTCTGGCAGGTCTCCCTAACCATGACCAGCCTCACCACTGCCACCCTTCTATTCAAAAGGGCTCTCAATTGTCCTAAAAGCTCCACGGGCCATATGTATGAAGGCAATTTTGCGATCGCAAATGCCGAAATTCGCAGAATTTCGGCATTTGCGATCGCAAAACAGCAGTGTCATATGTATGACACAAACCACCCCATGCAAAATAAGGAATCGCAAATTTTTCAATTCCCTATTTTGCAATTGCATTTAAGGAATCGCAAATTGCGATTCCTTAAATGCAATGTAAAATGCACACAAAAAGTGCAATTTGGACTTAAGGAATCGCAAATTACCACCAACTTCAAGTTGGTGGTAATTTGCGATTTCTTCGAAAAATACACTTTTATGCATTTTTCAAATTGCCATGTGACTCACATGCCACATCTGCACCCATGCTCATTTCAGGGGTGCAACAGGGTGTCCTTTTGACACCCTGGCACCCTTGAAATTGCATTCCCAATTTGCGATTTTCTAATTGGGAATCGCAAATTGAGAATGTCTTCCCATTCATCTCTATGGGCCTCTAGGCCCATAGGAATGAATGGGGAGGTATTCCTTAATTGCAAATCGCAATTTGCGATTCGCAATTAAGGAATATGTAGGATTCGCAAAATTTATTGCAAATCCTACATACATAGGGTTTTGCGATTCTCAAATAGCGATTCGCAAAAAATCGCTATTTGAGAATCATAAATGAGCATTTTCATACATATGGCCCCACATTTGTTAACAACCATTTCCAACCCATTACTCAATTGTTATTTTCATCGAAGTTTGTTTACTCTCGAGTGACTTGTTCTCACATGAAACTATGCATCTTGGTATCCAGTATAATCGTCTATAGTTGTGCATTGACCTGGTGGCCTTTTTCATGGAAATCAATATGTGAATGTTGAGAAGGAACTTTATAATAGGAAGCTGCTGTGAACCCTAGACCGAGCGCTCACTGGGCAGGTTCATATTTGCATAAAATTCATATTTGATTAACTCCTGCAGTTTAATTGTTATGCAGTGGGAATAAGAAAACGTTGTGCTCATCTCATTACATAGTATGCTTTTAATAGAGCAACTGATGAACACAGTCAATCCTGCTTCGAAGACTGGTTGCGTGGCCTTTGCTCCCCCTTCTTGTGTTTCTCCCACTACTGAAGCCTGGCCTCATTACTTTCGTCCTTCAAATGCTTAATTTTCACGCACTTTTTTTTTTTTGGTTAAGAGCTCAATGAGTGCGTGTGTTTTCTAGCTGTCTCCGCAGTAGCGGTCCGTGGAGGGAGTTCCGTGGGGCGGTGAGGCGGAGCGGGGGAGGGGCAGGGTGGGGAAATGTAAACACCAGAATATGGATGAACGGAGGTAAGTACACATTTAAATAAATAAAACAAATTCCTTTGCGTGCGCTGCATCAATGCGATGCAGCTCACGCGAAACGAAATTCGTTTTATTTATTTAAATGTGTACTTACCTCCGTTCATCCATATTCCGGTGTTTACATTTCCCCACCCTGCCCCGCCCCACAGAACTCCCTCCACGGACCGCTACTGTGTCTCCGTCATGTACTTCTCTTCACCCCTCCACTCAGCGCCGGACTGGGAATCAAAACCGTCCCTGGCAAAGTGCTCGGCCGGCCCCCCGGGGGGTTGGGGGTGCGGCCGAGCTGTTGCCAGGGCTGGTTTCGGCCGATTTCATTACAGCGGCCTAAATTGCAGCAATGCTGCAAAAACGGCCCTGTAACAAAATCGGCCCCCAGGGGCCCAAAACCGACCCACGCCCCTGGCAGCCCACCAGGGAAATGCCTGGTGCCCGCTACGGCCAGTCCAGCTCTGCCTCCACTGCACTCCATCTTGCTCTTGTTTGTGTGCTTCTCCCTACCCCATCTGTGATGTGCTTGCACTTGTGCACTGCTTCCCCTGCATTTCTTTCTTGCCAGTGTGCTTCTTCCCATTTCACATTGTGTTCTCTCTTTCGCCCATGTGTGTTCCCCCGCACTCCACATTGCTACCAGTCGCCTGTGTTGTGTTCTTCTCCTGTTACCCTGTGTTGCTTCCCTCTCTGCCCAGTGTGATGCTTCATCCCAACTGTGCCTTCTGTGTTGCTTCTATCCCCCCTCTCATTATTGCCACCCCACCCACTTTTTTTGTTTGGAAAAAACGTTTTTGCACTATCCTTTTGTTTCCTTTACCAGTCCAACTTGGATAAGTAAATAATAAGAGAAAAGGCACCTGCACATTTTGTAGGAATGTGCATGCATGGTGCACTTGCCTACAACATTTCACTGCTGCAAAGGCTGGATGAAAGTACCTTGTTCTCTTTTTTAATTTCTTCCTTAGCCATGTTACACAGCATCGCTAAAAACCATTGACACAGCCAATAGGTCCCACAGGCAAAACCTATAGACTTTGCCAATGCTTGGTAAATATTATTCTGCAAACAAATTTAGCACCCATCATCTGATGTGCTCTACCAAAGATCTCATGAACAGGGAAACTCGTGTATCTAGGGCAAAGAAAAGGAAATATTGGAAAAAATGAATTTTCCCCAAGCTTTGCCTCGCTAGAGGAACTTCAACTTTGCAAAGATTGACCACATTAACTGATATGCAATGGGAGGGCTGATGAGTTGGGTTTCACTTGAACTCATGTATGTCCTGGGTCTAGGGCATTAGTAAAAGGTGGACTGGCAGATTCAAACAGCTGGTGCGCCTTTCACTGTGCAGGCAGGAACCTGGCCTGTATTTTTTAAGTGGGACAGAGCTCCATCACCAAACAGGTGTAGTGAGGCACTGCTTCTGCCTGTAGAGGGATGTTTGGGGGTCTACGGGACCCCCTTTCCCTGTTTCCAAGGTGTGCCCTCACAGGGCATACTGAGGTGGCACACAGTCAGTGCACCCCCCCCCCGACAACTCCTTTGCCCCTGCGCCATGTCTATAATATGAAACAGGCAAGAAGTAATGTGTTTCTGCATTTGAATGGGGCCCCCATGCAAATGAAGAAATGTCCCCTCGAGATTGAGCTGACGGATTGTATTACAGAAAGGGCCCAGCAAGGCTCTGAAGTCCTTCTATAATAACAAAATGCCCCGAGGCACAAAAAAGCAGGCACCTGTGTACTTTAGCTTATAAGGACTCAGGTGACTACCATACACAGGATCGGTATACCACAACCTTTGAATTTCATTTAACAAATCAGTGCAGTCTAAGAGCTGGGGACCTGGAACCCATCAACTGAAGCAACTGGACTCAACGTAAATATTACAATCATTTATAGAAAGGGCAAAAGAACTTCAATATGATGTCACCAAAAACGCAATCTGTCAAACTGACCATATTATTTATAAAATACATTGAGGGAAAGTGTGCATTTTTAACTATAAATGTGGAGGTGAAAGTGAACTTTTACACATGCTCATGCATACACCAAGCATGTTAAGTACTCCCGTGGAAGATGAGAAGAACAAGTGAAGTATGAGGGCCCTCAGAGTCTGAGGACCTCTTAGAACCCTCCTGGAGTTCTTCAATCATGCCTCTTTATTGTAGGAGGTCAAGTCAAAGCAAGTTTGAAAAGTTTAGCTTTCAGCTATTTTCTGACCCACAAGCTCCTTTGTCCTGCTGAGACATTCGAGCTTGATGCCTGAGGATGTTACTAAGGGCCTCGTTATGAGTTTGGCGGTGCAGGAGAGGGGCGGTCCACCACCACCCGGCTCTCACACCACCTAACCCGAATGCTGCCTGCCCGCCAGATTATGATACAAATCGTTGTCTGGTGGCGGGCAGCGTGGTGATCTTGCAGCGGTGCAGTAAAAAGGCTCAATAAGTCTTTAATACCGCCCCACAGTGGGACCGCAACATTGCGCGTTCCAGCACGGCATGGACTGTAAAGTCCATGCCGTGCTGGAACTAGGGGGGTGCTTGCACACAGGGGGGCACAAAAGGTGCTACCTGCATGGGGCAAGGGCGGCCCTGTAGGGCCAACTTTGTTTCCCCACTGCCAGCTTTAACATGGTGGTGCTGACCGGCATGTAAGGCTGACGGTCGGGAACCTCAAAATATGCATGGTGGTGTCGCAGCAGCACAGCCAGCATATTCTAAGCCCCTGACCGCCGCGACACCACCAGAGAACGCGGTTCCCTGGCAGTTGCGGCGGTCAAATGACAGTCTGACCTCCAAACTTATAATATGGCGGTCACTGCAGCAGTGGCTGGACCACCCCGCCTCGCCCCCACTAGCCTAGCAGTCCGTGAACAGCCAGACTCGTAATAAGGCCCTTAGGGATTGAAGCATTTAAATAATTGATGCAACAAATCAATCACTTACAACAGAAACATACACCCAGGTACCAGTCACAAAATGATATGCCCACAATAAATGCTGAATGTTTATCAGGAAATGATCAGTGTTGATGTTTGGTTCAATGAGTGGAAATGTGCTAGCAGCGACATCAGGGTGTTGGCTGTCACTTCCAGGCAATGGCTTTGGAAAAGACACTAGGGCGCTCTTACTCAGCTGTTTCATGATGAATAAGGGTTGAAAATGGCTGATTCAGGCCCGCACTGTCCCTTTGCGAGACCGGTTTAATGCCTTTGCCTTTATCTTTCTTCGTGCATATCAGTATCACGATAAATAACACACCTGCATATAAACATTGATAGAAATCTTAAAATAATCTCATATTTGTGCCGGGAGCTAAAGCACAGCGAAATATCACAGCACCCTCCCTCGACAGTGAGATCAGAATAAAGAGGGCGCTGCACATACATTTATCACACTGGAAAATATCTCACCAAGTTTAAATCGGGTGGAACATTTCAAAGTGTAGTCATTTCAACAGCCTGTTTAGTAAGACTTTAAAAAAAAAAAGTAAAATAAAGAACAACAAAAGAGTAAAAGAGAGAACCGCCTTTTTGTATGGAAATGACATTTTTTTCACTGCTGGGGTGGGTTGAGGGATGTCCTGGGGAGGGGGGTGCCTGCCCCCAATGAAAGACAGCAGGGACCGAGGCTCGGGTGTTCCGAAGGCTTCTAATGTGCTCATGCGAGTCCCAGGCACCAAGTTGCCCACAGTGGGCAATGGCCCCAATCCTTGATGATGTATGTTGGCTCACAGTTTAACCCGCATGCTTTGAAAGCAGTTTCTCCTGAGGCACAGCCGGGAGTAGGAACCTCTGCTCAATTTTAAATTGTGTATAATTTGTGTTTTTACCTCCTTTTTAAAAAACAAACGATCTTTGGCATCTCTCCTCGCTCAGCGCCCTGACAGCTGACGCGGGCGGGTGACTCTAGCAAAAACAGAAACGCCATTGGCCGATTAAAGGGCACGCCCCCTGCCAATAGCCATGCCCCTCTGCAGTACAAAGCGTGCGCTGAATACGAGCGCTGCGCTTTGAAAGCAGTTTCTCCTGAGGCACAGCCGGGAGTAGGAACCTCTGCTCAATTTTAAATTGTGTATAATTTGTGTTTTTACCTCCTTTTTAAAAAACAAACGATCTTTGGCATCTCTCCTCGCTCAGCGCCCTGACAGCTGACGCGGGCGGGTGACTCTAGCAAAAACAGAAACGCCATTGGCCGATTGAAGGGCACGCCCCCTGCCAATAGCCTCGCCCCTCTGCAGTACAAAGCGCGCGCTGAATATGAGCGCTGCGCTTTGAAAGCAGTTTCTCCTGAGGCACAGCCGGGAGTAGGAACCTCTGCTCAATTTTAAATTGTGTATAATTTGTGTTTTTACCTCCTTTTTAAAAAACAAACGATCTTTGGCATCTCTCCTCGCTCAGCGCCCTGACAGCTGACGCGGGCGGGTGACTCTAGCAGAAACAGAAACACCATTGGCCGATTGAAGGGCACGCCCCCTGCCAATAGCCACGCCCCTCTGCAGTACAAAGCGCGCGCTGAATACGAGCGCTGCGCTTTGAAAGCAGTTTCTCCTGAGACACAGCCGGGAGTAGGAACCTCTGCTCAATTTTAAATTGTGTATAATTTGTGTTTTTACCTCCTTTTTAAAAAACAAACGATCTTTGGCATCTCTCCTCGCTCAGCGCCCTGACAGCTGACGCGGGCGGGTGACTCTAGCAAAAACAGAAACGCCATTGGCCGATTGAAGGGCACGCCCCCTGCCAATAGCCACGCCCCTCCATTCACTCCTCACATAAAAGATGTGTCCTTACAGGAAGCGCAGCGGACGAGCGCAGCGGGCGCGCCGAATGCGCGACACGCCGGGACCAGGGGCCACAACCCCTGTCTCTCCAACTACAGATAGACCAGGCAACTCTGCGTTGGCATACTCTCATGGAGAGCTGCTCAATCTTAATACTCCCTTACCATCCTACAATTCCCTTTGTGCTAAAGTTGGACCCTCCCACACCGAGGGCCCCTTTAGCTGTCGTTACTGTAGATGGAATTGTAACTACCCGGAGCCACCCTCACCTGAAGACACACCTACCCAGGACTACACATGTATTTATGTCAATGCAAGGTCCCTCCCCAAACACTCTATCGAAATATGGGACATATTACAGGATAGCAAACCTGATTTTGCTTTTATTACGGAGACTTGGCTCGGCGAGCACAATACCCCGGATATTACTGCAGCCCTACCAAATGGGTACAAAATCATTAATCTCAATCGACCAATTAAGAGAGGAGGTGGAGTGGCCATGATATTTAAAGATAACTTTTTATGCCGTCAAGAAACAGTCACACAACTAGGCAAACACGAAGTTTTAATTATCTCCATCAATACTCAGGTGATCCTCGGATGCGCGATCATCTACAATCCCCCAAATAGCTCAATTGACTTTAGCACCCAACTTCTAGAACAAATCCTTCCATTCTGTCTCAACCATAAAAACATTATAGTCATCGGTGACTTCAATGTTCATTTCGATCTATCTGATAATCCCCTAACTAAACGACTGGCCACAGACATGGAAATTATGCAATTAACGCAGAAAATAGCTCGCCCCACACATAGAGCGGGGCACATGTTAGATCTTATATTTACTAACATATCGAAGACTAACATTACAAATATAACCCCTTTGACATGGACGGACCATTATAGGATAGATTTTACATTAAACCTACCTATAAAGACTAAAAGACCGTTAGCTCAACCGACTAACTCTACTAAATGTTGGAGTAAATTCTCTTTGGAAATATTTAAGGAAGATTTCTCTCATATTCTCAACTCTGAAATGACATGCGAAGAAGAAATTTGTCTATTGCGTGGCAACATAGAGAAAACACTAGACCATTGCTCGCGGACTCGCGCAACCAACCGATCCAAACCGAAAACCTCGGAGAAATGGTATGGCCCAGACCTAAAAATTGAAAAAAGAAAATGCACCACACTTGAGCATAAATGGAGAGTGAGTAGAAACCCCGAAGACAGAGCCACTTACAAACATCAACTGAAAATATACCACACCGCCATACGCAAAGCAAAGAAAGACTATCTTTCTCAAAAAATACTAGAGAATAAAAACTCGTCCAAGGAGCTTTTTAAAATAGTAAAAGAACTTTGCAATCCCCCCAGTCTTACATCTAATTTAACGCCATCACAAGAAAATTGCACAAAAATTAGTGACTTTTTTAGCGATAAAATTGACAAAATATATGCCTCTTTTACAAATAACAGCCAGGCCCCTGTGGAGTATCAGATGGACTCCACTTTGCAAGCCAACTGCTCTACCTTTGGCCCATTTTCAGAAGACGAGGTCACCAAAGCCATGTCAGAAATCAAATCAGGCTCGCCATGGGATGTCTGTCCACACTATATTTTCTCTCAACTAACTCCCATAATTGGCCCAGCAGTCACAAAAGTTTTTAACCAGTCCCTGGAGCAAGCTGTATTCCCAGAAGTTTGGAAAAATTCGGCGGTTATCCCACTACTAAAAAAGGCGGGCGCGGAAATAAACGCCCCAGCCAATTATCGTCCCATTTCACAGCTCCCCTTCCTATCCAAGGTTTTAGAAAGACTGGTAACAAAACAACTGTCAAGTTATCTGGAAATCAACAATCTACTAGATGTCTCCCAAACCGGTTTTAGATCAAATAACAGCACAGAGACTACGCTCCTGGCTGTAATGGACGATATCCGAATGCAGGTCGATAAAGGCGAAACGGTCGCCCTGATACTCCTTGATTTATCAGCGGCGTTTGATACCGTGTCCCATAAACTGTTAATCCACATGCTTGCCGCAAAAGGAATACAAGGTAAAGCCCTAAATTGGCTGGAGTCCTTTCTATCAAACAGATCCCAGTCCATCTGTTTAGGTAACTTTACCTCTACCCCTCGAAAGATTAAATATGGAGTGCCCCAAGGGGCAGCATTGAGCCCAACATTGTTCAATGTATACGTCTCCTCATTGGCGTCGATTGGCAAGAAATGGGGCATTAATATCTGCTCCTACGCTGACGATACTCAGCTGATGGTAACCCTAAATGGGGAAAATGACGCCAAAAGTAGACTGCAAAACTGCCTGTCAGAGCTATCCAATTGGATGCATGGTCATTATTTAAAACTAAATGCTGACAAGTCAGAAATTCTCCTCTTCGGTGGGACTAAACAGCTCTGGGATAACACCTGGTGGCCAATTTCCTTAGGTTCTCCACCTAATCCCACATCGTCCGCAAGAAACTTAGGAATTCAGATGGACACCACTCTATCGATGAAATGCCATGTCACCTCAATATGTGGCAAAGGATTTGCCATACTAAAAAGGTTGAAACGGGTCTTCCCCTGGATACCACTGGAATGCAGACAGATCCTAGTCCAGTCGCTACTAGTTAGCAGGCTGGACTATGGCAATTCTCTATTTGTGGGTATGTCGGACTACTTATTTAGAAAACTACAACTGGTCCAGAATGCTGCTGCTAAAGCTGTTTGCAATAAGAGAAAGTATGATTCAGCCACAAGCAGCCTGAGAGCCTTACACTGGCTGCCTATGAGGCAAAGAGCCACGTTCAAAATGCTATGCATCGCCCATAAAACAATATACAATACTGGCCCTTTCATTCTACGGAATAGAATTAAGTTCTATGCTCCAGCACGGAACTTACGTTCACAAGCCTCAGCCAAAGCAGCCACTACACGGATCAAGCTATCCAGGATGGGCGGACGTGCCTTTTCACACATTGCTGCTAAATGTTGGAATGATCTGCCCATCAACCTCCGACTCATGGACTCCTACCCCATCTTTAAGAAAAAACTAAAAACTGCATTATTCCCCATATCAGAATAATCAACAAGTCCCAGGAAACTGCCTTAGGTTTTACTGCTCAATATTGCAGCGCCGTGATATCCTGGTAGGATGAATGTTGCGCTTTACAAGTACACTTAACAATAACAATAACAATCCTTTGCCTATGTCCCTCTTAGAAATTCCCACCTCTAGATCTGCCCCCCCCCTCAATGTACACATCCAGTAAAAGGCAGCCCTGGAGCTAGCCTGTCAATCGCTGTGCATAAAGAGCCAAAGCAGATTAAAGCATATACATGCATAACTCAGTATAGGCTCATTGATGTGTTTTTTAAACTGCAATCTTCTCTCCCATCCGTATTGCTGGCAGGTTCCATGAGCCTCACTTGAAGCTTTGCAGCAGGCTGTCACAGTTTTTACTCCAAGAGGGACCGAAGCAGGCAATGCAGTGAGACCCCTCTAACTTCGAACCCATGGGGTTCTACTGTGGCCGCGCCATTGATAGCTAAATTCCCTGACCAACACAGCCAATGAATGCTGCTGTCTCCCTCACTACTTCAAGGTAGAATTTGAACTGGAGATTGTCCAGTGACCCATTTTATAAGAAATATTAAACTCCCTGATGGACATCACTGCAAGCTAATAAGGATCGTCTGATGACTCACAATTCAGTGGTTTCTTCTTTTTCAACACGGCTACAGCTTTCATGGGCACAAGTGGTCCCTTTATATGGAAACATACTGGGGCCTATGAACAAACTGCACTTTGTCCTACGTTTAATAGTACTTATAATACTAATCACGTAATACACAATGCTATTTACTAACCTATGTATGAAGGTCCTTCGCCTATCTCTCTCTTATTCTTTCTATGCAGAGATTTCCACCTCAATTCCAGAGATCTCTGCCCACGTACACCATGTAAAATCTTACCTCACTATATGACCAATTTTCCTAAAAATTCTATGAAGTGTTATGCCTGTTAGCGATTAACCACAGTTGATGCTAATTGGCCCAATGGCAGACAGCTCCACCTACGTGTGAAAATGTACTAGTAGTACCTGTACACTCATAGATCTGGGTCCATCACCTGTTGCTCGGGTGTTTCGTGGTGACTGAGGGTGGCACATGAATGGAGAATGTATCTGTAATATTGGGCACGTGATATTTTGAGGCTGTCGAATTGACATTTGATTGCCTGGCATGGGCTGCACAAAGTGCAATGCTGCATTACTCTTTTTGACCCAAGGGAGGATGTAATTTGCTTGTCACTAGAAGTGA